>NC_134157.1:623461-1229423 GCF_033958435.1 Carettochelys insculpta
GCTGGCCACTCCAGACAGCTACCAATCCGTGGGCCACCAGTTTGGCGTCGGCAAGGCCACCGTCGGGGCTGTCCTTATGGAGGTAAGAGGACCCACGGGGGGAGCGGGAGGCAGCCCTGGCAGGGGAGGGGAGCCCTGGCAGGGGAGGGCCACACACACCCTGCACGCCCCTCATTGGTGGTCTCCCATGTGCTTCCCCTGCAGGTCGTCCATGCCATCAACACCCTGCTCCTCCACAGGCTTGTGTGGCTTGGGGACCAGGATGCTGCCATTGTGGGGTTTGCCACCCTGGGCTTCCCCAATTGTTTCAGGGCTCTGGATGGGACCCACATACCCATCCGTGCCCCAGAGCACAGTGGAGGACGCTATTTAAACAGGAAGGGCTACCACTCAGTGGTCCTCCAGGCCTTGGTGGACAGCCGGCGCCGCATCCTGGACATATATGTGGGCTGGCCTGGCAGCACCCACGACGCCCGGGTATCCCGGAACTCGGGCCTGTGCCGCCGGCTGCAGGCAGGGACCTACATCCCCCAGCGGGAGATCCCTGTGGGGGACACCACCATGCCCCTCTGCGTCATCGCAGATGCGGCATACCCCCTCCGGCCCTGGCTCATGCACCCGTACACAGGCCATCTGTCTGCCAGCCAGGAGCGCTTCAACCAGCGCCTGAACCACATGTGCCAGGTGGTGGAGCGCACATTTGGGTGCCTCAAAGGGCGCTGCAGGTGTCTCCTCACCCGCCTGGATGCGGGCCCCACCAACATCCCCCAGATTGTGGGCGCGTGCAGCACCCTCCACAACCTCGTCGAGAGCAAGGGGGAGGCCTTCTTTCAGGGCTGGGCTGTGGAGGCTGGCAGGGCCGATGTGCAGCCACCTGTCGCCAGGTGGACCCCGAAGGGACCCAGGTCCAGGAGGCCCTGCGGGCCCAGTTCGACGAGGCTGTGGGGTGAACCCTGGCAGGCCCCCCCCACTGCACCCCCCCCATCCTCCACAACACTCCCTGCCCCTATGCCCACACCACAGAGCACCCAAGAGCACGACCCCCCCACACTTTTCTTGTAAATAAAAACAGACGTTGTTCGTCAAACCAGAATACGTTGAACTCTTATTATTATCATAACTATTTACAGCCAAAATAAATATTATATATAGATGTATTATAAGATGACAGGAAAGAAAAAGGGAAGACAAGGAAGGAGAGAACTATTTATAACAGGGGTCTAATACAAACTAGTTACAAAAGACATGTGAAGGGGATATGTACAAAGGGGGGGGGCCACGTCCTGGGCCCCACACCCCCTAATGTCCAGTGCTGGGGGTGGGCGGCCGCGACCCGCACCTCGGCCTCAGCCCTGGCCGGGGCTGGCTGGGGGCTGGGCGGACTGGGAGATATGGCCGGCGGGTGTCAGCAGGCCCCAGGTCCCCCTCGGCGGAAGGGCCCTCAGTGGCGGATGGCAGTGCAACGGTGGGTGGAGCGGGCAGAGCGGCAGCCGGCGCGGCATGGGGGGCCAGGTAGTCCACGACACGCTCAAATGTGTGCATAAAGGCCCCCCCATGCCTCCTGGTGCCAGGCCAGCACCTGCTCCTGCAGTTAGAGACGCCGCTCCTCCACCCGCAGGCGCTGCTCGGAGACCTCCAGCTGCTGACGGAGGATCGCCAGCAGCTGGGGGTCCGTCGCCGGCCGGGAGTGCTGGCTCCGCCATCATCCCTGCCCTGGGGCCGGTCGGTGCTCCGCCGAGGGGCTGGCCTGGACTTATGGCCCCGGTGGGCTCTCTGGGACCACTGACACCTCGCCGGCACTGCCCGGTCCCTCCGATGGTGCAGCTGCGGAACACGGGGGAGAAGAAGAGTGGAGACAGCCGTTAGTGTGGGCCCCGAGCTGTGGCCCTTGTCCCCCTACCCCTCTGCTGCTGGTTCCCCATACCCGTCCCCGGGAGATGCTGCTGCTGCTGATGGGTGTCCCACCCCCTCACCCCCGGGGGACCCTAGGTTCCGCTCCCCCCCATCCCCAGGGATGGGGCACGGCACTGTCGTGCTGGGGGGCAGGGGCTGATGCACTCCTGTGAGGGACATGCCACTGCTGTCCTTGGGGTCATGGTCATCTGGGCATGTGGAAGGCCCTGGTCATGTCTGTTACCCCCGCCCCTCAACCCCAGGGGTGTGCACCGAGGGGGTACATACATGATGGTCCACTCCCACAGTCGGGGGACACCCGGTGGGCGGATGCCCTGCTGGAGCTCCGTGACGGGATGTCGATCCGGAGCCCCCCATCCCTGGAGGAGGATCCCCCCTCCTCCTTCTCCTCCTCCTCCTCCGGTGCCCCAGGGGTGGGCTCCTGGGGGGGCCCCAGGGGTGCGGGGCTTACCTCCGGGTCGGACTCCGCCTCTGGGGCCTGCTGGGGCTCGTCGGCCAAGGTATCAAGACTGGCTGGAGGGGAGGAGGTGGGCCGGGGGCCCAGGATGGACCTGAGCTCCCTGTAAAAGGGGCAAGTGACAGGGGCAGCCCCAGATCGGCCGGCCACATCCTGGGCCCGGGCGTAACCCTGCCGCAGCTCCTTCACCTTACTCCTGACGTGGTCAGGAGTGCGGGCAGGGTGACCCCGGGCGGCCAGGCCCTCGGCCAGCCGAGCAAACGCATCCGCGTTCCGCCTCTTGCTCCCCGTTACCTGGAGCACCTCCTCCTTGCTCCAGAGCCCCAGCAGGTCCCGCAGCTCGGCCTCCGTCCAGGAGGGGCCCCACTGCCTTTTGCCAGGCTGGCTGCCGGGCTGGGAGCCCTGGATCCCCTTGAGGGGATGCCCTGGGGGCGCTTGGGGGGGCTGGCGGGCGGCCATCGCAGTGGGGGGGGTGTCTGTGGCTGCAGAGGGGTATGCAGGCCGGCCACATGGCTGGGCTGCCACCTGCACGCGCTCTCAGCTTCCTGCACAGGAAGGCAGGGGGTGGGGACCTTTAAGGGGCCACTGCACGCGGCAACCATCAAGCTCAGGGGCTGGAGAGAGCGTCTCTCAACCCCTTAGCTGATGGCCGCCATGGCGGACCCCGCTATTTCGATGTTGCGGGACGCGCAACGGCTACACGTGCCCTACTTCGACGTTCAACGTCACTATTCCCATCCCCTCATGAGGTTAGCGAGTTCGACGTCTCGCCGCCTTACGTCGATGTCAACTTCGAAATAGCGCTCGCCACATGTAGACATGACGGGCGCTATTTCGAAGTTGGCGCGGCTACTTTGAAGTAGCCGGCACATGTAGACGCGGCTTCTGACTCCCTAAGAGACCGGATGAGCAGGATCCCTTGGGAAACGAAGCTGAACAGGAAAGGAGTTGAAGAGAACTGGAAGTATTTTAAAGTCTTACTGAAGGCACAGGAACAAACAATCCCGCTGTGTAGTAAGAAATGCAAACATGGTAGGCAACCAGCTTGGCTTAACAGGGAAATCCTTAGTTAGCTTAAATTCAAAAAGGAAGCATACAAGAAATGGAAACGTGGACACTCGACTAAGGAGGAGTATAAACATATGGCTGGAGAATGCCGGGCAGTAATCAGGAAAGTGAAAGCACAAATGGAACTGCATCTGGCAAGGGATGTGAAGAGTAACAAGAAGGGTTTCTACAGGCATGTCAACAATAATCAGGTAATCAGAGAAGGTGTGGGGCCATTACTGGATGAGGGAGGTAACCTAGTGACAGATGATGCAGGAAAACCTGAAGTACTCAATGCTTTTTTTGCCTCAGTCTTCACGGACAAAGTCAAATTCCCCATGACGGTCCTAGATGGTCCAGTATGGGAAGGTGGAGGGCAACCATTTGTGGGGAAGGAACAAGTTCTGAGCTATCTAGAAAAACCAGATGTGCACAAATCCATGGGTCTAGATTTAATGCACCCCAGGGTACTGAGGGAATTGGCAGAGGTCATTGCTGAACCTTTGGCCATTATCCTTGAAGACTCTTGGAGATTGGGGGAGATACCGGATGACTGGAAGAAGGCAAACGTAGTACCCATCTTTAAAAAAGGAGAGAAGAACAATCCAGGGAACTATAGACCCGTCAGCCTTACCTCAATCCCTGGGAAAATAATGGAGGGAATCCTCAAGGAATCCCTTTTCAAGCACTTGGAAGAGGGGAAACTGATCAAAAGTAGCCAACGTGGATTCACCAGGGGCAAGTCCTGCCTTACCAATCTGATTAGCTTCTATGACGAGGTAACAAGCTCTGTGGACATGGGGAAGTCAGTGGATGTGATATACCTTGACTTCAGCAAGGCTTTTGATACGGTCGACCACAACATTCTTGTCCATAAGTTAAGGAAATATGGATTGGCTCCTTGGACTATAAGATGGATAGAAAGCTGGCTTGATGGTCAGGCCCAATGGGTAGTGGTCAATGGCTCAATATCTGGATGGTGGTCTGTTTCAAGCGGAGTGCCGCAAAGCTCGGTTCTGGGGCCGGTGTTATTCAACATCTTTATTAATGACCTGGATGAGGGACTGGACTGCACCCTCAGCAAGTTTGCAGATGACACAAAACTAGGGGGAGAGGTAGATACGTTGGAGGGCAGAGAGAGAATCCAGAGGGACCTGGATAAATTGGAGGACTGGGCCAAAAGAAATCTGATGTGGTTCAACAAGGAGATGAGTAGAGTCCTGCACCTGGGGCAGAAGAATCTCAAGCATTGTTACAGGCTGGGGACTGACTGGCTCAGCAGCAGTACGATGGAAAGGGACCTTGGGGTTATGGTGGATGAAAGGCTGGATATGAGTAAACAGTGCGCCTTTGTAGTCAAGAAGGCTAACGGCATACTGGGGTGCATTAGGAGGAGCATTTTGAGCAGATCTAGAGAAGTAGTTATTCCTCTTTATTCGGCACTGGTGAGGCCATATCTGGAATATTGTGTCCAGTTTTGGGACCCCCAGTATAAAAAGGATGTGGATTTGCTGGAGCAGGTTCAGCGAAGGGCAACAAAAATGATTAAGGGTCTGGAGCACAAGACCTATGAGGATAGGCTGAGGGATTTGGGATTGTTTAGTTTACAGAAGAGAAGACTTAGAGGTGATTTAATAGCAGCCTTCAACTTCCTCAAGGGGAGCTCTGAAAAGGAGGGTGACAAACTGTTCTCAGTGGTGTCAGATGGCAGAATAAGGGGTAATGGTCAGAAGTTGAAGAGGGAATGGTGTAGGTTAGATATTAGGAAAAACTACTTCACCAGGTGGGTGGTGAAGCATTGGAATGCGTTGCCTACAGAGGTGGTGGATTCTCCATCCCTTGAGGTTTTTAAGTCCTGGCTGGACAAGGTCCTGGCTGGGATGAGTTAGTAGGGGTTGATCCTGCTTGAATCAGGGGGCTGGACTAGATGACCTCTTGAGGTCCCTTCCAGCCCTGTGATTCTGTGAATTTATCTAGCTCTTTCTTAAATTCTGTTATAGTCCTAGCCTTCACAGTCTCCTCTGGCAAGGAGTTCCACAGGTTAACTATGCACTGAGTGAAGAACTTTCTTTTATTAGTTTTAAACCTGCTACCCATTAATTTCATTTGAGCTGTGTCTACACGTGCACGCTACTTCGAAGTAGCGGCACTAACTTCGAAATAGCTCCCGTCGCGGCTACACACGTCGGGCGCTATTTCGAAGTTAACTTCGACGTTAGGCGGCGAGACGTCGAAGTCGCTAACCTCATGAGGGGATCGGAATAGCGCCCTACTTCGACGTTCAACGTTGAAGTAGGGACCATGTAGCCGATCCGCGTCCCGCAACGTCGAAATTGCCGGGTCCTCCATGGCGGCCATCAGCTGGGGGGTTGAGAGATGCTCTCTCTCCAGCCCCCGCGGGGCTCTATGGTCACCGTGGGCAGCAGCCCTTAGCCCAGGGCTTCTGGCTGCTGCTGCGGCAGCTGGGGATCCATGCTGCAGGCACAGGGTCTGCAACCAGTTGTCAGCTCTGTGTATCTTGTGTTGTTTAGTGCAACTGTGTCTGGGAGGGGCCCTTTAAGGGAGTGGCTTGCTGTTGAGTCCGCCCTGTGACCCTGTCTGCAGCTGTGCCTGGCACCCTTATTTCGATGTGTGCTACTTTGGTGTGTAGACGTACCCTCGCAGCGCCTATTTCGATGTGGTGCCGCACAACGTCGAAGTTGAACATCGACGTTGCCAGCCCTGGAGGACGTGTAGACGTTATTCATCGAAATAGCCTATTTCGATGTTGGCTTCATGTGTAGACGTAGCCTTGGTGTCCTCTAGTTCTTGTATTATGGGCACAAGTAAATAACTTCTCCTTACTCACCCTCTCCACACCTGTCACAATTTTATATACCTCAGTAACCCTTCTATTAATGGCAGGTGCCTGCCAAAAAGGCTCTTAGGGGTTTTCTATGAAGGATACAACCAACCTGCCCCCTTACCAGCCACCCATAGTCATCTGCTGGGGGATTACCCTGAAGCAGAAACTTATGATTATGGCTTTGCTGGGTCTCAACTCCCAATCTGATTTCAGCTCTAAACAGCTCCCATAGAGAATTTCACAAAAACCATAGCACCCAGCCCAAAAAGACTAAGTCAAATCAGACTTACTACTACATAAGCAAAGCACTCACCACACTTACTCAAGTAACTGCACACACCAACACTACTTTAAACCAGGGAGCCCTGTGTAATTAATGTCTCACACAGCTATGGCGACTGCCCTGGTGCCCACAGCAACCCAGAGCATTGGTGAGATCCCACAACTCCACACTGAGTGTCAGCATAAATTGTGATTTTACAACAACGTGTTTACAACAGATAAAATCTTATTGCTTACTTGCTACCCATCAGGCTTTGCCCGAAAGGTATCACATGTGCACACCTTTGCTTTCTCATGCAAATGATCTCTGGGAGACACATTCCTCCCAGCCTTCAGCAGCATTGCCTTCCTCCTGCCACATTCCCCACACTACCAAAGACCGGGGAACTGCTGCTGCCCCCCACTTGAGCAGCCCACCTCCTCATCCAGCAGCTGCTGCATCCTCACCCCCCAGGAAAGGTAAGGGGCTTCTGAAAGCGGCGGTTGGGCCCCCTCCACAGGCCTCTTCCTGTGGAGTGGCCTGGAAGGGGTGAGTTTGGGCAGAGCCCTTCCTTTCCACCGGGGCTCCAGAGGGGTGGCTGCATAGCCAGGGGTGGGGTGTTAGGGTGTGCCCCTGCCCCACCCCTGCAGCCACCCCCCCTTACTGCCCCCCCACCCACACCCAGCTGCCGCTGGGGGCCCCTCCTCCACCTAGGCCCCCTTCTAACCAGCTGCCCCTTCCTTCTCCCCCTGGTTTCCTGAGGGCTCTGCAGCAGCTGCTGTGGGCCCCCCCAGCGCACGTGGGCACCCCCACCCCCCCCATTTCCACCAGGTTGGCTGTGCCCACGCCCCCTCCCACCCCCCTTTATTCTTCACTTCACCTAAGCGCCTGAGCCCCACCCCCCCACCACACACGCATAAACTTTAATCCCTCACATCCCAGTGCAGAAAAGGAGCCATCTGACCATCTTGTGCTGGGAGCAGCGGCCATCTTAGGTTTCACCTTCCCCTGACCTCACTGCCCTTGCTCTGCCCTTCCCCCACCTGACTGGGTCCTCAGCCTGGCCGGTGGGGGAGGGGCAGCCACGCCTCCACCCTTCCTTCCCCTCCACTCTCCTCCCCTCCCCCGCTCTCTCTTAAAGGCCCCACGCCCAACAAACTTCCCCCATCTTACACACCCACCACCATGACCCCCACACCCGCCGGAGGGTCATCCAGTGACCCCCTCCTCCCCTCGTCTTCCACTGTCACCCCTCCCACCCCCGAAACGGCGGCCCACTCATCCAGGGCCGCCCAACACTCTGCCACCATGTTGGCTGAGGGCGCGGGCGCAGGCTCCGGGGCTCCCACCACCTCCGCCGCGGCGTCCTCCAGCAACCTGGCCCCGAACCCACCCCCCCAAAAGGGCAGGAAGGGCCAGGGGAAAAGGAAGGGCAAGAGCCCCGCCCGGAAGGCTAAACTCCCCGCGGCGGGGACTCTCCCCCCGGCTGCCCAAGCACTTGCCGCAGCCTCCCCTTCTCCGCCTCCCCCTGCTCCCTCCACCACCCCTGGGGGCCCCGACATCTTGGCCCCCAGGTCGTACGCCCAGGCGGCGGCCGCCGCCCCGCACCCTGCTCCTTCCGCCTCCGCCAGGGCTACCATCCCCGACGGTCGCAGCCCCTTCCCCGCGCTCACCAGGAGGCACGGGGTCCGCTGCCTCCTGGTGGCTGCCTCGCCCCATGTGGAAACCTACGTGCGGGCGTTGGCACGGGTGGTGGGGTCCGCGGCCGTGGTGGCGGCCTCCTGGATGTTCGGGAAGATCGTCTTCTTCCTGGCTTCGGAGGCCGCTGCCCAGGAGGCGGTGGAGAGGGGCCTGGCGGTTGGGGGCGTGCACATGCCTCTGGAGCCGCTGGGAGACCTGGGCGTGCGGGTGGTGTTCTCATCCGTCCCGCCCTTCCTTCCCAACGCCGCCCTTCTGCCTTTCCTCACCGCCCTGGGCCGGCCTTTGACGGTCCTGAGTCCCCTCCCCCTAGGCTGCAAAGACCCCGCCCTCCAGCACGTGCTGTCATTCCGCCGGCAGGCCCGAGTCCAACTGCCGCCGGCAGCAGCACAGGGCGGGGTGGCCCAGGAGGGGACTATAATGGTGCCCCATCAAGGGGCCCAGTACCGGGTCTTCTACACCCTGGGGGAGGCCCGGTGCTTTGGGTGCCGGGCGGCGGGGCATGTCCGGAGGGATTGCCCCCTGGCCCGGCACAAAGAAGAGGAGCCTGGGACCTCCTCCGACCCGGGGGGCGTCAGCCACGAGACCGGCGGCGCCCCGACCGCGACAGGCCCTGGGACCGCCCCTCCTCTTTTAGGCCCGGACGGATCCATCGCCGCTCGGGCGTCGGAGGGCGCCCGGCAGCATGGTGCCGGGAGAGAAGAGGCGGGCACTGGCGCCCGAGCGGGCACAAAAGCCGGGCCCGTAGAGGAGAGGGAGGCAGGGCCGGCGGCAGGACCAAAAGAGGGCCCACCCCAGGGCGGGTCGCGCCTCTCCCTCGCTGCCCCACCCCCCTCCTCCCTCCCTCCCTCCTTGTCGGCCCTATCCCCTGGCCCCTCCTCCACTAATGCCCAGCCCGCCTCCTTGGAGGGCTGGGTATTGGTGGGGGGGAAAAGGAAAAAAGGGGGTGCGCGTGTCCGGCACCCCACCCCGCCGGAGGACAGGGTGGAGGTGCCGCGCAAGGCACCCAAGAGATCCGCCAGCCCCGCTCCACCCGCCGAACCCCCGGCCACCAACCATCTGCCGGGGGTGACGGAGGTTGCCGCCACGGCGGCCGAGGAGATTAACACCCCCTCGGTCCCGGAGCCAGAGCCAAAAGAGGCCGAGACGGCCCTCCCTGTGCCCGCGCCCTCCTCCGACACCCCTCCGGCTGCTACCCAGGTGGCTGTAATGGAGCGCCCGGAAGAGGTGGCTCCCGGCCTCGCCCTCCTCTCGCAGGAGGTCGAGGCCCTGGGCCTCACCCCGGTGGCCCTGGACATGGAAGGCCTGCTATTAGACGCCTGTGGGCCGCCTATGGACTCTCCCCCACCCCTCCCACTTTCCCCCACCCCTCCCACCAGCGATCCCTCAATTGCCACCTCTTTCTGCCCTGAGCTGTCCCAAGGGGCAACCCCTCCCTCAACTAGGGACGACCCCCCGGCAGAGGTCGGCGAGCCCCCGGACGCCCCAGGGGAATTAGGGCTCCCCTTGCACCCCCCCTTCATCCCCGCAACTGAAAACCCCAATACCCTCTCCCCCGACCTGCCGGCGCCTCCCGCTGAGAGTGCCGGCACCTCAACCTCTACCCTGCCATTGCCTGAGGAAGCCCCCCTCCTGGAGACCTCCTTGGCCCATATTTCCGCCCTTGCCCCCACCTTGGCCTCACTGCTTGCCACCCCCGCCATACCCCTTCCCGGCCAATGCCCTGCTCCAGAACCCGCAATCCCCCCCACTCTAAACCCTCCCCTTCCTCCTCCCCCCCCACTCCCTCCTTTCCCTCCCCCCCATGACCCCTCTCTTCCCCCACTGATCTCTACCTCCCCTGCCCCCATCCCTCCCCCTCCTTTTTACCCCTGCCCGCTCATACCTGCCCCCGAGGTTGTAACCCCTCAGGAGGCCCCTCTTGCACTGCCCTCTCCCAGCACTTCCGGGGCTGCTCTCCCTCCACCGCCCTCATCCCTCCCAAACTCAGGCCCCAGTCCCTACCCCAACCTCTTCTCTGGCCGGGGGGCCCAAAAGAACGCGAGGCCGACGGGTTCTCAAGACCCCGAGACCTCGGCAACCCACGCGCTGGCGGGCGAGATGCGCCAGTTCTTGGAGGACGTTCGCGGCTCCAAGAACAAGGTTACTCTCGCCCTCCAGCACTGGGGAGACTTTCATTCTGCCCTGGAGTCCGCGAGGGCCCTTCTGAGGGAGGGCAAGGGGACCGGGAAGAGGGACACCGCGGTCTACCAATGGGCCCGTGGCTTCCGTGACGCCCTCGTCACCTTTGGCGTGGCTCACGGCTTGCTGCATGGCCCCACAGGAACCGCCGGTGCTCCCTCTGGCGAGGATCCTCCCCAGCCCTCCAAATGGCGCCGTTCATCTTTGCCACACTAAACGTCAGGGGCTGTGGGTCGGGTCTCTGCAGGTGCCGAGTGCTCTCCTTCCTCCGAGAGGGCGGGTACTCGGTCACCTTTCTACAGGAGACCCACACTACTCCGGCCGCCGAAGCCAAGTGGTGGCTGGAGTGGGGAGACGGGGTCCACTTTAGTCATCTCTCGGCCCAGCGGGCCGGGGTAGCGACCCTGTTCTCCCCAGACCTGCAGCCCGAGGTGCTGGGGAGCGTCGAGGTCGTGCCGGGCCGCCTGCTGTATCTCCGGGTGCGGGTGGAGGGGCTGCCTCTTCACCTTGTCAACATCTACGCCCCGACACTCGGCCCGGAGAGAACCCCCTTCTCCCGGCAGGCGGCGGCCTTCCTCGACACCATCGATCCTCGCGAGTGCCTGGTCCTTCGCGGGGATTTCAACTGCACCCTCGAGGAGCGGGACCGCACGGGGACCGAGAAGTGCCAGGCCGCTGCGGACGTCCTCAGGGAGCTCATTAACCGTCACTCCCTGGTGGACGTCTGGCGCAGCCACCACCCAGACGAGGACGCCGGTTTCACCTACGTCCGGGTGGTGGGCCATAAATCTGTACACTCCCGGTTGGACCGCATTTACATCTCGCGGCACCATCTCTCCCAGGCCCACGCCTCCAGTGTACGGCCGGCCCCCTTCTCGGACCACCACCTGGTGGCCGTGAAGGCTTCCCTCTCGCCTGGGAAGCGGGGGTCGGCCTACTGGCATTTTAACAACAGCCTGCTGGAGGACGTGGGCTTCGTGGCGTCCTTCCGGGAGTTCTGGCTGGCCTGGTGCGAGCAGCGGCACGCCTTTCCCTCGGCACGGCGGTGGTGGGACCTGGGAAAGGTGCGCGCGCGGCTCTTCTGCCGCGACTATACTCGGGGGGCCAGCCAGCGGCGGGATGCGTTGATAGGGCAGCTGGAATGGGAGGTCCTTGAGCTGGAGAGGCGTCTAGCCACCAGCCCTGGAGATCCATCCCTCTGCAGCACATACCAGGAGAAGCGGGACGAGCTCAGGACCCTCGACGCTCATCGGGCACAGGGGGCCTTGGTGAGGTCGCGAATCCAACTCCTCCGGGAGATGGACCGCAGCTCCCGCTTCTTCTACGCCCTGGAGAAAAAGAGGGGCGCCCAAAAACATATCCCCTGCCTTCTGGCGGAGGATGGCACCCCTCTTACGGATCCGCTGGAGATGCGCAAGAGGGCTCGCGCCTTCTATGCCGCTCTTTTCTCCCCGGATCTGACCGACGCCGACGCCCGCAGGGCGCTCTGGGACCAACTCCCGTCGGTCAGCACGGGCGACCGGGACCGGCTGGAGCTTCCTCTCACTCTGGCCGAGCTCTCGGAAGCCCTCCGTCTCATGCCCACCAATAAATCCCCGGGCATGGACGGGCTGACCGTGGAGTTTTACCGCGTGTTTTGGGATGTCCTCGGCCCAGACCTGCTCAGCGTCTGGGCCGAGGCCCTGCAAGGCAGGGTGCTCCCCCTCTCGTGCAGGCGTGCAGTCCTCAGCCTGCTACCCAAGAAGGGGGACCCCCGCAACCTCAAGAACTGGCGTCCCATCTCGCTCCTCAGCACGGACTACAAGATCATTGCCAAAGCCATCTCCCGTCGCTTGGGGTCCGTGCTGCAGGACGTGGTCCACCCCGACCAGACCTACACCATCCCGGGCCACACCATCCTGCATAATTTGTCCCTGGTCCGGGATCTCTTAGAGCTTGGGTGTAGGGACGGCCTGTCGTTCGCCCTCCTGTCCCTGGACCAGGAGAAGGCGTTCGACAGGGTGGACCACAGGTATCTCCTGGGCACCCTGCAGGCCTTCGGCTTAGGACCCCGCTTCGTCGGGTTTCTCCGGGTGCTGTACGCTGCCTCGGAGTGCATGGTCAAGCTCAACTGGACCCTGACCGCTCCGGTCAGCTTCGGACGGGGAGTACGACAAGGCTGCCCGCTCTCAGGACAGCTGTACGCTCTGGCCATCGAGCCCTTCCTCTGCCTCCTTCGGCGAAGGTTGACGGGGTTGGCGCTTCCAGAGGCAGGGCTGCGGCTAGTCCTGTCGGCGTACGCCGACTACGTGCTCCTCGTGGTCCAGGACCCGGGAGACCTGGCGCGTCTGGAGGCCTGCCAAGCTATCTACTCGGCAGCCTCCTCCGCCCGGGTCAACTGGGTCAAGAGCTCTGGCCTGGTGGTCGGGACCGGATGGCAGACGAGCCGCCTCCCACCCGCGCTTCAGGCCATCCGGTGGAGCGCGGGTCTGCTGCTCTATCTAGGCGTCTTTCTCTCCGCCACGCATCCCTCTCCTCCGGAAAACTGGCAAGGCCTAGAGAGCAGGGTCGCTGAGCGGTTGCGGAGGTGGACAGGGCTACTCCAGTGTCTCTCCCTCCGAGCGAGAGCGCTGGTGTTGAACCAACTAGTCCTGTCCATGCTCTGGCACCGCCTCAGCACCCTGGTCCCACCCCCCGGGTTCCTGGACCAGCTCCAGAGGTTAATCCTGGAGTTCTTCTGGCCAGGACTGCACTGGGTCCCTGCAGGGGTACTCCATCTCCCCCCGGAGGAGGGGGGACAGGGCCTGACCTGCACGCGCACTCAGGTCCATATCTTCCGCCTCCGGGCCCTGCAGAGGCTTCTCAACACCAACAGTGCAGATAGTCCGGCATGGAGCACGCTGGCGCACGCTTTCCTCCGCCGTTACCGAGGGCTCCGATGCGACCGGCAGCTCCTCTATTTATCCTGCAGAGACCGTCCGCGAGGCCTCTCGGAGCTGCCGGCCTTCTACCAGGACCTCCTCCGCACTTGGCGGCTGCTCGCAGCCTCCAGGTCCTTAGGGGCCACCGTGGGAGAAGACCTCCTCGCGGAGCCCCTGCTACACAACCCCCACCTTCGTGTGCAGGCGGCGGAGTCTCGCACGGTGCGCCGGAGGCTGGTCCTAGGTGGAATCACCAGGGTCGGAGAGCTCCTGGACTACGAGCGGGGGGACTGGATGGAGGCCCCGGCGCTCGCCCGGCGCATGGGGCTCTCCGACCTACACTCCCCCCGTCTCGTACTCCGGGAGGTGAAGGCTGCCCTGCCCTCCACCGCTCACAGTTACCTCGGCCGGGTCCTGCGAGAGGGTGCACCCCGCCCCCCTCCCACTCCTAGCCCTCCGGACCTCTTCGTGGGCCCCCGGCTTCGCGATCCTGCCCACCCCCCTCCCCCCCATCACCTCAGCCGGCTGCACACTTTCCAGCCGGTCCCCTTCCGAACCGCACCTCGACACCTTCTGTACGCGCTCGTGCTTCACACGCTCCACTTCCCCACCCTCGTGTCCCGCCCCGATCACAAATGGCGGGACCTTTTGCCGTCATCGGAGGGTGGGGAGCCCCGGTGGGCCGGCCTCTACTCCACCTTGGTCCTGCGGCCCGCCGGGGACATCAGCTGGAGAATCCTCCACGGAGCGGTGAGCACGGGCGTGTACCTGGCGCGGTTCACCCCCATCCCGGACACCTGTACCTTTTGCGGCACGAGGGAGAACCTGGCACACATCTACATCGAGTGCGCCAGGCTGCAGCCCCTCTTCCGGCTCCTCCAGAACCTCCTCTTGAGGTTCTGGCTGCACTTCTCCCCACACCTTCTCATCCTCTCACACCCTATCTGTGGCCCCACAAAGTCGCGGGACCTCCTCGTCAGCCTCCTCCTGGCCACGGCCAAAATGGCCATTTACAAAACCAGGGAGAGGAGGCTGGCAGCGGGGGCGACCTGCGACTGTGGGGCCTACTTCCGTTCCTCCCTCCGCTCATGAATCCGAGCAGAGTTCCTCTGGGCGGCGTCCACCAACTCCCTGGACGCCTTTGAGGAACGGTGGGCGCTGTCCGGGGTCCTCTGCTCGGTGTCCCCCTCTGGCTCTCTCATTTTAAACCTTTGACCCTCACTCCCGCCCCTGGTTTTTCTTTCGTTGTCCCCCGTATTCACTTGGAACCAGGCTGTTTTTAATGGGTCCCCTCTCATCATGAGAGGGGCCTTGTAGCCGTGGGCAGGCTATGCCTGCCCACTCCCCCGGCATCCAATAGGTACATCTCTATCATGCCCTCCACCCCAGCCTCCTCTTTTCTAAACTGAAAAGTCCCAATCTTTTTAGCCGCTCCTCATACAGGACCTGTTCCAAGCCCCTCATCATTGTAGTTGCTCTTTTCTGAACCTTTTCCAGTGCCAGGATATCCTTTTTTAGGTGAGGAGACCACATCTGTACACGGTATTCAAGATGTGGGTGTACCATAGATTTACATAGGGGCAGTAAGATACTCCTTATTTTCTATCCCTTTTTTCATAATACCTAACATCCTATTTGTCTTTTTGACTGCGGCTGCACACTGCATGGATGTTTTCAAGTTATTCCACAATAACTTCAAGATCTCTTTCCTGATTAGTTGTAGCTAAATTAGCCCCCATCATATTGTAAGTGTAGCCGGGGTTATTTTTGCCAATGTGCATTACCTTACACTTATCACATTAAATTTCATTTGCCATTTTGTTGCCCAATCACTCAGTTTGATGAGATCTTTTTGAAGTTCTTCACAGTCTGCCTTTGTCTTGACTATCTTGAACAGTTTAGTGTCGTCTGCAAACTTTGCCACCTCACTGCTCACCCCCTTCTCCAGATCATTTATGAATAAATTGAACAGGATTGGCCTTCACAAAGCCCCTAGCTACACCCTGAGCGCCCAAGACACCCCTCTGCTCTAGTACAGTCCCTAGCTATGCCCTCGCTGCCCCCTGGCCAAACACAGACCTGGGATACCCCCTGTCTGAAGCAAGCTATCCCCTCCTGCACTCTCAGCTCGCTGCCTATCTCCACACAGCCCCTAGATATCCCTTCCCTGCACCCTGACTACCACTGTCGCATAGCCATAGCATGTGTGTCTTGATGGTTATTTGAAGATATGAATTTAAATTATATTTTAAAATTGAACTCTTAGGATCAGATTTACCAGTATGTTCTAGCTTCTTTAAGTTGCTCCAGAGCAACATATGGCAGCCAGAATTTACTGCCTGTTAAACTGGGTCAAACAGCTACTTTGTATCACAAAAGCTCAGCAGAGCAATAGGAGTGCGCTGCTGACTCCGGCCTCAACTTGCAAAGTGCCTGGATTTGGAGGGGGAAGCTAGCTCCAGAGAAGGCAGTTCAGGGAATTCTGAAGGTGAAGATGAGGGACCAGCTTTTCTGAGAAATAAATATTTAATTATGAAGAATAATGGCATTAGAAACCATTAATCCAAAAGAAGTTTTTCATGTGTAACTTATGCAGAAGAGTTCAGTGAGTTTTAGTTATGTGGGAAGTTTGAAGTGTACAGTAGTAGGCATCCTTCAGTCTGCATAGACTATGGATCGCGCCCTTTATAGTTTCAATTGAGGACTTCATTTACAGCGTCTACCGTGACTATGAAGACCCACATGAGAGTGACAGTCCTTGCTGTATCTCTTGCAGATCTGGTGGATGTCTGGCAAGTCCTTATAGTGCTTTCTGTGCACTCGCTTCTCCTCTGCTAGCTGTCTGATCCTCATCTCGCCCTTCTGAAGGCCCTTGTGTAACCCCTGCCTCCATCTGCTGCGGTCGTCTGCTACTTCTTCCCAGTTGTCCAGCTCGATGTCTACCTCTCTGAGGTCTCTTTTGCAGACATCTTTGTAGCACAACTGGGGGCGTCCGGGAGGTCTTTTGCCAGAGGCTAGCTCACCATACAGGATGTCTTTTGGAATCCTTCCATCATTCATCCTGTGGATGTGGCCAAGCCAGCGGAGCCGACGCTGCCTGAGGAGGGTGTGCATGGTTAGTACTAAGCACAAAAGAAAGATTTGAGCGCAGCATGGGGCAGTGGTGACTTGCAGTTTTAAACTAGTGTAAGTGGTGAGTTCTCTGACACTTAGGCTACATCTACACATGCACGCTACATCGAAATAGTTTATTTTGATGTAGTGACATCGAAATAGTCTATTTCGATGAATAATGTCTACACATCCTCCAGGGCTGGCAACGTCGACATTCAACTTCGACGTTGGGCAGCACCACATCGAAATAGGCGCTGCGAGGGAACGTCTACACGCCAAAGTAGCACACATCGAAATAAGGGTGCCAGGAACAGCTGCAGACAGGGTCACAGGGCGGACTCAACAGCAAGCCGCTCCCTTAAAGGGCCCCTCCCAGACACAGTTGCACTAAACAACACAAGATCCACAGAGCCGACAACTGGTTGCAGACCTTGTGCATGCAGCATGGATCCCCAGCTGCAGCAGCAGCAGCCAGAAGCCCTGGGCTAAGGGCTGCTGCACACGGTGACCATAGAGCCCCGCAGGGGCTGGAGAGAGAGCGTCTCTCAACCCCTCAGCTGACGGCCACCATGGAGGACCCCACTATTTCGATGTTGCGGGATGCAGATCGTCTACACGTGCCCTACTTCGACGTTCAACTTCGAAGTAGGGCGCTATTCCCATCCCCTCATGGGGTTAGCGACTTCGATGTCTCGCCGCCTAACGTCGATTTCAACTTCGAAATAGCGCCCAACACGTGTAGCTGTGACGGGCGCTATTTTGAAGTTGGCGCCGCTACTTTGAAGTAGTGTGCACGTGTAGACGTGGCCTTAAATAATTAAACCATGATTTAGTAACTAAGAGGTTTGGGGTCTACCTCAGGAGTGAGTTGGTAGGCCAGGTTCTATGGTCTGCACTGTGCTGGCGTGCAGACTAAATGATCAGGAGGGTCGCTTAGGCTATATCTACGTGGCATCCTAACCTCAAAACAAGCTATTTTGGCATGCGGCATTGTCTAGATGGCATCACATGCTGAAATAAAGCGCTATTTTGAGGCATCACTGTACTCCTCCTGCTCTGAGGTGTATAGGGATGAAGGAATAGTGTGCCTGTTATATCGAAAACTGTTTCAAGATAACAGGTACGTTGCATAGAGGGGGGCAGCTATTTCAGGACACTGCAGCATCACAAAACAGCTCCTGAGACGTAGCCTTAATTTCTGTCTACTGTGTATTTTAATGTGTCTGTGAATGAGCATTAGCCTGCTAAACCCAGGGTTGTGAGTTCAATCCTTGAGGGGGTCACTTAGGGATTTGGGGCAAATAGATTAAAAAAAAATGTCAGGTATGGTGATAGGTCCTGCCGTGAGGGCAGGGTACTGGACTTAATGACTGCTCAAGGTCCCTTCCAGTTCTATGAGATGTGTATATTTCTATATGTCAGTTTGTGCGAGGAATGTGTCAGCAGGAGCTCAGTCCTGCTGAAGGAATTTGAGGAATTCACTCTTTCATACTGCAAATGGGAAGAGTTGTGTGGCTATATAAATGGGGTGTGCATATGTAATTAATTTTGCTTGCATTGCAGAAGGTGCTGGGTATCAGGAAAGAAGCAGTGATGTGTCGCCCATTGTAAACAAGTTGTTGTAGAGTCACAAATTGAGCTACCACCCAGTGTAGGAATTATGGCCCAATTATCACCAATGCTTGAAATTATTGTGGGGCTATAGGGCGCTAATAATCACCGTGTAAGATGTGGATCCCACAGGGCTCCCCTCAGCAGAACCCTGTGAAGTAGAAATTGGGAGAAGAGATACTGGTTGAACTAACTGGCTGGGAGCTTTAAAGCCACACAGCTGTAAGTCTGGTTTGACTAGTTCTCCCTCTACTGTTCAAAGACAGAACCAAAGCCCAGGCCAGTGCTGGGGTCTGTAGTTCTGTGGGGTGTTTTGGTTTGGTTTTTTGGTGCAAATCCACCCCAGCAGATACTGAGATTCTGAGACTAGGCCCAGAGCTGAAGTCATGGAAAGCTGAACAGTGGACCATAGCAGACAAGCAACTGGTAAGGGCGGCTGGCAGAGCATAACAGACAATCAGCTGGAAGGCCATCTTGACCTTGTGGGGCAAGCAACTGTATGCTGATGTACTTGTGAATGCTGGGCGGGTATGGACCAGACTGTGCTGTGAGAGGTACACTCTGGGGCCATTTCTACACAGGCAAGATCTTCCGGATCAACGGTGCCTTCTTCCAGAAGATCTGAGGAGCATCTACACATGCAAGATGCTCTTTCGGATTTCTTCCAGAAGAAGGTGCCCCCTCTTCCGGATTCTGTATTCCATTTCAGAATCAGGAAGAGGACCTTCTTCCAGAAGATTCTTCTGGAAGAAGGCATGTGTAGATGTTCCCAGACTGCTTCTTCCGAAAGCAGCAGTCCTCCATGGCGGCAGCCTGCTGGAGAGCAGGGCCACTCTAGACACCCCCAGTGAGCCTCTATGGTCCCCAGCTCCTTGCAACCTTTAAAGCTGCAAGGACCCAGAGACCCCATGGCAGGAAGCTGAGAGTGTGAGACAGGCAGCACATGCAGGGCGGCCTGCCACACTCCCCCAAGGCCCCGCAGTGCCCAGCAAGTCCCGACCCACAGGGATGGCTAGCCAGCCACCACCCTGCACTGCCCAGGGGAGCCCCAAGAACCTGGCTGAGGGCAGCCAAGACCCCAACCAGGATCCAAAATGGAGGACCCCCTCCTGGACTGAGCCAGAGCTCCAGGACCTCCTGGGGCCCTGGCACGATGAGAATGTCCTCTGTGACATCAACGGGCACTGGAGGAACGCCACAGCCTTTGCCCACCTCGCCCAGGGCCTGGCTGCCCCTGTCCAACCCTCCCAGACACCGGAGCAGGTCGGGTGCAAGGTGAAGGAGCTGCGGCAGGGGTACATGCAGTCCTGGGATAGTGCCCACAGATCTGGCCATGGCCCTGCCAGCTGCCCCTTCTTCCAGGAGTTTTGGGACCTCTTGGCTGCAGATGACGTCTCCCCACCCCGCGTCACCGTGAAGACAGCCACAACTGAGCCCTGTGCCACACCAGAGGAGGAGGACGAGGGACCCGCCACTGTGGACGTCCCACCTGATGGGGAGTCCACGGACGGGTCCCTCGTCATCGCGGTGCCCTCCACAGCCAGCAGCCAGGCCCTCTCCAGTCGGGCATCACCCGACATATATGAGGCCACCTCAGGTAAGTGCACACAGTGGAAAAGCACGATGGAGGGAGGGGGACACCTTGGCCCCAACCCCAGGCCCTGAAGCCCTAAAGCCTGTCCCCAGTCAGGGCCCAGGGCACACCCATGCCTGCAAGGAGCACCTGGCTCCCTCTCCCATGCAGCACTCCTGACTGTGCTGAGACCCCTCTGGGCAGCAGAGCTTCATCCAGAACCCCACCACGGCCGAGCACCCGCCCCGAGCCCACAAGCCTGTTGCCAGGGTGGGCTACCGTGGATAGCGCCCCAGTCCCAGCATCATGCCCCAGTGGCCGCTGCAGTGAGTGCACACAAGCCTGCATGGCAGCCTCCCCTGGCACATGCCCGTCCCATGGGTCCGTGGAGGGGGCAACCAGCTGGGGAGACTGAGGCCATGCCAGCCAGGTCCCAGATGTGGCAGTGACTTCTCCCTACCCTCTTTCTCTTAACAGCGGTACCATCCAAGGGCCAAGGCAGCCAGACAAGGAGCCCAGGGCCTGCCAGCCCCATCCAGGCCAGAGGACCCAACAACCCACCAGCTGGGCCCGCACCAGCCCCTGCTGCACGGCGGCCACAGGTGCGCTGGACCCAAGGCAGCTGCCATGAGGAGGTGGTCGTGGCCTACACAGCAGCCCTCCACCAGCAGAATGCCCTCACCAAAAAACGGCTGGCCCTTGACAAGGCTGAGCTGCAGTGGAGGTGGGACACATGGGGGGGAGGTGGTGAGGATGCTCCGCACCATGTGCGGGGCCCTAGCAGGCCAGCCCCCAGCCCCCCCCAGCTGCCCCCCCAGTCCCCCCCAGAGGTCCCACCCAAGGGCCCCCCCAAATTTCCCCCAGAGGTTCCCCCCGACCCCCCTGCTGTCCTCCCCAGTGCCCCCCTGAGACCCCTGTTACTGCCCCCCCGAGCCCCTCCCTGCTCCCCCCCGCTAACCCCCCTGCATTTCCCCCCCTGCTGGCCCCTCAGCTGCTCCCATGCCCCCAGCCCACAACCCTGAGGCTCTGGCCACCATACTGCCCCTGGGCCTGCCCAATGCTGCACTGAGAACCCTCGCACCATGGCTTGTGGCCACTGTGGGCCCCATGGAGGGTTGCCTGGGCCACAACCTGCCCCCCCTCCAGCCCCTCTGCTGAGGCTGGGCCAGATGCTGACCAGCCCTACCTGCTGGTGGTTCCGGCCCCATCAGCACCCTGCAGGGGACCGCGCACCCAGGGTGGGAGGGGCGCCTGCGGGTGCCAGGGCTCATGGCCTTCCACCCCATCCCTTGATTAGGGCCCCCCAATATTTCTGCCCCAGTCCCCATCCAAGTTTAGGTGCCCATGTCCCCTTACCCCCATGTATATAGTTCATTCCCTATCGGGTTTTGGTTGTTATTTTTATTATTCACCATTTACTATTTACACTACTCATGGTTGTTAATGGTTCAGGGTTAAATATATGTTAGTATTCAGCACCCCCTGTGTCCCTGATTACTGTGGGGGAGGGTGGGCGTTGGGGGGTGTGGGGTGTGCACATGGAGGTGTGTGTAGGGGGGGGCCTGTGGGGAGGGCTGCGGAGGTTAGTAGTCCCCTCGGCTCAATGCCTCCCAAAGTGCCTCCCAGATCCCGAGCCCATCATGGTTGAATCGCCGGTTGGGGCCACAGCAGGCTGCTGTTAGTTTGGGGCCAGCTCCACCATCCAGCCGTGGGGCAGGATCCCCTCATGTGCCTCGATGAGGTTGTGGAGCGTGCAGCAGGTGGCCATGACCTGCGGGACGTTCTCCACCCCCACATCAAGGTGCATAAGGAGACACCTGAACTGCACCTTCAGACGGCCGAAAGTGCACTCTCCGGGATACCAGGCCTGTGTGAGCCAGGCATTAAACAGCTCCTGTATGGGCACATCAACCAGGGCTGGAGTGGGTAGGCCAGGTCGACCACGAGGCAAAGAGGCATCATGACATCCCCGATGGCATGCTCTTGTGGGGACACGAATATCCCAGCCTCCATCCTGCGGAGCAGGGCAAAATTCTACAGGATCTGTGTGTGCGTCTTGTGCCCTGCCCGGCCAGCCGACATAAATGTCCGTGAACTTCCCATGGGCATCCACCACCGCCTGGAGCACGATGAAGTGGTACCTCTTGCGGTTGACATATCAGCCACCACTAGGTCCTGGGGCCCTGATGGGGATATGCGTCCCGGCGATCGCTCCAAAGCACTGGGGGAACCCGAGCGCAGCGAAGCCCTCAACGACTGTGTCCGGTTCCCCGATGCTCACCAGCAACCACACCAGCAAGTGGTTGATAGCCCTCACGATCTGCAGAGGAATGGGCGCACTTGTGGGCTTATCATAGAATCATAGAACACTAGGACTGGAAGGGGCCTCGAGAGGCCATGGAGTCCAGTCCCCTGCCCCGACGGCAGGACCGACCACTATCTACACCATCCCTGATAGACATCTATCCAATCTGTTCTTAAATATCTCCAGCGAGGGAGATTCCACAGCCTCCCTTGGCAACTTATTCCAGTACTTGACCACCCTGACAGTTAGGAACTTTTTCCTAATGTCCAACCTAAACTTCCCTTGCTGCAGTTTAACTCCATTGCCTCTTGTTCTCTCCTCAGAGGCCAAGAAGAACAAGTTTTCTCCCTCCTCCTTATGACACCCTTTAAGATATCTGAAAACCGCTATCATGTCCCCCCTCAATCTTCTTTTTTCCAAGCTAAACAAGCCCAATTCTTTCAGCCTTTCTTCATAAGTCATGTTCTCCAGACCTTTTATCATTCTAGTTGCTCTTCTCTGGACCTTCTCTAATTTCTCCACATCTTTCTTGAATTGGGGTGCCCAGAACTGGACACAATATTCCAGCTGAGGTCTAACCAGCGCAGAGTAGAGCGGTAGAATGATTTCTCGTGTCTTGTTCACAACACACCTGCTAATGCATCCCAGAATCATGTTTGCTTTTTTTGCAACAGCATCACACTGTTGACTCATATTTAACTTGTGATCTACTAGAACCCCTAGGTCCCTTTCTGCTGTACTCCTTCCTAGACAGTCTTTTCCCATTCTGTATGTGTGAATCAGATTATTCCTTCCTAAGTGCAGCACCTTACATTTATCTTTATTAAACTTCATCCTGTTTACTTCAGACCATTTCTCTAATTTATCTAGATCATTCTGAATTATGACCCTATCCTCCAAGGTAGTTGCAACCCCTCCCAGCTTGGTATCATCTGCAAACTTAATAAGCGTACTTTCTATGCCAATATCCAAATCATTAATGAAGATATTGAACAGAACTGGTCCCAAAACAGACCCCTGCGGAACCCCACTTGTTATGCTTTTCCAGCTCGATTGAGCACCATTAACAACTACTCTCTGGGTGCGATTAGCCAGCCAGTTATGCACCCACCTTATTGCAGCGCGATTTAAGTTGGACTTGCCTAGTTTGTCGATAAGAATATTATGCGAGACCGTATCAAATGCTTTACTAAAGTCGAGGTATACCACATCTACTGCTTCTCCCTTATCTACGAGTCTCGTTATCGTGTCAAAAAAAGCTATCAGGTTGGTTTGACATGGTTTGTTTTTTACAAAACCATGCTGGCTGTTCCCTATCACTTTACTACCTTCCAAGTGCTTGCAGATGACTTCCTTAACTACCTGCTCCATTATCTTTCCTGGCACAGAAGTTATGCTTACTGGCCTGTAATTTCCTGGGTTGTTCTTATTCCCCTTTTTGTAGATGGGCAGTATATTTGCCCTCTTCCAGTCTTCTGGAATCTCTCCTGTCTCCCATGACTTTCCAAAAATGAGAGCTAACGGCTCAGCTACCTCTTCTATCAGCTCCTTGAGGATTCTAGGATGCATTTCATCAGGCCCTGGTGACTTGCAGACATCTAATTTTTCCAAATGGTTTTTAACTTGTTCTTTTTTTATTTCAAAAACTAACTCTACCCCTTTTTCACCAGCATTCTCTATGTCAGGCATTCCTTCAGACTTCTCTGTGAAGACCGAAACAAAGAAGTCATTAAGCATCTCTGGCTTATGCAGAGGGGTCCCTGCCCTCCTCCCCTTCCACCCCCTTCCTCCCTACTGGGCCCCCCCCCCCACTGAGGGACCCCTCTGGCAGCGGCCATGTGGTATCCTTTCTGGGCTAGGCCTGCCCACCCCCCCCAAACCCTGCTCCCTCCCAATCAGCGCCTGGGGTCCCCCGAGCCCGCCGGCCCCCTCCCTCCCACCGGTGGGGCAGAGTCTGGGGCAGGGCTTACCTGGAGGATGACGGCCCTGACAGTGGATGTGCACACCCCAAATCGCTGCCCGGGATGGTAGCTGTCCGGGGTGGCCAATTTCCAGATGCTGATGGCCATGAGCTTCTCCAGAGAGAGGGCCGGCCTCAGCCAGGTATCCTGGCATAGTATCATGGGGGCGAGCCAGCTGCAGAATTCGAGGAAGGTGTCTTTCTTCATCTGCAGGTTCTGCAGCCAGCAGTCATTGTCCCACTCACCCATGACAACCCTGTCCCACCAGTCCATGCTGGTGGTGTGGGTCCAGACGCACTGGACCAGTCGGAGGGGGCCCAGCAGGTGCGATGGGGGTGCAGGACCCACGGGCCTGGGCTCTGTCTCCACAGGAGGCTGAGGAGGGTGGCCAGGAGGATGGCTAGTGTGCGGGTGAGGGCGAGCCTGCTGTCCTGTGGCTGCTGGGGGTCCATGCCTGCTGGTCAGTGGGCGCTGGACAGGGTCCTGGGTCTGGCTTGCTGGGCACAGACTTGGCTGGCTTTGGCAGCATTTGCAGGGAGGGGCTGTTTGAGTGGGGCCCTTTAAGGGGCTGTGTGTCCGGTGGCCCCGGAAGGGCTCCCTGGCTGTGCGACCCCGTCCGTGCTGTTTCCTGCCCTGTTCTTCCAGAAGAGCACCAGTGCTTGTGTAGATGCGCTCTTCTGGAAGAAGGGCTGGCTCTTTTGAGGTCCTGTTTGATGTGTAGATGCGCTCTTCTGGAAGAGATCTTCTTCTGGAAAAAGTGCCATGTGTAGAAATGGCCTGTCAGTGTGGGCGTGTGGGTAAAGAGATCTAAGCAAGGGACTCAGCTCAGCAGCCTGTGGACAGTGCCACACTTAATGCGGTTCTTCTTTCCTTTGTTTAGCAATGCTACATGTAATGCTGTGTAAATTTATGATTGGCTACTATTGTTAAACAAGCTGTTTCTATCTCAGAATCTATGCTTGCAAGAGGGGAAGAATTGCTGTTATAGGCACCCGGCAGGTAGGATGAGATAGTCCAAGGTTACTGGGTGGGGACTTGAGCCGTTTTGGTTGCATAGTTGAAGGAATCCCCTGGGAACCAAACCTGGCCCTTCTGGTACTCACCTGCCATTAATAGAAGGGTTACATTTGTTCAAGAACTCCTCTTAAACGGTAATGACCACAGAATTTGGTATGCAGCTTCCTTTTACCCTAACTTGAATCAAAGTTAGGGTTTGGTTGGTCCTGGAAAGTAGAAAACACCTGAAATCCCAGGATTTCCCAGAAAATGGAAAGGGAGGGACACATATAGGAGGGACACCATAGTTCAGAATCACCACTGAGGGCAGCTGCAGCAGGAAAACAATAATCTGTTTATCCAATCAGGCACTGGGAGACTAATCCACAATTCAAATGGGTGGCAGGAACTGTGGGCGGACTACCCCCTGTGAAATGCTGTTCCAGTCAGTGTTACTTAAAGCAGTGAGGACACACTCCATAGACCACATACACTCAGGGAGGACACGCACCTTCAACTTTATCAAACCAGGTGCTAAGAGTTGGCCTTACAGTATTGGGTCACATATATTAGCATAAAAGTACCCTGAGAGAACAGCTCTGATGCAGCTGCACTGCTATAAACGCTGTCGTGCAGCCATGACCTAAGTTCTTTAGCTGAACCGGTAACAGTCAGCAGTGTGATGGTGGAGCGCCTCCGTTTTCAAACATTTTTTCTCACAACCCAGTTGAAGAAAATTGTTGATGCCCATGACCCTGGCATAATTCTATCTTTCAACTAGCGTGCAGGCTTCCAAGTGGGGCTGGAGGATGCAGAGTGCAGTGGAGTACTGGAGGTTGAGGCTGAGTTGGAGTGTGGGAGGGAGTGAGGGCTCTGGGGTGAGGGCTCTGGGATGCAGGAGGGGGCTCCAAGTTTGGGGAGGGACTCAGGGCGAGGGCAGGGTACTGGGATACAGGCTTACCGCTGGGGGTCCTGGGTAGCAGCACAGAAGGGATCCTAAGGCAGGCTTCCTACATATGCTGACATCACAGACCACTGTTTTAGCACCCCTCACTGGTCCCCTGGTCACACGACAGCAAAGTGATCTAGTGCCTTGATTCAGTGACCTAGTACTGTGAGAGCCACTGGTCCAGTCTACATTAGGGACCCAGCTATGTGGGTATAACTACCTTGCTCAGGGGTGTGAAATCCACACTCCTGGGTAACACAGACTCACAGAAGATCAGGGTTGGAAGAGATCTCAGTAGGTCATCTAGTCCTATCCCCTGCTCAAAGCAGGGCCAATTCCAACGAAATCATCCCATCCAAGGCTTTATCAAGCCAGGCCTTGACCGACCTCCAAGGAACGAAATTCCACCAGCTCCCCAGGCAACATATGTGTGAGCAGGTGGCTACAGACAGGGGAGTTTCAAGAGGAAGAGAAAGAGGTCCCACTGCTGAAGAGGATGTCCAGTGAGCATATTAGTGTCTGGTGAGAGTGAGTTTGCCTGACTGTTTAAATTTTGAATTCTCGTTGCAGGTGATTTCAGTTTCAGTTACTGTGGCAGTTGGGACTGTGTGTCTGGCAGGGATAGACCCTTTGCTCCCTTGATTGCCCTGTGTGATCAGCCTCAGGATCAGCCTTTAAAAAGCCAGAGGCACAGTGACCATGGAAGTGAAGCTGACAGGGGTTTTTAAGATGGAGTGTGACAGAGGGGATCCACTTTGGTTAGGAAGCCTTGCAACACCTGTGCCAGCACTCCTTCTGTCTCCTCCACTTGTGCCTGTGCCCTCACCCAGACCCTGGTGTCATTTTGCAGGGACTGTGACTTGTAATTCCCACTTACGCAAGTCCAGGCTGGTGGGACCATCCCATGTGGAAAGTGTCTTCTGGTGGAAACTCTCAGGAAGCAGGTGGGAGAGCTACAGGAGAACGTGGCTAGGTTGAGGAGTATCTGAATCCACAAGCAATTCCTGAACAGTATTTATATCAGGCGTGTCCAACCCGCGGCCCGCGGGCCGCATGTGGCCCTGGACAGCTAGTAATGCGGCCCCACAAGATCATAAACTTTTAACATTATTATGTGATTTATATACATTAACTATATTATATATTTTATATGCGGCCCAAGACAATTCCTCTTCACTCAGTGCGGCCCAGGCAAGCCAAAAGGTTGGACACCCATGGTTTATATGGATACAGCTGAGATTAAGGTAGCTGTCCCACCACAAAAGAGTACTGAAACATCAGCAATGGAAGAGATGGCTCGGGGGGACACTGACAGCTGGTCACTTCTGGCAGCAAGCAATGCTCCACTCCTGCTCCCAATCCTCCCACCGTGATACTGGGAAACCACTATATGATTCTGGATATGGAAGATACAGGAGATAAGGAATCACCCCCTACAACAGAAGCCGAGAAGCCTTGTATTCCCAAGGCTGGGAAGTCTGCTGCCACCACTACAAGGAGAAAACATGTGGTGGTCGAAGACCTTCTCCTGAAGTGAACGGAGGCACCCATCTGTCACCCTGCCATGTCTCAGGAGGTATGCTGTATCTGACACTTTACAGAGGCATTCTGGGGGATTATCTGGCCTGGTGACTAATACCCCATGCAACTCGTCCATGTGGGCACGCATGATACTGCAAGGAGTAAATGTGAGCAGATTAAGCGTGACTACAGGACTCTGGGAGTATGGGTGAAGAAGCTGGGAGTGCAGGTGGTGTTCTTCTCAATTCTTCCTTGTCAAAGGCAGGGGCCCAGGCAGAGACAGGCGCCTCCTAGAGGTGAATACCTGGCTGCGAGGATAGTGTCACCAGGGGGGCTTTGGCTTCCTTAATCATGGGACACTTTTCTGAGAAGGACTGATAAGCACAGATGGGGTTCACCTTTAGAGGAATGGGGAAGCCATATTTGGATAAAGACTGGCTAAACCTAGCGAGGAGGACTTTAAACTAGGTTTGATGGGGACGGGTGACCAAAGCCCACAGGTAAATAAATAAACCTGGAGACCTAGGAGTTGGATTGGAATTGGGAGGGATCTGGGCTATAACAGCAGAGAAAAAAGAGGGACTAGGCAGAAGTGGGAGGCAAAAACAAATAATTATCTTAGATGCCTATATACAAATGCAACAAGTCTGGGTAACAAGCAGGAAGAACTTGAAGTCCTAATAAATAAAGAAATGCAACTGTGACATAATTGGTATCACAGAGACATGGTGGGATAATACACACAATTTGAATATTGGTATAGAAAGGTACAGCTTACTCAGGAATGATAAGCAGGGTAAGCAGGGAGAAGGGGCTGCTTTATATATTAAAAATGTGCACACCTGGATTGAGGTGGAGATGGATGCAGGAGACAGATGCATTGAAAGTCTCTGGGTTAGGTTAAAAGGGGTAAAAAACAAGGGTGATGTCATGATAGGGGTCTATTACAAACCACCTACCCAGGTAGAAGTGCATGAGGCTTTTTCTAAGCAACTAACACAATCATCCAAAGCACAGGATTTGGTGGTGATGGGGAACTTAAGAACATAAGAACATAAGCCACTCCCTTAAAGGGCCCCCCCAGACACACTCAGCCTGCACAGCACACGGTCTGCAGAGCCATAGGCACGCACACCTCAAGCGACCCAGTCATGGACCCCCAGCAGCAGCAGCAGCAGCAGCCAGAGGTCCACACAGCCGCCCCTGCAGGAGCAGTGCTTGACCTGCTCAATGCCATGCAGGAGGCAGCTGAGCACCTCCTTGCCACAGAGGAGGAGCTGCCTGCAGGGGAGGAGGACGCAACCCCCAACCCTGCAGCACCCTGCCCCCCCGCCCCCCGCCTCATACGCCACCAGCTGTGGAGCTACCCCACGAGCACCGACTGGTGGGAGCGGCTGGTACTCAGACAGTGGGACGACAACCACTGGCTCCAGAACTTTCACATGAGCCGGCAGACATTTCTGGAGCTATGCCAGTAGCTCACCCCCGCACTGAGGCACCGGGACACTGCCATGCGGCGTGCCCTCAGCATGGAGAAACGGGTCAGCATTGCTGTCTGGAAGCTGGCCACTCCAGACAGCTACCGATCCGTGGGCCAGCAGTTTGGTGTGGGCAAGGCCACCGTCGGGGCTGTCCTCATGGAGGTAAGAGGACCCACGAGGGGGAGCGGGAGGCAGCCCTGGCAGGGGAGGGGAGGGGAGAGGGGCCCTGGCAGGGGAGGGCCACACACACCCTGCACACCCCTCACTGGTGCTTTCCCATGTGCTTCCCCTGCAGGTTGTCCGCGCCATCAACGCCTTGCTCCTCCACAGGCTCGTGAGGTTTGGGGACCCGGATGCCGCCATCGTGGGCTTTGCCACCCTGGGCTTCCCCAATTGCTTCGGGGCTCTGGATGGGACTCACATCCCCATCCACGCCCCGGAACACAGTGGAGTACGCTACTTAAACAGGAAGGGCTACCACTCCGTGGTCCTCCAGGCCTTGGTGGACAGCCAGGGCCATTTCCTGGACATTTATGTGGGCTGGCCTGGCAGCACCCACAACACCCGGGTATCCCGGAACTCGGGCCTGTGCCGCCGGCTGCAGGCAGGGACCTACATCCCCCAGCGGGAGATCCCTGTGGGGGACACCACCATGCCCCTCTGCGTCATCGCAGATGCGGCATACCCCCTCCGGCCCTGGCTCATGCACCCGTACACAGGCCATCTGTCTGCCAGCCAGGAGCGCTTCAACCAGCGCCTGAACCACGTGCGCCAGGTGGTGGAGTGCACATTTGGCCATCTCAAAGGGCGCTGGAGGTGTCTCCTCACCCGCCTGGATGCAGGCCCCACCAACATCCCCCAGATTGTGGGTGTGTGCAGCGCCCTCCACAACCTGGTGGAGAGCAAGGGGGAGGCCTTCTTTCAGGGCTGGGCTGTGGAGGCCGGCAGGGCCGATGTGCAGCCACCCGCTGCCTCCAGTTGCCAGGTGCACCCCGAAGGGACCCGGGCCCAGGAGGCCCTGCGCGCCCAGTTCAATGAGGCCACGGGGTGAACGCTGGCAGGCCCCCCACTGCACCCCCCCATCCTCCACAACACTCCCTGCCCCCTACGCACACACCACAGAGCACCCAAGAGCACACCCCCGCCACTTTTCTTGTAAATAAAAGCAGACAGTTGTTCGTCAACTCAAATATCTGTAGAACTCTTATTATTATCAACAAGGCTAACTATTTACAGGGAAAATGTAACTAATATATATATGTATTATAAATAGGGATAAGATGAAAGGGGAAGGCAAGGAAGGGGAGAACTATTTACATGGGAGGGTAAGGATCAGCATAGTAACAGGGGTCAAATATACAAACTATTTACAAAATAACATTAAACTGGGGGGAATATATACAAAGGGGGAGGGGTGGGGCCACGTCCTGGGCCCGACACCCCTTAATGTCCAGCACTGGGGGTGGGCGGCCGGGATCCCCGCCTCGGCCTCAGCCCTGGCCGGGGCTGGCTGGGGGCCGGGCGGACCGGGAGATACGGCCGGCGGGTGTCAGCTGGCCCCAGGTCCCCCTCGGCAGAAGGGCCCTCGGTGGCGGGTGGCGGTGCGATGGTGGATGGCGCAGCAGGTGGAGCAGCAGGTGGAGCAGCAGGTGGAGCAGGCAGGGCGCGTGCAGCGGCAGCCGGCGCGGCCTGGGGGCCAGGGAGTCCGCGATGCGGTTGAGGGTCCGCATGAAGGCCCCCCATGCCTCCTGGCGCCAGGCCAGCACCTGCTCCTGCAGCTGGAGGCGGCGTTCCTCCACCCGCAGCCGCTGCTCGGCAACCTCCAGCTGCCGACGGTGGAGGGCCAGCAGCTGGGGGTCCATCGCCATCGGCTGGTGGTGCTGGGTCCGCCGTCTTCCCCGCCGTGGGGCTGGTCGGTCCTCTGCCGAGGGGCTGGCCTGGAGTGATGGCCCCGGAGGGCTGTCCAGGACCACTGACACCTCGCCGGCGCTCTCCGGTCCTTCCAATGGTGCAGCTGCGGAACACAGGAGGCGGGGAAGAAGAGTGGAGACAGCCGTTAGTGTGGGCCCCGAGCCGTGGCCCTTGTGCCCGCCCCCCTCTGCTGCAGGTTCCCCATCCCCGTCCCCGGGAGATGCTGCTGTGATCAGGTTCAGGGGTCCCCATGCACTGCACCCCGTCCGCTGGCAGGAGTGACTCTCACTCAGCAGGTACAACAGGAGGTTTATTAGGCAACAGATGCCCAGTTTCTCACAGAAGCGACAGTACAGCAGTCAGAGACAGTCTTTCCAACCCATCCTGGGGAGAAGACCCCGAGGGGTGCCCCTCTGGGGTGTAGCTTTCCCCCTCCTCAGGCTGGCTGCCTTCTAGCTCTCCCTTCTCCTAGCCTCTAACTGCCGCCCCCGATTCAAACCCAGCTCGGCTCCTCCCTCCTCTTTGTTCAGGGCAGGGGTGTAACCTGCCAGTTGTAGCCCCAGGATCATCCTTAGCCACTGGGAGCTATTCTGCTTGTTTCTCATATGTAGCCTGAGTCTCGCATTTGCACTCCCCCCACTCCATCACATGCTGCTGCTGGGTGTCCCACCCCCTCCCCCCAGGGGACCCTAGAGGTTCTGCTCCCCCCAGCCCCATGGATGGGGCATGGCACTGTTGTGCTGGTGGGAGGCAGGGGCTGATGCACTCTTCTGAGGGACATGCCACTGCTGTCCTTGGGGCCATGGTCATCTGGGCATGTGGAGGGCCCTGGCCATATCTGTTACCCCCACCCCTCAACCCCGGGGGTGTGCACCGAGGGGGTACATACCTGATGGTCCACTCCCATGGTCGGGGGACACCCAGGGGGCGAATGCCCAGCTGGAGCTCCTGGATGGCAGGACAGTCCTCAGGCCGTCGTCGCTGGAGGAGGACTCCCCCTCCTCCTCCTCCTCCTCCGGTGCCCCGGGGGTGCGCTCCTGGGGGGGCCCCCGGGGTGCGGGGCTTGCCTCCGGGGTGGATTCTGCCTCCGGGGCCTGCTGGGGCTCGTCAGCCGAGGTATCAAGAGTGGCCGGAGGGGAGGAGGTGTGCCGGGGGCCCAGGATGTCCCTGAGCTCTCTGTAAAAGGGGCAAGTGACGGGGTCGGCCACAGATCGGCCGGCCGCATCCCGGGCCTGGGCGTAACCCTGCCGCAGCTCCCTCACTTTACTCCGGACATGATCCGGAGTGCGGGCAGGGTGACCCCCGGCGGCCAGGCCCTCGGCCAGCCGAGCGAACACATCTGCGTTCCGCCTCTTGCTCCCCATTACCTGGAGCACCTCCTCCTCGCTCCAGAGCCCCAGCAGGTCCCAAAGCTCAGCCTCCATCCAGGAGGGGCCCCGCTGCCGCTTCCCCGCCTGGCTGCCGGGCTGGGAGCCCTGGCTCCCCTTGGGGGCGGTGCCCTGTGGGCGCTTGGGGGGCTGGCGGGCGGCCATTGTGTCGGGTGTGGGTGTCTGTGGCTGCGGAGGAGTGTGCAGGCTAGCCGCGTGGCAATGCTGATGCCTGCACGCTCTCTCAGCTTCCTGCACAGGAAGGCAGGGGGCAGGGAGCTTTAAGGGGCCACTCCACGCGGCCACCATCGAGCTCAGGGGCTGGAGAGAGCGTCTCTCAACCCCTTAGCTGATGGCCGCCATGGAGGACCCCGCAATTTCGATGTTGCAGGACGCGCAACGACTACACGTTCCATACTTCAACATTGAACGTCGAAGTAGGGCGCTATTCCCATCCCCTCATGGGGTTAGCGACTTCGATGTCTCGCCGCCTAATGTCGATGTTAACTTCGAAATAGCGCTCAACATGTAGCCATGACGGGCGCTATTTCGAAATTGGCACCACTACTTCGAAGTAGGCGGCACGTGTAGACACGGCTTTGGTGTCCTCTGGTTCTTATATTATAGGAATAAGTAAATAACTTTTCTGTATTCACTTTTTCCACACCATTCATGATTTTATATACCTGTATCATATTGCCCCTCAGTCTCCTCTTTTCTAGACTGAAAAGGTCCCAGTCTCTCTAGCCTCGCCTCATATGGGACCCGTTCCAAACCCTTCATCATTTTAGTTGCCCTTTTCTGAACCTTTTCTAACACCAATATATCTTTTTTGAGGTGAGGAGTACTGCATGCAGTACTCAAGATGTGGGCGTACCATAGTTTTATGTAGGTGAAGTAAGATATTCTTCGTCTTATTTTCTATCCCTTTGTAAATTATTCCTAACATCCTATTTGCTTTACTGACTGCCACTGCACACTGCGTGGATGTTTTCAGAGAACTGTCCACTATACTTCCAAGATACCTTTCCTGATCTGTTTTAGCTAAATTTGCCCCCATCATATTATATGTATAATTAGGGTTATTTTTCCCAATGTGCATTACCTTACACTTACCCACATTAAATTTCATTTGCCATTTTGCTGCCCAATCACTCAGTTTGCTGAGATCTTTTTGAAGTTCTTTACAGTCTGCTTTGGTTTTGACTATCCTCGACAGTTTGGTGTCATCTGCAAACTTTGCCACCTCACTGCTTACCCCTTTCTCTAGATCACTGATGAATAAGTTGAACAAGATTGGTCCCAGGACTGACCCTTGGGGAACACCACTAGTTATCCCCTTCCATTGTGAAAATTTACCATTTATTCCTGCCCTTTGTTTCCTGTCTTTTAACCAGTTCCCAATCCACGAAAGGATCTTTCCTCCTATCCCATGACCACCTAATTTACATAAGAGCCTTTGGTGAGGGACGGGGTCAAAGGCTTTCTGGAAATCTAGGTATACTATATCTACTAGATCCCCCAGGTCCACATGCTTGTTAACCCCTTCAAAGAACTCTAATAGATTAGTAAGACATGACTTCCCTTTACAGAAACCATGTTGACTTTTGCTCAACAAATCATGTTCTTCTACATGTCTGACAATTTTATTCTTTACTATTGTTTCTACTAGTTTGCCCAGTACTGATGTTATACTTACTGGTCTATAATTGCTAGGGTCTCCTTTAGAGCCCTTTTTAAATAGTGGTGTTATATTACCTGTCTTCCAATCATTGGGTACCGAAGCTGATTTAAAAGATAGGTTACAAACCACCGTTAATAGTTGCGCAATTTCACCTTTGAGTTCTTTCAGAACCCTTGGGTGAATACCATCCGGTTCCGGAGACTTGTGACTGTTTAGCTTATCAGTTAGTTCCAAAGCCTCCTCTAATGTCACTTCAATCTGGGACAGTTCCTCAGATTTGTCACCTATAAAGGACAGCTCAGATTTGGGAATCTCTCTTACATCCTCAGCCATGAAGACTGAAGCAAAGAAATCATTTAGTTTTTCCACAATGGCATTATCTTCCTTGATTGCTCCTTTTATGTCTCTATCGTCCAGGGGCCCCACTGCTTTTTAAGCAGGCTTCCTGCTTCTTATGTACTTCAAAAACATTTTACTTTTGTTTTTTGAATTTATGGCTAACTGTTCCTCAAAATCTTTTTTGGCTTTTCTTATTACATTTTTACATTTAATTTGGCAGTGTTTATGTTCCTTTCTATTTTGATCACTAGGATTTGACTTCCACTTTTTAAAAGATGCCTTTTTATCTCTCATTGCCTCTTTTACATGGTTGTTAAGCCATGGTGGCTCTTTTTTAGGTCTCTTACTGTGTTTTTTAATTTGGGGTATACTTTTAAGTTGGGCCTCTAATATGGTATCTTTGAAAAGTTTCCATGCAGCTTGCAGGGATTTTACTCTAGTTACTCTACCTTTTAATTTCTGTTTAACTAACCTTCTCATTTTTGTGTAATTCCCCTTTTTGAAATTAAATACCAGAGTTTTGGACTGTTGTGGTGTTCTTCCCAACACAGGAATATTAAACGTTATTATGTTATGGTCACTATTTCCAAGCGGTCCTGTAATAGTTACCTCTTGGACCAGATCCTGTGTTCCACTCAGTACTAAATCAAGAATTGCCTCTCTCCTTGTGGGTTCCTGTACCAGCTGCTCCAAGAAGCAGTCATTTAAGGCATCAAGAAATTTTCTCTCTGAATCCCTTCCTGAGGTGACATGTACCCAGTCAATATGGGGATAATTGAAATCCCCCATTATTACTGAGTTTTTTATTTTGATAGCCTCTCTAATCTCCCCTAACATTTCAGCATCACTACCACTGTCCTGGTCAGGTGGTTGATAATACATCCCTGGTGCTATATTCCCATCAGAGGAAGGAATTGCTATCCATAGTGATTCTATGGAACGTTTTGATTCATTTAGGATTTTTATTTCATTTGATTCTATATTATCTTTCACATACAGTTCCACTCTGCCACCCGCTCGACCCATTCTGTCTTTCCGATATATTTTATATCCCGGTATGATAGTGTCCCACTGATTGTCCTTATTCCACCAGGTTTCTGTGATGCCTATTATGTCAATCTCCTCCTTTGATATAAGGTACTCTAATTCACCCATCTTGGCTGCGTCTACACGTGCACGCTACTTCGAAGTAGCGGCAGTAACTTCGAAATAGCGCCCGTCACGTCTACACGTGTTGGGCGCTATTTCGAAGTTGAAATCGACGTTAGGCGGCGAGACGTCGAAGTCGCTAACCCCATGAGGGGATGGGAATAGCGCCCTACTTCGACGTTCAACATCGAAGTAGGGACGTGTAGACGATCCGCGTCCCGCAACATCGAAATAGCGGGGTCCTCCATGGCGGCCATCAGCTGGGGGGTTTCAAGATACTCTCTCTCCAGCCCTTGCGGGGCTCTGTGGTCACCGTGGGCAGCAGCCCTTAGCCCAGGGCTTCTGGCTGCTGCTGCTGCAGCTGGGGGTCCGTGCTGCATATACAGGGTCTGCAACTAGTTGTTGGCTCTGTGTATCTTGCACTGTTTAATGAAAGTGTGTCTGGGAGGGGCCCTTTAAGGGAGCGACTTGCTGTTGAGTCCGCCCCGTGACCCTGTCTGCAGCTGTGCCTGGCTCCCTTATTTCGATGTGTGCTACTTTGCCGTGTAGACGTTCCCTCGCTGTGCCTATTTCGATGTTGGGCTGAGCAACGTCGAAGTTGAACATCGACGTTGCCAGCCCTGGAGGACGTGTAGACGTTATTCATCGAAATAGCCTATTTCGATGTCGCAACATCGAAATAAGCTATTTCGAAGTTGGGTGCACGTGTAGACGTAGCCCTTATCAGACAGACTTCTAGCATTTGTGTAAAAGCATTCAACTATCCAGACATAAGTTCAACTATCCAGACAAACTTCAGCTATCCAGACATATGTTGGGAAACTAACACAGCGAGGCACAAACTATCCAGCAATTCTTGGACTGCATGGATGACAATTTTTTATTTCAGAAGGCAGAAAAAGCTCCTGGGGAAAGCAGTTCTAGATCTGATTTTAACAAACAGAGGAACTGGTTGAGAATTTGAAAGTGGAAGGCACCTTGGGAGAAAGTGACCATGAAATCATAGAGTTCATGAGTCTAAGAAATGGTAAAAGGGAGAACAGCAAAATAAAAATAATGGATTTCAGGAAGGCAGATTTTGGTAACCTCAGAGAGCTGGTAGGTAAGGTCCCAAGGGAAGAAAAACTTAGAGGAAAAACAACAGAAGTGAGAGGGCAGTTTTTCAAAGGGACATTATTAAGGTCCCAAAAACCAAGCTATACTGATGCAAGGGAAGGATGGAAAGTATGGTAAAAGACTTCCCAGCCTTAGCCAGCAGATCTTGCATGATCTCCAAATCAAAAAGGAGTCCTGTAAAAACTGAAAATTAGGTGAAATTACAAAGGATGAATATAAGCAAAAAATATATGTGTGTAGGGGCAAGAATAGAAAGGTAAAGGCACAAACTGAGCTCAAACTAGCTAGAGACATAGGCTGCACTACACTACAAGATAAATTCACTTTTTATAAATTTGATTTTTAACCTTGTTCTTATGAATTTGAACTTGTGTCCACAAAGCTTCTTGAAATTCAATCTACCATTTTTCTGTGTCAAGTTTCCGTGTCCCCATTGCCCTATGCAAGTTAGACGGAGTGAGCAGTGCATTGTGGGTACCTATCCCACAGTGCCTTAGCCCTAGTTGCTTGTGGGTGGTTCATGTTTGAATCCCAGAATGCAAAGCATTGTCCAAGAATTCAGAGCACCTCGTAACCGTGCAAAAACAAACTGGAGATTGCACCATCTCCTGCGGTATTTTCTCTGCCAGTGCAAGCATGGATTCCCAAATGCTTCAACTCATAGCACACATCATTTCAGCAACCATGCTGGCTGTCAAATACAAAGCTCATTGGCAGTTCAGTATAATAATGATGATAATGATGGTGGTTTTGAAGAGCAAATCTCACAACTGTGGTCCAAGAACTCAGAGCTGCTAGCTGCCCTGGATGCATAGGTGACAGTGGAGTGGCGGTTTTGGACTCATGAAGCCTGCACACACTGGTGGGACCACATTGTTTTGGAGTCCTGGGATGATCAGCAGTGGGTGCAGAACTTTCACACACGCAAGTCCACTTTTATGGAACTTTGTTATGTGCTGGCCCCTGCACTGACGCACAGCAACATAAGAGTGAGACTGGCTTTAACAATTCAGAAACACACGGCAATCACTCTGTGGAAGTTTGCAACACCCCACAGTTACCAGTCAGTGGCAGACCAGCTCGGGGTGGGCAGATCTATCCTGGCAATGCAGGTGGCCCATGCAATCTGTTGGCATTTCCTCAGGAAGACCATGACCTTGGGAGAGGTGCAGGCAACAGTGGAGGGCTTTGCTATCCAGGGGTTTCCTAACTGCGGTGGGGCAATAGATGTAATGGACATCCCCATCATGGCCCTGGACCACCTGGCCTCTGAGTATATAAACTGAAAAGGGTACCTCTCGATGGTGTTGCAGGGGTTGGTAGATCACAAATGTCATTTCACTGACATCAATGTTAGATGGGCGGGGAGGGTTCACAATACATGCATCTTTCTAAATTCTGGACTGTACAGAAAGCTCATGGATGGGACTTATTTCCTAGACCAGAATATCATGACTGGCAATGTGGAGATGCCTATTGTAATATTGGGCAACTCTGGTTACCTTCCGTTCCCTTGCCTGCTCCGGAAGCCCTGGACACCAGCAAGGAAAACTTCAACCACAGACTCAGCAGGTGCAGAATGGTGGTTGAATGTGCCTATGGCCATTTAAAAGTGAGGTTCAGATGCTTATTGACCCATGTGACCTTTCTGAAACAGATGTCCCCACCATGATTATAGCGTGCACTATTTTGCACAACATTTGTGAATCCAGACGGGACTCTTTCCCGTCCATCTGGAATTCCGAAACTGCGGCCACAGGCAGGGCTTACTCACAGCTGCCTACACAACTATTCACCAGTAACCACGCTGAGGCAGCAGCAATAAGGGGCACTTTAAAACATAGCTTCATGAATGATCTGTAACACACACGCTACTGATGTATTTCTATGTCACAATGCCACTAAATCATACCCTGTCTTAATGAATGAATGTTTTTACTTCATGGGAAGGGGTCCAGTTGCAGTTAGTAGAATGCATGTGGCAGGCAGCTGTACCTTCAGCCCTCCCCCAACCCACCCGTTTCCATCAGCCAGGCATCTGCTATGGACCTGGGCGTATCCGTGGGCAGCTGTGCCTTCAGCCCTCCCCACAACCCACCGGGGTCTGTCAGCCGTGCATCCGCTGCAGACCTGGGTGTATCGGCAGGCAGCTGCGCCTTCAGCCCTCTCCCAAACTGCCCAGGTTCCCTTGGCTACAAGTCCACTGTGGAGTTGGGCATATCAATGGTCAGCTGTGCCTCCAGCCCTCCCTCAGCCCCCACAATGATTTGTGTTCCGTAGCACTCCTGCATGGCACAAAGTCACACCGAACTTAAAGGAATGAATTTTGGGTGGAGGAGAGGCTTAAGTGCCAGGGAAAAGAAGACTTCTCAAGGGTGCTTGAATAGCCTTTTGCAACGGCCCTTGGGGCTAGAGTGGCAGGCTAGCCTTGCCTTCCCTCCCTGCATTTGGGGACCGGGACAACGGGGGCGGGGGGTGACCTCTCTTCAGGGGACTCTGGGCAGCAGGTATCAGCTCCTGCAGGTCTGTGTTGGCAGTCCCTGTGCAGCTGCAGCAGGGAGCACAGGCCTCTGTTTGCTCCATAACTGCTGTTATGAGCTTTGCCGTGGCCTCACTCTGCTTTGCCACTTGCTGTTGCTGGAAATTAAGCATTTTCTGCTGCAACTCAGCTTGACTCTGACACCACTGAGCAGCATCCTTTGTCAGCTTACTGTGATCTGCTTCATTCAGCTCCATGTGCTGAAGGATGACGTCCATCCTGCTTGCACCTTTTTGTCTTTCTGTACTGGTTTCCCACCCTGGGCATGGCAGATGGAAAGGGAAGGTCAAAATTAAGATACAATTCACATACTGTGCTTTCAAATGGAATGAATTAGTCTCTGTGTCTACTATAAGGGACAGTTTCTTTTTTGAAGGGTGCTAACGGCTTATTAAGGATGGAATTCTAAGCGTGCATTTCACAGTACATCACTTGACATCAGTTATCCTGCACATTTCTTCATGGACATGGTAAGCTATATGCAATTGTCCACTTTTCGGAGAAAGGGAGGACTGCAAAGCAGGGGAAGCTGTCAGGTGCCCTGGGGATGTCCTGGGGTAGAGGAAAAAAATTTTTGGACATTGCTGGAGCAATCCTCCCCAATGAGCAAGGAACACAGCGCCTGGCATCCACATGGCGAAAGGGAATGGTGGGAAAGGGTTTGATTACAGCCGCATGGCTGGCTGAGTTGGGGGGATTCCTATAAAATAAAAGAGAAATGCTGAGTGGAAAGGGACTTGGGAGGAGAGATGCCCAGCAGAGCCCAGCAGTCACGTGGTGTGGGGGATTCCTGAAAAATAAAAAGAAATACTGGGTGGTAAGAGACATGGGAGGGGAGATGCCCCGAAGAGCCTGCAAACTGCACTGGGGAGTGGGAGAACCTGCCAGCTGCTGCAGGGAAACGTAAAAGGGCGGAAAGCATGGTAAAAAAATTCTGATGCAAATTGCCATGCTTCTGTAGGTTGCCAAAGAAGACATCACCCTCCTAAAACTAACAGACATGGGCAAAGAAGACCTGCTCATGCTGTGTGACAACAAGCCCGGAAAAATTGCTAAAGTGCTGTGTGGCACCATGACACCACATCACTATCTGGTTGCCTGGCATGGCAAGGTGTGCTGCCATGGAAGCTGCAAGAAGCCAGGCCAGCCCAAGACCCTTGTGGAAAAACAGCAAGAGTGGCTGGATGAGGCACTCAAGGAGATCCCCAAAAGGGAGACGTGCTCCATTTCAAGAAACATTAACACACTGTTCTGAGGGGCATAGAACCATAGCAAACCTGTACCCATACCCAGCATCATACCTATACCCACCCAAAACCCACTGTTTTCATGCAGAAAAAAAAATCACTGAAACTGCTTGATCGAGGGGGCTCAGAGATGGGCGTGGAGGGGCCCAGCACCGAGGGGACCAGTTCCAGGTATATGGTGAAAAGCTCTGGACTGTTGGGAAGAACTTCCTTGGCCCCCTGCTCATCTTCCTCTTTCCCCTCTCCGTTGGCCTCTTTCTCTAGGGCACCCAGCTTCTCTCAGCTCAACTCGAAGTCCAGAACAGGGCCTCCACAGGTGTTGTAATTAAGACTGGGCTCCGTGGTGAGGTCGCTCCCCATAAGCATGTTCAGCTGTTCATAATAACGGCAGATCTGTGGAGATGCCCGACAACTAGTTTCAGCCATTCCTGGAGCGATCCTTCCCAATGAGCAAGAAACAGAGCGCCTGGCATCTGTGTGGCAAGAGAGAATGGTAGGGAAGGGTTCGATTACAGCTGCATGGATGGCTGATTGGTGGGTGCAATCCCTGTAAAATTAAAGGAAATGCCGAGTGGAAAGGGACATGGGAAGGGACCGCTGCCTGACTGCTAGCTTCCTGGACTTCTTGATAGGCCTGACAGAGTTCTTTCACCTTCACCCGGCATTGCATAGAGTACCCGGAGCAACCTCTGGCAATCATCTCGTGCAACATCTGATCATAGATTGCCGCATTTCTCTTGGCCACTCAAAGTCTCTTCACCACCGATTCATCTCCCCAGATCATAAGAAGATTCAGAATCTCCTGGTGGGTGCATGCTGGGGCTCTCTTGCGAGCCTGAGAAGTACTAGACAGATCACTATCCTGAGTGCTCATGATTGCAGTAGATGGCTACTGATGCAACTACTATTGATGTGGTGTGATGAGATGGGCAAAGGAATACTTTTATTATGGGCACCCTTTATATTTGTAGCCCTGGGTGCTGCTGAATTCAAATTCACATTGTACTTCAATCAACAATTTGTGGGCTTCCCGTGACCTTCTTCCAGCTCACCTGGATGGAGAGGAGTGGAGAAGAAAGTGGCCATACATGGAGGGTCACCGTATACCTTTGTGGGATACATACAGGACACTTCTTGACTAATAAATTCAAATTCAGGACATGGCGTTTCCACATTAGCCTTTATTTGAAATTTTACACATCACATAATATCGACATTTTGTTATTGGTATTAGGGCTCAATAAATTGAGCTAATAGTATTGACAGTGAAGATAGTGACATTTTAATATCAAGCTATCTCCTTTAAATTCAATTTTATCTCGTAGTGTAGATGCAGCCATAAAGGTTAGCAAGAAGACATTCCATAAATATATTAGAAGCAAGAGGAAGACCAAGCACAGGGTAGGTCTACTGCTCAGTGAGGAGGGAGAAACAGTATCAGGAAACATTGATATCACTGAAGTGCTTAATGATTTCTTTGTTTCGATCTTCACCAAGAAATCTGATGCAGAAATGCCAAACATAGTGAATGCTAGTGGGAAGGCGGCAGTTTTAGAGGATAACATAAAAAAAGAACAAGTTAAAAATTCCTTAGAAAAATTAGATGTCTGCAAGTCACCAGAGCCTGATGAAATACATCCTAAAATACTCAAGGAGGTGATAGAGAAGGTATCAGAAGGTATCATCTTTGAAAAGTCCTGGAAATCTAGAGAGTCCAGCAGACTGGAAAAGGGCAGATATAGTGCCCCTCTATAAAAAGGGAAAAAAGAACAACCCAAGAAACTACAGACCAGTGAGTTTAACTTCTGTGCCAGGAAAGATAATGGAGCAAGTAATTAAAGAATTCATCTGCAAACATGTGGAAGAATATAAGGTGATAGGTAACAGCCAGCATGAATTTGTGAAGAACAAATCATGCCAAACCAATCTGATAGCTTTCTTCGGCATGATAACAAGTCTTGTGGATAAAGGAGAAGTGGTGGATGTGGTATACCTAGACTTTACAAAGGCATTTGGTACAGTCTCACATGATATTCTTATCAATAAACCAGGCAAATACAACTCAGTTGGGGCTACTATAAGGTGGGTGCAAAAATGGCTGGATAACCATTCTCTGAGAGTGGTTATTAATGGTTTGCAATCATGCTGGAAGGGTATAACAAGTGGGGTTCTGCAAGAGTATATTTTCAGAAAGGTTCTAGTCAATATCTTCATCAACAATTTAGATACCGGCATAGAGAGTACGCTTATTAAGTTGGCAGATGATACCAAGCTAGGTCAGGTTGCCACTGGTTTGGAGGATAGGGTCAGAATTCAAAATGATGTGGACAAACTGGTGAAATGGTCTGAGGTACACAGGATGAAGTTTAATAAGGACAAATGCAAAGTACTCCACTTGGGAAGGAATAATCAGCTTCCTACATACAAAATGGGAAGCGACTGTATAAGAAGGAACACTGTGGAAAGGGATTTCAGGGTCATAGTGGACCACTATCTAAATATGAGTCAACAGTGTGATGCTCCTGCAAAAAGAGCAAACATGACTCTGGGATACATGAACAGGAATGTTGTGAGCAAGAGCGCTCATTAGGCCTCAGTTGGAGTACTGTGCCCAGTTCTGGGCATCACTTTTCATAAAGATGTGGAGAAACTGGAGAAGGTCCAGAGAAGAGCAACAAGAATGATTAAAGGTCTAGAGAACACAAACTATAAGGGAAGGCTGAAAGAACTGGGCTTTGTTTAGTTTAGAAAAGAGAAGACTTGGAGCAGACATGACAGCAGTTTTCAAGTACTTTAAAGAGGGATACAAGGGGGAGGGAGAAAAATTTTCTCCTTGGGCTCTGAGGATAGGACCAGGAGCAATGGGCTTAAACTGCAAGCCAGGGACGTTTAGATTGGACATTAGGAAAAGCTTCCTAACCGTTAGGGTGGTTAAATAGTGAAATAAATTGCCTAGGGAGTTAGTGTAATCTCCATCGCTGGAGATATTTAAGAGCAGATTAGATAGACATCTATCGGGGATGGTCTCTAGACAGTGTTTGATTCTGTTGTGAGGGCAGGGGACTAGACTCGATGACCCCTTGAGATCCTTTCCAGTTCTAGTTTCTATGATTCAGTGCTTCAGCACCCTCCTAGTGAAGTTTTTCCTAATACCAGCTAAGATCTTCTCTACTGCAATTTAAGACAATTGCTTCTTGTTCTGTCATCTGCCACCTCTGGGAATAACCTGGTTCCATCTTCTTTGGAACGTCCTGCAGGTAGTTGAAGGCTGCTGCCAAATCCTCTTCCCGCCACCAACCTTCACTTCTGAGGACTAAATAAGCCCAGTCCCCTGAGTCTCTGCTCATAAGTCATGTGCCCCAAAACCCTAGTAATTTTCATTGCCCTTTTCTGGACCCTCTCCAATTTGTCCACATGCTTCCTATAGTGGGGACCCCAAAATTGGATGAGGTACTCAAAAGGGGGTCTTACCACTGTCATGATGCTCCAGCTGTGGCCTCACTAGTCACAGTCATATCGACGTAACCTTTCATGTAGATAGCACTGTATCAGTGGGACAGCTTCTCTCACCAATATAGCTACCACCTCTCAGGGAGGTGGAGTAACTACACTGATGGGGGGGCTCTGTCCAATTGGCTTAAATCATATTCTGTAAAGCACTACAGAGGCACAGGTGCTGATGTGCCTGTGTAGCATTTAAAGTGTGGATGGCTACGTCTACACGTGAAGCCTACATCGAAATAGGCTATTTCGATGAATAACGTCTACACGTCCTCCAGGGCTGGCAATGTCGATGTTCAACTTCGACGTTGCGCGGCACCACATCGAAATAGGCGCTGCGAGGGAACGTCTACACGCCAAAGTAGCACACATCGAAATTAGGGTGCCAGGCACAGCTGCAGACAGGGTCACAGGGCGGACTCAACAGCCAGCCGCTCCCTTAAAGGGCCCCTCCCAGACACAGCTGCACTAAACAACACAAGATACGCAGAGCCTACAACTGGTTGCAGACCCTGTGCCTGCAGCATGGATCCTCAGCTGCCGCAGCAGCAGCCAGAAGCCCTGGGCTAAGGGCTGCTGCCCACGGTGACCATAGAGCCCCGCAGGGGCTGGAGAGAGAGCATCTCTCAACCCCCCAGCTGATGGCTGCCATGGAGGACCCGGCAATTTTGACGTTGCGGGACGCGGATCGTCTACATAGTCCCTACTTCGACGTTGAATGTCGAAGTAGGGCGCTATTCCGATCCCCTCATGAGGTTAGCGACTTCGACGTCTCGCTGCCTAACGTCGAAGTTAACTTCGAAATAGCGCCCGACGCGTGTAGCCGCGACGGGCGCTATTTCGAAGTTAGTGCCGCTACTTCGAAGTAGCGTGCACGTGTAGACACAGCTGATATGTCCTAGATTTAAACAACTTCAATTTCGCCTGTTTGCTCCCTATGAATGTTGCAAAGGAGCTAGCACTGTAGTTCAACTTGCAGCCCAGGAGACTGCACCAGGAGCATGCTGGGCTGGTGATCTGTAAGTGGGTCACCAGCATTAGTTTACTCTTTAGTTTCAAAATCATCATTTCCTATTTTGATATTGCCTGGTGGCTTTTGTGCAAATTGTGAGAAAATGCAAAATTTGGTTTTAAACAGAAATGCAGCTGCAGCTTTCCATAGTCTATACCATAGGTGTCCACCATTTTTCCATTGGATGCCACACAGCAAATTTTTATGCGTTCCACGGGTTGAACAAAAAAAGAAAAAAAAAAAAAGCTCCAAACTGCCCCATCAGGTTTAAACCCTTCACAGCACCAAACTGCGACCCCCCCCCTCCGGCTTAGACATGATGCAGCCACAAACCGCTTCCCACCCCCAGCCTTAACCCCCCTGCCGCACCCCCAAACTGACCCCTGCCCACACCCAGGCTTCACCCCCCCCCGAGCCCCAAACTGACCCCTGCCCATGCCCAGGCTTAACCCCCCCACATCCCAAAACTGACCCCTGCCCACACCCAGGCTTCACCCTCCCCCGAGCCCCAAACTGACCCCTGCCCCTGCCCAGGCTTAACCCCCCCACAACCCAAAACTGACCCCTGCCCACGCCCAGGCTTAACCCCCCCGAGCCCCAAACTGCCATCACCCCCAGCCTTAACCCTCCGCAGCCCCAAGCCATGCCCCACTCCCAGTCTTAAACCACCTGCAGCCCCAAACCGCCCCCAGTCTAGGACCCCCCAAACCACCCCATGCCCACAGCTTTAAACCCCTGCAGCCCCACTGTCCCCTGCACATCCCAAGGCTTAACCCCTCTCGCAGCCCTAAACCACTTTGCCGCCAGACCTGCATACCCGCTGGCAGCCAGCCCTGTGGGCTGGATAAAAAGGATTTGCAGCTAGGTTATATGCTGGTTATCCCTGGTGTGCCATTCTCAGAGAGAAGAGATGTGCTACCGATGTTCTTCCTCAAGAGCTCACACTTGAGAAGCCCTAGAAGATAGAAGGCAATTGGGGAAATGTTTGCAGGCACCTTACAGAAGCTTCTTGGGGGGTGACAGGACTCTGCTCCTTTAAGACATTGTAAAAGGTTGTTCAAACTTACTTTTTAAATAGCCTGACCACCAGACTCCTCATACAACAGGTAGTTTTAACCCAGCTTTTTGAACTCCACCATTGGAATCTAGATTTGGGGAGAATTATGAAACGAGCTCCCTTCCATGCCATTCAGGTACAATTTCCAGGTTCCGTGAACGGGATATTCAGGTGTGAACAGCCTCACATCCCCAACGGAGCCGTGGGAGAGAACTTCTGGCGATGAAGGCAGAGAGGGCTGTGCTTGCCCGGCAGAGCCCTGGGATGACAATTTTTCGGGGGCGCACCTGCAGATCTGGCCTGCACGTCTGGAGCGCCCACCCAGGATTAGCCGCCAGGCCTGCATTGCCCCACCTTTCTTTTGGCAGATGTCATTTTTGGGCCCCCTCGGCATCCTGCTCTGGCGAGGCTGGCAATTTAGGCACCACAACTCTACCAGCGCCGGAGCTGGGCGCCTCCTGGGGAAGCCGCGGCTTGCCGGGGCTGTCAAAAAAGTAGTCCCTGCCTTTTATTTATTTATTTGTCTCCTGGAGCTCAGGTTAACCCACACCCGCCTTCCTGCCCCCAAACTAATCCTCTGAATGGCCGAAGGTGCCAGTCCTGAGAGCCGGCTGCGCCGGGACCTCAGCCGCTGGGTCTTCCCGAGCCCGGGCTGGGAGTCAGACACCCTGCAAAGTTGGAGCTGCTCTCCCAGAGCGCGGTCTGGGGCGCGGTGAGCCGCCCTCGGGCCGCTGGTGCCCAGCCCGGGCCAGGGCAGTGCCAGGGGCCCAGCGGGGCAGGCGGCGGCGGCGGGGGCGCTCCTCGGGCTGGGCTGGGCATGGAGGGGCCGGGAGGGCAGAGCCCCGGGGCCTGCAGCGCTCGCTTCGGTCAGACTCAGCCCCCTGCTCCTGCTGCTGCTTGATCTGAATGTGCTGAGGCTGGAGCTGCCCCCAGAGCTGCTGTGATGGCGGCAGCGCGGGCTCCGCACCGGGACTCGCCCTGCCCGCAGCAGCGCCCTCGCTGAAGCGGCGGCGGAGGCCCGCGCCCCGGGGAGAGGGGGCTGCAGCAGCCCGGCCAGTCGCCCGCCCACGCCCGGGGTATCGCCCCACTCGCCTCGCTCCCGGCCCCGCAGGGCGGAAAGGCGGCGGCGGCGGCGGCGCTGCATTGTGAGGCGCGCAGCGGCTCGCAGGCCCCGGAGCAGCGGGGCTCGCTTTCGCCCGCGCCCATGAGCCAGCCGGACGCCAGCGCCGCGGAGCCGCCGGCCGCGGCGGCGGCGCCGGGGGAGCAGGTAAGGACGGCCGGGCGGCCGGCGCGGGGAGCCCCCGGGGGACGGCCGGGCGGGAGGCAGCGGGGTTCGGCGTGGGGCGGCCGGCTCTGCCCGCAGCCCAGCTCGGGCCGGCTCCGGGAACAAAGCGGCGCCGAGCAGCCATGTCAGCTCGGGCAGCAGCGCAGCCCCCCGCGAAGCGCCCCGCGGCCCCCGGCCCGCGCCCGCCCGCCCGCCGCGCGCCCCCCCCGCCCCAGCCCCCCGGTTCCCCGCTTTTAGGCCCTTTCTCTTCCTCGATTTTTTCTAATTTTTCCTCCAAACGGTCGGTTTTTTCCATTAAAACGGCGCCACCTAGAGGAGACTATTTCGTAAATAAAAAGAAATTAAAATTGAAAAAAGAGGAAATATTTGCTATTTCTTATTTCTGAAAAGTTTGAGGTGCGAGAATTTGTCGGGGATTTGAGGGCAAAATGTTTTGCCTCTGCATAGACCAGCTAGTTTGGTGGCTTAGAGTCCTGGGAACAAATTTGTGTTTTTGAAGCAAAGCCCTGTTAATATGTAAATGAAAATTAAGCTGGAATTTGGACGAATTCAGTTTTTTTTCATGTTTTGGAAGAAAAGGTTACTGCAAAACAGCGATGGCTTCAAAATAGATCTAATTTAAGTTTTAGACAAGCTTATGTAAATTCACTGCAATAAAATTACTTTGGGGAAAGTAGGAGAATTGCTGTTTTATGAAGCAATTAAGAATTGTGCTTCATTGTAATTTTGAACTTGCCATCATCGACTGGCAGGGTTGATTTTGGTATTTTGTAATATTTAAAGTTAATTTTCTTCAGTATTGAAGAAATAAAGAAAAATAGAAATTTTTCGGAGGACACACCCAAAATTTTTTTGGTGATTTTTTGGATTTCATGCAAAACTGCTTTTAAACAATAAGGTCCTTCACACAGTTCAGGAGGGGAGGTGGGGGGAAGGAGGGAAAGCAAAATTAAGAGTAGAATGTTGTTTTGTTTTTGAATTTCTGAATTTTTTTCTTTATGGTTAGTCATAGTATAATTACAAACATAGTTTCCAGTAATTTAATTTCCTACTTCTTCTTTTCTAAAGAGAAAAATTTCCATTGTAGGTTTTTACACTTACACTGAAACTATTTCTGACACTGTGAATCAAATGTAATATTACATAGATTTATTGAAAAATATGCTTTGATAATACAAATGTGTATAGTTAATAATATTTAACAAAATTAACTTCAGGTTTGAATATTTGAATATTAATTAAAACTGATGTAGCTAAAAAAGGGCGCTGCCATGCTATTTTCCATAATTTTAAAAATCCTTGTCACCTCTCACTCTTTGTAACCTTTTTGGAACCTTTCCATAATTAATGTTTCTCATACTGTTACACTGCACATATTTTGTTATTATGGCAGACTGCTAAAGTAGTAGACTGCGCATACTGGTTTGTTATTGTAGGGTTGCCCTTGAATACTGGATAGTTGGCATTGATCTTTTAAAAATAAATAACAAAGGAGTACTGAAGTTTTCATTGTTTCAATAAAAGCACATACAAATGATATACGTGGCCTTTACACACACAAGAGAAGATGAGGTCAATATTTGAGTCTTACCAACCTTGACACAGCCTCTCTCTCTAAAATGGGGAAAAAATAGCAAGATGGCTGGCTCCACAGCTGCAGCATTTAATTTGAAAAGAACATTTTTGAATTTTGAACATGAGTTTCTGCAACTCGTGCTTCCATGCTCCAGTAACTCAAATTCAGCCCCTCTTTTTAGTTAAATTACAATCTGGAATGAGTTTTCTGAAATTAATTTTTAAATTTGAAATTAACCTCCTGAAAAGTGTTTTGATTATTTCACTGCAACTTGGTATTCACTTGGAATTAACTCTGGACTTCCTGATAATGCAGGGAGAAGGCTCTATTTTTCAGTCAGTTCCCATTTAGTCATTTCATACATTGGGTTTTGAAGTGACGGAAAGACTTGCAAAGCAGGAAAAGTGTTGGGTGGAGGACAAAATGCTCAGAAATGCAACTTTATATTTTTACTTTTGCATTGCTCTCCAGAAAAAAGGCCCACCCTCTTTCTGATTATCTTTCAGGAAATATAGAACAACATACCATAGTCATTAACAAATAGTGGCGCAAACATACTGGAGTGTCATGTGTAGAAATTATATACAGTGAATTAAATTGGAATAAACCGTTCGTGTCAATTATTTTTTTCCGGGGTTTAATTTATAAGCCTGAAGAATGGTGGCTTTTCCAAATTAATATCCTGCAAGAATTCTTTTAATTGAATGGTACGCTATATTTTCAGATTAGTCTGTGTATACCAAAATAAACCATTTTATTGAAATATTTATGAATATTCACTTTTTAACAAGTGGATATACTTCAGTACTTCTCTTCTTTCCTCCCTGCTCTCCCTACAATTATATTCTCCCCCTAAAATCTTGGGAGATTTGGCACGGGCAATTGGTGGATTCAGGTCTAGCGATGTAATAAATTGATGATTACATCATTTAGATTTTAAATAGTGGCATATATTAACTTACAGTATGGAAGCGGTTCTGTTGCCTTGTGTTTTAAGTCTTAGATGTTTATAAATTATCTAAAATATAGGACTGGAAACTTCAAGGACCTTTTTTATATCTCTACCACTGTGTCTACACTGGCCCCCTTCTTTGAAGGAGACATGGAAATCAGTGCGAACGGGGAATAATAATGAGGTGCTGCAATGAATATGCAGCACCTCATTAGGCTAATTCTCCCCACAGCAACTTCGCAGCTGCAAACTTTGAAGTGCTGGCACGCCGTGTAGCCCAGGGCGTTTCAAAGTACCCGCACAATTTTGAAGTGCCCTTACTCCCAAAAAATTTTGTATTGAACTTCTAATCCAATTAATCAGATTTCCTTATTACAAATAAATATTTAGTTACTTACAATATCTTTAATCTCTTTCCTGTGCAGAGACTGAAAATGCAATAGCACTAGATTACATCTTGTGGGTACGCTGTAGGTGTGTACTGCAACCTTTGCACCCTTTAACTGTGTGTGTATCTGTTTTCTTCAAACAATGCCTTCCTTGTCTTTTGCTGGTGATGAAGGCTATAGTTGAGGTTATAATAGAAGTCTCAACCCTAACCTTTCTTTCTTGTGTGCTTACATTCTGGAGAAAACCTTGGCTGAAACTTTTTGTCTTTAGACCCATTTCAAAGGGAACTTTTTCTGGAAACTTGAACAAAATCTGTGAGCCTGTTTTTGTGTTATTGGATAGTGGAAAAGAAATTGCTGTAAATAGGTTCAAGACCTACTTCTGTAGCGTAAATTACAGAAAAAAAGTATTTGGGAAATTTTCCAGGAACCTAGTTAATTTTTGCGCAAGCACAGAATGAAATGTAATAATTTATTTCTAACGTTATACAATAATTTAAATACATAATATTTTCCTACTGTATTTCATTACATAGGTATAGGTACACTGTTGTGGTTGTGTGTAATTCTTGATTAGGCAAATGTCGGCAAAATCCATAGAAACTAAAGTTTTAAAAAATATTTTCCTTTTTTTTTTTTTTAAAGTTTAATGTAAGTTTTTTGTATTATTATTTAGGGTACAGTCTTTGGACTCAATAGTTGAAGTCCTCGGCCTCTACTATAGAGTGCTCACAGAAGTCAGTGGAATTTGTGCATACTGAGTGTTTGCAGGATTGGGCCTTTCAGTCCTCATGTCAATAAATGCCAAAGTAAGAGTTCTTCTAGTAATCATACGGCCCACATATTGTATACATGGGATTCAATACTGCCATTGATTCAATTAGATCATCTTGGATTCAACTGAACTAGTGTATGCATCTTTTAAGGATGGGGTGCTTGCATAGACCCCAGTCCTGCAGATAATTTATGCATGTACTTAACTTTAAGCATGGAAATATTTCTCTTGGCTTTAGACAGAATAGTCAGGTTAATAGATTCTCTGTCCAGAAAGGACCATTGTGATCATCTAGAGTGGAGTCTGACCTCCCTGTATCTTTCAGGCCACAGAATTTCCCCAAAATAATTCCTAGAGAAGATCTTTTAGAAAAACACCTAATCTTGATTTTTAAAATGGTCTCTGATGCAGAATCCACCACTGTGTGTGGTAGGTTGTTCCAGTGATTAATTATTAATGCTTATTTTCTGTCTGAATGTATCTGGCTTCAACTTCAGCCACTAAATTATGTTAAACCTTGTTCTGTTGGATTGAAGAGTCAGTTACTAAAGATTTGTTCACTGTCCAGGTACATATAGATGCATGGTGTCCAACATGTTAGCCACTAGCCAAGTGTGACTCTTTGGCTGGTTGAATATGGCTGGTTTGCTTGAATAATAAATATATTTTCAGAATAATGTGGATATTCGCTATAGCAGGAGCCCCTATACTGCTTCAGAACTGGTTGGATGCCAGAGCTGTGGACAGTAATCAAGTCAGGCCTTTACCTTCTTCTTGTTAAGATATGTCGATTGAGCTCTTTGAGTCTGTTACTGTGAGGCATATTTTCTAATCCTTTAATCATTCTTATTGATCTTCTTTGAATCCTTTGCTATTTGTCCATATCCTTTTTGAATTGTGAGCACTAGAACTGGATGCAGTATTCCGGCAGTGGTTGAACCTCTCTAATCTGGAATTCTCTTGTCCAGCAAACTCCGTAGTCTGGCAAGATTTTAGTTAGCCAGATGACTGCTTATCATAGAATCATAGAATTCAAGGGCAGGAAGGGACCTCAGGAGGGCATCTTTTCCAGCCCCCCTGCCCAAAGCAGGATCAACCTCAACTAAATGATCCCAGCCATGACTAGGTCAAGCTGGGACTTGAAAACCTCTATGGATGGAGATTCTACCACCTCTCTAGGCAGTGCATTCCAGAGCTTCACCAGCCTCCTGGTGAAATAGTTTTTCCTAATATCCAACCTACTCCTCTCATGTAACTTCAGATCATTGCTCCTTGTTCTGCCATGTGTCACCATCTCTCTCCATCCTCTTTAGAGCCGCCTTTCAGGAAGTTAAAGGCTGCTGTCGAATCGCCCCTTACTCTTCTCTTCTGCAAACTAAATAAGCCCAGATCCCTCAGCCTCTCCTCATAAGTTATGTGCTCCAGCCCCCTAATCATTTGTGTTGCCCTTCGCTGAACCTGCTCCAATGTGTCCCCATCCTTTCTGTACTGGGGAGCGGGGCAAGAGGGAGAAATGGATGCAGTAGTCTAGATGTGTCCTCATCAGTGCCAAATAGAGGGAAATAATAACTTCTCTCGGTTTGCTGGAAAAGCTTCTCCTAATGCACCCCAGTATATCGTTCGCCTTCTTGGCTACAAGGGCACACTGTTGACTCGTATCCAGCCTGTCATCCATCATAATCCCCAGGTGCTTTTCTGTTGTCCTGCCACGTAGCCAGTTGGCACCGATCCTGTAACAATGCTTGAGATACTTGCATCCCAAGTGTGGGACTCTGCACTAGTCCTTGTTGAACCTCATCAGATTTCTTGTGGCCTATGGGTTTGGCCCATGGGTATGGCCAAGTTTTCCATGATCCCATAAAGTTTGTTTACAGCCACCAGTCCTGGCTTCTCAGTGTTCTGTGCTGTTATTTAGCTCTAATGTGCCCAAAAAGGTCTTCTAAGAGCCCAGTAAGCAGTGGAAGTGCTTGTAATGTGCTGGAAAATATTGACCTCCCATCATCCAGCAAATTCTCTCGTCCAGCACCAATCAGGTCCTGAGGGTGCCAGATGAGAGAGGTTCAGCCTGTACAGCAGTGGTTCCCAAACTTTTCTGCATCATGCCCCCTTTTTGATTTTTGAGAAGCCCTGATGCCTCTCCACCTCTTCTTTCCATCATCCAACCCCCATTTAACAAAAAATTCAATTTGTACCCCTGCATGTCGAAAGGAAAAAAAATAGTTCACATTTTGTGGTATGAAATTTGAAATTTAAAATTATTTTTGACAATGATCTCCAGTCTTTTTACATTCAAGGTCATTTTTTAAATGTCAGGGCAAGAAACGAGACCCCACCCCTTTCTTAAGACCCTGCCCTCTCCGTTCCCCTCCTCTCCATCATTTGCAGACCCCAGCCCTTACTCGCTCTCACAGGGTTGAGACAGGAGATACAGGCTCTGGGGTGGGAATAATAAATAAAAACTTAAATAATGAGGATTTTGGGTGTGGGAAGGGGTGGAAGGTGCAAGCTCTGGGAGGGCATTTGGGTGCAGGAAGAGGTGGAGAAGGGGCAGCTGGCTCTGGGAGCGGGCTCCAGGCTGGTGAGTGTTGGGGGTCAGGTGGAGTGTTGGGGTGCTGAGCAAACCACAGGGTTGTGGATATGAGGATGCAGGAGTTCAGGTTGGGGTATATGAGGAGCTCATGATTGAGGTGTGTGTGTGGGGGGGATGCAGGGGCTGTTATGATTCTGTGGCCAGATGAGGGCTTGTTAGCCAGGCTTCATTTTTAAATAAAATATGCCCACCACAAACCTTTCAGCATTGTCTTTATTTATGGGAGGGGTGGGAAACCTGTTCTTGGTCAGCCCACAGGAAAATAAGTCAGGGACCATACAGGTGAGATGCAAAAAAACAGACAAACAAAAACAAACAAAACCAAACTCTCCAAGCCCCCCCAGCCCGTACTGCTGTGGCCCCAACTGAGACACCTCCCTCCCCTGGCACCCCCGGCCCATGGGGGAAGGGTAGGAAGCACTGATGTTCAAGGCCTCAGGCCAGATTAATTCTTCTGGGGTTCCAGGTTTAGTGGAATTTGTGGGCCCCTCCACACTTAGAGGTGGGGCCAAAATGCGGGATCCAGCATGTGGCACAGGGCTGCCAGTGAGTGATCACCAGCTCCAACGGCTCAGGCAGCGCGCAGCTGCTATGGGGAGTGAGGAGCAGTTGGCATGGACCTGGGGCTCCTCCCACTCCTGCCCTCCGCACAGGAAGGTAACAGTGGAAGGAAATCACTGGCAGGCAGCAGACCTGGCTTTCCATGTAACACACTGGCTGTTTGGGGAGGGGAAGCAGCGCACACGCTTCCTGAGACACTGGCTCTGGCGTGGAGCTGCGGGACTTCCCCTTGCATGCCGCAGGAAGCTGGCAGCGCTTCCATTTTCGCAGGAAGTAACGCTGGTGCTCGCTCTTTGTTGGGATGCGGGAAATGGTGGGGTGGGGTGGGGTAGGGGGGGACTGAGTCACCTTGTGCTCCCCGGAATTTCTTCATGGCCCCCCCATGGGGACCTGGCCCCGAATTTGGGAACCTGTGCTGTACAGGATAAAATAACCTCTCTACTTTTGCGTGAGAGTCTTCTGTTGATGTTTCCAAGGATTGTATTAGTCTAGGGAGTTTATGTTCGGTAGATTATTTATTCGTCTCAATCCCCTTGCTTCCCGAAACATCTCTCCCACAAACATTGTTTATATGCTCACTGCTTCCCAGGATAGAGTTCCCAATCCTACCAGTCTGAGCCTAATAATGGTACATCAACACGGCAGCTTGTGCTTCCCTTGTTTGGCACCTTGGGATCTGAGCAATCCTGGGTGAGGGATTGTGCCTGATGATGGGTGATCAGTGCCCTTGGGGCTCCACTCCTGTCCCCTAGCCCCAGCCACTTTCCAGATGTCTCACTGGCTCCCTGACTCCTCAGTTCTCCAGCTGCTCCCACACTGCAGCTCCCCAGCAGCTTCCCTGCCACCATAGTTCCCTGGTTGCTCGTGGCCTGGCAACTCCCCAGCCCATGACCTCCCAGCTTCACAGCTCTCCAGCTGTCTCCTAGCCTGCGATTGGTTCTCTGGCTGGCTTTGTGCTGGTTTACTGGCTTCCTAGTCCCATGGCTTGCCAACTAGTCCCCCAGCCACTGGGACTCCGGTGCTCGCTGCTGGCTTCTGCTTCCCAGCTTCCCTCTTTTTCCTCCTGTGGGGACTCAGCAGGCACTCCAGTGGGGGATCTAGCCTCCTCCCCTTGTGCTGCAGCAGGACTGGGAGGGGCTCCAGCTCTGGCTTGGGTCAGGCTGCTGGCCACTGCTATGGCCCCCAGCCCCTGGACTCTCTGGTCCTGCAGTATACGAGGTCAAGCCACACGATGGATGTTGCCTGACGAGAGAATACCAGATTTAAGAGGTCAAACCTGTATTATCTTTATCAACCAAACTTGTAAGAGTCATAAAAAAATATCAAGTTAGATTGACAGGAGCTATTTTCATTAAACCTATGTTAATTGTAATTAATTACATTACTCTCCTTTAATTCTTTGTTAATCAAGTCCTGTATCAGCCACTCCATTTTCTTGCCTGGGACTGATGTCAGATCGACAGGCCTATAATTATCCAGGTCATATTGCTTAGTCTTTTTAAGTATTTATTTGTATTTGCACAACAGTAGTTTTCTTCCTTTTTTTTGTGGATCTTTCACAGAGTGCAAAGACTTCTGTTGAAAATCAACATTAATGGTTGAGCGAACACCTAATTCAGCTCTTTTAAAACTCTTTGCCAGTTATCTGCCAATTTAAAAATGTCTGACTTCAATAGCTGCTGTTTAATATCTTCCAGAGATACTAGTGGAACAGAAAATATGTTCTCATATGATATGTCTACATCATTTGTTTTTTTTGTCCCCAGTAACAGAAAATAAGTATTTATTTAACACATCTGGTTTGCCTCCGTTATTATTCATAAATCTACCACTTTTATCTAGTAATGGCCAATGCCATTTTTAAGATTTCTTGTTTCTAATGTGCTTACAGAATTCCTTTCCTTTAGTTCTGCTAGCCAGATGGAGCATTTCTGTGTATGTCCCTTTGTTTTTCTTACCAATTTTCCGCAGTTCTTGATTTGTGATCGTTATTGTTCATGTCCCCTTTCTTCGATAGTTTTGTATTTTTTATTTTTATAGCTGCCTTCATTTCCCTTCTAAACTCCATTGGATTTTTTTAAACCAGTACAGTCTTCTTTTTTTTGATTGTAGGATTCTGGCTTTTTGGGCATCTAATCAAGTGCTCTTAAATAATTCACACCTATCATTCTTTTTTTAAATTAAATTCTTCTTTTTGTCTGGTTTAATACATACTTGTTTCCAGGTGCATAACTACTCGAAAGGCTGTACTCAGAGTAGATATCAATGGTTGGGCGTCAAGTGTGAAGGGTGTACCTGTTGGGGTCATGCAAGGGTCAAGAACTGGATTGTGTACTATTCAGTATTCTCATTAATATCTGGACAGTGTAATGGAGAGAATGCTTATAAAAGCTGTGGGTGACATCAAGCTTGGAAAAGTAGCAAGCACATTGGAGGATAGGATTAGAATTCAAAACGACCTGGAGGGATTGGAGAATTGGTCTGAAATCAAAAAGATGAAATTCAATAAAAATAAGTGCAAAATACTGCATTTAGGGAGGAAAACATGAATGTCAAATACAAAATGTATTTCTGTGGAACTGTACAATTGAGGAAATCTGCAAGCCTTTAGTTTGGCATGGGATTAGAGATCTTGGGTCTTCATGCACAGGATTTCTTTTTCTAGAATCTGAATTGGGAACACTACATGCAGATACTATAATGATAGGTCTAGGTAAGTTCCTGTATTATAGATAATAGCACAATTTTTCTATTCTAAATATGTATGTTATGTTTAAATATATATGGAAGCACTCAGGCATATGATTGACCTCACAAATTATTTTATTTTTAATTGACTTGCTGTCTTCCCATGACTTTACAGAGTTAATATTGTAAGATGTGGGGAAAAGGGTAGGAATAAGGGGATTTTGAAGTTGACGGGGTGCTTTCGAAAAGGAACCCCCATCTGGACAAGCCATGCGGGAGTGAAAAGCGTCAATTTCGAAGTGCCGTGGCCAGCGGCATGCTAATGAGTCACTGAATATGCATTTCATCACCTCATTAGTGTTCTTCGAAATGGCCATTAGCATGGCTATTTCGAAGATTTCTCTAGGTGTAGACGCAGCCCGTATGTTTATTGCGTGTGTGTGGAGTACACAGCATTTTTGAAAAGCATGGACAGTATAGTAAATCCTTGAAGTGCGATTTTGATTTGCACTAGCTTGCATTAGTGTGAGTTAACTGCAAATCAAAACCACTCCCCACTTCCAGACTGTGACTCCCCCAGCTGGGGAGCCCGGTGGGCACACAGCTGCTTGTGGTGTGGTTTCTCCCAGGTGGGAGAAACTGCACTGCATGAAGCTGTGTGCTGCCCCCAGCTAGAAGAAGCCAGGGGCCATGTGGCTGTCCCCTCCCCCCCCATTTCCTGTAGCTGCTCGCTTCCCCAGCCAGAGGAATTCCAGGGATTTGGGGATGTTTTGGGAAGTAGGAGTGTTGTGTGAGATTGTGTGTGTGTGTGTGTGTGTGTGTGTGTGTGTGTGTGTGTGTAATATAAATGTTTATTGGGAGACAGTGTTGAGTGTGCCTGTGCAGTATAGGTCAAGTAGCTTGGGTGGTGAGTGCTGCAAGTTGAGTATGGCCTTGGGGATGAGGCTAGATCTCTTAGAATGACAGGCCTGCACTGTTAACTTGTGAGCTCACCCCTGCTAGCCTGTGTCGTTGCTGCTTGCTTACTTGAGGGGAGGTGGCCCAGAAGCAAGATATGGTGAGTGGCTATAACATAGTGGTGGGCAATAATTCCTGCAGAGGAGCCAGTCCATTAATTTTGGTAATGGTTGCAGGCTGGTTCTGGGCTCCCAGAAGAGGTGAGGCCTTAGGCAGAGAGAGAAACTTGATGTGAGAGACAGATTTTTGTGATGCAGATTGTGTATCTATATAATTGGAGATACACATCTCCTAGAACTGCAAGGGAGGTCGTCTAGTCCAGTCCCCTGCCCTCTTGGCTGGACCAAGCACCATTCCTGATATTTATTTGCACCAATCCCTAAACGGCCTCCTCAAGGACTGAGCTTACAACCCTGGGTTTAGCAAGCCAATGCTCAAACCACTGAGCTATCCCTCCCCCCACAACCTAAACTGAAAGTGTACAAGGCTGTAGTCCTGACCAGTCTCCTGTATGGCTGTGAAACCTGGACCTTGTACGGAAAACATATGAAACTGCTGGAGCGCTTCCACATATGCAACCTGAGGTCAGTACTGCACATTCGATGGCAGGACAGAGTTACGAACCTGGAAATCCTGGACAGAGCAGGAACCACGAGCATTGAAGCCATGATTCTGAAAGCCCAGCTTCGCTGGACAGGGCATGTCATACGAATGGAGGAGTCGGGAATCCCTAAGCAACTCCTCTACGGTGAACTCTTCCAGGGCGAAAGGAATCAAGGTAGGCCTCACAAGAGGTATAAAGACTGCGTGAAGGCCAACATTGCTCAGGGTGGTTTAAAACCAGATCATCCTAGAGCAGCATGCAAAAGACCGAACAGGCTGGCGTGCTCTCATACGACACGCATATGACAACTTTGAAGAGCAGCGACGCGTACGCCTAATCGATGCTCGTGAGAAGAAGAAAGCAACAGCAGCAGCCGCACCAACAGAGCCAGGACAATTCCCTTGCCCCCACTGCGAACGCCCGTGCCGTGCAAAGCTTGGCCTCCTCAGCCACATGCGAGTCCACAACCGATGAGCCTGTGCAAGCTCAAGACGTCATTGTCGGACATGACAGACTACCTACTGCTGCTGTGTATATGTGACTGTGTGTGTGGCACAGACTGGGTGTGTGTGTGACAGTGACACAGTGTGTGTGCGCTGGCTGCTGCTGGGTAGGTTTCTGAGAGAATCCACCTTCTGCCTCCTTAAGAGAAATCTCTCCTGCTCTCTTGTCTCTCTCCTCCCTTGCTCTGTGCTCTTGAGTGAGTCAGCACCATCCATGCGTCAGACTCCCTCTCCCCAGTCCTGCTCTGCAGAGATGAGGGACAGGGGCAGGGGAACACCCTGACTTCAGTACTATCCCCCTCCCCCTCACACAACTAGTAGGAGACTCCTAGGAGCAGCTCAGCTGCAGAGGGAACAAGGTTAGAGGAGGGGTAGAGGCCGTTGAACACATGCTACTGGCTGGAAGTGTGCAGGCCCTGCTGATTGGCTGGCAGGCCGGAGGGAAATGTGTGGTGGACTGGATCCAGCCCACAGGCTGACTTTGCCCACCCCTCTTCTATAGTCTGGAGAGTGAATTTGAACTGAGCAGTCCTGCCTTAGGAATCCTAGAAGCAATGTGGAAAGAAGGCTTTGATCTGTTCGTTTTTAAAAAGTGTAGTTGTGAGGGAGGTTTGTGTTTGGACTGTGTTTCAGAGCCAGTTATGATAAGCACCAGCTCCCATTTTGTGATGGTAAAGTGGAAAATTTTAACTTTGATGGATGTTTTTCCACTTTCCTCATGAATGTACCGCTAGTTTTGCAAGAGCTAACAAATTCAACTTTTTAATGATTTCAATGACTAATTTTCTGCTCCTCACACTCTCATTTCTAAAATTGTGGCAGTCTTATATTAGGTAATCGGTTACAAAAGATTTATGTCCCAGGAATGTTCTCAAATCAAACACAGTTTCTGTAGGTCACTACATTCACAGCTGAAGAAATTGTGTTCATATAGCCAAAAAACCTTGTCAGAAGGTCAAAATCAATTAATGGATTGTATGAATGTAATGATATAATTTGTACTACCAAAGGAGACTTCCAGAAAGCCTCACAGATAGTATTGTCTAAGTCATATATATTTAGTGGAGATAATGTTACGTTTCATTAAAGACTGGGGGGGAGGTGGGGGGAGGAGAAGGGAAGTAAGGCCCTGATCCTAAAAATGCTTATGCATATTCTTAAATTATTTTAAAATGAGAATTTAATGCTATTACCTTTAATTATATCCTGATATTTATTGATATGTCTTTTTTGGGGTGGGAGGAATAGATTAATTGAACATGTATGTTTTGGTTATCTTATTGACTTTTGGTTACTGATAGTGTTGTGTGTAAGTTACATTGTGAATATTGGTTTGCATAAAGCTTATGTTTCTCTCATTTTCAGAAAATTGTGGTGTCTCAGTTGCAGCATAAACATTTGTGATTGTTGTAATTCATTATGTAATATTTAGATTTTATAATGTGCAGTGTTCGTGACTACAGCTCTTAGACCTATGTCTAAATTGAACAAATTAGCCTAATTAAATATATACGCAGAACTTCATGAATGTCAGCTCCTAGCATAAAAAAATGTGATTGCCATCCATGGAGCCAGGAAAGAATGTTCCATTTGTATCTGATTTTTTTCCTTTGTAGGTATCTTTTTGTCTTTGATACTTCAAATCATTTGTTGTTTTCCCAGGCCACTAACTTAGATCCCATTCCTGTAAAAATGTATGCAAGTGTGTATTTTTGCAGGTGAGTGGCTCCGTTTGCTCTATAGGCATAAATATGTACTTCTTTGCAGGAGTGGTGCCTTACATGAAGACAGTATTAATTTGAGTATAATATAATGTTAGTAGTTTGCCTGTAAAAGTGTACTTTTTCCAAGCAAAAATATAGTTTCCTTCCATATATTTCATATTTGAAACAAGTGTTAGGCTGTAGTTCTTTCCAAAATACACAATTTTTGCACTTTTATAACATATTGCAAGAGGTACATTAATATTTAAAACAGAAAAAAAAAAAGTCAACTAAAGTTGTAGGGGGACTTTATTGATAAATGCTTTCAACGTTAAGTAGTCTAACTTCCCGGGTAACACGTTTTACTTTTGTTCTTCCAAAATTCTCTGACAGGCCAGATTATGATTGTTTGTTTATATTTCAAAGAAACAATCATTTAGTCTGCTTTGCTTGTCAGAAGGTCAATCAATTTTATTTACATAATATTTAATGTTTACCTTTCCAGAATACCCACAAATGTAGCAAAATACTGAAAGGCACTTGATCTTAGTAAGACCAACTGAGTTAAAAGTTCCTAGACCAAGTCATTTTAGAGAAATCATGGACCAAAATAGCAATAGATTTTTTCCCCCCCAAAAAAGAGAACCAACTGTAGCCACATTTTAAGAAAACCAGGAGTTTTATATGTTTTTTTTGTCTGATTTAAACCAAACTTTCTGGAACAAAGATATTGTAAAAAGAAGTGTGAATTGCAAGACTTTAGGAAGACTACTGAGAAGTTAGGAGGCTGAAAATTGCTTTTATAGTGGAAAAAGTAGCTTCTGCTCCTTTTAACCACAGAACATTGCTGCCAGTACATAATAAACTGACAGTGAAAACACTGCATAAAGTAGGTGAAGTATTACATTGTGTAATTGTTTTCTGTCTCCTAGAAAACTGCATTAATTTATTGTTCACTGACTTGTTCACAAACTGCATCATGAAGTACTTCAGGGGTGAGGACCCTTTTTTGGGTCCAGGGCTGCTGATACACAGAATAATCAGTTAGGGACCACACAAAAGTGCATCTCAAAAACAAACATACCAGGGAGAGCTGATTTTGAGGTTTGGCCCCTGACTGTGATGCCTCACTCCCCTTGTGCTCTAACCACATGGAAGATAAGGGAGAGAAGAGAGAGGGCAAGGTTTAGGCTTACCCTGGGTCAGATTAACTCTTCTGGGGGCCCATGGCTAGTAGATTTTGTGGGCCCCTGTAGGCTCTAGGGTGGGGCTAAAATGGGTTCAGTGAGTGGAAAGGGGGGGTTTTGGGTAGTGGGCTGGGGAGGTTTGGAGTGCCTGGTGTGGCTGGGAGATAGGGCACAGGAATGGGTGGGGTTCAGGGTCTGGGCAGGAGGTAGGGTGCAGATGCAGGCTTGCGGTGATGGTGAGGGATCTGTGAGGGAGGTGGGGCTCTTACCTGTGCAGCTCCTGGGGGTAAACAAGGGTCTACGTGCTCCACTGATCCCAGGCACTGCCCCCACTGCTCCCTTTAGCTGTGAATTTAGGGTACGGGGAACAGCCAAGCACAGAGCTGTTTCCTCCCTCTGCCATGTGGAGCCTGTGACCCACATCCAGCCTGTGGCTTGCCTGGATTCTGCCAGCAAGGCATGGGGCCTCCCTCTTTCCCCTCAGTGGGGTGCCAGCACTATTGCTCCAACCAGGTGTTGGGGGCTGTGGGGTTAGAGCACCAGTGGTAGTTTGTGTCACTGTGGAGTGAGGAATGGGGGTTCTGAGCTTCACAGGACAGATCCAGCTCAGCTGCAGGACAGATCCAGTGCCAGGGGTTCCCCACATCTGATTCACTGTCGTTTATTCCAGTGTCTTTTGAAAACTCTGCTTTGCGTCTTATCTCACAATCATAGACTTCAAGACTGGAAGGGACTGTCATGCTGCTATCACTTTGCACCTGCTCTCGACTGTCACGCTCCGCACACTGCCTCCTCCCCAGCATTGTCTTTATGGTTCTCATTGGCTGGAAACAGCTGTAGAGGCAGTGCTTGCAGGTGTAAGCACCACTTGGAGACTCGCTGCAGGTACCTGTCAGCAGAAGCTGGCTACTTCTGGGAGCAGTGTGGGCCACGGCATGCAGGCAGCTTGCCAGAGCCCTACTGTGTTGCTGTCTGGGAGCTGCCTGAGGTAAGCACCTCCTAGGCAGAACTTGCTCCCTTCTGCACACAAACTGCCTCCCAGACCTGGACCCCAAACCCCAGCCTGGGTCCTCATCCTGCACTCAAACTCTTTCCAATCCTGCACCACCTCTTGCACCCTACTCCTCAGCTCAGAGCCTCCTCTTACACCCAAACTGTTTTCCTGACTCTGCACTCCCTTCTGCACCCTAGTCCTCAGCCCAGAGCTGCCACCTCCTCCCCGACCCTGAACACTCTCCATTAATGTAATACAAATGTGTGGCCTCTGACAACTCACCAAAATCCATGGAGTGGCCCGCTTGTGAAAACTATTGCCCACCCTAGAATAACATTTTACTACCAGTTTGTCAAGCTATTATCCTTTTGTGATCAAATTCCTTGTAAAGATGGTTTTTTTTCTATGATGTCAATAAGTAAATTAGAAGAAAAAAATATATATATTTTTCTTTCTCTGTGTGCCCTGTCTGCTCTGGGTCTGCCTGATCTCTGCAGGGCAGGGAAGATCTCTGTCCTTGTATCCTGCAGAGCCCCAATAATGAATAGTAAGTCTACCTTCTGCTCTTGTAATTGCAGCTGTTTGTCTCCCAGCGTGGAGAGGAGGAAGCACTGTAGGGGCACTGATTCAGACAGGGCCTCCCAGCTCTATTCCAGAATGCAGTAGTGATGGGGTTCAGGGGTCCCCCTGCACTGCACCCCGTCCGCTGGCAGGAGTGACTCTCACTCAGCAGGTACAACACAAGGTTTATTAGGCAACAGAAGCCCAGTTTCTCACAGAAGCGACAGTACAGCAGCCAGAGACAGCCCTTCCAACCTGTCCTGGGGAGAAGACCCCGAGGGGTGCCCCTCTGGGGTGTAGCTTCCCCCTCCTCAGGCTGGCTGCCTTCCAGCTCTCCCTTTTCCTAGCCTCTAACTGCCGCCCCCGATTCAAAACCCAGCTCAGCTCCTCCCTCCTCTTTGTTCAGGCAGAGGTGTTACCTGCCAGTTGTAGCCCCAGGGTCATCCTTAGCCACTGGGAGCTGCTGCTTGCCTCAGACATCCAGCCTGACTCACACATGCACTCCCCCAACTCCATTACAAGTACTCCTTGTTTGGGAGGTACCCACACGTCCCAGACCTGTTGACTTTCGGAGGCTGTTACTTATACCATTGTTAGGGTTTGGTAAATGGGCAACGCAAATTGGGATTTCTCATCAATGAGAAGAAACATTGTATAACTGGAACCACTGAAAGCTGGTGGGCTGATCTGCATGATTGGAATGTTAAAATCACTGGTTATAACCTGTTTGGGGAGGTTGGTGTGGATGTTAGTTTTGCCCCCATTTTAATGGAAATGTTTTTGAGTATGAATATACATAACTTGGATATGCTTTATGCAAAACAGGGCACGTTTGGGAGAGCAATGCAGTTGTACCTACGGGCTTGACTGTAAACAATGGATCTTGCGTGTGCAGGATGGAGGCTAAAAGCATGTAGGTAAGCGTAGCAGTCAGTGGGTTTCTGATAGACTTGGGTACTGATCAGACCGTCATTGATTTCTACTGCAGTATGCAGGAAGTGTATCTCTCGTGTGGCGTGGTCAAGGCATAAGCTGATGGTGGGGTGAAGACTGTTAAAGTCTCTGTGGAATTCTTCTAGAGTTCCTATACCATGGGTCCAAATCATAAAGATGTCATTGATGTAAGTAGAGGAGAGGTAAAAGGGGACAAGAGCCGAGGAACTGTTGTTCCAAGACCACCATAAATATACTAGCATATTGTGGGGCCATGCGGGTGTCCATAGCAGTTCCACTAATTTGGAGATATAAGTTGTCCCCAAATCAGAAATAATTGTGGGTGAGAACAAAGTTACAGAACTCAGACACCAGAGTGGCTGTGGTGATGTCAGTGGTGATATTCCTGATCGCTTGTAATCCATCTTCATGTGGAATATTAGTGCACAGAGCCTCTACATCCATGGTGGCAAGGATGGTGTCAGGAAGTTTTCTGATGTTTTGTAATTTCCTCAGGAAGTCAGTGGTATCTTGGAGATAGCTGGGAGTGTTGGTGGCATAACTGAATAGTCCAGTAGTAAGGGTGCCAAAACCCAAAATGATAGGGAGTATGGGGTTTCCAGGTTTGTAGATTTTTTAGGAAGCAAATAGAATAATCCAGGTCGGGGCTCAAATGGTGTGTCTGAGTGAATAAGGTCCTGAGTAGCAACAAGGAGTTCTTTAAGTAGTTGTTGGAATTCCAAAAGAAATTACAAGGTGGGATCAGAGGAGAGAGGTCTGTAAAATGTTGTGTTGGAGAGTTGTCTGGCTGCCTCCTGTTCACAGTTTGACTTATACATGATGACAACAGCACCCCCTGTGTCAGCTGGTTTGATTGTAATGTCCGGGTTATTTTTGAGACTCTGGACAGCATATCATTCAGCATAGTTGAAATTGTGTCTCATTTGGTATTGTTTGCGTATGTCAGTCTGAGCACTGATACGAAAGCATTGGATGTAGAAATCCAAGCAAAGAAAGATATGTTGATTTTTGATGGGCAACTTCAATGTGAAATTTGTAAGCATAAATACAGGCAGAGAACAGACCATGAAAAAAGAAGGCCTACGCAACATGAACGAAAAGGGAGAGCTCTTGAGTGACTTTTCTTTGCTCAGGAGATTGGCAATAGGTGGTGGTGGTTTTCCACACAGAAAGATCCATAAGGCCACTTGGGTTTTACCGGACCACTCGTCAAAAACCCAGATTTATCACATCTGTAGCAGTTCTTTCAGAAGATTGATGCAGGATATTCGTGGTAGAAGAGGAGATGTAGGTTCTGACCGCCATTTGGTCATGATAAAACTTAAGTTCAAGCTCAAGAGATATGCCACAAAAGTGACCAAGCTGGGTTTGAGATTCAACAAGGAGCAGCTGAAGGATTTATACACAAAGCTGGTTTCCAAGTGGAGCTGTCCAACACGTATGCAGTTCTGGCAAACTTCATCCCAAAAGATGCTACCATGGAACAAATTTGGGAACACACCAAAACAGCCTGAAAAGAAACCCGTGATAAAATATTGGGAAAGAGGACAAGGCACCACCAAGAATGGGCCACAGCAGAAACTATCAGAAAAGTGAAGGAGTGAAAGGACAGAAGAGCAGTCAACAAGAAAAGGAGAGCAGCCAAGGTGGGAGCTCAGAGACTATATTCAGAAGCCAACAAAGAAGATAAGACTGTAAAACAGGACAAGAACATTGTGGAGAACCTTGCACAACAAGTAGAATAAGATGCGAGACAGAGAAACTTGAAAGAGCTCTAGAGCATCACACACAAGCTAGCTGGGTCCTGGCATACAGTGGATCAGCCTGTACAGGGTAAGGTGGTGTGTATGCCATGAACCTGAGTGAGCAGCTCAGTAGATGGAAGGTACAATTTTGAAGAGCTCCTGAACCACCCTGGCCATATGGAACCTCCTGAGTTACCCTCTGCAAATATACCAGTGCAAATGAACAGCGGCAGACTTACAAAAGAAGAAATCAGAAAAGCCATCGCCCATCTGAAAAGTGGAAAAGCACCAGGTCCAGACAGCATCCCCGCAGACGCAATCAAGGCAGGTAGTGAGTCAACATGATGTATAATATATTTGGAAAACTTTGGGACACTGAAGAGATTCCGCAAGACTGGAAACATGGCTACCTTATCAAGCTTCCAAAGAAAGGCAAGCTGAAGGAATGCAAGATCTGGAGAGGCATCACTTTACTGTGTATTCCAGGAAAAGTGCTCATTAGGATTCTCTTGGAGAGAATGAAGACAGAAAGTGATAGACAGCTTGGAGAAGAACAGGTTGGTGGTGTCCGAAGCAAGAGATCTTGTACTGACCAAATAGCAGCTTTCAGAGTGATCACAGAACAGTCACTTGAGTGGAACTCCCTCCCTCTGCACCCCCCGGTACATAACCTTCATAGACTTTGAAAAAGTCTAAGACAGCATTGATAGAAACACTTTGTGGAAACTGCTGCAGCACTATGGCATCCCATCCAAAATTAACTTGATTCATTCAATGTACAAGCCCTTGACATGCCAAGTTTTTCATAATGGTGTCTTGGGAAAATCCTTCAGGAGTACGACAAGGGTGTCTATTGTCACCTTTCCTGGTCTTGATCACAATCGTCTGGATTATGAACAGGACAACAGATGGCCATCAACGAGGTATGCAGTAGACACCTTTCAAACAGCTAGAGGACATTGATTTTGCAGATGATGTCACCCTCCTTTTAACACCAACATGAATGTATGTAAGAAGAGGTGGTAACCCTAGACAAAATGGCCACAATGACTGGACTGAGCATTATCAAGGGAAAGACAAGACAATGAGGTTCAACCAGTCCAATAACAATAGGAGCACATTGGCAGGGGTTGACCTGGAAGATGTGGAGCAGTTCACCTACTTGAGGGGTATAGTGGGCAGAGATGGAGGAACAGACAATTATATCAATGCCAGGTTAGGGAAAGCAAAAAATAATATCTGCGAAGACCAAACCGCGGATCTTCAACATAAATGTGAAGAGTGCGTTCTAATGTGAATGCGAGACCTGGTGTACAAAAAAGTCTTCAAATCACAAGCTACGGACATTCATAAACAGATGCCTGAGGTACATCCCTCACATCCAGGCAACTATAGACTGGTCAGCCTTACCTCAATCCCTGGGAAAATAATGGAGGGAATCCTCATGGAATCCATTTTGGAGCACTTGGAAGAGGGGAAAGTGATCAAAAGTAGCCAACATGGATTAACCAGGGGAAAGTCCTGCCTCACCAATCTGATTAGGTTTTATGACAAGGTAACAACCTCTGTGGACATGGGGAAGTCAGTGGATGTGATGTACCTTGACTTCAGCAAGGCTTTTGATACAGTCTCCCACAACATTCTTGTCCGTAAGTTAAGGAAATATGGATTGGATCTTTGGACTATAAGATGGATATAAAGCTGGCTTGAGGGTTGGGCCCAAAGGGTAGTGGTCAGTGGCTCAATATCTGGATGGCGGTCGGTTTCAAGTGGAGTGCCGCAAGGCTTGGTTCTGCAGCTCGTGGTGTTCAACATCTTTATTGATGACCTGGATGAGGGACTAGATTGACACAAAACTACGGGGAGAGGTAGACACATTGGAGGGTAGAGAGAGAATCCAGAGTGACCTGGACAAATTGGAGGACTGGGCCAAAAGAAATCTGATGTGGTTCAACAAGGAGAAGTGTAGAGTCCTGCACCTGGGGCAGAAGAATCCCAAGCATTGTTACAGGCTAGGGACTGACTGGCTCAGCAGCAGTCCAATGGAAAGGGACGTAGGGGTTATGGTGGACGAAAGGCTGGATATGAGTAAACAGTGTGCCCTTGTAGCCAAGAAGGCTAACGGCATACTGGGGTGCATTAGGAGGAGCATTTTGAGCAGATCTAGAGAAGTAGTTATTCCCCTCTATTCGGCACTGGTGAGGCCACATCTGGAATATTGTGTACAGTTTTGGGCCCCCCAGTATAAAAAGGATGTGGATTTGCTGGAGCAGGTTCAGCAGAGGGCAACAAAAATGACTAAGGGGCTGGAGCACAAGACCTATGAGGAGAGGCTGAGGGGATTTGGGCTTGTTTAGTTTACAGAAGAGAAGACTTAGGGGTGATTTAGTAGCAGCCTTCAACTTACTGAAGGGGAGCTCTAAAGAGGAGGGTAAGAAACTGTACTCAGTGGTGTCAGACGGCAGAACAAGGAGTAATGGTCTGAAGTTGAAAAGGGAGAGGTGTAGGTTAGATATTAGGAAAAACGTCTTCACCAGGCAGGTGGTGAAGCATTAGAATGCGTTGCCTACAGAGGTGGTGGATTCTCCATCCCTTGAGGTTTTTAAGTCCTGGTTGGACAAGGTCCTGGCTGTGATGACTTAGTAGGGGTTGATCCTGCTTGAAGCAGGGGGCTGGACTGCATGACCTCCTGAGGTCCCTTCCAGCCCTATGATTTTGTGATTTGTGAAGACTTTGTCAGAAATGAGGAACTTTGGAACAGAGAATGACAGGAACCAATTGGCACTGAAATCAAGAGAAGAAAGGGAGGATGGCTCAGCCACACTCCCTCTTTTGTATTTTCCTTGCAGGTTCCATGATGGATGGTGGTTTTCAGGAAGACCTCAAACAGGTTCAGGTTCAGCAGAGGGCAACGAAAGTGATTAAGGGGGTGGAGGACATGACCAATGAGGAGAGGCTGAGGGATTTGGGCTTATTCAGCTCACAGAAGAGAAGACTGAGGGGTGGTTTAATAGCAGCCTTCAACTTCCTGAAGGGGAGTTCTAAAGAGGATGGAGAGAAACTGTTCTCAGTGGTGACAGATGGCAGAACAAGCAGCCATGGTCTGAACTTACAGAAGGAGAGGAGTAGGTTGGATATTAGGAAAAACTATTTCACCAGGAGGGTGGTGAAGCGCTGGAATGCGTTGCCTAGAGAGGTGGTGGATTCTCCATCCCTCAAGGTTTTTAAGTCCTGGCTTGACAAGGTCCTGGGTGGGGTGACTTCATTGGAATTGATCATGCTTGAAACAGGGGGCTGGACTTGATGACCTCCTGAGGTCCCTTACAGCCCTGTGATTCTGTAGTTCTATGATTCTAACATAGAGAAGATCTACTGAGATTGAAGGACAGCAGCTGGGGCACTCCTGGAGCCAGTTAGAAGTTTTGTCCCAAGATATGGTGAACTGGAGGAGACTTGTGAATGACCTGTGCTCCACTCGGAGTACAAAGATTAAGTAGTAGTAGTATTAATAATTGCCTGCATGTTTACATTCAATTTGTGTGTATCTATCATTCTTGTTATGTGAAGTTAGAACTTTTGAAGTATACCTGCTTATTAATCTAAGTCTTCTGGTGAAATCCATTAGTGGTACTTAAGGAACTTAATGTCCACGTGCTCATGATAATGATCTGTAAATGGTTTTATTTTTCCTATAAACCCAAATTCTGGTTGGTTCTACACAGACATGTGACCATGCCACCTGGTGCTGGAATGCATCTTGAATTCTGTATTCTTTTGGGGGAGGTGAGGGAAAGAGGAAAATCAAACAAAGGATTCCTGCCTTGAGGACATTCGATTTAAAGGAAGAGAAACAAAGAATGAGGGATCGTCAATGGACTTTTGAGACTGCGTCCCCCCCTAAGAGAATACATGCGAAGAGACCTGAAAACAAAAAATACTAATGAGGGAAGAAGCGAGGAGCTGTTAGACCTGGACCAGACAACAGATCAACCATGATTTAAAGGATTTTACCAGAAACAAGAACTACTGAGGAGTTATAGTAACAGAGAGGAAGCCGTGCTAGTCTATACACTATCAAAACAAAAAGCAGTCAAGTAGCATAAACTATTTTGCTAGTCTTTAAAGTGCTACTTGACTGCTTTGTGTTTTGAGGAGTTATAGTTTGTAACAATTTCTCTAGTCTAAGGCTTGGTCTATGCCAGGCAAGTAAGTTGATTGCAGATACACGTTTCTAGCTATTGCAGCTGCATAGCAAGAATCGACTTATCTGCCATCCATAAAGAGGGAGATTTTGGGGAGAATTTCTTCCGTCGACATTTCTTACTCCTCACGAGACTGTTTGTTTGATTTTGTGCATCTCTACCAGGCGCATGAAATTGAACTCTGGAAGATCAGCCCTGATCGGTGTAGACATGACCTTAGTGTGGTAGGTGTTTGGTTCATTTTGCTTTATTTTTGCTTAGTAGCTTACTTTGAGCTGTCTGTTTTCACTTAATTCCTTTACGCTTGTGTTTATTATCAAACTCATTGTAAATAATTGTTACTGGGAATGGGGGCAAAGATCAACAGCTGTGCCTCTCTTTCTTTCTTTGTTAAGGAGAGTGAACTCTATGACTTTTCCCATGTAAAACTTTTATACAGAGTAAGACGGATTTATTTGGGGGTTTGGTTCCTTTTGAGAGCTGCGCTTCTGGGAGTTACGATGTTCCTGTACCTAAGCCCTCGCAGAGCTGCTATCAGCATTTCTGCTGCTCCTGTTGTGGTGCTGTTACCCAAAATACCTTTGTGCCTTTGATGGGGGAGAAAAGAGCATCTGGCCCAATAGGAGAGGTGGTGGGTACTCCAGGTGGCAGGGAGGCTGGCTCAGTGATATGATCGGCATGCCAGGTGACGGTCTCAAGGGTATCTCTGTGATCCAGCCCATCACAGTGGGTACAAGGTGGGTTTGTGCAGCTGCAGTGAGGGTGACGTGCTGACACTTTTAATTAAAGCACCATTATCTGATGTAGAGTTATTAATAAGCTAGAACCGCAGGTTCTTGAATGTATTTTGATCAACGTGTCAACATATATGGCCTGGGGGGAGAGGTCTGTTATAGAGCACAGAATCAAACTGGGGAACAGGATGATTACTTATAAAGCAACTGTCTGATATGTAAGGGGAAAAATGTATTGTTGGGGATTTAACTTGGGTTACGCATGCCTGAGATCTCAGGCATATTTTAAAACATCACTTTGAATTTTAAAAAATCTAGATGATGGTTTTCTAATGCAAAAGGTTTTGCGGCTAGCATAGTGGTAACTATATTTTGGACCTGATTATGAGATATTAATGTTAACTAATCATTGGATTGGAAATTGGTAGTTGCTTAGAGACCAGTGATCGTGACCTGATTGTATTCAATATGTGCAAACAGAGGATAGACTCAACCAGTAATATATATATTCTTGCTGCTTCAAAAAGGATAATTTCCAAAATTGAGAAAAATGATCAGAGAAATTGAATGAGAGGAAAAATGTGAATAAAAATTGGAACTTCCTTAAAAAGAGTTTTTAGAAGTTCAAAGAGCGTCTATGCCACAATCAAGAAAGAAGACAACTTTGACTGAAAGCTAATACTAATTTAGTGGCACAGTCTAGGCAGCAGCTAGAAATCAAAAAGAAATAGATAACAACACCTGGGGTGAACGAGCGTTCTATTCCTTTATGGCCATGTTTATGAGCCCAGGCTGGAGGCTCCAGCTGGGGCAGCCTGGGGTGTAATGTAGGAGCTCCCCCCTGCCTGAGCATTGTACTATGAAAACAGGAAGAGCAAGAGAGAAGAAAGCAAAAACTGAGTGAGTTGATGTAGATGTTTGTTTTCTGAGTTCTAGGACAGGGGTCAGCAACCTTTCTGATGTAGAGTGCCAAAATCTGACCTTATGACCTCTATGTATGGTCCAAGTGCAAGTGACACTTTTCAAGTCACTAATAGTCGTACTTACAACAGCATCATTAATAAATAAAGATGCAGAGCTTTCTGTTTAGGTGGTGGTTGGTCGCATTAGCTGGTCTCTTGTTAATCGACAAGCAGTATGGCTTTGGCTTTGAGCAAGCTCCTGGCTGCATGGGGGAGGAAGGGCAGGGCTGAGCTCCCGCCTCATGTGCTGGTAAATATTGGCTCACATACCACTCTTGATGCCTGTGCTAGGGGTTGCTGACCCTCGTTCTAGGAGATCAGCAGAACTAGAGACTTTGTGAACCTGTGAATTGCTCCTGTTCTGACATATCAGTGTGTGTTGGCTTTTCCTTGCCCTGGGCTGTTGAAGTGACGACTACCTTAGCTGGGGGGAAAAATAAATTAGGGACATACCCACAGGCTGCAAGGGAGAGTACAGGAACTGTCCGTGCCTTTGCATATGAGAAGAAGAGGACATGATAGCAATCATGAAGAATAGAAGATGGATAAAAGAAGCTAGAGACATTGAGGGAAAATCTGTGGATTTTGAGGCTAAGGATAGGACAAAGTAGTTTTATTAAGGATATTAGGAACAAAAGAAATCTTAGTAGTAATGTAGATGGATAGAGATTGGAAGATTAACGATGCAGAAAAGGCAAAAGTGTTCAATGAATCTGTCTGTTCTTATTTAGATACAAGGAGGAGGATGTATTTGGACTGCATGAGAATTAAATACTTTCTAGTCCAATAAGTAATTAATGAAAATGTTAAAGATCAGCTACTGGAGAGAAATCTTTTTAAACCACTAGGCACAGCTAAGTTGCACCCAGGAGTTTGAAAAGAGTTGGGAGAGGTGATCAATGGCCCACTGAAGCTAATGCTTAATGAAAGTTGGAACAGTGGGGTGATTCCAGAAGACTGGAACAGTGCGAATGTTACTGCAATATTCAAAAAGAACAAGCGGAGTGGCCTGGGTGTTTATGGGTCAGTATAACTTCCATCCCAGGCAAAATCATAGAGAAGCAGGTGTTAGATTCAGTTAATACAAAATTAAAGGATACAATTAATGCTAATCTACATTGTTTTCTGGAAAATGGATCTTGTCACACAAACTTGATTTCGTTGGAGATTAGATGTATTTAAGTAAAAGTAACTGTATATGGCTAACGTACATAGACTTTTGTCAAGTGTTTGACAAATACCTCACAACTTTCTATATAAAAATTATACAGTACACGTAAAGTGCATGTTAAGTGGATTACAAACTTGCTAACTGACAAACCTCTAAAGGTAAGGGTTTTTGGTAATGATCATCAAAAGTAGGTCTTAGTGCGAGTTTCAGAGCAGAGTTGACACTTCAATATTTTCATTAGTGATCTGGAAGTAAATATAAAATCACTGCTGATAAAATTTGCAGATATGACAGATTGTTGGAATGATAAATAATGAGAACAGGACAGTCATACAAATTGTCTCGATCACTTGGTATGTGAGGCCCATTCAAAGCAAATGTGTTTTTAATACAGCCAAATTCAGTGTGATACATTCAACAGGCTGTATTTACGGAATGAGGTTTGTGTCTAGAAAAGCTGTAACTTTGGGAAGGATTGTTAGAAGATGTGCTGACAAGTGTCTCAAAATGAACTCCCCCTGCTATCTGTCAGGAAGGGCTGATGTGATCTTTGGATGTAAACTGGGGAGTAGTGGGGATCAGTAAGAAGGCAGTTTTTACCACCACCAATGGCTGATAGTGGAATACTTCATAGCCTTTTTGGAAAGGGTTCAGAAAGGAGCGGCAAAGAAGATTTGAGTGCTGGAAAAATGCCTTCCCTGGGAGAGACTTAAAGAGCTCAATCGAAAAGGCTAAGAGGTGATGACTGCAATGTATCAGGAGTGTCGCAGGGAGAAAACACTGGCTACTAAAAGACTTCTTAATCTAGCTGAGAAAGACAGTACAAGTACCAATAGCTGGAAGTTAAAGCCAGACAAATTCAAATTAGAACCAAAGTACAAATGTTTTACAGTGAGGATGATTAACCATTGGGACAAACTACCATCTCTGAATGTCTTCACATCAACACATGCAAGGATGTGTTGTTGGAAGATGAGCATTACCTAAGTAGGATTTATGCTTTAGTCAAAACCCAAGTTATTTGGCTTAATACAGAAGTACCTGGTGACATTGTATGGTCTGTTATACAGGAGGGCAGACTTGGTGATCTGATGATCCTTTCTGGCCTCAGACTGTGTGGGGCCAGACATGTATGAATCCATGTGTCAAGTGCCCAGAATCCTGGAATGTGCAAGAACAGCCTGGCAGTTATGTAGGGTCTGTGTATGGCTACACTAAAATATCTCTAACAATCAGTGTTGCTGTATAAAGATGTTACACCATCGTACATATAGCAACACTAGCATTTCATTAAACCAGAGTCCCAACAACAGTTTCTTCCCTCACTGCAGATGTGACTAATGAAATTAAAATTTGCCTCTGTCAAACTTTGTTGGACCACAACCCTCTTCCGTCAACAAAAATTACAGCATGGCCCCATGAAGGGGAGCAGAAACGTGAGCCTGCCTGTGCCCAAGTGGGCAGGGGGCCAAAGCTGAAACCCAGGGACTTCAGCCCTGGACAGGTGGCCTGTTGAGTTCCACCATCCAGGGCTGCCGATGAAGCCTGAGTCCTGTTGCCCAGGGCTGAAGCTCTTGAGCTTTGGCCTGGGGTACTGAGATTCAGGCTGCCCTGTCCCCCCCATTAAAATGGAGTCACAGCCCACTTTCGGGTCCTGACCCAGGGTTTGAGAACTGCTGACTAAGAACATTTTTATCTACTTTTTAATTGTGGAAAACGATCATGATTAAAGTAGATGCTAGGGAACGCATTGGACTCAATTATTAATAAACAGTTTAATATTCCTAATGCGACAGCGATACTATAAGTACTGGACAAAAGCATGCTGAAAGCAAGATGCAGGAACAGGGACTTCCATAGTTTTTCTAGTACCTGGGAATAACTTGTATTAGGATTCTCAGGTCTTTGGGAGCAGTGCTGCGTATGTGTGAGGGACATTTGCAAACCATTGGAAGGACTGTAGAATAAATTCCCTTGCTTAAGTGTGAAAGTAGAAAGAAGGCAACAACTAATCCGAGGTGTTTAAGTGGTGATGTAAACAGTATTAGAAGCAGTAAGCGGCAGGCTTTTAAAGAGTATAAACAGTCTGGTAAAGAGGAGGCTGGGAAGATCTGTTAAAATAAGCAGAGGGAGTTAACAGGGTAATCAGGGAAGCAAAAAGAAATGGGGAAGATCCAATTGTGAGGAATATTTTGACTTCAAAGGGTACTTGGGATATATTCGTAGCAGAGAGAATGAACACAGACAGCTTGTTTTGTGGTGATGGTGTCTGGAATAGGAAGCAGGAGATTTGGAAACTGCACATTTGTTAAACAGTTATTTTGTGTCCATTAATAGAGGCCTGACAGATACCTAAGAGAGGAGCCCAGCATTGCAGTGGGGCATGGGAGGAGTTATGTGCTCCAGGGAGTGCAGTTTGAAACATTGCACATTCAAGCACACATGACATTTGTCAACTGTCATGTCGGCAACTTGCTGAGAAATTTACAGCCCGGATTTCACTCTTTAAAAGACCGAATTGCAGCACCCTCATGATTAATACGGAGTTGAGATTGTTGAGGCAGAGGAACTGCTTATAATGTGGTCGTCTTCTTTTCACCCGCACCTTTGGACTTGGCTGATTTTTGACACTACTGGACCAGAACAGCTCCCTCGAATTGTCTGGTGAACACTCATTTTAAAAAATCGGTAATTGTTTTGTTGTACCATCTCAACAGCAAGAAGTCAAGTGGTTTAAAATCCTCCCGTTCCATATGGATGTGATGGCAGATCTTGGAGGGGCAGAAAGTGCAACAGATAATGTCACAGTCTAAATTCGCCTGTCTCACTCAATATCTTACCATAGAATCCTAGGGCTGGAAGGGACCTCAGGAGCTCTCTGGTCCAGCCCCTGCTTCAAGCAGGATCAACCCCCATTAAGGCATCCCAGCCGGGCCTTAAAAACCTCGCGGGGTGGAGGGAGGGAGGGAGGGAAGGAGTCGAGTCTGCAAAACGCTTGCGCAGTCCATTCCGCAGAGTTAATAGGATCTGTAGCAGGAACGGTGAAGCTCCAGCCTGCAGGCCACACACCCGGGGTGCTGGGATTAGCTGCTGGCAGGCTGCCCCGTGGTATGTTTACCTGGGCATCCGCAGGCACAGAGCCTCGAAGCTCCCCATGGCTGTGGTTTGTCACTTTCAACTCCTCGGAGCTGTGGGATGCTGTGGAATTAATCCCTTCAATAATAAAAATATAGATTCGTCTGTGGGTGTATTCAGTGAAGTGCTTTTTTTGTGCCATTACTTACAGGTACTGAGCACCTCAGCATCCCCAGCCATGGAATTGGCTCGGGGGAGAAGTGCGGGGAGCTGGCTGAGTACCAGCTCCTCCTCTTTTACGGAAAGCACTGAATCAGTGTATCTTTTTATTATGTTATCAGACTGTGTCTACAAAAGAAGCATGCAAATGAGGCATGCAAATGAGGGAAATCAAATATCCAAAGAAGGTGCAAATTTGCATATCTGGCACCTAATTTACATATTCTTCTTTTGAAAGAAGAAAAGCAGTGTAGACGTAGCTCTTTTGAAAGTAAGACTCCTCCTTACCCCCCAAAAATGGGAAGAAGGGTTCTTTCAAAGGTGGAGATTGCTTTCGAAACAGCGGCATCTATACAGGTTTTCAATGGAAAATATGCAAACAAGGTCTTGAATATGCAAATCTGCTCCTTATTTGCATATTTGATTTCCCTCATTTGCATGCCTCCTTCGAAAGAGAAATGCAAGTGTGTAGATGCAGCCTCAGTGTCCACGTAACATTTTACTTGGCTGTGGAATTTGTCTCAGCTGTCAAGCTCTTTCGGGGAGTAGCGTTCTCCTGTTGCCAGTGACAGACCAGACTGCTTCTGTCCCCATAACTGCATGAAGGCTGAGGACCCCCATTTTGTTGTCTTTCACTTTTCTACCTGAAGAAAATAATTTTTCCTAACTTCTGTTTTTTTTTCCCCATCCACATAATATATTTGAATGGGAAGTTCAATAGTGGTATGGTTATATATAGTGTGCAGTGTGCCTCTAAGTTGATGCAGTGTTGTAGCTGTGTAGGTAAGTTTCAGAATGGCTAGTAGATGTAATATTCAGGTTAGCAGGTATCAGATGTTTGTTTCAAATCTTGCCTTGGAGATGAACTGGTCAGGGGTTGACTGGTTCTACCATTTGTAGGTTCTCTGGTTTTCTTCTCTAAGTACTATAGCATTTTCAGAAGAATTCCATTTTTCAGTATTTTTTAAAATAAGGGCTGACAAGCCACTTTGTTTGAAGGCTGAATCCAACTGTGCACTGGTTTTGATTTTCCACTGTACAGAAGTATACTTTTAGATCTCTATTATGGCAGGGCCCTCTGCATCTGCACTTCACTCTCCCCAGGACTGACTGCTTTGTTCTTTGTAGCTAGGCCATAAAGTGTTAAGTTTCTGACACTGGGCAAAGGAGGTGGTGAGGCAGGAAATTCAGTCAAGTTCTTACAGGACACAATTTGTAATGTGAACTGCAACTGGAAGATTAAATGTTTGGCCTGTTAGCTTTAACTGCTACTACTGCTTTCCTTTGTTGTTCTGCCCTTTAAAGGGGATTTCAAGGTATTATTTCTGAAGCAGATTAGGGCAGTGTCCAAAATACAGCACACCTAGATTTCCAGGTAGGGTTTGATAAGTTTAATGTTGAAAGTTATTAGCCAGAATAAGAACTTCTGGTATTATGGGTAAAAAGAGTTAGAGAAGGAGCTTAGGGTGAGATTTGACGAGTATCGATAGGTTTGCACCACATGCTGTATTCTGAGCCTACATTGTTTTATTATAAAATCATTGTATGTCTATTGTGATTAGTTCTTCCCTTCATTCAGTGCAAAGGGCTGGAGAATAGTTTGAATTTGGGCAGTGAGTGGGTGAGGTGAGTTTGAGAGAGACCCAGGAAATATCTGATCTTATTGCTTCAGTTCTTACATTATTTTTTTATCATGTTGTGTGTTTTTTTTTTTTTTTTTTTGTCAAGAAAAGTGGTAGCAACAGCTGTTCTTCTTCGAGTGTCCCCGTGGGTGCTCCACAATAGGTGACGGGCTTGCCCAGCGCCGCAGATCGGATCTTCCAAGCAGTTTCTGCCGGACCGCGCATGCGCCGGCGCGCGCCGCTCCCTTGCGCGCTCCTGGCCACGTGCGTGATCCGGTCCCTGCCAGTTCCTCTTAACCGCCGTCGGCTGCAGACGGAATCCGACTAGGCCAAGGCCAAATAGCGTATTCAACGACTTTATCTGTTTTTCTTTCAAAGTTTTTTCAGATACTTAGGCTACTATGAGTTAGCCGGTTGTTATTTTGCAAAAAAAAAAAAAAAAAGAACAAATAACAACAAACAAACTACGAGCGGGACAGCTTCAGCCAGTCCCAGTAACAAGCGCTGGAGGCCAGGAGCTACGGCCATCAGCCCTCCTGCTGAGGCAGGCCATCGGACGGGGAAAACAGAACAAAGAAGGTGCTAAGTACCCACTTAATAAAACTCAAAGACTCACCAACAATGTCCTCTTCAGGCTTTAAAAAATGTGAGTCCTGCCGAGAGGCGATGCCAGTGTCCGATGGGCACAGCCTATGCATAAGGTGCCTGGGGGAGTCCCATGTGGCACAAAAATGCGCCTTCTGTGCAAAATTAACGAACGGAGCACGGAGAGACAGGGAGATGCGCATTAAAATGCTGGTTCTTGATAAGGCCCTCCAGCCAGACGTGCCGGAGCGGCCGCAGCAGGAGGGACCCTCCGGGGCCCTTAGAAGGAAAGCTGCCTCCCTCACTCCATCAGCGCAGAAACGGAGGAAAGTCTCTCCAGCCCGATCCCTGCCGGCAGCAACAGTGAGCGGGACGGGAGGAGCACGCAGCCCCCAGCCGCAGCAACAGCTGATCGGCGGCGGCACGGAGAGCCACGTGCAAACGGCTCAGCCTCCGATGATCAGCCAGCCACCCCGCACTGCAGGCAGGGCGGCGGCTAAACAAGCGCCGGCACCGGCGGCACCGCAGGCAGCGGCACTGACCCTGGCGGAACCGGCGGTGCAGAGCGCGCAGGCATGTAGCCTGCAGGCGCAGAAGGACACCGCATGTGCGGCACCGCCTTCGAGCGTGCCTAGCACGGTGCTGACGGGGCCGGGATCCCCCGTGCGTCAGGGGGCGGAGTCACCTCCTCCAGGGAGGGGGAAGGCTGCACACAAGAGGAGGCATTGCAGCCCCCCTCCGGACAGGGCTGTGGAGCTGCTTTCTCACAGCCCTCCGCTTACGTTGCAGACTCCAACCAGAAGGCAGGGGTCCCCCCTAGCCTACCCGGAGCCCCCTTCTCCATTTTTGCAACCAGCCTCACCCTGGATGGCACCACCTTCACCCTTCCTGGGGTTTGAACCACTGGACTATTATGCGAAGTCGCTCTCTCCAGTGTCTCGACGATCTCCCTCCCCCAGACGCAGAGGGTACACACCAAGGGAGTGGTCTAGGTCACCCTCCCAAGAACAGTGCCTATACTGCCATGGTCGCCCCTACCACGCGGGGCATACACACCATCGGCAATCTACTAGGGAAAGATCCCCACAAACTATCTCGTACCCCCGAGGGCAATCGCGACCGGGGACAGAGACTCAAGCATCTCAGGGGGGACTGGTCATGGAACCCCGAGATTTTCCCTCGCAAACCTCTAGCGAGAGGGTGTACCATCACCAGCAGGAACCGGAAGGGTCCAGAGAGATGTACCCCAGTGGTTCCTCACTCTCTTACCCGGACGAGGCTATGGCCCTGGGGGACGTCCATCCTACGGACGATCTCAAACAGTTTCAGGAGCTGTTTAAGAGGGTGGCCTTCACGCAAGGCATCCAGACAGCAGAGGTGCAAGAGAAACACCATAAGCTCCTCAAAAATTTGAGACCTCCGGCCTCTTCCAGAGTAGCAATACCGCTTGATGAAGCGATCTTAGAGTCCGCCACTACGATATGGCAGACCCCTGCAACTATTCCGCCTGTCCAAAAGAGAGCGGATAAGAAATACTTCGTGCCGGCGAAGGGCATGGAGTTCCTGTTTAGCCACCCACAGCCAAACTCCCTGGTGGTGGAGTCCTCGCAACAAAGATCAAAAACATCTCAATTTAAAACAGGGGGAACGGACAAAGATGCGAAGAAGCTAGAGCTGTTCGGCAGAAAGGTCTACTCCTCCTCCACTTTAACGTTGCGAATGGCAAATTACGCAGCGCACTTAGCGAACCATAATTTTGACAACTATTCCAGGTTAATTTCCCTCATGGACTCGCTTCCAGAGGACAAAAAGCCGGTCCTCAAGGCCATAGTGCAAGAAGGCTACGCGGCTGCGAGGATGGGAGTTCAGATTGCTTTGGACGTTGCGGACACGGCAGCACGTTCCACAGCAACCGCAGTGGTGATGCGAAGGGAGTCCTGGCTCCAGACCTCGGGTATACCGAGGGATCTGCAGGCGAAGATAGTTGACCTTCCCTTCGACTCGCAGAAGCTGTTTGCTGAATCAACTGACTCGGTCCTTCATTCCAGTAAAGATTCAAGAGCCACACTCAGGACCCTGGGGATTTACACCCCCCCATACACAAAGAAAAGGTACTACCCTCAGCAAAGGCGGTACCAGTACCAGCAACAGCGCCCCCAGTATCACAGGGGTTACGAGCAAGGGCGACATCAACAGCACCAGCAGTACAGAACTCCCAGGCGACGCTCACAACAGAGCCGTGCGTCCTCGGGGCGGGGCCAAAGGCCACAAGTTTGACATACAGATCCAGGGCTGCGCCATCACTACCATCGCACACGGTCATCCGAAGCAGCTATTTCACCATCGCCTCCGACCATTCTACGACCAGTGGCAAAGGATCACCACAGACAAATGGGTGCTGGAGATCATAGCCACGGGGTACGCCATCCCCTTCCAGTCGCTCCCACTGTCACGACCTCCACCCAAGCCCCACCTCCAGGAGGCCTCCCACGTAGCGAGGCTCAGGCAGGAGGTGGACCATCTCATGCTCATAGGGGCGGTGGAAAGAGTGCCGGAGCAACTGCACGGGAAAGGGTTCTACTCCAGGTATTTCCTCACGGAGAAAAGACAGGAGGCTGGAGGCCCATCTTAGACGTTCGCGGCCTCAACAGGTACCTGCGCAAGCAACGTTTTCGGATGACCACGATCGCCTCCATCCTTACAGCTCTGGACGATGGAGACTGGTTCGCAGCCCTCGATTTACAAGACGCGTACTTCCACATAACCATCCATCCGGCTCACCGGCGATTCCTCCGGTTCATGGTGGGCAACGAACACTTCCAATACAAGGTCCTACCGTTTGGCCTCTCCTCGGCCCCCAGAGTCTTCACCAAGACCTTGGCAGTGGTGTCAACCTACCTGCACAGACAGGGGGTATTCATTTTCCCATATCTGGACGACTGCCTGCTCAAAGGGGCCTCGAAAGGAGAGGTTCTGCGCATGATACGCGTCACAGCAAACACGTTCTCCTCACTTGGCCTGGTTATCAATCTGGCAAAATCACAAATAGACCCCACACAGGACATAGAGTTCATAGGGGCTCGCATAAACTCGGTTGCAGCGAGAGTATACCTACCAGAGGCTCGCTTTCGAGCCATCGGTTCCTTCGTGCAAGTCATCACCTTCAGCCCTACGGTGCCGGTCTTGACGTGCCTGCAGCTGCTGGGCCACATGGCAGCGGTGACGTTTGTAGTGCAGAACGCCAGGTTACACATGCGCAGCATGCAGCACTGGCTGGCAAGTGTATACAAACCGGCAGTACACACCGTTCAGAAGGTGGTGTCGCCCACAGCCGGGGTGCGCAAATCCCTGCAATGGTGGGTAAACCCCAGGAACTTGCTAACAGGGGTACCCTTCCACCAGCCGCAAATATCGGTTTTTCTCACTACAGATGCCTCCCTCATAGGGTGGGGAGCGCACATGGGCGAAGAGGTGACTCAAGGACTGTGGTCACCCACGGAACAGTCGCTACACATCAATGTACTGGAGCTCAGAGCAGTGTTCAACGCCTGCAAACACTTTCGAGACCACATACAAGGCAAAGTCGTCGGGATCAGTACAGACAATACCTCCACCATGTTTTATATAAACAGGCAAGGAGGAGCTCGATCCCGTGCCTTATGCGCGGAAGCAATCCGCTTATGGAACTGGTGCATCGCCCATGATATAATTTTGAAAGCCTCTTACTTGCCGGGTGCGCACAACGTGAAGGCAGACCAGCTGAGCAGGTGTTTTGCGCTCACACACGAGTGGCAGATCCGTCCCGATCTGCTACGGTCGATTTTCCACGCATGGGGTTTTCCCCAAATAGATCTGTTTGCCACTCAGCACAACAAGCAGTGCCCACGATTCTGCTCCAGGGCAGGACTGGGATGGGGGTCCCTGGGGGACGCGTTCGCGATCCCGTGGGGGGGCCCCCTGCTTTGTGTTTCCTCCCACAGTGCTGATCCACAAAGTTTTGCAAAAAGCCAGGAGGGAAAGGGCCCGGATGATCCTGATAGTCCCAACATGGGATCGCCAACAATGGTTCCCCCCTACTCCTGCGCATGTCGGACCGTCCACCGATGCCTCTTCCGGTGGCGCTGGATCTGCTCACGCAAGCCCAGGGGTCCGTAGTGCATCCGCACCCCCACAGCCTGCAAGTGCAAGCGTGGTTAATCCATGGCTCAGCTCCCTAGAGAGCACATGCACAGTGACAGTACAACATGTCCTAGAAAGTAGCAGGAGGACTTCCACTAGGAAGACCTACAAACAAAAATGGACTCGCTTCACGGCTTGGTGTTCTACCAAAGAGCTGGCCCCCCTTTCGGTGCCTATACCTACAATTCTAGAGTATTTACTGGACCTCAAGAGAGGAGGACTCTCGCTATCCTCGTTAAAGGTCCACCTTGCCGCCATCTCGGCGTTCAGACATGAGGAGGAAGGGCACACGGTGTTCGCCCACCCTATGGTTACCAGGTTTCTCAAAGGGTTGATAAACCTCTACCCCCCTCGGAAACCGATTCCACCTTCGTGGAACTTGGACCTAGTGCTTACCACACTGATGGGACCACCGTTCGAGCCCTTGGCCACGGTTCCCCTCCGCCTCCTTACAATTAAGACGACCTTTCTTCTCGCAATTACATGAGCTCGTAGGGTGAGCGAGCTTGCGGCAGTCATGGCAATGCCGCCCTGCACTGTTTTTTCCAAGGAGGCGATAACCATACGGCTGCATCCAGCCTTTGTCCCCAAAGTTTCTTCCGAGTTTCACATCAACGAACCTATTGTTCTACCCTCGTTTTATCCAAAACCTCATAACTCCAACAAAGAGGCGCGCCTACACCTCCTCGACGTGAGGAGGGCGCTAGCCTTCTACGTAGACAGGACCAAGTCCTTCCGGAAAACGGATAGACTCCTAGTCTCCCTCGCTCCCAAATCGAAAGGAGAGAGTCTCTCCTCGCAGAGAATCTCAAAGCACATTGTATCCTGCATAAAAATGTGCTACGAGCTCAGAAAGACTCCTTTATCGGCCACTCCCAGGGCTCATTCCACCAGGGCGGTGGCGGCATCAACAGCCTTTTTCAAGGGCGTTGCGTTAAAAGACATTTGCAGAGCGGCGACCTGGTCGTCCTACGACACCTTCGCCAAACATTACGCCCTTCACAGGGTATTCGAGGAGGATACCCGTCTCTCTGCAGCGGTCCTCTCGGGGACAAGCTGCACATAATCCGATTACCCACCTCCTATCTTGGGTTACTGCTGGGTAGTCACCTATTGTGGAGCACCCACGGGGACACTCGAAGAAGAAAGAGAAGTTACTCACCGTAGTAACGGTGGTTCTTCGAGATGTGTCCCCGTGGGTGCTCCACTACCCGCCCATCCTCCCCGCTTCGGATCTCTGTTTAGTGTTTTGCAGGGGCACCCGAGGCGGTTGGTCGAGGAACTGGCGGGGACCGGATCGCGCACGTGGCCAGGAGCGCGCAAGGGAGCGGCGCGCGCCGGCGCATGCGCGGTCCGGCAGAAACTGCTTGGAAGATCTGATCTGCGGCGCCGGGCAAGCCCGTCACCTATTGTGGAGCACCCACGGGGACACATCTCGAAGAACCACCGTTACTACGGTGAGTAACTTCTCTTTACGGCTCAAGAAAAAATGGCAGAAAAGGAACAGTTGATGTCTTTCTTCCGGTTTAATGTTCTTTTACCATGTTGAGCACTGTGGTGTCTAAGGCTACATTTACATTATGAGATTAATTTGAATTTAAAGTAGTTAGCTCAATAGTACAACGTGACTGTCTTCACCGTAAATACCATTAGCTTGATTTAGGGAGCGCTAATCTCGATATCATAATATCATCGTTATCTGCTGGGTGTAGTGTCAAGTTTGAATTTAAAAGACTGAATAAAGGCCAGTGTGGAAGCGCCACGTCTGAAAATCAAATTTATTCATTTCCAGAGATGTCCCGTGTGTAACCCACAATGTCCCTGAGCTCTTCCTCTCTGGCCACTGCTCTCCAGGTGCTTTGGAACTAGGTAACGGGAAGACCATGAATTTCAGTTTGGGGCCAGGAAGCCTGTGGCTGTGAGGTCATGTTTGTATGAGAGCCTGAGAAATGTCTGTCTTTGCTATTAACGCTGTGAGCACATCTCCCCATTATAAACAGCCCTTGCAGGGAGCTGGTGGTTTTGTCTCTACCTCTGCTACCTGAGCACTTGGGTTTTTTTCTGTGCTGCCTGTCGCCAGCTGCTGCCCCACTGCGTCAGGTGGCAGTAAGGCTGTCGTGGTGGTCGTGCTTGAATGAGAGTTCAAGGAACTTTTTCTCAGCAGTTTATATTTGTGCATGTCCCTCCCCCCATGGGCACCATGAAGTAGAGTCTTTCCCATGCCTAATCATATAATGCGGCTTGCCCCTGAACCAACAAAAGGACATGCCTGCTGTTCAGTGTTGACCAAGCTCCCTGGAAGCACCAAATCCTGGCTTGAGTGCGGTTAGGGCTCCAAGGTCCGGACGGATTTTTGGGGCCTTTCTGCCATTGAGGGGGGAGGTCTCCCTCGGTGCCTAAGCTTTTTGGGGTGTTGCTGCTGCCGGGGGGGATGTTCTCTCAGTGGATAAGATTTGGGGGGCTTCTAGCTGCCTGGGGGGACTACCTCAAATGGCCCCCCACTCACCCCGCCCTAGCGCCACAACAAGGACCCGGGAGGCTAGCTGTTGCTGCAGGGAAGTCTTCACCTGGTGGCTACAAATTTCAGGGCCTGGCTGCTGCCTGGGGGGAATACCTCAACTGGCTTCCCGCTCAACCCTGCCCCCATGACCCATGCCACAACAAAGACCTGGGTGGGGGGGGCGGAAACTAGCTGTTATGGGGGTCGGGGGGGGAGTCTCCCCAGGCAGCTACAGATTATGGGGGTTGCAGCCATCCAGCGGATGACCTCAGCTGGCCCCCCACTCAAATTCCCCCCATGCCATCCCACAACGAGGATCTGGGGGCTAGCTGCTGCTGGGGGGAGGTCTTCCCCAGTGGCTACAAATTGCAGGGCCTGGGTGAATGGTTCAGGTGGCCCTCGAGCCACAGACCCCGCACCCCACCACCAAAAGGATTTTCGGGGACCAGATCAGCTAGCTATCAACCTCCCAAATACCAAACCACCCCACAATGCCAACATGGGCAATGGGGGATGGGACTCACCACATTTAATTGCTAATGTCTGTGTAGTGAAGAGGGAAACCAAAATCTTTTTTCCTAGCCTTTCTATCATCTTTCATCTAACTTTGTACCCCTTCACATAGGGAAGAGTGGGTGGAGGGCTAGTTGAGAATACAGACAATGCACAGAAGCTGTATAATGAACTGGGAACCCAAAAACCTTCCCCTCAGCAACTCTATTTTTTCAGAAACTTTACTATCACAATTTTCTTCATGCTTTTCATTGTCCCTTTATTAGTTTCAGGGATCAGATTTTATCAAAGGGGCAGGGACAGTCGATCGAGGGCCGGTTCAGAAAACACACAGCTGCTGATTTTTATAAAATCTCTCATAATTCAGTTAGTTACAGTTTAAAAAACAATTCAGTTATAGAAGAAGGAGATATCTGCGCATTTGGTGATCGTTTTTGATGCACTAGTTTTCCTTCCTTCCACCTGGAAAAATGGAATTTGCTTATTGCAGGAGGGGAGCGAGGGCAATGCAATGTAGCAAATACCAGCAAAAATACCCATAATGCTACAGGGCTGAGGGAACTGTGGGATAGGTTCCCACAATGCACTGCTGTAACAGTTGCTATTTGTTGATCGAGTGTGGCAGCAATAAGTAGACTTTTTTTGAGGAGGTGAGGATAAGACAGTGTTACAAAATCAGTATTAATAAATTCAAATTTATCTCACAGTGTTGACATAGCCTTAGTCTCTTTCCCATTCGGTGCTGCAGTGGAACATATTTCATGAGTACCTGCTTCTGTCCCTGTGCCCCATCAGTTGTCTTTGGTGAGCTTGCTCCTTTGAGTTCCCATGTCTCTTCAGGACTGTGCTTTCAGTGGCATTGGTAATTGAATTATTTGATTAAACTTGTTGGGTTTCACTGCACCTTTTCTAAGTGCTTCTGTTTTCTTCAAAGTGCTGCTCTATAACCTTTTAATATTGCCAGAAACAGTCAAATCTCCTTATGCCTTCTACATTAACAGAAGATGGAGTATTTTCCATTTCTTTTTCTCTCACGGTAGCTTACTTTTACCCAATAAATGGGAAGAGAATATTACAGGTATTGTTACAGGCTGGTAACCAATTGGCTAAGAAGCAGTGCAGCAGAAAAGGACCTAGGGATTATGGTGGAAGAGAGGCTGGACATGAGTCAACAGAAGGCTAACAGCACATTGGGGACCATCAGGAGGAGCATTTCCAGCAGATCTAGAGAAGTTGTTATTCCCCTGTATTTGGCATTGGTGAAGCCTCATCCAGAGTATTGCATCCAATTCTGGGCCCCCCAGTATAGAAAGGATGTGGATGAATTGGAGTGGATCCAGCAGAAGGCAACAAAAATGATTAAGGGGCTGGAGCCCATGACCTGTGAGGAGAGGCTGAGGGACTTGCACTTATTTAGTTTGCAGAAGAGAAGACTGAGGAATGATTTTGATAGCAGCCTTCAACTAGCTGAAGGGGAGCTCTAAAGAGGATAGAGAGTGGTGACAGACAGAACAAGAAGCAATGGTCTGAAGTTACTGAGGGGGAGGGGGAGGTTATATATTAGGAAAAGCTATTTCACCAAGCAGGTGGTGGAGTTCTGGAATGCTTTACCTAGAGAGGTGGTGGAATCTCCATCCCCACAGGTTTTTAAGTCCCAGCTTGACAAAGTCCTGGCTGGGATGATTTAGTTGGGGTTGATCCTGCTTTAGGCAGGGGGTTGGACTAGATGACTTCATAGGGTCCCTTCTAACCCTAGGATTCTATGATTCTGTGATTACTAGCATTGTCTTTTCCTACACAACTGCTAATAGCTGTAACAAAAGAATAATGGCAGCCCATTTCAGAATTGTATGTTACTTTAAACGAACAGTACATTGAATATAATTTTGCAAGTTTCAGGGCTTAGGACTGAATTACAGAATATTAAATAGGAAAGTTACGCAATGCACCAATGAGGGAAAAGGTCCTTGAAGCCATCAGCCCAGAGTATGGCTGTGGAAGACAGAGTGAGATAATGAGGGAATTAGCAGAGAGGATGAAATTTCAATGGGAAGCGGTGATATGGTTACTGCACCAGGCTTTGATTGGGCTACAGCTGGAATAAATACTGTGTTTCCATTCAGAATGTAGCTCTAAAAAGAAGGAGAACACGTTGCTTGAAAAGGTACCCATATCAAGATTATCATGATGGTTCTAGTTTCTGAGAATGTGTTTTTATGATGTACAATTGAGTTTTGTTACTTAATGGTGCAAAAGAAAAGAAGACTTTATTGCTGATGTTTACATATCATAATTCTAGGGGCTTCAGGATTGAGTCCTTCTCCTTCTATGTGATGCAGTAGGCCTAAATTATATGACAGAAACTTCAGAATTGCAAAGGATAGCCACTCCAAGCTAGCTTCTCTTGGTGCTCCCACCCAGTCAAATTAGCCTCTCTCTCCTTGGCTACGTCTACACCAGAGTGATCTGTCAACCAAAGTTGTTGTTGGAAGAGAGGGACAGAATGCATTTTTAGTGTGGATACTCCATGGGTTTTGTTGACAAAATGCCGGTTTTGTCAACAAAATCCTCTAGTGCAGATGTAGCCTGTGTGTACTGTATTTTAATATCATGGAGGACATCTTTCTCTCCATATTTTGGACAGTGATGTTGATTTTAAATTTGGAGGTGGTTTTTGAATTCCTTGTTCTCTATGTTCTTAGTCTTTTAACTGCAACTACCTGTTTTATTGTCTACAACCTCCACAGCCATCATTCAAATAAGTATGTAACCTTGATATTTCTGTGAAATGGATCAGTCAGAAAGAAATTAATCTTGAATTGCTGTGAATGGGGTGGATATGGGGAAGGATTGATTGTGAAACATGAAATGAGAGACTCTTTGCCATTCTCAGTCGTATGTGAATTCCAAATAGAGGCTTGTGCTTGGAAGGTGAATATTGCTATTTTCAGCATCTCTTCTATGAGGTTTTTTAGTAATTTTCAAACTAGACTGGTACAGAATAGATCTGTTTTGTTTTCTCCTGCACCTTTCATCTTCAGTTATTCCTAGGGCCATACTAAATTCACAGTTTTACAAAACACGTTATGGACTGTGAAATCTGATGTTCTCCCATGATTTCGTTGGGATAGCCAGCATTTCTCAAACTGGGGGTCCTGACCCAAAACGGAGCTGCAGGGGCATCACAAGGCTATTTTCAGGGGCTGTGCTATTGCCACACTTACTTCCACACTGCCTTGAGAGCTTGGCAACTGGAGTGCAGTGGTTGTAACGTTGATCATGGGCCAGCTGTGAAGGCAGCTCACCGCTAGGAGCAATGCAGAAGTAAAGGCGGCAATACCATACCTGAAACAAAATAGGAAGAAAGATTCTTTCAAAGATGGGGTTTATTTCTGAAAGACCCCCATCTACACTGTTTGTATTTTTTTTTCTTTCAAAAGAATCTCTTCTGAAAATAGATTATTCAAATGAAGCATGAGATATGTAAATCAGTGCCTCATTTGCATTTTCAATTTCACTCATTTGCCTTCCTCTTTTGAAAGAGGAATACTAGTGTAGACACAGCCATGGTGATTTAAGGTGTTCATCCTTACAGCATTCCTGTGAGGCAGGGTTATTGTCCCCTTTGGACAGATGGGGAGCAGAGGGCCCAAAGGTTAGGTGGCTTGCTCAAGGTTACCCAAGGAGTCTGTTGCAGAGGAGGGAATTTATACCAAGGTCTATCAGATCCCAGGCTAGCACAAAAATGCTGCACTATCTTTTTTTATATGAGAGAGGCTTAGATGGCTCTTTGAGGTTGAAGACTCACTTTAGTTTTTGCAGTTCAACTTTGATTTTCCCATATGACAACACAGGTGATCAGAGGCCTGCTACTGAACTTGAGCAATATTTCTGTCTTGAAAACCATGCCAGTGAAATGAAAATAAGGAAGCAACACTGTGTTGTAGAGCATGTTTTGCTACCATTTTCTGTCGGGGTGCTCAAAGTAGAAGGCACGCCCCCTTGGGTAGGGGGCATGACATTTTGTAAGGTGGGGCGCAGTACAATTAGCTTCTGGGTCTCGGGCTGATCCATCTCATTAAAAATGTTGAGATATGTTACTGTTTTTATGTACGTGGATTCACATTTATATACTAGTTAGTAGGCTTTTACATTCTACATATTTTCTTACACATGCTGAAAGGTTTTTTTTAAACACATGAACATAAGTGAAATTTCCTTTGGTTTGGATTACATTAAACTGATTGCTGGGCCCTGCAAATTGCGGACATGAAAAGTAGGGACCAACGTAAAAAGTTTGCTCACTTTGAGTTACAGAACAGAGGGAGCAGTTAAGCTGGAGGAAGATGCTAGGGTGAGACTTAGGCTGGCTGGCTGGCCGGGAGAGGGCTGGCTGTGGAAAGAGATGCATAGAAAAGGATGATTGGGAGGCGATCTAGAGAGGAGAGAGAGCCTAAGATAAATAATTCTCTTTTCTCTATGTCTACACGACATGATAAAACCAGTTATAAGGCAGTTTGCTCGATTTTACAATGTCACTGTCTTCACTGTAAACACCAGTAATCAATTTTAAGGAACATTAATGTTGATATTATAACACCATGGAAAGCAACTTGACGTCAAGTTTGAATTTACAAGTGTGAATTAAGGCTAGTGTGGAAACGCCATGTTTTCAAATTGACTTTATTAGTCTCCAGAGATGTCCTGCATGCCCCATAGTTGTCCCAATGCTCTAGAGTTGTCCACTCTGGCTGTTTCGAACTCCAGTGCTCTCCAGATGTGCAGGAAGTTGGCAACAGGAAGCCCACAAATTTGAATTCAACACCAACAAACCCTGGAAATTTAGAGGGAGCCTGGACGCCTGGATTTCTTTTAGCCACTGTAGAGCATCAATAGCCATTGCATCGGTAGTCATCTCTTGCCATCATGAGTACTCAGGTTTGTGATCTGACTTCTCAGGGTCACAAGAGAGCTCCAGCATGGACCCATAACAAGATCATGGAGCTCCTTGCTGTTTGGGGAGAGGAGTCAGTGGTGGGCAGACTTTGAGTGTCCAAGCGAAGTGCAGATGTTTATGATAAGATTTCGTGTGGGATGATCAAAAGAGGTTACTCCTGGGACATTCAGCAATGGCAGGTGAAGGTGAAAGTGAAAGAACTCTGGCAGACTTACCATAAAGTACAGGAAGCCAGTGGGTGATCTGGGTCATCTCAAAGACATGCCAGTATTATGAATAGCTGGACACCATTCTTGGGAGGGACCTGACCACATTGCCTGTTCTTAAGTTGGACTCTTCAGGAGGCCCATCTGTGGAGCCCAGGGTCAGCCAAGAGGAACTGAGCTGGGGCAGTGGGAGGAGCGGGAGGAAGAAGGAAATGGAGAGGAGGATAGGGGCAACCAGCAGGGGCCTGAGGAAGCTGTTACTGACAGCCTGGAGCTCTTCACCCTCAACCTTGAGCCGGTCCCTGCTGCGTTGATTCCTGAACCACCAGGGCCTAGCTGTTCTGGTGAATATTTTTTCTAGAATGCTACAAGTGGGTTGCAGCTGGATTTAAGTATAGCTTTTCTATGGAGCTGTGCCACTCAGCACAGCATGTTAATATTCCTGGGAATGGAGTGCTTATTCTTTTTGGAGATCTCCAGGAGGCCTCATCCAGGTACGCTTGTATTTTTTCCACAAGGGTTTTGGGCAGGCCTGACTTATTGTGGCTTTCACAATAGCACACCTTTCCATGACAGGCAGCTAGATAGCAATCAGGTATCGTGGCACCACAGCATTTTGGCAAATTTTTCAGGCTTGTGCTCACACAGGATGAGCATCTGTTCTTTTTTGCTCTCTGTTATTGGGAGGTTCATGTCTTCTTTGTCAACCTAAAGCAGCGTGGGAATTTGGTTAGATTTGTTTGCAATGTTCCCTGCCCTTTTACATTTTGCTGGACCACATTGCCTCACCATGTGGCTTGCAGGCATGTTGTGTCACCCTCTCTGCGTTGCTGGCAGGTTCTCCTGGCCTTCTCCCCTCCCACCATGCTGCTGGCTTGATCAGGAGCCACTGAGAACCATTCCCCCTGCTCCACCATACAGCTGGAAAACTTCTGCTTACCTTTCTTTGCACTTGACATAGATCCCTCCCCATCCAGCTGGCCAAGTAGCTGGAATCAAACCCTTTCCCCTCACTACATGGCTGCTGGGCTCTGTGGACCCTGCTCCTGGCCACTGGTGTATCCGGTGCTGTTTTCCCTGCTTTAAATGGCTTTTTCCCTGATGGGGATCGCCAGGAAATGTTTTTCCCCACTCCAGGTGTCTGGAAGACTTTCCCCCTGCATTTCTTTGCATTTTACATGGAATCTTCCCCACCCAAACAGCTATGTGGCTGCAGTCAAACCCTTCACCCGGCCATGAGGCTGCAGGGCTCTGCAGACTCTGCTCCTAGACATCAGCATGTGCAGCGGGGTGGGATTTCATTGTGGAGGATTGGTCTGGGGACTGCCGAGAAAACTTTTTCCCCTGCTAGCAGACACCAGCCAGCTTCCCGTGCTTTAAACAAGGCCCCCATATGTGGTGGGGTGTGCAAATCATTGCGGGGGCTCACAGCAGAGGGACCCAGGTGGGGGTGGAGAAGACTGATAGCACAGCTGCCTGCCACTATGCAAAGGTCCACAGAGGACTCACAGCAGAGGGACCTGGGTGGGAGTTGCCAAAGCTGATGGGGCTGATGAGACCCCAGAGGTACTGCCCAGAGTCCAGAACTGGGGTCCAGAGTCTAGGATTGGGGGCTGGTGGGTCTTCAGTGGTTCCTGCCCCTGGGCATGGGGAATCTAGGTGCCAGACCTGTATTATTTCACACGTGTGCACCTCTGCTAAAAACAAAAAAAAAAACCCTGAGCCTTCCCACCCTTTTACATAAATTTTTTTTCCTGCACCGTAACCTTCTCCCCTCTATAATAAAAGTAGTCTTTCTGTGACAGCCATGCTCTGATTTATTGATTATTCCATAGGGTTATTGTTTGTTGTGGAGTACACAAATCATTTTGGGGAGCTGGGGGTGGTGTAACAGTCAAATACAGAAGAATCATGTGGCTGCCCGATCATTCATGAAGCTATTTTTCAAAGCCTCTCTGATTGCTGCTGCTTCTGCATTTGCATTGGAGAATGCCCTTGTGGGCAGCTGTACATAAGCCTGGCTCATGACATCAGCATCCACACTTCAGGCTGTCACGAAATTCTTCTGCTGGGATTCACAAAGGTTATGCAAAATACAGCACGCTACAACCACAGTGGGGACATTAGTTTCGGAAAGGTCCAAACGGGTTAACAGGCACCTGAATCTCTCTCTTAAATGGCCAGAGGCGCATTCCACCACCATTTTGCAACTGGTGAGTTTGTAGTTGAAATAATCCTTCCTGCGATCCCAGGTGCCTGTGTATGGGGCAAGGGAGGAGGCAAGGGAGCAGAGGGTAAGCAGGGTCATGCAGTATTACTATAGGCATGTCCACATTGCCAGTCTTGATTTTCTGGCCTGGGAAAAAAAGTCCCATCCAGGAGCTTTCTGTACAGCCCAGAAATTCTGAAGATGCACACATCGTGAACCTTTTATGACCATCCCACGTTGATATTCGTGAAACAACCTTTGATTTACCACCTCCTTCAACACCATCGAAAAGTATCCTGTTTGGTTTATATATTCAGAGGCCAGGTGACATGAGGCCATGATGAGGATGTGTGCGCTATCTATTGTCCCACCACAGTTAGGAAACCCTAGGGCTGCAAAGCCATCCGCTATGGCCTGTACATCTTGCAGGGTCATGGTGTTCCTTAGGAGACACTGACAGATTGCACTGGTGACCCACACTGCGACGGCCCCCACTGTAGATCTGCCCACCCCAAATTGATTTGCCTCTGACAGGTAACTGTCGGGCATTGCTAACTTCCATAGAGCGCTTACAACTCACTTGTGAACTGTTAAAACCAGTCTCATTCTTGGTCGTCCCAGGACTCCAAAATGATGTGGTCGCACCAGTGTGTGCTGATTTCAGGAGTCTAAAGCTGCCATTTCTCTGTCTGCAATGCATTCAGGGCAGCCAGCATTTCTAAGTTCCTGGTCTGAAGTTGATTGATTTCCTCTCCAACATCTTCATCATCCTGAACCGTCATCTCAGTCCACTGCCTTCGTCGTCGAAAGAAGAACTGCGCGACATTCCTGGAAGTTGCCATAATGGCCTGTGAAATGACTTGAAGCATTTGAGGATCCGTGCTTGTACTAGTGCTGTGCCTGAGAAAATGGTGGGATCTCCCATTCATTTTTGCACTGTTAGTGGGTGCTCTGAATTGTAGGAGAGTGCTTTGCATTCTGGGATAGTGACATCAAACACCCACAAGAAACTGTGGCATTTTTTCCCCCAGTGGTACAAACCCCCCAGAATGCAAAAGGAGCAAGGCACTGTGGGATAGGTACCCACAATGTATTGCTCCTACACTTGAACTTAGATAAGGCAGTGGAAATGCAGTAAGTCAACACAGAGAAACCATAAGTTGACTTTCCAGAACACTTGCGGACAGTTAACTTCGAGTTTATAAGATCGAAGTTAAAAAGTCAACTTTATTTTATTTCATAGTGTAGAGAGCGCCTTGGGGCTTGCCTATAAAAGGAAGCTATTGTGAAATAAGCTGGAGTGTAAATTTAAAGCATAGTAGCTATTCTACACTTGCTACGCAGGTGGACATTCTGATTCTGCACCAAGAATACCTTTGTGTCGGTTAGCTTAATCTACTTGTGGACTTACCTGAAGAGCACAAAGACACTATTAGTATGGAATAAGTGTGTTCACGCTGCGGACTATTCTGGGCTATTTCTGTCTGTAGACAAGAAGCTAATGAGGAAAGCACAGTTGGGATTGTCAGGTATCAGTCTTTTTAATGGGTCTATTTAGTTTGATTGGTAATCACAAGGAAGTAAAACCTCATCCCTAAACAGTTCTGGGATGAGTTTGTTTCTTGGTCTGCAACACAGACTTCCTAGGTGACCTGGCGAAGTCTGTCTGTTCCTCTCTACCTCCATTCCCCATCTGTAATGCAGATGTAATAGCACTGCCTTATTGATATAGTAAAGATAAAGATGATGCTAAAATACTAGAATCATGGGGACACAGAGGTACTTACATTTGTTTTGTCTACCTAATCTGAGTCAATCACAGTGTATTCATGTGAAAATTAAGCATGAGCCTGTATTTCAAAGACTTATTTTGACATCTTCAGAGTTTTGTTCCTTTCCATGAAGACTTGGTAGGGTGCTAATGGCATCAAATGAAATGCTAATCTTAAACCTATAATAAAAAACCTTTTAAACAGCCTCTCAGGCCCCAGTAAAGGATTGTTGGATTCTTTAAAAAACAAATAATATTGTTTTCAAAAATTCTCTAACTCCAGTGAAAGTTCAGTAATTGAATGAGCTGTTTTCATCACCTGAGAGTTTGATGGACTGATCAAAGCAGTTACAGTGCTAACCTATATCCACCATCTTATGTGATCCTCTGTAGTTAATGTGATGTGCATTAATTTGTAGCATACTTACAAATAAATTATTTATTAAAAAGTTGTATTTAGTAATGTTAACCTCCTGTGAACAGCTGACATGACCTGAGGAAATTCTCTTGCTATACTATTGGCTGTTCCCTGCCCTCGTGTTTCTTGGTGCTGTTCAGAAGGACTGTGGCTTTGCATTGAGTTCCAGGCTGACTTTTTTGAACTTAACTACTGTAGTTTGAACAGTCTAAAGAAATGGTGTCAAACTCCCAAATCCATCCTATAGACCACTAGGTTGATGTATATTTTTGGCTCCATGGTATGCGCTGATTCCAAAGAAAAAGATTTGACTTAAAAATAAAAACCATGTTTATAACTCATTTGGTTGCAAAGAATACTTTCCAAATACAGCTCAATGTTACATCAACGAAGGGTCCTGTGGCACCTTATAGACTAACAGAAAAGTTTTGAGCATGAGCTTTCATGAGCACAGACTCACTTCATCAGATGCATCCGATGAAGTGAGTCTGTGCTCATGAAAGCTCATGTTACAGATCCAGACTAGCACGGCTACCCCTCCGATACTTGATGCAGTGTTGTCTCCCTGAGTCTGCAGGCAGCCTGAATGAATAAGAAATATGAGCCCCCCAACCTCTTATTAATCTCACTTTGGTTTTAATGCGGCAGTCTAATGGTGACTCTTTGAATGTTGAAGCTGAAGATGTCACTGTTGATTGACTTCATTGCTGTGAAAGGGGGAATTGAAGATAGCTGCAAGAAAGGAAAAGCAGAGGGAAAAGTAAGGATGATAAAAAGGCCCTCACTAAACCTACCCACATCTGTTACGCGAACAGCGGCTCATATTCCTGCACTTCCACTAATGTGGTATGTGCCATGCTGTGCCAATAATGACCTTCTGTCATGTATATTGGACAAGCTGGACAGTGACTTCGCCAAAGAACGAATGGACACAAATCAGACTTCAGGAGTCTGAATACACAAAAACCTGTCAGTGAGCAGTTCAATTTAACAGGTTATAGAATTCACATGATTAAGTCTTGGACACTACCAGCTGATAGGAATAAGGGGATTTCGAAGTTGGCAGGGTCCTTTTGAAAAGGACTCCGATTTGGATGAGCCGCGCGGCAGCGAAACACGGCAATTTTGAAAAGCCGTGGCTGGCGGCATGTTAACGAGGTGCTGTGAGTATGCGTTTCAGCGCCTCATTAGTAATATTCATAATGGCCATTTCGAAGTTTTGTGCCAGCGTAGACACAGTTAGGGACTTTAAAACCAGATTACAAAGAGAGACACGTGAATTTTGATTTATTTTCAAATTTAATAATAATCATTTATGACTCAACAAAGATATCAATTACCTTATGCATCACAAGGACAATTTCCCCACCTTTTGATATTTGCATTGACCACAGGCAGACCACTTAACTTAATAGACACTTACAGAAACTGTTTTTCTTCCCTTTTTCTCCCTCCCCTTCCTTCGTCCTATCTAGCTGATTCAGCAGTTTTTATTTAATTTTTTTTCTATGTTTCTTTTAAGTTCTCTTAGTCTCAGTTATGATTCTCCAGATCTGAAAAAGTGGGTCTGTCCCACGAAAGCTCATCACCTAATACGTGTCATTGTTAGTCTGTAAGGTGCTACAGGTGCTTTTTTTATTTTGTGAAGATACATACATACTAATACAGCTACCTGTCTGAGAATGTTTTGTTGTTGTTGTTGGACATCACAATAAGGTGCTTGTAATCTGGGCCTGCAGGGTTGCTGGGTAACCAACATGCCCACATCACTATCTGGCATAAAATGTAATCTGGCCACTCCCTGTAACCCACAATCCACAGAAGTTGATTGCTGTGGGAAATTGTCGCCCGGTATCAAATTCCTGGTATTGACCTTGGCTCTGACTTGGGTTCTGACTCCTAATGAACCCCTTGAACTCCACATTGATGCCCAGTATTGACCTTTCGCCTGATTTCTGACTTCATCACCAGTTCTGACCCTTGGTTTAGCTCTTGACTCGGACCCTAGCTTAGCTTCCTGGATTCCTGCCATAGGCTGTGCCTCCCTTCACCCTGGGTCTTGTCAATGCAGAACAAATGGTTGCTCAGGTCCTAGTTATTGCTATGGCACAAGGACCATTATGTCTCGGGAAAAGTACAGAGACCTTGTTTCCTCTACAGAAATGGCCCAAAGTGCATATTTTGAGAGCCACTTCTGTCCCCTTGTGCGCTGGAGATGGTGGTGAAGTTATTTATAGTAATTTAGTGCTTAGAAGTTCTGAGAACAGTAGTGTAGTGTGTCAGTGTACAGACAGAAAGTGACAGTTCCAGACGCATGGAGCTTAATTTCCAAAGAAAAAGGGTGGGAGGGTAAGGAAAATGACAGACAGCTGAAGGTCCAAGGTCAAACAATGCGTCAGAGAGAAAGCTGTAAATGGAGCCCAGGTCTTTTGATTCCTAGTCTGGTGTCTTATGCACTGGTTTACACTGTCTCTAAACCTCATATTCTATATTTGATCAGTATGCAAACTTCCCACTGACATCAGTGGGAGTTATACTGCTTATCGCTTGATGCATTTAACCAGAGGTTTAACCCAGCTCACAGACTATAATTCAAAATGTAATTCAGGTCTCTCTACTGGATGATTTGACTTCCTTGATAGGTAGGTTTCTTAACTACACATTCTTTCTTTGTCATTGTATGTTGACCATATTCCACACCTCCAGACTTTGCTTCAGAGTTTATATAGCTATTGGCTCAAATCCAGCTCTAAATCTGGAGAGATGCATACAGTATGTGTGTGTCACTATAGTGTAAGAGTTTTGCACAGAGTAAAGTGTATCCCAACAGCTTCTGGTGATGTATTTTATTTTAGAACTTGCTACATACCAGTGTGTATCTGAACACACCAAAATACTTGGATCTTAACTTCATTACATTCTTTATAATCCTTCTTCTGCAGCTCTTCACTTCTGTTGTGCTTTACTCAAACTTTCCATGCAGACACAGGCTGTGTCTATGGTATGAGATAATGTCGAGCTAATTCCTTGAAATTTGATTTTAAAACATCAGCGTCTTCACAGTTAATACTGTTATCTTGATTTATTGAGCAGCAATACCGATTACAAAATATCAATATTACTGGACAGGTATAACATCAAATTCAAAGCTATGTGGTGGCCCTTCATGTACGGCTGCTTCGTTGTACACTGCTCTCTATTCAGGGGTGCAGGAAGAAGGTCGCAGGAAGTCCACGGAGTTTTGATTGAATTTGAATTAGCATTTGAATTGGAATTCAGCAGCGCCCAGCCCTGCAAATATAAAGGGCTCCCACTATGAAAAAATTCCTTTGCTCATCACATCTCACTGCATTGGTGGCCATTGCACCACATCGGTAGCAATTGCCTCATTAGCCATCTACTGCAATCATGAGCACTCAGAGTAGTGATCTGCCTAGTACTTCTCAGACTCACAAGAGACCCCTAGCGTGGACTCACCAGTAGATTCTAGATCTTCTTCTTGCGATTTGTGGAGACCAGTCGGTGGCGAAGAGACTTTGGATGGCCAAGAGAAACATGGCAATCTGTAATCAGATGTTGCGCGAGATGACTGTCGGAAGTTATTCCCGGGATGCAATGCAATGCAGGGTGAAAGAGAGAGAACTCCGGCAGGCCTATCAAAAACTCTGGGAAGCCAACCAGCGGTCCAGGGCAGCTCCACAGACCTGCCACTATTGTGAACAGCTGCACATGCTTACGGGGAGCAACCCCACTGTCAAAGTTTGACTCAGACTCACAATTTATCAGACCACTCTGTTTTATTAGCAAAGCCGCTCTGCTAATACATTTAGAAGTGAGCCCCCCGAGTGGGGCTTATGTCTCTTAATTTATACAGTTTTTTTGGAGAACAAGTTACAGAGAAGTTACAGACAAAAGAAGAAAAAGATTTTAGTCACCACCCTTCGAGATCCCTGAGACCAGTCACGTATCTTCAATTACCTGCCACCCTTAACAATCTCCTTTAACAGCTTCCAGTTCACTTAACTAATTGCCCTTTACACCTTCCATTCTGATGCCTGCTTCTTAGACGTGCTGGCTCCATCTTAATTGCTTCTCCATTCAAAAGCTAACTGTCCCTACGTGTGCTCCCTCAGATACTTTGTAACATGTTTTGGCATGCCCTCTCATATACAATGTATCCAGCATGTCCCCTTATACAACGTTATACTTATACAATGTTATACTTCCACACCACCATGGAGCCCAGTCTGAATTATGACACTTGTAGAGGCCCTGGTATGGAATTCTGGGTGAGCCGGGAGAAGTTGGGTGGCCTGGAGGAAGAGGGCAGTGGAGAGGAGGATTGAGGCAATGAGCTGGGACCTGATGAAGTTCTGCCAGACAGCCTGGAGTACTCCATGATTGACCTGGAACTGGTCCCTTCCATGCTGGACCCCTCCACAGCAGGCACCTCCATGCTGGTTCCTGACCCCCTGGACCAAGCTGTTCAGGTGAGTATGTATTCTGTGCGCCAGAAGCAGGTTGGGGTGGGTATAGCTATAGGGTTGTGTATGGGTGCAGGTTTTCTAGCTATGGTTCTGTGCCCCTCAGAACAGTGTGTTTAATGTTTCTTGGGATAGAGCACTTTTCCTTTTTGGAGATCTCCTCGAAGGCCTTACCCAGGCACTTTTGTATTTTTTCCATAAGGTTCTTGGGCAGGCCTGACTTGGTGGGGCTTCTATGGTAGCACACCTTGCCACACCAGGAAACCAGATAGTGGTCTGGAGTCATGGCGCCACGCAGTATTTTTAGGACGTTTTCCAGGTTTTGGTCAGACAGCATGGGTAGGTGTTCTTTGTCCATATCTGTTAGTTTTAGGAGGGTGATGTCTTGTTTGGTAACCTGCAGAAGCATGGGAATTTACATCTGTACTTTATTTTCTTTGAAAAAACATGCTTCCTTCCCATTTACAGTGGCCTGCAGCAGTCGACAGATGCTCCATTTGCCACCCCCAATGCGGTTTGCAGGCTCAGCGGAGTATCTCCCCCCCCGCATGTCCCTTTCCAATCCACGCCATGCGACAGCCAGATTCTGCTGGGCATTTCCCCTCCTGTGTCCCATTCCCCCAGCATTTCTTTTCATTTCTCGGGAATCCCCCACACCCTGAGGATGCTGGTTTCACCTCCCATGTCCCTTTCCCCTAGCATTCCTTATGATTTTTCAGGATTCCCTAGTGCCACGCACCTGCCATCACTGTTGGGTGTTTCCCCTCCCATGTCCCTTTCCACCACCACTTCTTTTGATTTTTCAGGGCTCCCTGGCACCACGCAGGTGCCATGCACTGCTGAGCATATCTCCTCCCATTTCTCTTTCCATCCAACCTTTCTTTGGATTATTTATTCTAATTTACTTTACTTTCATTGTACATCGAGCCTCCCCCCACTTCCCCCATGCAGCTGTCCATGCATCTATAATCAAACCCTTCCCCACCATCCACTGCACACGGCTTGATCACTGGGGAGGATTGCTCCAGAATTGTCTGAAAATTTTTCTTCCCTGCAAAAGAACACCTGGTGGCAACACCTTTGCAACCCTCCCCTTCCTCTGAAAAGCAGACAGTTGCTTATAACTTACCATATCCACAAACAAATGTGTTGGATAAGTAATGGCAAATGATGTATTGTGAAATGCACACTTCTATCCCATCCTTAGTAAGCCTTCCGTGACCTTGAAAAAGTTAACTTTCTCTGACAGTAGACACACAGACTCATTCATTCCATTACAAAGCACATCAAGTGAATTGTATCTTAATTTTGACCTTCATTTTCCAGAGCCAGTGCCCAGTGTTGCAGAGAAGAAAGAAGTGCAAACAGGATGTTTATCCTGCAGCACATGGAAGACTGAGGCAGAGTACCCCAAGCTGACAAAGGATGCTGCTTAGTTGTGTCATAGTACAGCTGAGTGGCGTCAGAGTCAAGCTGAGTTTAGCTAGAGAATGCTTGACTTCCAGCAGCAGCATTCATCAAAGCTGAGTGAGGCCGTGGCAAAGCTCATGGCAGTAGTTACAGATCAAATGGAAGTCCTGTGTTCTCTGTTGCAGCTGCAGAGGGACTCCCGACTCAGTGGTACAGGAGCCAATACCTGCTGCCTGGAATCCCCTGAGGCGAGGTTGCCCACTCACACCTGTCATCGCGGTCCCTGAATGCGGGGAGGAAGGGCAAGGATACGCTGCTGCTCCAGCCCCAAGGGCCACTACAAAAGGCTAATCAAACACCCTTGAGAAGGCTTGTTTTCCCTGCCACTTAAACCTCTACTCCCCCCAAAATAAAATCATTCCTTTTAGCTTGGTGTGATTTTGTGGTATGCAGGAGTTGGGGGAACACAAATCGGACTGGGCAGTTGAGGGAGGGCTGAAAGCACAGCTGCCCATAGGTATGCACAAGTCCGCAGTGGCCTTGCGGCATAGGGAACCTGGGCAGGTTGGAGGGGGGCTGAAGGCACAGCTCCCCACTGATACTCCCTGGTCCACAGCAGATGCCCAGCTGAAGGAACCAGGAGGTTAGGGGGAGGGCTGATGGCACAGCTGCCCACCACATGCATGCTACTTACTGCAACTTGACCCCCTCCCACCAAGTAAAAGCATTCATTCATTAAGACATGGGATGGTTTATTGGTATTATGTCAGAGAAATGCATGGGTAGTGTGTGTGTTACAGATCATTCATGAAGCTATTTTTTATACTGTTCCTATTGCTGCTGCCTCTGTGTGGTTGCTGGTGGATAGTTGTGTAGACAGCTGTGAGTAAGTCCTGCCTGTAGCCTCAGCTTTGGAATTCCAGATGGATGGGAAAGTCTCCTGCCTGGATTCACATATGTTGTGCAAAATAGTTCATGCTATAATCACTGTGGGGACTTTACCTTCAGAAAGGTCCAAACACGTCAGTAAGCATCTGAACCTTACTTTTAAATGGCCAAAGGCACACTTAACCACCATTCTGCACCTGCTGAGTCTGTGATTGAAGTTTTCCTAGCTGGGTTGCAGGGCTCCTGTGTAGGTCTTCATAAGGCAAAGGAGCAGAGGGTATGGAGGGTTGTTCAGTATAACAATAGGCATCTTCATATTGCAAATTATAATTTTCCTATCGGGGGAAAAATGTCCCATCCAGGAGCTTTCTGCACAGACCAGAATTTCGGAAGATGCGTGTGTCATGAACCCTCCCTGACCATCCCATGTTGATGTCAGTGAAATGATCTTTGTAGTCTACCAAATCCTGCAAAACCATGGAGAAGTATCCTTTTGGTTTATATTCTCAGAGGGCAGGTGGTCTGGGGCCATGATGGGGATGTGCGTGCCATCTGTTGCCCCACTGCACTTTAGAAAACCCCTGGGCAGCAAAGCCATCCACTATTGCCTGTACATCTCACAGGGTCGCAGTCTTCCTGAGCTGACGCTGACAGATTGTATGGGCCACCTCCATCACCATGGACCCCACTGTAGATCTGCCCACTCCAAATTGATCTGCCACTGACTGGTAACTGTTGGGTGTTGCAAACTTCCACAGTGCAAGTGCCACTTGCTTCTGAACCACTAGAGCCAGCCTCATTCTGGTATTGCTGTGCTTCAGGCAGGGGGCTAGTGTGTTCGTAAAGTTCCATAAAAGAGGACTTGCACATGCAAAAGCTCTGCAGCCACCACTGGTGGTCCCAGGACTCCAAATGATGTGATTGCACTAGTGTGTGCTGGTCTCATGAGTCCAAAACTGCCACTCCACTTTCACCAATGCATCCAGAGTAGCCAGCAGGTTTGATTTCTTGGACTGCAGTTGTGAGATTTGCTCAAACCATTGTTGTCGTCATCAGCAATAGCAGCACCATTATGATGCCGAACTGTCCCTGAACTTTGCAATTGAATCAAAATTGCACAACAATCAGTGCGGTTGCCAAAACGACATGTGCTATGAGTTGAAGCATTTGGGGATCTGTGCTTGTGCTGGCATGCTGCAACAGGAAATGGTGGTGATCTCCACTTCATTTTTGTGTGGTTACTGGTGTTGTGAATTCTGGGACAGTGCTTTGCATTCTGGGATTCAAACGAAACTCCCACATATAACTGGGGCTAAGGCACTGTGAATGCACTGATCATGCTGTTGATTTAAATGCCGCAATGAGGATGCGGAGATTTAACATGGGGGAAAAAAGTGGGTCGAATTTCAAGAAGCTTTGTAAACACTTAATTTGAATTCATAGTATCAAGGTTAAATAATCCAGTTTATGAAAAATCAAATGTAACTCATTGTGTAGATGCAGTCACGCTAGCAGTCCTGGAAAGCAGTTCCAGAAAAGACTGCTTGAGTCATCCAGACTGATCTCCATTGTCACCACAAATGTTCTGTCTAATCTAGTGGTTCTCAAAGTGTGGTCTATGGATCACTCCTGGTCTACAGTCATCTTGCACGTGAGTCATGGGCTTTGGACTTCCTACCCTGCCCATCTCCCCAGCTCCCACATTGGGGAGCCCATCCTGGATCTCCAGACTTGCAGGGCTCCCTCCCCTTTGGTTTTCGCCTTGTATCTTGTTTTTTTATGCTCCAGTAGACTAATATGGGTAATTTAGTATTTATGTTTTTTAAAGATAAGCAAATACCTTTTATCATCGCGGGTGATTGGCTGGTAGTTCACAGAAAGGTTTGTGTTGAGTGGGATAGGTTGCAGGCCAAAAAGTTTGAGAACAACTGGTTGAACCCCTACGAAAACTTGCAGTGGTGGTTTACCAACCACCTGTCTTGTCGTTCTATTCCTTTGCTCAATTTATCTCTCTCCTAAAAATGATTTTCTACTGACCCAACTAAAGCTGGCTCATCCAGTTTGCTTCAGCTCAGTGTCATTTTTGTTTTACTCTGTCAGGTTGCATGGACATCAAAAATTGGAAATTAATTCTGAAAGATTGGGACGCAGGAGTAAAAGTCACACTTCTGGCCTCCTGTGCACATGCACTTCCTGCATGCGATGCTTAATTACGATCACCTTTTGTAAAAACATCCATACGGCATCAGAGCAGTGATCCATATTGCCTAGTAGTTGCACAATGGCTAGAGTGGGGTGCTTCAGAGGGAATTAGCAGAGCACAACAATGTACTAAATGATCTATCCCTTTCATCCACTCCTAGTTTCTGCCTCTCAGAGGCTTGTGGACACTTGGGAAGGGAGCTCCGAGGTAGACCTGCTGACTGGGGAGGTGGGGAAGAGGAGAGCACAGGGAACAATTGCCTTAGGCCCCAGTGATTCCAAGGGGCTCTGGACTCTTGGCCATCACTTGCTGGTGGCTGGAGCCCCAGGCTTCTTTAAATTGCTGCTCCTTGTGGGCTGACGGTGGTGGTGGTGGCAGGGAGTAGTGTTGAGCTCTGGGCAGTGCCAAGGGTGGGCTTCCCCAACTCTGCCCCTTCCCCCAGTTACCCTGCCCTTTCCGGGGGTGCAGAGGCACCCCCCCATCAACATACCTTGCCCAAGGGCCTGTGAAGGCTGTGAGCACTTCTGCCTGAGGTAAGGGTGAAGGAGGCATGGAGAGAGAGATGGTGGCCATGGGGACGTGTATCAGCTTCAGTAGTGAAGCAAAGCTGCCAATGGGGGCCCACAGAGGTGGGTAGTGATCTCCCACCAGGCCCCTTGTGGGCTTACGACGGGATTGGCTCAGTAAGCTCTGATCCTGGCCTCTAGAGAGAGGGGCTATGCTGAGGATGATAGTGCGCCTCTGAGGCAAGCGTTATGTACCTGGTAACATGGGACCCATGGAGGCAAGCTCAGAGCTATCACAGTATACTCTGTAAATCAAGTACTCTGCAGGCATTTTTGTTTGTTTCTTAATATCTAATCTTGGTTTTATTAGTGTTATGGATTACTAGGTGTACCTCTCTATTATCCAGACTATTTGTATATCTGGCAACCTCCCATTTCCAGGCTGCAGGATATGAAAGAGTTTACCATACTTTGCATTTATTTACATTAAATTTCATCTGCCAATTTGTCGCTGAGTCACCCATTTTAGTGAGATGCCATTATAACTTTTCACGCTGCTTTGGATTTAATAATGTTTAGTAACTGTGTATCAGCCCCAAACTTTGCCATTTCACTGTTTATACATTTTTTCCCCCCAGGAAAGGCCCTTCCCTTTTGTCCCATGATGGCCTATTTTATTTAGGAGTCTTTCGTGAAAGACCTTCTTGAAGGCTTTCTGAAAGTGTACTGTGCCCACTGGATCACACTTGTCCAGAAGTTTATTTGATCCCCTCAAAGAATTCTTATAGATCAGCAAAGCAGTAACTTTCTTTTAGAAAAGCCGTACTGACTCTTTCCCAATATTATTGATGTGTCTGATAGTTCTGTTCTTTACTGTAGTTTCAACTACGCTCATCCCTCATTTAACAAGTACTCTACTTGCGAGTACTCGCTAAAACAAGGGACGCATATGCTTACAATTAATTGTTCACTATACGAGTGAACTTCCCGGCTTATATGAGCCAGCTACGGGGTCCCTGGCTGGGGCGCAGGGAGACGTGCAGCCCTGTGGCTGGCTCAGCTCCAGCCCACGGGGTCCCTGGCTGGGGCGAGACCTGCAGGGCCTGCTCCCAACACTTCCCCGTGGCAACTCCCCACCTTCCCACCCAGTGCCAACATTCCCCCAGCCCACAGCTCCCCACACAACCCCCCCACATCCCGTTCCGAGCCTCCTGCCCGCCCTCCCCCCCACGTACCTCTGTTGCAGCCTGGAGGAAGAAGCCACCGCCTCCTCCACCTGAGCTGTCTGCAGGTTTTAACCCTCGCTCCCGCTCCTGGTCCCAAACTACACTCAGCCTTTAACCCCCTTCCAACTCCATGTTCACTTACCTTTCGAAAGCAGCACCACCTGCTGCCCTCTGAGCACTTGGAACCTATCAGAGTCTTTTACAGGTATTTTAATAGGAATTTAGTGTCCCTCGTATGAGTTTTCGCCTACGAGCAAAAAGTTAGGAACCAATTTGCTTGTACAGCGAAGGATAAATATAATTTGTCTTGTACTGAAATTAGGCTTGCTGGCCTGTAATTGCAAGGATTGCTTCTGGAGTCGTCTTAGCAAATGTAGCTAATGTAATGTCTATATATGTCCTCCATCATCTGTTACAGAGGCTGACGTAAGCATTAGGCTACATTCCATGTAAACAATCTTCAAGCTCATACTTGAGTTTCTTCAGAACTCTTGGGTGAAGACTATGTAGTCCTGGTGACTAATCGTTGTTTTTAAAGTATCATCTTATTTCCAAATGTCCTCTATTGACAGCTCAATCAGTTTCTCAGATCTTTTACCTGAAATCAACGGTATGAGACTCTCCCTTGATTCCTCAGCAGTGAAGTGCAATGCAAAGAATTTATTTAGCTTCTCTTCAGTGACAGTGTCTTCATTAAGTGCTATGTTAGTATCTCAGGTGTTCAGTGGCTGTGCTGCACTGACTGTTTGGCAGGCTTTGTGCTTCTGATGTACTTTGAAAAAAATTTAGTTTCTGTCTCTTGTTTGTGGCTCTTCAAATTCTCTTTTTGGCCTGCCTAATTATACTTTTACACTAGACTTGTCAAAGTTTATGCTCCTTTCTGTTTTCCTCATTGATATGACTTACAGTTTTTTTTAAAAGATCTCCTTTACCTATAAGTGTCTCCTTTAATCTCTTGCTGAGCTGTGGTCCTTTTTGGTCCTTTTACTATTTTTTTTTTTTCTGTTTGATTTTTAAATTTGTGGTGTGCATATAGATTGAGCTGTTACTGTGGCATATTTAAAAAGCTTCATGCAGCTTGCAGGCATTTCCTTCTTATGACTTTTCTTATGTTCGTGAGCGCGGTGACCAGTGGTAATGGCGCCCTGCCCATCACAGTGCCCCCGGGCCTGCTCATGGAGCCACCAGTGGCAGGAAGGGGGGCAGGGGTGACTGATGCCTGTGAAGCGGGGGCAGGGAGAGCCACCCAGAGGAGCAGGTGTTGGCATCCCGTTAAGCACTGTTGGTGGGAACACTGGGGGAGAGACGTGCACGCTCCTAAGTCTCCTGTGGGCGGAGGAGGGGTCAGGGTCCTGTGTGCAGTTCCCTGCTCCTTCTCAGGCTCCTCTCCAGGTGGTTTGGCCAGCCAGGAGCAGGGACAGTGAGTTCCAGATGCAGTGGGCCACTGGCAGAGCAGGAGGCTGGTGGCAGCTGGTCCTCAGTCAGGGCAGGGTCTGACCAGGCTGCAGCTGCTGCTTGGAGCTGAAATAAGACCTGGCCACACGTGCACTATTCTGTCACCCTCAGCCCATGCCCACATACCAGGCACAGGTAAATCTTGCCCTGCCCAGGTGCTCAGTCCTGGTTACCACCTTCTCTGTCTCCCACCCCCACTCCAGAGAGATCCCTCCACTACCAGCACACTATGGGGACCAGACTGGCCACCTCACCAAGCTGGAAGCTTGCTGGCTGCCTCTATCGACTGACACAGGGCCACCTGGGAATGCCTCCACACAGGCTGAAGGTGCCCCTGCCCCCGCTTCTGCCACAGACACCAGTCACCCCATCCCCCTCTCTTGCCACAAACACCCGTGCTGCTCCCCTGAGCAAGGAATGCAGCTAGCCAGGTGTGCCTGGGATGGCCAGCTCGGTGAGGGCTTTCTGCCTGTCTGCACTCCTGGGGGCTCACACTGTTTGCTGGAGCTGCTACAAGAGAGATTTCAACCCACCGGCCTAGAATGTGATTGAACCAACAGGATATATGTTGGCTTACATATTAGAAACAAGCAATTCTACCTGTGCAAGTACGTACTTCAGCTGCAGTTTCCACAGAGGGGTGGGTCCTTCTAGGTGAGTTAAAGAATAGTCAAGAATCAGTAATTGATATAGTCTTATTTCCAGGATCTCTGCTATGTCTGCTCATTTCTTTTCATCACTAGTTATAAGACAACCTTCTTCCTGGTGCTGTTTTGGCAAAAACATGACCAGGCCTTTCTCATATGTGACAAGCAGCACACATGGCTGTGTCCCCAGCCAACAGGTTCATCAAAAAGCAATTCAGGCCCTAATTTTTTTTCTCGAGTCTGTTAACTTGATAGGGGTTCTTGTGAGTTACTAGGAGACTGAGACCTTTAGAAAGATTTTTTTTTTTTTTGTCTCCACTCCTTTTTTTCCTGCCAGTAGTTCTGAGTCCAATTCATTTGGACTTTTAAAAAACTCCTACTTCTCGATTAGACACTACTCACTCTTTAAAATCTCCAGGTTCTGTGCCTCGTGTTTCACAGATTCGTAGACTTCAAGGCCAGAAGGAACTACTGTGTAACCAAGGCCATAGAACTTCCCTGACATAATTCCCAGAGCATATTTATTAGACAAATATCTAATCTTGATTTCAGAATCTGCCACAACTTTCACTAAATTACTGTAGTGATTAATTACACACTGTTAAAAGTATGTGCCTTAATTCCAGCCACTGGGTTGTGTTAAAACTTCTGCTAGATTGAAGAGCTCATTATTAAATGTGTGTTCTGCATGTAAGTACTTGCAGAATGTGATCAAGTGGCCTTTAAGCTAAACAAAAAAAATGTAGCACTTCAAAGACTAACCAAAATAATTTATTAGGTGATGAGTTTTTGTGGGACAGACCCACTTCTTCAGAACAGACTCAATATCTACAACACAGAGGTCCAAAAATTATCAAGGTTGGCAAATCAGAAAAGTTGTTATCAAGGTTGGCAAATGAGGAAGAAAGGGGGGGGGGTTGTGGGGTGGGGAAGTAAGTGTTCGGTCCAACATCAGAGTATGTGAAAGAGTCTTTAAAATGGGTCAGGTAATTGCTGTCCCTGTTTAAACCACATGTTAATGTGTCAAATTTGAATAAAAATGTTAGTTCTGAGCATTCTCTTTGTAGGCGGTTGTTAAAGCCCCTCTCCTCCAAAACACAAACTCTCAGGTCTTTAACAGAACAACCCACTCTGTTAAAGTGCTGGTTGACAGGTTTATGTATTTGGAGATGTTTGATGTCTGCTCTATGTCCATTTGTTCTTTGGCGAAGGGTGTTTGCAGTTTGCCTGATATACAAAGTGTGTGAGCTTTGCTGGCACATGATGGCATATAATGTATTGTTGAGAAACAGGAGAATGTGCCCATGATTCTGTAATTAACGTGGTTAGGTCCAGTGATGGTATATCCAGAATAGATATGTGGACAAAGTTGGCAGTGGGGCTTGTTGCAAGGAAAAGTTCCAGGATTAGTAGTATTGTGGTACATAGCCTGTGGTTGCTAGTGAGAATCCTTATAAAGTTAGGAGGTTGTCTATGGGCGAAAACAGGCCCTTCACCTTGGGCCTTGTGGAGTGTGGCATCATGATTTAGGATGGGTTGTAGCTCTTTAATGATGCTTTGCGTTTGTTTGAGTTGGGAGGTGTAGGTAATAACGAGTGGTGTTCTGTTATTGGCTTTTTGGGCCTATCTTAGAGTATTTGGTTTCTGGGTATTTGGCCCTGTTTTTTTTAAAACTTCTCCTGGTGGATAAGGGTAAGGTTTATTAAGGTTTATGAATGTTTGGTAGAGATCTTGTAGTTTTTCAGTCTCAGTAGGATCAGAGCAGATACAATTGTATCTGAGGACTTGACCGTAAATGATGGGTCATGTGGTGTGTGCAGGATGGAAGCTAGAAGCATGTAGTTAAGTGTAGTGGTCATTGGGTTGCTGGTGGAGAGTGGTATTGATCTGGCTATCAGTGATTTGTACTGTAGGGGCAGGAAATGTATCTCTTATGTGGAGTGGTCAAGGCTGAAGTTGATGGCGGGGTGCAGATTATTAAAGTCTCTGTGGAATTCTTCTAGAGTCTCTATACCATGGGTCTGAATAATAAAGATGTCATCAATGTATCATAAGTAAAGGAGGAGTAATAGGGGACAAGAGCTGAGGAATTGTTGTTCCAAGTCAGCTGTAAATATATTAGCATATTGTGGGGCCATGCGGGTGCCCATATCAGTTCCACTAATTTGGAGATATAAGTTGTCTCCAAATTGGAAATAATTGTGGGTAAGAACAAAGTTACACAGGTCAGACACCAGATTAGCTGTGTTAATGTCAGGGATGGTGTTCCTGGTCACTTGTACTCCATCTTCATGTGGAATTTTAGTGTACAGAGCCTCTACATCCATGGTGGCAGGGATGGCATTGTCAGGAAGTTTTTTGATGTTTGTAGTTTCCTCAAGAAGTCAGTCGTATCTCAGAGTTAGCTGGGAGTGTTGGTGGTGTGGGGTTTGAGGAGGGAGTCTGTATAACTGGGTAGTCCAGTAGTAAGGGTGCCAAAACCCAAAATGATAGGGAGTATGGGGTTTCCAGGTTTGTAGATTTTAGGAAGTAAGTAGAATAATCCAGGTCGGGGCTCACGTGGTGTGTCTCAGGTGAATAAGGCCCTGAGTAGAAGCAGGTAGTTCATTAAGCAGAGGGTGTAGTTTCTTTTGGAATTCTAAAGTGAGGTCAGAGGAGAGAGGTCTGTAAAATGTGCAAACCTGTCAGCCAGTGCTTTAGTGGAGTGGGCCGTTCTGTTAAAGACCTGAGAGTTTGTGTTCTGGAGAAAAGAGACTTTAACAACCATTGACAGAGAGAATGTTCAGAACTAACATTCATGTTCAAATTTGACACATTAACACATGGTTTGAACAGGGACAGCAATTACATGACTTGCTATAAATACTCTTTTACACACACTGATGTTGGACCTCACACTTATTTGCCCACTCCACACACCCTGCTGTCTGCTCCGCTGTCTGATTTGCCAACCTTGATGATGATTTTTCTGATTTGTCAACCTTGATAACAATTTTTGGATCTATGTGCTTTACATATGGAGACTGTTCTGCTAAGTCTATGATCTGAAGAAGTGGGTCTGTCCCACAACAGCTTACCACCTAATAAATTTTGTTAGTCTTTAAAGTGCTGCATGACTGCTTTTTTGTTTTGATAGAATGCAGACTGACACAGGTGTCTTTGTTATTAAGCTAAATAGATTGAGTTCCTGTAGTCTGTGATCCTGGTGTCTAACCCCTTAGTGATTCACATGGCTCTTCTCTGAACGCTCTTCAGTTTATTAATGACGTGCTTGAATTGTGAATCCCTGAACTGGACACGGTATTCCTCCAGTGGCCACACTGGTACAAAATAATATAGGTAAAATAACCCTCCTCTGCTCCTCTAGATTCCCCTGTTCGTACATTTAGGAATCACATTAGCCCTTGTGGCCTGAATTGATTATCAACCATGACCCTAAATGCTTTTTCTGAAACATTGCTTTGTGGATAGAATCCACTATCCTGTCATTGTGGCCTACATTCTTTGTTCCTAGGTGTATACGTATATATTTAGCTGTATTAAAATGCATGTTGGTTGTTTGCACCCAGCTGCCAAAGTAATGGAGGAAGAGAAGGATTGCTGGCAGTTCTGCCAAATGACTCTTAATCAAATTGTTTGATAACTAATTATTTAAAGATAAATTGGCCTGGTAGAATTAGAGATTTATCAGAAAATGTTGGTAATTGTTGATTTCATTACATAGACACACAGACGATCAAAAAGTATTTCCGTCAGTGAGGACTGAAATTTACAGATAGGCAAAGTAACAAAAAATGTATTAGGAGTTTGATTTAAGGTTAACATTTTGATATATGATGATGATGGTTTGTGTTTTAATGTCTATAAAGTTTCAACTTTTTGAATACCAGCATTGACTGTCAGTAAATACTAGTCTGACCTCCATGTCACCTATTATTTTGATCTCCATAGTTTCCCTCAACTGTGAAAATTTAAAATTGATGGTTAGGGATGGTATCCCTTGCCTCTGTTTTGCCAGAAGTTGGAAATAGGTGACAGGGATGGATCACTTGGTGATTACCAATTCTGTTTGTTTAGTCTCAAGCACCTGGCATCAATTACAGTCGGAAGACAGGATACTGAGCTAGATGGACCTTTGTTCCTATCCAATATGGCTGTTTATTATAAGCCAGTTTTGAAAAGTCAAAAAGTCAATAAAATGCTTAAAAAGTGTGTTAGCCATTGAAATGAGAAAAACAAATACAATTCTGCTATCCCTTCTGATAAAATACCTTATCTATTCAGCTAATAATTAATTAAAACGATTTAAAATTGTTTCTGATTGAATGGTTCACAAAGCACATCCACTCTTTGAGCGAGTGAGAATCCAGGAGGAATAACAGTATAACGTTCAGTATCAGTATCCATTCAATCATTTAGTGTAATTAGAATAACTTGTTGTTTCTTTAACTTTTCTTTTTCCTGAAACCTTTCATTTGTGGATCTTGAACAGCTGGGAAGGCCGTGTATTTCATCTGAGAGGTCTGGCAAGCCAAGTGTCCAGTGGGTGCATTAGTATACTCTGTTTTGGAAGCGTACAGCTAAAAGTCTGTATTATCATGCAAACTATTGAGCAAATGAAATAAAGGTGGTAAGAGCTTCTTCCACCACAGGGAATTCAAGTAACCTTGAAAGAATCACATTTGCCCTATATTTGCCAATTTCAGTCACAAGAAATGTGTGCAAGTCTCTGGGCAGGGAACAGAAATTGCACCCACCAGTTTTTTAAATGACTTCCCTTAATAAGCAAGCAACACCATTGTTTTATCTCAGTTAATCACCAGTTTCTTCTAGTGTGTCCAAATGCATGTTGAACAGAAGTCTGTGAAATGTTACATGATATTCCCCTGAAAACTGTCTTCTGAAATCACTCCTAAAGGAAGATAACGGAGTCATCAAAACATCTTCTGTCATCATTTGGTAGATTTTTGGATCTATGTCACACACCTCAGCTGTGTCTACCCTGGCCAGTACATTCAAAATTTTCAGGCTCTTTCAAAAGAGAGCATGGAGCATCTACACCCAAAGTTACCCTTTTGAAAAGAGAGCAAAGGAACGTGCTTCAGCTTGCGAAATTGGTCTTCCTAACTCGTAGTAGAAAGAGCTCCCCCTTTTGAAAGGGCCTTTCAAGAGAAAATGCAAGTAGATGCTCTGTGACCCCGCTCTTTTGAAAGAGTGGGTTCTCCATGACGCCGCCCAGCTGGGACATGGACACCTGCTGGCCAGTGGCTGCAGGGCGCTGGGGCCCATGCATCCAGCAGCCCTTGAAAGTTGCATGGACCCAGAAGCCCTGTAGCAGGAAGCTGACAGCATGCTGGGAACAGCCATTGCACATGCTGCACCAGCACACCCCAGGGAGAACTCCTGAGTACTCCTGCAATCAATGGCCAACAGCTGGCCCGCTCTGACCGTGCCCAGGGCTTGCAGGAGACTGGGTAGGCTCTGGAAAAGCGAGCCCCCTTCTGGATGGAGCCTCTGCCAGGAGGAGGCGGCCCTCAAGGAGAGGGGGAACCAAGCGCCGCAACGTGTCTGCTTTTGCCCATCTAGCAAATGGACTGTCCTCTTGGAGACCTCCTGTCAGTCAGGAGAAAGATCAGTGATTGTGGCAAGGCTATGCCTGGGCAAGGGATCAGCTGGGCAGTCAGGGCCTGCATCCTGCCCCATGTACAGGGAGTTACGGAGACTCCTGGGTACCAGGGACAGCTCTGCCCCACGTGCTGTCCTAGACCATGTGGCCGAGGAGCTGGGACCCCTAGCCAGCCCCACCATACTGGGCATGGAGCCAATCATCGAGTGGTCCAGCAATGAGGGGAGCTGGTAGTTGATTTCCCTTCCCAGTCCTCCAGCTGCACCTCAGTTGGCGGGGCATCCCCAGGCCTTGGCGGTGGGCCCTCTGGTAAATGCCCAAAGGGGGCACACAACCTGGATCTCTGGGGAGGGGCACCACAGCTGCCAGAGGGTGACTCACGTGCCCAGCAGACCTGGGCTGGATGCAGCCTAGCTGGCCGTGGCTCTTGGGACACTGTAATGGCTGCCGGCGACACTCTGTGTCCCCTCCCACGGAGAGCACCATGAGCCACTTGTGCAGGGGGTGGGGTGGGCAGAGCTCAAGCTCACAAGAAGACCCCAGCAGCCTCCATGATCTCCCAGGGCCACCCTGCCATTGGGCAGAGGACTGGGGGCTGCTACCCATGGGGAGGCAGGGGGTGTGGGCCATAGGACAGGAGCTCAGGACTCATGGGCTGTCTGCCTCTTCCTTGTCATTCATATAGCTGTGCCGTCAGAGGTGCAGGAGGGTTTTGCTCTGCCCGTGGTCCCAGACAGCCCACTAGAGATGGGGGACAGCAATTGGGCAGCTCCACCAACGGCACCAGGGTGGACCCGCCCCAGGAGGGCCCAGAGGCATATCACAGAGCATGTTCCCTACGCTGCCGCCATCTCTCACCAGCTGGAGTTGGCAGAGTGGCGCCTCCACCTGGATGAGGCAGAGTTGAACTGGTGGTGGGCAGCCTGGGGGATGTAAATGGAGATCCTCCAAGAGGTGACGGGCACCTTCAGAGAGCTCCTGGAGTGGCCTTCGCCTCATCTGTCCCCTGAGGCAGACTTCCTTGCCAAGGACCCCCACACCCTACTTTCCTGTTCTCCCTGCCCCATTCCAGCCCCCCGGGGATCCTGTGGCCTTCCACCTCACCTTATAGTACGGCTCCCTGCAGGTGAGGTGCTGCCATATGCCTTGCTCCAATGTAAATAGTTTACTTCTCTTCCCCATTGTATCTAGTTGTGTCTATTTCCAGTTGTTTATATGTACACATTGTTTAACATAATACAGTTTATCTCGCCTATATAACTGTGTGCCGTGTGCTTGGGAGGGTGAAGGGGATGGGGGAGTGCATGGGGGGATGACAGGAAGTGGGGAGTGTTTGGGGGGGAGCTGGTTAGTGGGGCCCCTGACTGAAGTGCTTGTGGAGGGCCTCCTGGATGTGGACCCCTTCCTGGTGGCTAGGGGTGGTGTCTGGCCTTTCATAGCCTGGTCTGAACTCGGACGCCCACCCCTCGTTGAACGCTTCGCCCTTGCCCTTGACAATATTGTGCAAGGTGCAGCAGGTGTTCACCACTTGCGGGAGATGTAGTCCCACCTCCAGGCATGCCAGGAGACACCACCACCAGCACGTCAAACGACCGAAAGCGTGTTCAACCACTTTTTGGGCATGGTTGACCAGGGAGTTGAAGAGCTCCTGGTGGGCATTGGGGTGGCTAGTATAGGACCATATGAGCCAAGGCTGGTGTCGGATACGTGGCATCTGCCACCATGCAGAGGGGCATAGTGGTGCTCCTGACTGGAAGCTCCCTGTGGGGGATGAAGGTCCCTGCCTCCATGCAGCAGCACAGGCTGCAGTTTCTAAACTCATGCACATTGTGTGTGTGGCCTGCCTCACTCATGTAGACATCCTGGAACCGGCCCCTGCTGTCCATGAGGACCTGGAGCACCATGGAGTGGTACCCCTGTCTGTCTATATACTATCCTCCGCTGTGTTCTGGGGTGCGGATCGGAACATGGGTCCTGTCCAGGGTGCTGAAGCTGGTAGATACTGCTCCATTGGCCATTTTGGGGGGGGCCAGCTTCCACACGGCTATGGCTGACCCTGTTTTTGATGGGGAGGGTGGACTGCATCCACATGTCCTGGTGTCTCAAGGCAGGAGTGAGCTACTGGCAGAGCTCCAGGAAGGTCTGTCATCCTGAAATTCTGGAGCCACCTGGCGTCGTCCCACTTCCCCATCACCGGCCACTCCCACCAGTTGAAGCTACTGGGATGGCTCCGGAGTTGGCCAGGCACCTGGGGGAGCATTGGCGGGGTCCCAAGTCCAAGGGTTCCACGGTCACGGTGCGGGGGGGAAGGTGGTCAGAGAAGGTGAAGGGTAGCCACCACTGCTGTGGACCGCAGGGCGATCACACCATTAGCAAGGGCCAGCAGGAGCTCCAGATGCTGCTGCCAGCGTTTCTGGCCTTGTGTGTTCTGTCCGGGGCCTGCATTACATCTGCGGAGCTCGTGGCAGCTCTGCAGTCCTCAGAGTATGCAGGACAAGGGTGCTTGGGAGGAGGGGGCCCTTTAAAAGGGAGCATCTGGCTGCGGGCCCAGAAGAGATTGTCCACCATGCAACCCCAGCCATGGCGTTTCCTAGCCCTTTCTTTCAAAAGGGCGCTTGTGGCAGTGTGGGCACTCTTTCGAAAGAGTGCCTCGCCCTTTTGTGTGTGGACGCTCCATTTGAAAAGGCAGTCTTTTGAACCGTGAGTTTCAAAAGAGCGCCTTTTGAATTTGCGCTGTAGTGTAGGCAGAGCTCTCGTGTTAAACTGCCTAAAAGGCCATTGATAAACCTAGTGAATTCAGCATGAACTAATCTTTCTTCTTCGAGTGTCCCCGTGGGTGCTCCACCATAGGTGACGGCTTGGCCGGCGCCGCAGATCGGATCTTCCAAGCAGTTTCTGCCGGACCGCGCATGCGCCGGCGTGCGCTGCTCCCTGGCACGCTCCTGGCCATGTGCGCGATCCGGTCCCCGCCAGTTCCTCTTAACCACCGTCGGCTGCAGACGGAATCCGACTAGGCTAAAGCCACATAGCGTATTCACTGACTTTATTTGTTTTCTCTTTAAAGTTTTTCAGTTATTTAGGCTACCATAAGTAGCCGGTTGTTATTTTGTAAAAAAAAAGAAAAACAAACAACCTACGGAGGGACAGCTCAAGCCAGTCCTAGTAACAAGCGCCGGAGGCCGGGAGCTAGGGCCATCAGCCCTCCTGCTGAGGCAGGCCATCGGACGGGGAAACAGCACAAGAAGGTGCTAAGTACCCATAAACAAACTCAAAGACTCACCAACAATGTCCTCCTCAGGCTTTAAAAAATGTGAGTCCTGCCGAGAGGCGATGCCAGTGTCCGATGGGCACAGTCTATGCATAAGGTGCGTGGGGGAGTCCCATGTGGCACAAAAATGCGCCTTCTGTGCAAAATTAACAACCCGAGCACGGAGAGACAGGGAGATGAGGATTAAACTGCTGCTTCTTGACAAGGCCCTCCAGCCAGACGTGCCGGAGCGGCCGCAGCAGGAGGGACCCTCCGGGGCCCTTAGAAGAAAAGCTGCCTCCCTCACTCCATCAGCGCAAAAACGGAGGAGAGTTTCTCCAACCCGATCCCTGCCGGCAGCAACAGTGAGCGGGACGGGAGGAGCAAGCAGCCCCCAGCCGCAGCAACAGCTGATCGGCGGCGGCACGGAGAGCCACGTGGAAGCGGCTCAGCCTCCGATAACCAGCCAGCCGCTCCGCACCGCAGGCAGGGCGGCGGCTAAGCAAGCGCCGGTGGCGGCGGCACCGCAGGCAGCGGCACCGACCCCCGGGGAACCGGCGGTGCAGAGCGCACAGGCACGTAGCCTGCAGGCGCAGAAGGACTCCGCACGTGCGGCACCGCCTTCGAGCGTGCCTAGCACGGTGCCGACGGGGCCAGGATCCCCCGCCCATCAGGGGGCGGAGTCACCTCCCTTAGGGAGGGGAAAGGCTGCACACAAGAGGAGGCACTGCAGCCCCTCTCCAGACAGGGCTGTGGAGCTCTTTTCTCACAGCCCTCCGCTCATGTTGCAGACTCCAACCAGAAGGCAGGGGTCCCCCCTAGCCTACCTGGAGCCCCCTTCTCCTTTCCTGCAATCAGCCTCCCCATGGCTGGCACCACCTCACCCTTCCTGGGATTTGAAACGCTGGACTATTATGCAAAATCGCTCTCTCCAGTGTCTCGACGATCCCCCTCTCCCAGACAGAGGGTACGTGCAAAGGGAATGGTCAAGGTCACCTTCCCAGGAACAGTGCCTATACTGCCATGGTCGTCCCTACCACGCGGGGCATGGACACCATCGGCAATCTACCAGGGAAAGATCCCCACATACTACCTCGTACCCCCGAGGGCAATCGCGATCGGGGACAGAGATTCAAGCATCCCAGGGGGGACTGGCCGTGGACCCATGAGATTTTCCCTCGCAAACCTCCAGCGAGAGGGCGCACCATCACCATCAAGAACCGGAAGGGTCCAAAGAAATGTACCCCAGCGGTTCCTCGTTTTCCTCCCCGGATGAGGCCACGGCCTTAGGGGACGTCCATCCTAAGGACGATCTCAAACAGTTTCAGGAGCTGTTTAAGAGGGTAGCTTTCACGCAAGGCATCCAGACAGCACAAGTGCAAGAGAAACATCATAAGCTCCTTAAAAATTTGAGTTCCCCGGCCTCCTCCAGAGTAGCAATACCGCTTGATGAAGCGATCTTGGAGTCCGCCACTACCATATGGCAGACCCCTGCAACTATTCCGCCTGTCCAAAAAAGAGCGGATAAGAAATACTTCGTGCCGGCGAAGGACATGGAGTTCTTGTTTAGCCACCCCCAGCCAAACTCCTTGGTGGTGGAGTCCTCGCAACAAAGATTAAAAACATCTCAATTTAAAACAGGGGGAACGGACAGAGATGCCAAGAAGCTAGAGCTGTTCGGCAGAAAGGTCTACTCCTCCTCCACCTTAACGTTGCGAATGGCAAATTACGCAGCGCACTTGGCGAACCATAATTTCGACAACTATGCCAGATTAACTTCCCTCATGGACTCGCTTCCAGAGGACAAAAAGCCGGTCCTCAAGGCCATAGTGCAAGAGGGCTACGCGGCTGCGAGGATGGAAGTTCAGATTGCTTTGGACGTTGCGGACACGGCAGCACGTTCCACAGCAACTGCAGTGGTGATGCGACGGGAGTCCTGGCTCCAGACCTCAGGTATACCGAGAGATCTGCAGGCGAAGATAGTCGACCTTCCCTTCCACTTGCAGAAGCTGTTTGCTGAATCAACTGACTCGGTCCTTCATTCCAGTAAAGATTCAAGAGCCACACTCAGGACCCTGGGGATTTACACCCCTCCTTACTCAAAGAAAAGGTACTACCCACAGCAAAGGCGGTACCAGTACCAGCAACAGCGCCCCCAGTATCACAGGGGTTACGAGCAAGGGCGGCATCAGCAGCACCAGCAGTACAGAACCCCCAGGCGACGCTCACAACAGGGCCGTCCGTCCTCGGGGCGGGGCCAAAGGCCACAAGTTTGACATACAGATCCAGGGCTGCGCCATCACCACCATTGTCCAAGATTACCCGAAACGACTTTTTAACCATCGCCTCCGACCATTCTACGACCAGTGGCAAAGGATCACCACAGACAAATGGGTGCTGGAGATCATAGCCACGGGGTACGCCATCCCCTTCCAGTCGCTCCCGCCGCCGCGACCCCCGCCCAAGCCCCACCCTCAGCAGGCCTCCCATGTAGCCAGGCTCAGGCAGGAGGTGGCCCACCTCGAGTTCATAGGGGCGGTGGAAAAGGTGCCGGAGCAACTGCAAGGGAAAGGGTTCTACTCTCGGTATTTCCTGACGGAGAAAAAGACAGGAGGCTGGAGGCCCATCTTAGACCTTCGTGGCCTCAACAGGTATCTACGCAAGCAACGTTTTCGGATGATCACGATTGCCTCCATCCTTACAGCACTGGACGATGGAGACTGGTTCGCAGCCCTCGATCTACAAGACGCGTACTTCCACATAACCATCCATCCGGCTCACCGGCGTTTTCTCCAGTTCATGGTGGGCAACGAACACTTCCAATACAAGGTCCTACCGTTTGGCCTTTCCTCGGCCCCCAGAGTCTTCACCAAGACCTTGGCAGTGGTGTCAGCCTACCTGCACAGACAGGGGGTGTTTATTTTCCCATATCTGGACGACTGCCTGCTCAAAGGGACCTCGAAAAGGGAGGTTCTCCGCATGATACGCGTCACAGCAAACACGTTCTCCTCACTTGGCCTGGTTATCAATCTGGCAAAATCAAAGGTAGACCCCTCACAGGACATAGAGTTCATAGGGGCTCGCATAAACTCGGTCTCGGCGAGAGTATACCTACCAGAGGCTCGCTTTCGAACCATCGGTTCCCTTGTGCAGGTCATCACCTTCAGCCCTACAGTGCCGGTCTTGACGTGCTTGCAGCTGCTGGGCCACATGGCAGCGGCGACGTTTGTGGTACAGAACGCCAGGTTGCACATGCGCAGCATGCAACACTGGCTGGTAAGTGTATACAAGCCGGCAGTACACACCGTTCACAGGGTGGTGTCGCCCTCACCTGGGGTGCGCGAATCCCTGCAATGGTGGGTAAACCCCGGGAACTTGCTAACGGGTACCGTTCCATCAGCCGCAAATATCGGTTTTCCTCACTACGGATGCCTCCCTCATAGGGTGGGGAGCGCACATGGGCGAAGAGGTGGCTCAAGGACTGTGGTCACCCACGGAACAGTCTCTACATATCAATGTTCTAGAGCTCAGAGCAGTGTTCAATGCCCGCAAACACTTTCGAGACCGTATACAAGGCAAAGTCGTCGGGATCAGTACAGACAATACCTCCACCATGTTTTACATAAACAGGCAAGGAGGAGCTCGATCCCGTACCTTATGTGCGGAAGCAATCCGCCTATGGAACTGGTGCATCGCGCACGATATAATCCTGAGAGCCTCATACTTGCCGGGCGCGCACAACGTGAAGGCAGACCAGTTGAGCAGGCGTTTTGCGCTCACCCACGAGTGGCAGATCCGTCCCGATCTACTACGGCCGATTTTCCACGCATGGGGGTTTCCCCAAATAGATCTGTTTGCCACTCAGCACAACAAACAGTGCCCACGATTCTCCTCCAGAGCAGGGCTGGGCCGGGGGTCCCTGGGGGACGCGTTCGCGATCCCGTGGGGGGGCCCCCTGCTTTACGTGTTTCCCCCCGCAGTGCTGATCCACAAGGTTCTGCAAAAAGCCAGGAGAGAAAAGGCTCGGATGATCCTGATAGTCCCAACGTGGGATCGCCAACAATGGTTCCCCCTACTCCTGCGCATGTCGGACCGCCCACCGATGCCTCCTCCGGTGGCGCCGGATCTGCTCACGCAAGCCCAGGGGTCCATAGTGCATCCGCACCCCCAAAGCCTGCGACTGCAAGCGTGGCTAATCCATGGCTCAGCTCCCTAGAGAGCACATGCACAGTGGAAGTACAGCAAGTCCTAGAAAGTAGCAGGAGGACTTCCACTAGGAAAACCTACAAACAAAAATGGACTCGCTTCATGGCTTGGTGTTCTACCAAGCAGCTGGCCCCCCTTTCGGTGCCTATACCTACAATTCTAGAGTACTTACTGGACCTCAAGAGAGGAGGACTCTCGCTATCCTCGTTAAAGGTCCACCTTGCCGCCATCTTGGCGTTCAGACATGAGGATGGAGGGCACACGGTGTTCGCCCACCCTATGGTTACCAGGTTCCTCAAAGGGTTGGTAAACCTCTACCCCCCTCGGAAACCGATTCCACCCTCGTGGAGCTTGGACCTGGTGCTTACCACACTCATGGGACCACCGTTCGAGCCCTTGGCCACGGTTCCCCTTCGCCTCCTTATAATAAAGACGACCTTTCTTCTTGCGATTACGTCAGCTCGTCGGGTGAGCGAGCTTGCGGCAGTCATGGCAACGCCACCCTGCACTGTTTTTTCCAAGGAGGCGGTAACCATACGGCTGCATCCAGCCTTTGTTCCCAAAGTTTCTTCCGAGTTTCACATCAATGAACCTATTGTTCTACCCTCATTTTATCCAAAGCCTCATAACTCCAGCGAAGAGGCGCGCCTACACCTCCTGGACGTTAGGAGGGCGCTAGCCTTCTACGTAGACAGGACCAAGTCCTTCCGGAAAACGGATAGACTCCTAGTCTCCCTCGCTCCCAAATCGAAAGGAGAAGGTCTCTCATCGCAGAGAATCTCAAAGCACATTGTATCCTGCATAAAAATGTGCTACGAGCTCGAAAAGACTCCTTTTTCGGCCACTCCCAGGGCTCATTCCACCAGGGCGGTGGCAGCATCAACAGCCTTTTTCAAGGTCGTTGCATTGAAAGACATTTGCAGAGCGGCGACCTGGTCATCCTACGACACCTTCGCCAAACATTACGCCCTTCACAGGGTATTTGAGGAGGATACCCGTCTCTCTGCAGCGGTCCTCTCGGGGACTAGCTGCACATAATCCGATTACCCAGCAGTAACCCAAGATAGGTGGTGGGTAATCACCTATGGTGGAGCACCCACGGGGACACTCGAAGAAGAAAGAGAAGTTACTCACCGTAGTAACGGTGGTTCTTCGAGATGTGTCCCCGTGGGTGCTCCACTTCCCGCCCATCCTCCCCGCTTCGGATCTCTGTTAGTGTTTTGCAGGGGCACCCGATGCGGTTGGTCGAGGAACTGGCGGGGACCGGATCGCGCACATGGCCAGGAGCACGCCAGGGAGCGGCGCGCGCCGGCGCATGCGCGGTCCGGCAGAAACTGCTTGGAAGATCCGATCTGCGGCGCTGGCCAAGCCGTCACCTATGGTGGAGCACCCACGGGGACACATCTCGAAGAACCACCGTTACTACGGTGAGTAACTTCTCTTTTTCTCTTACTGGAAAGGAGCCCATTAGATAAGGAAATTAGTGCAGATTCCATACTATTCTAAGGCTTAAAACCAGATTGGTAGGAATTGGGCAGTATCTAGATTAAATTTTAGTTCTTCTGTCATGACCTTTTTCATGCTATGCACAAAAGCAGAGGATTGAGCCAGGCAGTAATTGGCAAGGTCATTGTCTAGTAATGACTTCTGGAACAAAGGCTTATTGTTACAGTTCTGCAAATTTGCAGATATCTGTGGGTATCTGTGGATGTGGATAACAATTTTGTGTCTGTTTTTATTGTGCCCTGTTTTCTCTGTTTTATTATGCCCTGTTTTAAAGGTGAAGGGTAACTTGTGAAGTGAGGCATCTGATGAAGTGAGTCTGTGCTCACGAAAGCTCATGCTCAAAACTTTTCTGTTAGTCTGTAAGGTGCCACAGGACCCTTCGTTGCTGTTACGGATCCAGACTAACACGGCTACCCCTCCAATACTTACCATCCTGTGTGGCACTATGAGAGATGTTGTAATACATTTTAAAGCTATATCAAGGGTGACTAGATCAGATGGCTAGTCATCTTTTTAGCATATGTACAAACCCAAATAAATATTCTGTGCTGTCCACATCAGGCTTTGCAGTTCTGATTTTTTCCAAAATGAATTATTGTGTTTCCTGGCCTTGTTTACTGTTAAGAATGCCTGTTAGTTCCTAAGTCCCTGATTCACTTGCTTGTCACTTTGACAATTTTTAGCCCATATGGGGTGAAATTTTCCATGTTGGGTGTCAACTTGAGATCCTTTAATTATTTATTGGATGGAAAAATTGCAGCCAAACTGTTCCAGATATTACAGAAAACACGGTTAGGGAAAAATACATTGTGTTGCCTGTTTTCTAAAAACAGTCTAGCCCATTGGTTCTCAGCCTTCCCAGACTTTCTGATTTGTCTCGCTTTTCCTCAAGTTATACCTCACTTAAAAAATAGTCTCACATAAAAATACAAAAGTGTCACAGCACACGGTTGTTGAAGATGTGCTTACTTTCTCACTTTTACTTTATAACAGTAAAATAAAACAATTTGAATATAATTCTTTTTACTTTCAGTGTATAGTGTGTAGAGCAGTGTATATTGTCTATATGAAATTGTAGTTTGTAGTGACTTCACTTGTGCTTTTCGTGTAACCTTTTGTAAAACTAGACAAATATCTAGATTAGTTGATATACCCTTTGGAAGATCTCTGAATTTCTGGGGGGTCTTTGTACCCCTGGTTGAGAACCACTGTTCTAGCCTTCACCATGATTTGAATTAGGGGCTTGAAATTTTGTGAAAGATCTGCCTTTTGCCACGCCTTTGAATATCTGCTCAGTTTTGGCCAAGATTAATAAGACCCACACCTACAAGTATAGACTTTGTTTATCAGGTAATTTCCTGAAGATTCTGTCCTTCCTGTTCTGGTCTAATCTATGCAGCTTCTTATAGAGTGTTCATCATCTGAGTATCTGCACGCCTTCAAGGAGCTCATTAAGCAAAGTGACTACACAAATCACGTTTGTTCTCTCATTCTCTTCCCAAATGGAGAGATGTGTACAATGGAAGTGTGCGTCTTTTAATTTTCCTAATATAAATATTCTCATTGCTAGAGCTTCTTGATGTGAGATTGCACTTGAATCTGGGACTCCAGGTGGGCTTTTGCTTGGCTGGTTTAGGCAGAGCACACCTGTGGTATTGAAGCTTTCCCAGTTGTGCATGGTCTTTTCCATGACCTAGGATCATCTTGATGCCACACTCTGAGGCAGGTTGTCAGCATTCAGAATTCATGAAATGGTTTGCTACCGGGGTAACTCTTTGGCCGTGTCTACACTTGCACAAATCCCTTTGAAGATTACTAGTGAGGCGTTGAAATGCATATTCAGCACCTCATTAGCATGCCTCTGGCTGCGGCTCTTTGAAATTGCTGCTTTTCGCCGCTGTGCGGCTCGTCCAGAAGGGGACTCTTTCGAAGGGGGAATAAGGGGATTTCTTTGTAGTTGAAGCAGGGTCATTGGTCGGTCTTGCTGTGTTGGGCCTGGAAGGGCTCTGACCAGTCCCTTTTAATGAGGCAATGGTCTGTTCAAGACAGTGGCTGGGTTGTGGTTAGAGTCCAGTGCAGATACAAGATATTCTCACTTTGTCACAGCTCCTGTGAGATTTCTTTTGTCTTTGATACTCTGTAAATTAACATAAAATCTGTTACCTTTTGGCTCTGGCTTTTACACTCAGGTCAAACTGTTTTAATTGAGTTACCATTCTTTAATTTGGTGTTTGAAGTTCCTCCTACCTTCTTGTCCTGTCTGGGGCTCCGATTTACCAAGTTGTGATGTTGCAACTTCATATTCTTTATGGAAATATTTGTTTGAATATGCCTAACTCAGACATGAATTATGCAAAAGGTGCTATGTAACTTATCGTTGGAGAGCTTGTAGTATCCTGAATGTGCATATTCTGTTTGTGTGCATGTATCCTTCTTTTATTTGAAGTTAGAAATATGAATGCTAAAACTATTTGCTAATGAAAGCCATTGGTACTGCTCCAGAAACTTCATAGTCCAGTACTCAGGACAGAGATCTGTGAATGGTATGTTTTTTTTTTTCTGTAAGCCTGAAACTATGGTTTGTCTCACCAAGGTATGTGGCTGGGTCACCTGGTGCTGGAGCCCATTTTGGACGGGTTACTTTTCCAGGAGGGTGTGAAAGGGTTTTTGCCTTAGGCAAAATCCATTTATAGGCAGGAAACCAGACAATAAAAGAGTTAGCAGTTGTGAGAGAAGAACCATCCACTGCTTGCCACCAAGATGACTGCTGGAAACGGCTAAGAGTGAATGAGGGAAGGATCATGCCCAAACTGGGAGACTGCCTAGCAGGTGAAAAAGGTGACTGAGTATTGCTAGGGTAAGAAATTGCATGTAACAATTTTTGTGGAATATTAAGTGTAGCTGGCATGTTTTGTTTTCTTTTGCTTGGTAACTTACTTTGATTTGTAATCACTTGCAACCACCTAAATGCTATTTATATATTTAATAACATCCCTTTTCATTATTATTAAATCCAGTGTAAATAATTTTTACCTGGGGACAGGACTACAGCTGTGCATATCTCCCTTTGATTGATAAAGGGGGCAAGCATCTATGAGCTCACTTTATGCAGAGTGAGATGCATATAAACTTGATGCAGAGTGAGATGCATTTATGTGGGGGTTTTGGTCCCACTGGGGCTGTACACTGGGAGTTCTGTCAAGTCAGGTGGCACAGCTTGCAGGGAACACTGGTGTCATCCAGCCAGGCCTCAGCAAAATAGACTGTCTTGAGTGCATCATTACCGAGGTGTTAGTATCATGTTTGTTAGACCGTGTGTACGCTTGACATGCGCAACAAAACTTTTGCCATTCGTGAGTGCTAACCCCTTCCCCTAACTAATGATAAGATTTTGCCATATTGAGTGCACACGTGAATACTGCTTTATTGGCAGAAGTGCTCTCTTGCCAACAAAGTGTAACGTGCTGGTTGGGGATGTGTATTGTCTGCAAAAATTCCAAAAAAAAAAAAAGCATTCACATGCATCAACTTTTTCGCAATAGGGCTGGGTTAACAAAGCCTTTTTGCTAAACGCTACATAGTGTAGGCACAACCCTAGTGGTAAAACTTGTACTGATGAGCAGAACCTTTAGTTTGTGATTCTTTGAGGTCTCTGCTTCTGGGCCCTACCTTGGTAGTGCTCGTGTGCAGTGCGTAGGTGCTACATATCTGAAATCTGGGTTTTTTATGTCTGTTTCTGTTCCTCCCAATTTGAACTAATAGGTGGTGATTGCAGATGATGTCATGGGATAGTCCAAGCAGAGGAATGGTTTTCTGTTTCCCCAGCTACCATGGGAAGAACGTGTTTTTTAGGACTGGAATGTGGCTGAGTCCTGGAAATTAGTGGAGATGGATTAGTGTGTACCGGGAATAGTGGTAGGTGTGCTGGGAGCATGATGGCATAACAGCAGTGAAGATAATTACAATAGGTAGGGCTGAACCTGGCAAGAGGAAGTATCTGTGTCTTCACGCATGGGAGTCTGGGCTGTGGCTGGGTACTCCTGGCTGCAGTAAGTTGGTGGGTGTGGGTGGGCTTGTACAGGTCATGGGCTGTGAATTTGATTGCCTGTGACTAAAACCTAGAATCATTGAATCCTAGGGCTGGAAGGGAACTCTGGAGGGACTTAACCATGAAATGGGCCACTCATTGAACATGGAGAGAAGATGAAATACTGAGTAGCTGCTCATTCTGGGAATCACGATTCAGTATGTTCACTGGAAACCACAGGGGTCCCATGAAACAAAAAATAGTGTATGATTTAAAGATGGTCTCATAATGGATGCTCCCAGCATGGCCAAACTGAAGTTGCAGAGACAACCTTGATTGTGTGACTTCCTAACTTTCCAATGCTTGACTTTGCAAGCTTAATGCTGAAGGTTTTCTCTATTTTTTTTCCATTCATGGGTGGAATAAATTTTATGTGCACTAAGGTATATGTGGATGTGCACTACCAGTAGAAACATATGCTGCCAGCTGTGGGTGCTCTGCTGGGTGGCACCTGAATCTCTGCTGGACTGCCGCCCGAGCACTCGGTGTACAGGGAACACTGGTTTCCATACTTCTCTGCAATCGTTATTTTTCAGTCTGGATTCTCAGGATGTCTTCTCAGGAATGTCATTGTCTTTGAGAAATTGATGAACCATATTGGAGGATCAGAGGGGTAGCTGTGTTAGTCTGGATCTGCAAAAGCAACGAGGGGTCCTGTGGCACCTTATAGACTAATGGAAATGTATGAGCATAAGCTTTCGTGGGCAAAGACCCACTTCATCAGATGTCCTGCATCTGACGAAGTGGGTCTTTGACCACAAAAGCTTATGCTCATACATTTCCGTTAGTCTATAAGGTGCCACAGGACCCCTCATTTCTTTTGCATATTTGGGGACTTATCATTCAGATAAATGAAATACCTTTTTGATTAAACATTTCTTCTCCTCCTCCCCAAATAAACATATATAAAAGTAAAGTAAAACAATACATCAGCCCAATGTTAGAGATCTTAATTGTAGAATCATCAGTAAATAGGAAGCACATGCTCCCGTTCAGTGGGTCTTTCGTTGTGTAATCATAGGTGCATGTGAATCTTTTGATTTACTTCATATCAAATTTCAGAAAGGCACGTGGAAAACAAAACTATACACAGTGGGTAGACTACACTGGTTGCTTGAGATCATTAAAAAGGTGTTTTGGTTTAGGGGGGATTATAGGGGCAGTTTTAGAGTTAGCGAGGCTCTGTGTTCAGATTCATTTTTGGGGCCTGCTGGGGACCCAGTCAAGAAGAAAATATTCACTCTTCTTGCCACTCCCCTTTTTAATTCTTTTTAATTCATTCTCTGGCTACCTAATTAATAAGAAGTAAATGAAAATAAAGTGAGGTACCTTGATTGTTTTTGTAGTCTTTTTCCACAGACTGCTTGAAAATTGTTGAGGGTCTTGGTGGACCACTTAATGATCTTTCCAAGTATTGTTTGTACCATTAGCTAAGTATTATAAAGTGCTTTGGATAATAGTGCTTTATTTTTAAAAAAAAAAAAAAAAAAAAAAAAAAAAGCACATAGTAATAGATGCAAGAATGGAAAAATAAAAGTTAACTTCTCCTGAAGACACTTACTCAATTTGGGGGGAAAAGAATACAGATAGCTTTCTTTCTGTACTTTCTCTTTACAAATTCATCAATTAAGTCATCAGAAATAATATTTTGTGAAGAGGCATTTTCAGTTGTCGATATTGCTGAACTTGTCAAATGTTCCTGACTGATTGTATCTTGCAAATAATTTTTAACTCATTTCAATACAGAAAAAGAACATTTGCCAGAAGTGTTTGTGACAGGTATTGTTAAAAATATTTTGGAATGGCTTCTACATCTGGAAAAGTTGCCTTCAAATCATCATGTATAAGTCTATACAAATCAGCTGGTGCTCTCAAACTGCAAACTTCATAATTTTTGATAAAATGAATGAAATGTTTCACTTCCTCTTCAGAGAGATTCATGTCTGTGTCCTTGGTAGAATTCACTTGATTTCTTACTGTAGTGGATTTTAGCATTTTCATCCATACTTCTGTCAAAAAACATGGAAAATCAACTTTTTTTTTTTTTTAAGGGATTCACCTCTACTCTGCAATTGCGCTATTAATTGTTTCACAAGTACAATAAATTCTTTCATATCTGGCAGCTGGGAGGTTGCTGGATATTCAGATATTCTGGACAGTAGGGATGTATACTTAGCAATGCGTAACACTAAAGAAATATCGGATTAGATATTAAGAAACAAACAAAAATGTATGCAGCGTACTTTTTTTTTTAAAAACCAACAGTAGTATCGTACACTGTTAACTTATACTGTATTTTCTGTGTTTATTTGTATTTATGTTCACTATACTATACTTACGGACAACATAACCAGCATTTTAACCACAAGTGATTTTAGTTATTTGTGTGTTCCGGATGATAGAATGCTGGATGTGAAAGGGTTTACTGTAACATTGATGGTCTCAAAAACAATCTTCTCTTTCCCTTTTAAATTGGTTTCATTGTCTCTAGTTTTGTCAAAAAATAACTTCCTGTTTTTTTTTAAATACTTCTCATCAAATATATCAGAGGAACCTATAGTTTCTGTTAATGTCTCTGCTTCCATGGACCTATAGTCATCTTAAACTTCCATGACAAACCCCAAAACTAACAGTTGTGTGGCATTCAGTGAATTTGTATCAATTTTTTTTGCAGTGATTTGGTGATGGCATTAATTCTTTGAAGTAAACTGTTCCACGAAATAGTGAAAACAGCAATATCAAACTTTTCAGACTTTTCTGAGAAGGATTTTGCTTCAGTTTTTGCACGTGGTTTTTCAGAATTTGTGGCTGTCTAATAAGTTTCTTTTTGTAACATCATAACTAATTTTCAAAGCCAAAACTGAATCTCCATGAACAGATCGCTTGGTGTCACAAATTCTTTTGGCTGTCAAATGTTTTCCATTTGTCTGCTTTAAGCATTATAGCATGATTATAGCATGCTCCACTGATGCGTGGAAACCAAAAAAAAAAAAAAAAACAAAGTCAGGAAAAAATGTAGCTCCTTCGCAAGAGTGGGCTGCAGCATTGCAGATGAAATTTAAGGAATGGCTTAAACATGCTATGAAATAAAGCAGAGGGCTTTGCATTGTTCAGACTTGCCTGTAGATCTGAATATTTTCCTGCCATATTTGTGGTGGTGTCAAAACTGCCCATAACAGGTTTTGCAATTTGCAATGATCTCCAAAACTGTTGTCTGTAGACATTCAGAAGTCTGGGATGTTAGCGGAACAAAACAACTCGCTCTACAACTTCATCATTGCTAGTCACGTATTTTAAAATTAATATTAATTGATCTAAGTGACTCACATCGGGTGGTGAATCAACTATTATGGAATAGTATTTGGCATCCTTCACTTTCAGTGAGTTGGTTTCTGAGCTGCTCTGCTATTATAGGAATGAATCCGTTGTAGGCTTGGTGCATTTAAAAAGTTCATACAATCGTCGAATCCTAGGGCTGGAAGGGACCGCAGGAGGGTGCAGAGTCCAGCCGCCTGTCTTCCCTGAGCCACTGTGCTGACAATCTTTCAAACGTTCATTGAGAAAATTTGTCAAATTCACTGAGATATCCAAGGCAGGTTAAAAAGTTACCTTTTTGATTTGGTAATGAGACTCATCATGTTCTCTTAGAGCAGTGGTTCCCAGCCTTTTTGACATGATGACCCTCTTTGACAATGTAGTATGACTTTGTGACCCAAGGCAAGTAAAATGCGGAGGTGAGGAGAGGTTCTCCCCTGGGAAATTTTTTTATTATATAAACCTTGATTTCCCCCCCCCCCCGCGGCCCCAAAATGTCCCCCATTCCTCTGGTCTTAAACCCCTCGCATCCCTGAATCACCCCCAGGCTTAAACCCCTCGCAGCCCCAAAACGTCCCACTTTCCCCCAGGCCTATACCCCTCGCAGCCCCAAATCACCCCCAGGCTTAAATTCCTCGCAGCCCCAAAGCACCATCCCACCTACCTCACATGAGTGCTGCTGCTGCCCCCCTGCTGCTCCTTCGCTGGGCCAGTGCGGCTGCCTCCTCCACGCAGCTCCCCCCAGCACTCCTACTCCCTTCCTCCACCTGCAGCATGGGCAGCTCCCTACCCTGCCACACTGAAATGGGATTCAGTTTAATTGGTTTAATGGCCACATCCCTCTTGCAGGCCGTTAAATCAATTAAATTGAGTTCCATTTCTGTGCAGCAAGGCAGGGACTGGGAGCTGGAGGAGTGAGCAGTGGCTGTGGTGGGAGCTGCACATGGCTCCTTAAAGAGGCACATGTGGCTCGGAGCCACCCAGCTGGTAACACTTGGAAAATCTACTGGTGACCCATGTTTGGGGAATCCCTGTTTTAGAAGTAGATTCAAAGAAGACACCAGTTTTTCAGGGGCAATAACATGTCTGAGCATATTCCTTTAGCAAGAACCCTCCTCCTTAAACTGAGCCGATAACACAGAATCAGTTCCTCTGGATAGTTTACATCTTTGAACAAACTTATACATAGCATTAATATGAGCTTTGCGAGTTTTATGATCAGTAGTATCTCCTGCAGGATTTCAGTTAGAGTGCCCATCGACAAATGTTTGTTTTCCCATACTATGGTCAGAGAATATTTTGTAAACGTAACAGTAGGCTGCCTTGATAGTGTTTCTCCCCTCTCCCTCCCACAGAAAAATCAAATAATTTCTCATTTCTTCGTCCTCAGAAAATGGGACTCATGAAGACCTCTAAATTGCTTTTGCCCTCCAACCTCATACTCTTTTCTCAAATTTTCCATATTACCTATGTTTTTTGGCAAGTCAGCAAATGGTCAGATACTTTGTCAGGCTTTTTGATGAATGTCCTCTATTCAATACTAACAGATTTTTAAATAAGGTAAGAAACTTTTGCCTCACTTTCGTTTTGTGCTTTTGACTGCCAGACTCATAGGCTATGTCTACACTTGCCCTGAACGTTGAAGGGGGCAAGGTAATCAGGCTGCTGGGAGATTACTAACGAAGTGCTGCGATGACTGTGCAGCACTTCATTAGGCTAATTCTCCCTGTGGCAACTTGGAAGTGCCTGCACTACTTTGAAGTGCCTTTATTCCCCAAAACTGTGGGGAGTAAAGGCACTTTGAAGTGCCCATGCCTACACGGCGTGCCAGCACTTCGAAGTTTGATACTTCGAAATTGCCGCAGAAAGAATTAGCCTGATGAAGTGCTGCATATTCATCACAGCACTTCATTAGTAATCCCCCAGCAGCCTGATTACCTTGCCCCCTTTAACGTTCAGAGCAAGTGTAGACATGGCCATAGTATTGTATTCATTATTGCTAAAAACTGACTTTGATTTTTATGCATATTTGAAATGTCTGAAAGAACAGGGATGTAGCCACATGTGGTCTGGGTGGTCTATGATCTGGACCACCTAATTCTTCTTCGAGTGTCCCCGTGGGTGCTCCACATTAGGTGTCGGGCTCGCCCGGCGCCGCAGATCGGATCTTCCAAGCAGTTTCTGCCGGACCGCGCATGCGCCGGTGCGCGCCACTCCCCCGCGCGCTCCCGGCCACGTGCGCGATCCGGTCCCCGCCAGTTCCTCTTAACCGCGGTCGGCTGCAGACGGAATCTGACTAGGCTAAGGCCAAATAGCGTATTCAACGACTTTATCTGTTTTTCTTTCAAAGTTTTTCAGATACTTAGGCTACTACGAGTTAGCCGGTTGTTGTTTTGCCAAAAAAAAAAAAAAAAGAACAAACAACAACAAACAAACTATGAGCGGGACAGCTTCAGCCAGTCCCAGTAACAACCGCCGGAGGCCAGGAGCTACGGCCATCAGCCCTCCTGCTGAGGCAGGCCATCGGACGGGGAAAACAGCACAAAGAAGGTGCTAAGTACCCACTTAATAAAACTCAAAGACTCACCAACAATGTCCTCTTCAGGCTTTAAAAAATGTGAGTCCTGCCGAGAGGCGATTAAGGAGAGACAGGGAGATGCGGCTTAAAATGCTGCTTTTGATAAGGCCCTCCAGCCAGACGTGCCGGAGCGGCCGCAGCAGGAGGGACCCTCCGGGGCCCATAAAAGGAAAGCTGCCTCCCTCACTCCATCAGCGCAGAAACGGAGGAAAGTCTCCCCAACCCAATCCCTGCCAGCAGCAACAGCGAGCGGGACGGGAGGAGCGCACAGCCCCCAGCCGCAGCAACAGCTGATCGGCGGCGGCAGGGAGAGCCACGTGGAAGCGGCTCAGCCTCCGATGATCAGCCAGCCGCCCGGCACCGCAAGCAGGGCAGCGGCTTAAAACTGCTTTTCATAAGGCCCTCCAGCCAGACGTGCCGGAGCGGCCGCAGCAGGAGGGACCCTGCGGGGCCCATAAAAGGAAAGCTGCCAAAAACGGAGGAAAGCCTCCCCAGCCCGATCCCTGCCGGCAACAATAGCGAGCGGGACGGGAGGAGTGCGCAGCCCCCAGCCGCAGCAACAGCTGATCGGCGGCGGCACGGAGAGCCACGTGGAAGCGGCTCAGCCTCCGATAATCAGCCAGCCGCCCCGCACTGCAGGCAGGGCGGCGGCTAAACAAGCGCCGGTACCGGCGGCACCGCAGGCAGCGGCACCGACCCCCGGGGAACCGGCGGTGCAGAGCGCGCAGGCACGCAGCCTGCAGGCACCGGAGGACACCGCACCTGCGGCACCCCCCTCCAGCGTGCCGAGCTCGGTGCGCACGGGGCCGGGATCCCCTGTACGTCAGGGGGCGGAGTTACCTCCTCAAGGGAGGGGAAAGGCTGCACACAAGAGGAGGCATTGCAGCCCCTCTCCGCACAGGGCTGTGGAGTTGCTTTCTCACAGCCCTCCGCTTATGTTACAGACTCCAACCAGAAGGCAGGGGTCCCCCCCTAGCCTACCCGGAGCCCCCTTATCCATCTTTTGCAACCAGCCTCACCCTGGCTGGGACCACCTTCACCCTTCCTGGGGTTTGAACCGCTGGACTATTATGCAAAATCGCTCTCTCCAGCCCTCCCCCAGACGCAGAGGATACGCACCAAGGGAGTGGTCTAGGTCACCTTCCCAAGAACAGTGCCTATACTGCCATGGTTGCCGCTACCACGCGGGGCATAGACACCATCGGCTATCTACCAGGGAAAGATCCCCACAAACGATCTCGTACCCGCGAGGGCAATTGCGACCGGGGACAGAGACTCAAGCATCTCAGGGGGGACTGGTTATGGAACCCCGAGATTTTCCCTTGCAAACCTCTAGCGAGAGGGTGTACCATCACCAGCAGGAACCGGAAGGGTCCACAGAGACATATCCCAGTGGTTCCTCGCTCTCCTCCCCGGATGAGGCTACGGCCCCGGGGGACGTCCATCCTCCGGACGATCTCAAACAGTTCCAAGAGCTGTTTTACGAGGGTGGCCTTCACGCAAGGCATCCAGACAGCTAAGGTGCAAGAGAAACACCATAAGCTCCTCAAAAAGCTGAGACCTCCGGCCTCCTCCAAAATAGCAATACCACTTAATGACGCAATCTTGGAGTCTGCCACTATGATATGGCAGACTCCTGCAACTATTCTGCCTGTCCACAAGAGAGCGGGAAAAAAAAAAACAACTTCGTGCCGACAAAGGGCACGGAGTTCCTGTTCAGCCACCCACAACCAAATTCCTTGGTGTTGGAGTCGTCGCAATGTGGGGGAACAGACAAACATGCCAAAAAGCTAGAGCTGTTGGGCAGAAAGGTCTACTCCTCCTCCACTCTACTGTTGCGAATGGCAAATTACGCAGCGCATCTAGCGAACCATAATTTCGATAACCACATTAGGTTAACCTCCCTCATGGACTCGCTTCCAGAGGGCAAGAAACCAGTGCTCAAGGCCATCATGCAAGAAGGCTACGCGGCCTCGAGGACGGGAGTTCAGATCGCCCTGGATGTTGCGGACTCAGCAACAGCGTCCCCAGTGCCACAGGGGGTTACGAGCAAGGGTGACATCAACAGCACCAGCAGTACAGAACTCCCAGGCGTCGTTCCCAACACAGCCGTGCGTCCTCGGGGCAGGGCCAAAGGCCACAAGTTTGACACACAGATCCAGGGCTGCGCCATCACTACCGTCGCAAGGTCATCCGAAGCGGTTATTCCACCATCGCCTCCGACCATTCTATAACCAGTGGCGAAGGATCACCACAGACAAATGGGTGCTGGAGATCATAGCCACGGGGTACGCCATCCCCTTCCAGTCGCTCCCACCGCCATGACCTACACCCAGGCCCCACCTCCAGGAGGCCTCCCACGCGGCGAGGCTCAAGCAGGAGGTAGACCATCTCATGCTCATAGGGGCAGTGGAAAGAGTGCCGGAGCCACTGCAAGGGAGAGGGTTCTACTCCAGGTACTTCCTCACGGGGAAAAAGACAGGAGGCGGGAGGTCCATCTTAGATTTTCGAGGCCTCAACCGGTACCTGCGCAAGCAACGCTTTCGGATGATCACAATCGCCTCCATCCTTACAGCACTATACGATGGAGATTGGTTCGCAGCCCTCGACTTATAAGACGCGTATTTTCACATAACTATTCATCCGGCTCACCTACGATTCCTCTGGTTTCTCATGGTAGGCAAAGAACATTTTCAATACAAGGTCCTACCGTTTGGCCTCTCCTCGGCCCCCAGAGTCTTCACCAAGCCCTTGGCAGTGGTGTCAGCCTACCTGCACAGACAGGGGGTATTTATATTCCAGTATCCGGATGACTGCCTACTCAAAGGGGCCTCGAAGGAGGAGGTACTACGCATAATATGCGTCACAACAGGCACGTTCTCTCGCTCGGCCTGGTTATCAATCTGACAAAATCAAAGATAGACCCCATGCAGGACATAGAGTTCATAGGGGCACGCATAAATTCTATTACAGCGAGGGCGTATCTACCAGAGACTCCCTTTCGGGCCGTCGGCTCCCTCGTGCAAGTCTTCACCTTCAGCCCTACGGTGCTGTTTCTGACGTGCTTACAGGTGCTGGGCCACATGGCAGCAGCGGCGTTCGTACAACAGAACGCCAGGTTACCCATGCGCAGCATGCAGCACTGGCTGGCGAGCGTATACAACCCGGCAGCACACACTGTTCACAGGGTGGCGTCGCCCACAACAGAGGTGCGCAAATCCCTGCAATGGTGGGTAAACCCCGAGAACCTGCTAACAGGGGTACCCTTCCACCAACCACACATATTGGTTTTTCTTACTACAGACGCCTCCCTCATAGGGTGGGGAGCAGACATGGGCGAAGAGGTGACGCAAGGTCTGTGGTCCTCCACGGAGCAGTCACTGCACACAAATATACTGGAGCTCAGAGCAGTGTTCAACGCCTGCAGACACTTTCGAGACCATATAAAAGGCAAAGTAGTCGGGATCAGTATAGACAATACCTCCACCATGTTTTATATGAATCGGCAAGGAGGAGCTCGGTCCCGTGCCTTATGTGCAGAAGCAGTCCGGTCGTGAAACTGCTGCATCGCCAACAATATAACCCTGGAAGCCTCGTACTTCCCAGGCGCTCACAATGTGCAGGCAGACCAGCTGAGCAGGCGTTTTCGCACTCACGCACGAGTGGCAGATCCGTCCCGATCTACTGCAACCGATTTTTCATGCATGGGGTTTTTCCCCAGATAGACCTGTTTGCTACTCAGCACAACAAGAAGTGCCCATGATTCTGTTCCAGGGCAGGACTGGGACGGGGGTCCCTGAGGGACGCCTTCGCGATCTCTTGGAGGGGCCCCCTGCTTTACGCTTTCCCTCCCACAGTGCTCATCCACAAGGTGTTGCAGAAAGCCAGGAGGGAAGGAGCCTGAATGATCCCGATAGTCCCAACGTGAGATCGACAGCAATGGTTCCCCCTACTCCTGCGCATGTTGGACCGGCCACCGATGCCCCTTCCGGTGGCGCCGGATCTGCTCACGCAAGCCCAGGGGTCCATAGTGCATCCGCACCCCCAAGGCCTGCGACTACAAACGTGGTTAATCCATGGCTCAGCTCCCTAGAGAGCACATGTACGGAGGAAGTGCAGCAAGTCCTAGAAAGTAGCAGGAGGACTTCCACCAGGAAGACCTACAAGCAGAAATGGACTCGCTTTACGGCATGGTGTTCTACCAAACAGCTAGCCCCCCTTTCGGTGCCTATGGCTGTGATATTAGAGTATTTACTGGACCTCAAGAGAGGAGGACTCTCGCTATCCTCGTTTAAGGTCCACCTTGCCGCCTTTTTGGCATTCAGACACGGAGAGACAGGGCATACGGTGTTTGCCCATCCCATGGTTACCAGGTTCCTTAAAGGGCTGGTAAACCTATACCCCCCCCTCGGAAACCGCTTCCACCTTCGTGGAACTTGGACCTGGTGCTTAATGCGAAAAGGGGACCACCGTTCGAGCCTTTGGCCACGGTTTCCCTCTGCCTCCTTATGATAAAGACGACCTCTCTTCTCGCAATCACGTCAGCTCGCAGGGTGAGCGAGCTTGCGGCAGTTATGGCAACGCCACCCTGCGCTGTTTTTTCCAAGGAGGCGGTAACCATACGGCTGCATCCAGCCTTTGTTCCTAAAGTTTCTTCTGAGATTCATACTAACGAACCTATTGTTTACCCTCGTTTTATCCAAAGCCTCATAACTCTGACAAAGAGGCGCGCCTATGCCTCCTGGACGTGAGGAGGCGCTAGCTTTCTATATAGACAGGACCAAGTCCTTCCAGAGAACGGATAGACTCCTAGTCTCTATCGCTCCCAAATCAAAAGGAGAATGTCTCTCTTCGCAGAGAATCTCGAAGCACATCGTATCTTGCGTTAAAAAGTGCTACAAACTCAAAAAGACTCCTTTCCTGGCCATGCCCAGAGCTCATTCCACTAGGGCGGTGGCAGCATCAACAGCCCTTTTTCAAGGGCGTTGCGCTAAAAGACATTTGCAGAGTGGCGACCTGGTCATCCTGTGACACCTTCGCCAAACATTACGCCCTTCACAGGGTATTCCAAGAGGATACCCGTCTCTCGACAGCGGTCCCCTCGGGGACAAGCTGCACATACTCCGATTACCCACCTCCTATCTTGGGTTACTGCTGGGTAGTCACCTAATGTGGAGCACCCACGGGGACACTCGAAGAAGAAAGAAAGGTTACTCACCGTAGTAACGGTGGTTCTTCGAGATGTGTCCCCGTGGGTGCTCCACTACCCGCCCATCCTCCCCGCTTCGGATCTCTGTTTAGTGTTTTGCAGGAGCATCCGAGGCGGTTGGTCAAGGAACTGGCGGGGACTGGATCGCGCACGTGGCCGGGAGCGCGCGGGGGAGTGGCGCGCACCGGCGCATGCGTGGTCCGGCAGAAACTGCTTGGAAGATCCGATCTGCGGCGCTGGGCGAGCCCGACACCTAATGTGGAGCACCCACGGGGACACATCTCGAAGAACCACCGTTACTACGGTGAGTAACCTTTCTTTTTGGTTTAACACCAGTGGCATGGAAACCTCTTTTACAGCAAGGTGCTGAAAGCCAGACCCTGTCTTTCCTAGGGGCAGGGCCACAGTTGGGTGTGGGCCACAGGCATTAAGTGTAAGGGGACTATTGGCCCCTTATTAAAAACTCAGTGGCGTTTGGAGTTGGTTAGCTCCCTGTCTCAAAAGGAAGAGGAAGGGTCTTTGAGGAATCAGGACCTTAAGACTGACAGTACCCAGGGACATTGGGCAGACCAATGAGGGAGTGAGGAGGCTGGGGAGAGTCCTGTGCTCGAAGTGAACGCAATGTGCCTGGACAGAGGCTCAGCTAAGGAGACAGCGTGTGGCTTAGGTGAGTCATGCTAGCATGAGCGCTGCACCCAGAGAAGGCCCGTCTGAGACACAGCCTAGCGTAGATTCATGCTGTGCAGCCCAAGACACAACACAGAGGGCAAATCAGTCAGATAGGCCCTGAGACTCAGCAGAGGGCTGTGGCCTGGAGCTCGGTGTGGCGAGCAGCAGCGGAGGCTCTGGGCAGTCTCAGCTCAGGGGGACTTCTCCAGCTAAGGAGAAGCGGGGAGACTTGGGCGAGGGGGTAGTCACCTGACATAAGTGTGTGACTTGTAGCACAGCCAGGACCCGAGGAAAAGACCTGGGACCTACAAAGAACAGACTGTGAACTGCCCTTATACCCCAGACACAGTGTGTGACATTTCCATGCCACAGAGTAGAGTGATGTATTTTCTACTAACTTTTTCCATTTGTTTGTTGTTCATTTGATATTTTTAATTGATTTGTAGTCAATAAATTGTATTTTTCTAAATTATTTGCAAATACATGCAATGGGTAAGGGAAGCATCCAATGTGGAGAGAGCACCCTGGAGTGGGTACATGCAGCTCCTGCCCCAGATGGTGACGACAAGACGAGGGGTTAAGCCCCAGGAACCTTGAGCCTGGCCTTGTTGGTGTTACAAGGACTCTGCCACACATGGAAGTGGAAAGGGAGCCTGTGGTGTCAGGGAGGCCTCTGGGTTAAGGAAATGGGGGTGGAGACTCAGATCCTTTTGCTAGTCCACTTTGCTGGGGGTAGTGTATGAGACAGGAATGTTCTTCACAATAATGGTACTGTTCCCCTGCTTACATAAGGGTAAAGCAGGGCTGCTTACACAATAGCCAGGCCCCTGAGCAGGCTTGTGCCCTGAGAAGGGTGGAGCCTCAGGAGGAAGGGGTGGAGTTGGGGGCCCAGAGCAGGAGCAAAACCGCCATGGTAGGGCTGGAGAAAAGACTGACAGAGGAGATGGGAAGGCCTCCATGGCTGTGGAGGACAGCTCCAGGCACCCAGTGGTCCTGCACTGCTTAGTTGGAAGAAGTGGGTAGAGACCTACATGTGCCCCACCTGAAGGTGAGAGGGTGGTGTGATGGGGTTCAGGGGTCCCCCTGCACTGCACCCCGTCCGCTGGCAGGAGTGACTCTCACTCAGCAGGTACAACAGCAGGTTTATTAGGCAACAGATGTCCAGTTTCTCACAGAAGCAACAGCACAGCAGCCAGAGACAGTCCTTCCAACCTGTCCTGGGGGGAAGACCCCGAGGGGTGCCCCTCTGGGGTGTAGCTTTCCCCCTCCTCAGGCTGGCTGCCTTCCAGCTCTCCCTTTTTCTAGCCTCTAACTGCCACCCCCGATTCAAAACCCAGCTCAGCTCCTCCCTCCTCTTTGTTCAGGGCAGAGGTGTTATCTGCCAGTTGTAGCCCCAGGGTCATCCTTAGCCACTGGGAGCTGCTGCTTGCCTCAGACATCCAGCCTGACTCACAGATGCACTCCCCCCACTCCATTACAGGTGGTCACAGTTTCTCTGGCCATTCTCCCTCCCCTAGTCCTGGCGGCAGCAGCCAATTCCCCAGGTGGCGGTCAACAGCAGTGCGGTATTTCAGGGGCTGGAGGACTTAGAAGCAGGGGATGGCACAGCCACAGCGCTAGCTTTTCTCAGGCTGGCTGCCCCATGCTCCTCTGAAGTCTAATAGGCTATCTTTGCGCTGCTTGCCTCTTCCTGCCGGCTGTCCTGACGATCCTTCCACCCTCCGCCCTCTCTGCACAGGGACCAGCCTCCCTCCACCCCCGTGCCCCATGTTGTTGGGTGGCCCTTTGCCAGGGTACCGTGTTTTATTGTAAATCCAGCTTCGGGGAGTTAACCATTGGTGCGGGCAGAGAAGACAAGTTGGAGAGCGCTGGACTGACAATATGCATGAGAGGTGTCGGGTGCTCTGTGTGATGGTATAACATGTACTGCACAAAGAAAACACACTGATTAAAAAACGTTAGAAATTTTTCTACTGTGTTTTAAGTACTTTAAATTATTTTTCTTAAGTTGCAAACATTTAAGAGATCTTTTTGAATCCAGGTGGCTAATTTGATTGCCTTCCTCAGAGCTGGGAACAGAGACTTCAGTATCAGTGAGGATTCTATAACTAATTCAATTAAGTATCTGTTCAGTATTGCCTAAACCAGCATCACATCAAAATTTATTAAAAGTCAATTCAGCATGATTTTACAGAAGAAGGAAGGCAAGGGAATTCCCATTTGTTTTAAGTTAACTCATATTGCTGCCTCTGCTTGGATTTAGCTGTATCTTCTTTTAACAACATTCTCTCCCTGTTGTTAATCCCGTCTTTCAAAGTTCTGAAAATTTCACCCTTCAGATACACCCTCTGTTTCCCTTAGAATGCCTGAGGAGTATGAAAAACTATCCATATTTTATTTAAATAAATCCATATTATATTTAAAAAAATGCTTTCCCAAAGTGAGGGGTTGAGTAGAATTTTACAAGATTGCGTTAACCCTTTCTAGCCAAGAAAAAATAAATTGTAAAGAATCTTCATACGTTGGAGATGGTGTAAGGAATTCAGAAAAAGGTGTTCCCCCTTCTCCATTATTTAACATTTAATTTTTCCCACCTGTTTTTTTGGCTCTAAGCTTGGACACTGTAATATATTATGTAGTTTGACTAATAAACTCTAGTCCACACTCACTGTGTTGCAAGAGCACAGTGAGCAGCATGTCAGCATGCTCTCTCTTCCCAGTTCATTCAATAATTCAGAAGTATCTGTTAAAAATCTGCTTCTGTATGCCACTAAATCTTTCATTTTTATTCATGAGAAGGAAAAACTATGAATGACTAGTAACAAGTATCTAACAGTCTGTGGAATTTAAAATTGTTTGGCTTATGCCCATATATTCAAGTTTATGAACCTAATAAGAGGAATGCATTCAGATTCCCAAAGGTAGATTTTTCTTTTTTTTTTTTTCTTAAAAACGCTGAAATGCATAGGTGGATATTTCCAAAGATACTGAGTCATTTATTTTAAAAATTCCTGTTAATGCATGATGCTGAGCTGAACATTTTACAACTTGTACTAAAGTGAAAAATGTTACTTTCCACTGTGTAAGTTAGGGGAAAATATTACTTGCACAATAGCCACTGGGAAATAAGATAGGCATTAAGTTGGAAAGAAGTTGCATGAGAGAGGTTGTAAGTGGAGCTTGAAACAATCACAACAGAAAGATGGTTTCTTCAGTGCTTTCTGTTTGTTTAAAAAAAAAATCAAAATCCTCAAGTTACAGTGGTAAAGGACATCGCAAGCAGATGGCATCTAGCTCTCACTAAACCTCTTTTCAAGGAAGGAGTTCATAAACCAGAAATAGCCCTCAGCCTGCGAGAATGAATAGACACTCATTACATTTTCTGTGATGTTGTCTTCATAGTTTTTTTTTTTTAAAACACTGAAGTATTTTCAACAGAAAAAGAATGGAGGGGTAGAATCCCAGCCAGTATAAATCAGCCACTTTTTGCCATCTGAGAATCTGTCCTTGATTGTATTTTTATTTCTAATTAGGAAGTATTCCAGCCCTAACCAAAGACACTTACGAGGATGTGATTAAGGAAGAAGCCTGATTTAGTTGGCTACAGAGGGAAAAAGGGTTCCAGGATTTCTGGATTCTGTTCCTGCCTGTGCTGCCATGTATTATCATTTATGGAATATATACACGGGCAAGTTTTGTTGCCAAAAAATCTGTTTTTTTTTGTTTTTTTTTTTAATGACAAAACTCTGATAATGTTCACACTGCAATGCAATAAAAGTCACAAAAAACATCTAGGTTTGGGCAACAAAAAACTTCCCCCTCCAAATGGCACTTATTTCTTTCCCTCTTCCTTTACTGTCGACAGTCGTGGAGTGTGCCCCACAAGAGGTTTTTTTGCACTGTTATTGAACTCCAGGGTGTTTTCCACAATGCCAAAGTAGCCACTCTGGATGGCACTTTGAACTCCATTGTTCTGCAGCCAGATAAAAAGCAATCCATCCCTCTCCCTTGCAAGCCCTGAGAACTGGAACATGTATGGCCACATTTCTTGATCCTTGTGAGAGAAGGGGTCTGACTGGGGGACACTGCAGTGCAGAGCAAAGATAAAGGAGCTGAGGTGGTCTCACCATAAGGTGAGGGAGGTAAGCCATCATTCTGGCTCTGTGTCCAAGACATACCATTTTTATAGAGAGCTGGATGCAGTCCTGGGAGGGACCCCACCTCCAACACCAAGCATCCTGTGGATACTTCTGAAGACACTGAATCAGCAGAAAGAGGGCTTAACCTGGAGAAAGAAATTGTACATGACGATGTATAGGTGTACAAGGATATGGGATTCACACCTGGGTTGCCCGGTGTTGCAGGCAGTCAGGAACTATTCTCTAGTCCGGAGGTGAATGGCCAGTCTCAACCGTAGCTCGACATGGAGCAGGAAGCAAGGCAAGAGACACTGGTTAAGGGACTCGTGCTTGGGGATTGCAGTGGGGTGCAGGTAGGCAGGAGGAAGGTCACAGAAATGTAGGATAGTAACAGAGAGGAAGCCGTGCTAGTCTAATACACTATCAAAACAAAAAGCAGTCAAGTAATGCTTTAAAAACTAGCAAAATGGTTTATTAGGTGAGCAAAATGGCAAAATGGTTTATTAGGTAAGTGGTGACAGACCCACTTCTTCAGACCATAGCCAGACCAGAACAGACTCAATAGCTGGTCTGGATATGGTCTGAAAAAGTGGGTCTGTCCCACGACAGCTCACCTAATAAACCATTTTGCTAGTATTTAAAGTGCTACTTGACTGCTTTTTGTTTAGAAATGTAGGAGGCTGGTTGTGTTTCTGTGAGCTGACACAGTCCTGCATACCTAGACATTGTGTCCAAGTAGGGTGTTGGTGCACACCGAGATGTCAATTGACTCCTGCAGAGAGATTCTCTGGAAACTTTGCTCGAGATATTTGATTGTCTCTTGCAGATACTAAGGCAATTGTGAGGAGCACATAAGGAACGGAGCAACCCCTGCTAATATAGAGAACTAGAGTCTGCTTCCCTGCTTACCATCATGAGTGAGATATCAGCAAGAGTGATGCTATCCAGCAGACAAGTGGGGCATCATTAGAATTATTTCCATGCAGACGTGCTGCATGAAGCAGGACTTTCCCTATACATACCCCTCAATCCCCCTTTCCTCTTCCCCAAAACCCACCATGTTTGAAGTGCCTGTAGAGATGTGTGTCTTGCAATGATCAATGGAAAGGTGGCAGCGTATATTGAGAGGTTCTTTTGTGTGAAATTTTTCAACCTTGAGTGGGAGTTTTACTGTCCCTCTTTTTGTTACATACTTCTCTGGTATACCGCATCAACTGAGGAGGAAACAAGTGAACTAGGGAGGAACTGGTGAGGGAACCTTTGAGCTACTCCACAGTTCAAGCACAGATAAGGGAAGAGAGATGGCAAAGGGATTGAAAGATAGGAAATATACCACTGATCGTATGATGCAGGTTATGGAGGAGCAAACAGAGATGCTGAAGTGTTTAATAAGATACAGAGAGAGCACAAATGGTACTGACTTCCTTGCAACAGATACAGAATTCTTTTTTAAGCAACCCACCCTCTACACTCACACTCCTCTTTGCTGTCTGGGAATGCTCAGTTTCTGCTGCACTCCACTCCCTGTCACAACTGTGACCAGAACATCTGGACCCACATACAGTTGTGAGGCTTTCCTCCAATGCTCTGTTACCAGCAACAATTGCTCCTAGGTGTGTGACAGTGATTTGCAGTGATCGATAAAGGTAAAGATATTTACTGGTACAATGACTTTTTCTGTTCCACAAAATCTCCCTGATGTTAATGGCAGCCCTGTGAGCTCCTTAGACTACCCTGGTGCCTGCTTGCTCAAACTGTTTGCCCATGTACTCTGCCTCAGTGCTCTAGCCATGAGCAAACATTTGACTTATTTTAACACAGATTATGTGTACAACAACATGTGACTATCACCATGGGGATAAGGTCTTCCATAAAGTCTAGCCTGTCATTGAGGCACCTACATGTCCCTTTCATTCTACCATAGGCACATTCCACTACTATGCAGGATTATCCTGTTGCTCAACTGCTCATTATTGCTCTCCAGTTGCCTGGTGGAAGGTTTCATGGGTCATAGAATCATAGAATTCTAGGGCTGGAAGAGACCTCAGGAGATCATCTAGTATAACCCCCTGCCTAAAGCAGGATCAACCCCGACTAAATTATCCCAGCCATGACTATGACAAGCCGGTAGGGATGGAGATTCCACTATCTCTCTGTGTAACACGTTCCACTGCTTCACCACCCTCCTGGAGAAAGAGAGTTTTTCCTAATATCCAACCTACTCCTCTCCCTCTGTAATTTCAGACCATTGCTCCTTGTACTGCCATCTGTCATCACTGAGAACAGTTTCTCTCCATCCTCTTTAGAGCCCCCATCAGGAAGCTGAAGGCTGCTATCAAATCACCCCTCAGTCTTCTCTTCTGCAAACTAAATAGGTCCAAGTCCCTTAGCCTCTACTCATAGGTCATGTGCTCTAGCTCCTTAATCATTCTCACTGCCCTCTGCTGAACCCTCTCCAATGCGTTCGCACCCTTTCTATACTGGGGGCCCCAGAACTGAACGCAAAACTTCAGACGTGGCCTCACCAGTGCTGACTAGAGGGAAATAACTTCTCTAGATCTGCTGGAAATGCTGCTCCTAATGCACCCCAATACGCCACTAGCCTTCTTGGCTACGAGGGCACACTGTTGACTCATATCCAGCCTCTCATCCACTGTAATCCCCAGGTCCTTTTCTGCTGCACTGGTACAGTCAGTTCCCAGCCTGTAACAGTTCTTGGGATTCTTCTTTCCCAAGTGCAGGATGCTGCACTTCTTGTTGGGAGGGGGTGGAATGGGGAGTCAGGTTTGGGATGGGGGGATGGGGTTGGAGCAGGGGCAGGAAGAGGCAAGGTGGGGTGGAGGCTTGAGGGAAGGGGTCAGGCTCCTTCCACAGCTAGAGATGAAGGTGGTACCTGTGGTGGTGATAGGCACTCTGTTAAAATATTCTTAATTCTAAGGTCTCTAAGGTATGCATATCTTTTAGAAAAAGGTAAAAAGTCTACCTAAACTTATTCAAAAGTTCCTTGTGTATGTTGTTAATTCCACAACAGATTACTGAAACTGCATACAATGTAGTTGGGTGGGATTTTATTTTCTCTTATCTGTGTAGTTGTTTGTATCACTTGGTTCAGATGTGAGAGCAGGCTCAGATCACTTTTACTTTTTGTTTTCTCGAATCTCAGGCATTGGTGCATGGCTTCCCAGATTGTATTGCAAATATTTTTAAGACATATTTAAGAAAAAATAGTTCATGAAACATAGTTATGAACCATTTCTACTAATGGTCTCTGTAAAGTACGCCAACTGAACAGCTTTAATAGCTGCTGTGTATGTAACTGTGGTAGTATGTCTTTAAAGTGCCTAAGTATTTGACAATTTTTTAAACCCATCCACCTGTCAATGCTATCCTCTTTAACCTTGTATACCTTTAGTTAAGATTCCCTCAAAAGAAACCACCTCAACTTAAACCAAAAATAATTTGTTTGAAGGATTTATTTTTTTCCAGGATTGGAACTGAGGTTGGCTGCTTCTCTTGGGACCTCCAGAGGACCTGAAATAACCTCTTGTTCATCTGTTCTGAATCTTTATATTGAATTGGAATCCACTTCTTCCGCGTCTCTCCTTTGCTCAGTCTGCCATCTCACACTGTGAAAACAATATTTGCTAGCTGTAGTGTTTGCACAGAGATTTTTGTTTAAATTTGTTCTTCATTTTATACATCATTGTTCAGGTGCTGCTTGAAGAAAATGTAATGCAGTGCTGTTGTGATACAGTAGGCGGTGTGATGAAGAAAAAATTGCACAAAGCACAGATGCTGCTTCAGACTATTTCTGTTGAGTGTGAATTTTAACTAGCATGATCTTTAAATAATCAGCGCAACATTGCATCTGGAGAATTGGGGTAGACATAACCTTTCTGCACAGAATGACACATGCAACCCACAGTCCTGGTGAACACAACTGCTGTGGCAAGGCTGTGTTCTCAACAGCTTGGCTTTTCACCTAAGACTAGAAAATAGTCTCATTTGGTTATTGTTTAAAAGCGAGTTAATGCTCGCAGTTGTAGGTGTATGACCGGGTGAGAAACCCAACAGGCACTTGCCAAGCTGAACAGACAAGCAAATTCAAAGGATTTGGCTTTCTCCAAGGATATGTCCAGCTTCTGCACTTCTGTTTTCTATTAGCATATCATGTTAGTGCTTTACTGAACAAGTCCTCTTAAGTGGCTTCTGATGGATATGTTTACAGTTTCTTCCATATTTCATACACAACTGCTTTTCAGTGGCTGGTCAGGGAAAGTAAGGGACCCTCACTGAATGAGGAAGGTAACCTAGTAATAGATGATGTGGGAAAAGCTGAAGGACTCAATCCTTTTTTTGCCTCTGTCTTCATAGACAAAGTCAGTTCCCTAGGCAGCACACAATGGGATGGAGGTAGGCAGTCCTTAGTGGAAAAAGAACAAGTTAAGAACTATTTGGAAAGGCTGGACATACACAAATCCACGGGGCTGGATCAAATGAATCCAAGGGTGCTGAGGGAGTTGGCTGCTGTGATGGTCATTGTCCTTGGAAAATTATAGCCATTGGGGGAGGTCCTGGACAACTGGAAAGAGGCAAATGTAGTGTCCATCTTTAAAAAAGGGAAGAAAGAAAGAAAATCTGGGGAACTACAGACCATTCAGCCTCACCTTAGTCCTTGGAAAAATTATGCAGAGGATGCTCAGTGAATCTATTTTAAATCATGTGGAGGAAAGGTCAGGAATAGTCAAAGTGGGTTCACCAAGAGCAACTCTACCTGATTGCCTTCTGTGATGAAGTAACTGGTTCTGTGGCTATTGGCAAGGTGGTGGACATAATATACCTTGACTTCAACAAAGCTTTTGCTATGGTCTCCTCATGGTATCCTTGCCAGCAAGTTAGAGGCATATGGCTTGGATAAATGGAGTGTAAGGTGGCTAGAAAGCTGGCTAGATCATTGGGTTCAACTGGTGGTGATCATCAGTGCTGTGTCTGGTTGGCGGCTAGTATCAAGTGGAGTATCCTGAGGGCTGGTTCTTGGACAGGTTTTGTTCAGCATCTTTATTAATGACCTGGAGGAGGAAATGGATTGTGCTCTCAGTAAGGTTGTGGATGACACTAACCTAGGGGGAGAGGTGGGATATGCTGGAGAGTAGGTAATAAGGTCGAGGGATACAGAAAAATTGCAGGATTGGGTCTGAAGAAACCTGCGAAAGTTAAATAAGGATAAGTGCAGCTTCTACACTTAGGACGAAGGAATCCCAAGCATTTCTACACGCTGGGAAACGAGTGGTTAAGCAGCAGTGCTGTAGATAAAGCACCTGGGGAATCACAGTGGATGAGAAGCTGGATATGAACCAATATTGTGCCTGGTAGTCAAAAAGGCTAATGGCACACTGGGGTGCATAAGGCGGGGTATTGCCAGCAGATCCAGGGAAGTGATTATTCCCCTATTCTCAGTACTCACGTGGCCGCATCTGGAGTATTGCATTCAATTTTTGGTCCCCTGTTACAGAAAGATGTGAGCACACTAGAGAGAGCCCAGTGGAGGGCAAGAAAAATGATTAGGGAGATGGAGCACCAGATTTATAAGGAGAGGCTGAGGAATTTAGGCTTATTTAACCTTTAGAAGATTAAAAAGACCTTTAATACCTGCTATTTTATCCTAGTGAAGACAGCGCTGCCTCTTAAGTCATGTCTGGATTTCCTTCTGGATAAGCTAAACCAATTGAGTTCCATCAGTCTCTCATTATAGGCATTTTTTTCTTGCCCTGAATCATTATTGTGGCTCTTTTTTGCTCCCTTTTCAGTTTTTTTAAATAATCTTTTTAAAAACAAGGGCAGGACAAAAGTCAATGAGTTCATACTACAGCCATCTAATTTCTGCATCTTGGCAGAGAGTTGTACTCTGACGCTGGTAGTCGCTTCTAACTTAATGGTTCTTTGATTCTAACATGGACATCAAAACTAGGCAGTGTTCTAGTGTCACTCTTTCTAGTGCCATGTACAGAAGTAATCTTCCTACTTCAGCTTGCTTTCATTTGTTCATACATCCCAGGATTGCATTAGCTCCTTTTGTCACTGGAGTGCACTGTGAAGTCACGTTCATATGTTTGTCCACAGTGACCTCATTCACTGCTTTCCTAGATATAGGCTACGTCTACACTAGCCCCAAACTTCAAAATGGCCACGCAAATGGCCATTTCGAAGTTTACTAATGAAGCGCTGAAATGCATATTCAGCGCTTCGTTAGCATGAGGGCGGCCGCGGCACTTTGAAATCGACGGGGCACGCCGCCGCGCGGCTCGTCCTGACGGCGCTCCTTATCGAAAGGACCCTGCCTACTTCGAAGTCCCCTTATTCCCATGAGCTGATGGGAATAAGGGGACTTCGAAGTAGGCGGGGTCCTTTCGAAAAGGAGCCCTGCCAGGACAAGCTGCGAGGCGCGTCAATTTCGAAGCGCCACGGCCGCCCGCATGCTAACGAAGCGCTGAATATGCATTTCAGCGCTTCATTAGTAAACTTCGAAATGGCCATTTGCGTAGCCGTTTCGGAGTTTGGGGCTAGTGTAGACACAGCCATAGTCCCTGTTCTGTAACCATAGGCTACATTCTTTGCTCCTAGAGGTATTATCTTGCAGAACTTCTGGAATTGCTAACTGTAGTAAGAGTAGCAAATGCAGAATTTATTTTGCCTGTCTCCTGCAATAGTCTCCTTTCAGCTGATGCCTGGGTCTTCTGACCCACTAGAATACAGATAGTCAGATCATAGGATTTGTTTTCCTAAGTAGCCCATAGATTTATTTTCTTAGATGTGGGTAACAGCCACCATCATTTTCTTTCGAACTGAAGATGTGAAGATCATCTTCACAAACTTCGATTGGCTTGGCCTCAATTTTTTGGTCACCAGGAGCAGTAAGTGCTTGCTCCGTAGTCAGTGGGAACAACTCTCAAAAACCATTTCAGTAGTCGTCAGTACATGTGAGAGGGGACAAAGTGAAAAGCACATATAGCACAAACTGATCCAGTAATTAACAGTATTGCCAAGCTTCAGTGATTTTAAAATTATGTAAGAGCCTTAAAAAAATTCTAGCAATTGATTTAAAATCATGAAAATTTTAAACAAGTTTGTTGATGGTTCTGCCGTGCATTGCAGTTATTGAGCCTGCAGGGCGCTGCAACACAGGTCATATTTTCAAGTTTTTCTTTGCAACCAAGAGGACTAGATTATTATTATTTTTTTTTAATGAAAGTGGACATTCTCATTCACATGACCTCATGAAACAGGGCTTTTGGAAACACCTCAGATATTCCAAACTCACAGTAAAATTACGACAGCTGGTGAAGGTTAATCCAGCAGCTCTCTCTTTCATCAGTAGCTGCGGAATGCAGCACAGCAGCAAACAGTAGGACACATTGAGGGGCTGAATACATGCAGTTTTAGCCAACAGCCAAGCACACTTCACCCTTACTTCCTCCCAAAGAGAAGCATTGATATTCCCAGTGTGTGTCATTGTCAAATTGCAAAATTGTTTAGCCTGCTAGCAGTAACTCTGTAATACAGCACAGCAGCTGCTTGCAGGGAAGCTGGTGGGAACAGCCATTGCATGTTACTCCACAAATTGAAGTCATCTGACAAGTTCCAAAGGTGTTCAGATTCACAGGCCTGTCTGCATACCCAGTTCTCCAGTGTGCAACTCAGAAGCACTTCATAGCTACTGGGGCAGAACAACAACATGGCAAGTTTGAGAACGATCGGGGCTCGAGCACAGAGGGGCTTTCTGCACTTCTATGGACTCTGCTGACAAACTGCTATTTTTAGCATCTTCTTGAGCACAGTGAATGTGAGTTCATTTATACGAACTAGGGATCACATCTGTACCTCAAATGTATGGTGTACCCTTAGTGCAAGGGTGAGCAAACTTTTTATGATTGGCCTCACTTTTTGTCCATGCAGTTAGCAACACCCCGCCCCCTGCAACCTATCTGATGTAATCCAAACTGATGGAATTTGCAGTTATGTTCATATGAAAAAAAAAAAAAAAACGCTTTCAGCACATGTAAGAAAATAAGTATTTAGAATGTAAAAATTTTTAATCCGTATATAAATGTGAATATACCTGTATAAAAACAGTATCAGAGGGGTAGCTGTATTAGTCTGTATCTGCAAAAACAACGAGAAATCCTGTGACACCTTAATAGACTAACAGAGTAATCTCTTAGTCTAAGGAGCCACAGGACTTCTTGTTTTTACATAGAAACAGTAATATACTTCAACGTTTTTTAATGAGATGGATGAGCTTGAAATTAACTCAAATTTGTAAAGGTCAATTTTTAACACACAATTTTGTAAATTTGAAGGTCCATGTCCCCGACACACACATCTCATAGAGCTGGAAGGGACCTTGGGAGGTGACTGAGTCCAGTCCCCTGCCTTCTTGGCAGGGCCGAGCACTGCCCCCCCGTTTTTTTTTAAATCTGTTTGCCCCAGATGTCTGAATGGCCCCCTCAAGGATTGAACTCACAAGTCAACATGCACATGAGTTCAACAGAGTGCATCTTCAGTAGGGTGAGTACCTTCAGCTTTGACAGTGGTGCACTGTGAGTAGCTATGAGTAGCTGTGCTGCAGTTCCTGCCACCCTCCTGTGTTCTGGATTAGACTCCAGGTATCTGACAGGACAAAAACAGGGCAGAGGGTGGTTCTGGGTATGTGTCATCAGCCTCCCATAGTGCCTCCCCCCCCCGCCGCCCACCCCATCTCCCATTTGAAAGCAATGCCAAACAGTGTTTTCACGCCTCTTTTCACTGGTTATCTGTGCAGGTGAGGTAGCAAGGCCAGCAGGGACACTGTTCAACTTCAGACAGTTGTGGTGAGCATTAACACCTCGCACGTTATGCTGTGGTATGTGTGGGGCCTAGGCAGCAGCCACTGGATCAAAGAAGAATGTGAGGGGTCCACAGACAAAGACACGTATGAAACACAGGAGCTGAACAATTGGCAATCTGGTCCTGTGAAACAAGCACAGGCTGGCAGGACAGCATAGTTATACAGCTATTGGACTCTCAGCAGAGGCTGCAAAACTTTCCCATGTATAAGAGCACTTATGGAACCTTGTGAATTACTGTCCCCTGCCCTGAAGCACAGCAGTACCGCAATGAGACCTGCTCTGACAGTAGAGAAACTAGCAGCAAAAGCCTGGGGAAAGCTTGCAATACCAGCTGTCCACTGGTCAGGTGGGAATCAATTCAGAGTGAATAAATCTATGGTGGCATCTACTGTGGTCCTAGTAGCCAAGATAATCAAGACCCATGTGTTATGAAGGAGGGTGACTCTGGGAAATGTACAGGGTGTAGTGGATGGTTTTGCTGTGATGGGGTTCCCTAACTGCAGTGGGGTGCTAGATGGAATGCACATTCCTACCTTAGCATCTGAGCACCTTGTCAGAGAGTGTATAAACTGCAAGGGAACTCCTTGATAGTCCTGTAGATGCTGGTGGATCGCAAGGGCTGTTTTCACTGATGTAAACATGGGATGGCCAGGAAAGATGCATGAAATGTGCACCTTTAGGATCTCTGGGCCCTTCAGGAAGCTGCAGAAAGGAACTTTGTTCCAGACCAAAAAATGACCATTGGAGATGCCAACAGTTTTGCTTTCTCTCATGGCTCATGAAGCCATACACAGGCAGCCTGGACTGTTAAGGAGAGTTCAAATACAGGCTGAGCAAGGGCAGAATGGTGGTAGAATGTGCTTTTGCCATTTAGAGGCAAGGTTTCGGAGTTTATTGACTTGGTTAGACCTCAGTGAAAGCAACATTTCCATTCTCGTCCCAGCCTACTCTACGCTCAATAATGTCTGTGAAAGCAAGGGAGAAAATTTCATTCCAGGCTGGAGGGTCATGACAAATCATCTTGCCACTAATTATGAGCAGCCAGACACTAGCTAGGGTTATGAGAGCACATTGAGGGACACTGCTAATCAGGGAGGCTTTGGAAAACAGCTTTGTGAATAACCAGACAGCGAAATGACAGTCATGTTATGTTGCTTTTAATGAGTTTGGTACCCTTTCTATCCTGTGCTAGCTTGCAAACACCCCTGCCTCTTCCCCCATGCACCCCAAGCCATAAAGCTATGGTTGTTGAGAAATCATGAATTTTTATTTAGGGACCGCAAGGAAACAAAGACAGAAAAGAAGCTTCGGGGGGCAGGGGGTTGAGCAAGGGCAAGTACTGTTTTGCAGTCTCCGTGTTCAGCGATCACAGGAGTGGGAATGTCAGGCTCCCGTTTGGAGAGACCTCTCTGGGGATTGAATGGAAGGCTGGCCTAGGTGACCTTCATTAATTTTGTCCTCTGACTATAAATCTATGAGAAGAATTCAGAGAGAATTTAATTTTACAGTTACCAAAATAAACTTGCTTGGGTTTATTAGTGGGGGAATTTGGGTTTTGTTTGAGATTTTGTGCTCCAGAAAGAGCAGCTGAGCTACCCTTATGGAGAGCTTGATGGCACGGGAGTGGAAGTTGATGTTCTAGCTCTTTGCACACCTAAGGGCATACTGGTTCCCCTGCAAAACCATTTCTGCAGGTGACCCTGGCCATTTGGCAAGAGAGACAAGTGGCAATAAATAGGGCATAAGTAGAGAAAGCAGTGATTTACCAGTTAAGATAAAAGTTCAGTTGTTGACGCTTTTGAAGGGAGCTGGGACATGCTTGTGGTCCCACAGGTGCTTTGTATGTTTTGTCAAGAAAATTTTTAATTTAAGTAACAACCTTGGTGCAAAACAACTAGCTTTAACTATTTCAGCTACCATTACGCTGTACTGGGTTGGGTTTTCCTGCTAGAGATTGTTCCTATGCTTCATGTCTTGGACATGATTTGCTGTGTTTACTGCCCTGTCAGGATGAGCAGGCTCTGCTCATGCCTTTCTGGCACTGTGCAAAGAAGCTATACTTTCATACCTAGGAGAAGGACAATTAGCGCATGCCAGAAAGCAGTTTGCTGCTCTTGTTTTCCACTCTGAGGCTGTGTCTACACTAGCAATATATTTAGAAAATTATTTCAAAATAAGGCCCCCTTTCAAAAAGCACCACCTAGCATCTACACACGTCATACTCTGCTTCAAAATTGGGATCGAAGTAATGGGGACACACTTTGAAATCATTCTTCCATTCCCGTATTGGGAATAGCACCCTATTTTGATTTGTAACTTCGAAATAGGATGTGTGGAGATGGCCCACTCTTTCGAAACAGTGGGTTCGCCTTGGCAGCAGCCCACAGGAGCGTGGAGACCCTCTGGCTGCCCCAGGTGGGGCTTTATGGTCATTGTCATCCATGTTTAAGGAAAGACATACCCAGCTGGGAAACCACCATGGAGTGGTACCCCTTTCTGTTCACAAAAGTGAAGGTGCTTTGGTCCGGGACACAGGTAGCTATGTGTGTCCCAGCCAGTGCGCTGAAAGAGTTCGGGAAGCCCAGGTCCGTGAAGCTGGCGAGGGCAAAGTCCAGGTCCCCGAGAGTGATGACCCAGCGCAGGAGGAGGGTGTTTATTGCCCAGGCGACCTGCATGGGGTGGAAGACAGACAGACATGTCCATGAGTGCATGGCTGAGTGGGCCCCAGCCCCCTGCAGGGCCCCCCACATGGCCCCTGGCCCAGTGGCCCCATTACGTGACTAGATTTTTATGATGAGTGTGTGGTGTTTGGTGAAACAGGCTTAAGAGCCTCTCATCTTAATTTGGGGGTTGTTTGGTCTGGGCTGGTAGAGCAGCTGAGAAGTCTGGGTTTGCTTGTGTGGCTTCTGGCTGGCCAGTGGGGCTGGTAGAGATGCTGTTGTGGCTGGTTGGATTTGCCTTAGTGAGAAGGGAATCCCAGCCTGGGGCTGTAAATGGCCCTGGATTTTAAGCAAAGATGCCCTGGATTAATCTCCTTAGCTGTGCTCAGAATCCCAGTCCTATCGCACCCCCTCCACAGCCCCCAGTGGGGCCCCCCTCTCCGGCCCCTTGCCTGGTGGTCCCCTCCCCATGGTGGGTGTGGGGCCTGAGCTGGGCTTACCTCAAGCAGGACTTCCCTGACGGTGGCCTTGCCTACCCCAAACTGATGGTTGATGGGCCAGTGGCTGTCTTGGGGGGCCAGCTTCCAGATGGCTACCGCTACCCTCTTCTGCAGAGGGAACGTGGGCTGCATCCTGGCGTCACGGTGCTGGGGGGCTTGGGCGAGCCAGTGGCACAGGTCCTCGAAGGTCCTGAAGTTTTGCAGCCACTGGTTGTCTCCCCCAGCTCTAGGTGGTCCCAGTACTTGGTGCTGGTGGGGTATACCCAGTGTTGCCAAATCAGTGGGGTCAGGGGCATTGAAGTAGCTCCTGGCAGACAGCCTGCAGGAGGGCACCTATGTGATTGGCCCTCTGGTGCTGCTGGAGGAGAGCCACAAGCAGCACAGCCAGCAGGCTGGCCTGGTCCAGATGAACTCCCCCTGGGGAGGCCTGGTGGCCCTGGTAGAGCTCAGGTACCTGCACAGGGTCTGCAGTGCTGTGGTGAACCTTGCAGCCCGGAGCATGTGCTGGGAGGGGCCCTTTACGGGAGCGGCTGGCTGCAGGACCCGGAAGGGCTTGGCCGCCATACCACCCTGTCCACAGTGTTTCCTGGGCCGTTATTTCGAAATAGCAGTCGTGACTGTCTAGGCGCTGCCTGTTGAAATGCTCGGCCGCCCTTTCGAAGTAGGGGTTGTGGCTTTGTGCATGTGGGTGTGCAAGTCTGAAGGCTGTTCTTTCAAACAGTGCGTTCTGAAAGGGGTTCTTTGGAAATTGCACTGCCGTGTAGACATAGCCTGATAGTCACAGTTGCTTGTATGTGAATCCACATAAACACTGATAGGATAGCACCCTCCGTTATAGAGTCTGTAACCTGAGTCCCTCCTGCCCTGGAATATACTGTTTTCATTTAACAATACGTTTTCTGATGTTTGCGTGTGTTGCTTGCAGAAGTATGTCTGTTACCTGGTTGGTTGATGTTCTTCAGTCAGGGCATGTGTTTTGCCATGTTTGTTTTATCTGCAGTGGGGGTAGGAACTGATAAATCCCTCTTAGCCCTTTTGAGGGTTGTTAAACTGCTCAGAAAAAGGAGGAGTGAGTTTATGATTAAGGTTCAATAATGAGGGTCAGGAGAAATGTGGGTTATCTACCTACCACTTCGGTAGGCTTCCTGTGTAACTTGGGACAGGTCACTTACCATTCTCTGCCTCTGGTTCCCCTGCTGTAAAATCTGGATAAAATATTCCTGCTTTACAGTGGACTTTTGAGGCTAAAAGGTTGTTTCTGAGGTGGTTGGTTACTATTGTGAACAGCACCATTGGAGTTCCTAAAAATAAATAAAGTTACTGAAGGCAACCATGCAACCTAAAACCAAAACCAAAATCAAAATCCGAAAAAACCCACAAAACAAAACAAAACAAAACAAAACCCATGGTGTGTATATTCCAACTCTCAGTCTCCCCACGCTGCCAGCCACTTTCATTTATTCTTGTAATTAATATTGTCAGTCCTCTTTGTTTCTGAGGTGTAATTTTCTCTGAGTCCCAGCAGAGATACCATCATGGCTTTTAGATGGGTTCTGCTTTGGTCCTCTCGATCCATTTCCTGATGTCATAGTGCCTACATTACAAATTCCCTTGTGCTGAGCACTAAATTGGCAATCTCTGTAGAGAGGCCAAGGATTTAATAGGCAAGGAGCACCATTGCCTTTTCATCACAGTAGCGGTGGTGGTTCTGGGTCATGGCTGAGGCACTCAGACAGAGGGCTCTGTGGGAGATTGCACTGTGCCTGCCCCTGCATTGCCAAGTCTGTGGACAAACAGGAATTCAGTCTTCATTGCTGTTGGCGTGGAACCTTTCACTGGCGCTAGGATCACTTCAAATAGCAATTTTTAAGAAGTTACTGTTTTGTTTTTTAAAGGGCTGATTATAACCTTTGAAAACGTCCAGTTTTCCTTTCCAGGGAAGGTCGTCATGACTACTGTCTCGGCAGTGTTTAACAGCCTCTCTAACTAATGCAGCAAAAACAGATTTGGCTTTCCTTATGGATGTAATGAATAGCAAACAGCCGTGTGTTCATTAAGAGCAAGCAACTTGCAAAGGTTAAGTGTTTCATTTCAGTGAGCTTCAACTGAAGCTGCAAGGGATATAAAACAAGGAAGCTGGGCAGCAAAGGAGGACAGGGGTTTGTGAGTTTGTGGATAGGAGGTAAATAAGATCTAACCAATTTCTTATCTGCTAGTTTCTCTGCAAGCCCAGAGTCAGGATCCAAGATTTTCCAGCTGTGAAGATCTTCCTTAGCTGAAGTCAAGCTTGTTGGAAGAATTAGCTTTTTTCCATCAAGACCTAAGCCTAGTGACACTCAGAAGGGGAAACGTGCTTCTTAACCTCTGTCGTCCATCAGGGAAGGGTTGAGGAAAGCACGTGGTATGGGGAAGGGGAGTGAGTGTATCTGCTTTAATGACATTATTAATTATAAATTATTATTATTAATAATAATATCAGTTCCTGGTGATGCTGTACTCAGGTTGCACATACAGATTTGTGAGGTCAGAAATGACCACGGTGATTGTCACAGCTGACTTCCTACATCACATAAGACAGAGGGTTTCACTCAGCAATTCTATCACCAAACCCACAACTCTTGGCTCAGAAAAAGTGCATCTTTTGGACAGAGACATTCAGGCTTGATTTACAGGGTACCAAGTGATGGAGAATCCAAGGTGATCCCCTAGCTTTTTATCCTCACTGATTAAAAATGTGCCCTGTGGTCTGAATCTGTTTAGTTACACCTCAGCTGTTGGACCTTGCTAAACTAGATTAATGAGATCTCTGCTATCAGAAATCTTTTCCCTATGTAGGTAACTGTAGACAGTGATGAAATCATGTCTAAACCTTCCATTGGATAAGATAAATAGATTTAGTTTCTTTATCCTTTTGCTGTAAGGCAGGTCTCTAGACCTTTTTTCTGAACTCTTCAATATGTCAACTTCCTTTTTTAAGTGAGGACACCAGAACTGATATTAACGGTTATGCTGATTGTTATTCACCTCCCTTCCTATGTGAAGTACTCTTCAGACACTTTCAGGCTGAGTCTACACTATGAGATAAATTCGAATTTAAGGCAATTAGCTCACTCTTACCTCATGACTTAAATACCATTAGCTCAATTTATGGAGCAGTAATGTAGATATCATAATATCGTTGGTAGCTGCTGGGTGTAGCATTAAACTCCATATTCAAAAGTTTAATTAAAGGCCATAGTGGAAGCACCATGTCTTAAAATCGAATTTATTAGCCTCCAGAGGTGTCCCCTATATAACCCACAGTGCCCCACAAGGCTCTGCTCTGGCCCCTGCTCTCCAGGTGTGCAGGAATTAGGTAACAGGAAGACCATGAATTTCAAATCAGGACCAGGAAGCTCGTGGCTGTGGGGTCATGTTTGTTTTGTATTGTAATGTAAATAGTTAGTGTTTTAACTAATAGCTGAGGCAGGGTTTTCCGTCCTCCGTGGTGCTGGGGAATGCCTGGCTCCCCACATTTTAAGACTTGTTCCAAGTGTGGCAAATGTATTCCCAAGAGTGACCCCCATTCAGCTTGTCTGATTTGCTTGGGGGAAGGACACTTGCGTGGCCACTGCTCAGTTTGTAAGGCCATTAAGCCCAGAACTTTGAAAGACAGGCCCCAGCGCCTTAAAGTCCTACAAACAGAGGCATCTCTTAAGCCTCAGGAGTCTCCAGCAGGAGTGGAGAGTGGAGCCTCCTCAGTGTGAAGTGCTCCGGTGCTGTCCAAGGACTTCCAGCACTGGGAGCAGGCACAGGCACCATCGCCTTCTCGGCGCTGTAGGAGTAAATCTCTGGTGCTGAAGAACAAGAAGAGGAGGCATGATAGTTATTAGTCACCAACATCCAGCGTGATGGCCTCAAGTTTAAGGCTCCGGTGTGCACTGTCGATGAGCAGGAAGCGCATATATTGAAGCCAGTGCAAAGGGAGAGCCCACAAGCGCTGGACTTGCCCTTGATGCCAGAGGTGTTTTGAGCAGCACAAGGTCTTCTTCAGATGACTGTGTTGGGCTCTTCTCTGTCTATGGAGGAGTGGCGCCTTAGCACTGAGACCGAGAGATCGGGGCTGATGAAGGTGACACTGGTGCAAGCCCCTGTGCTCACGTCGACACCGACACCGACACTATACTCAGTGCCAAGTGCTGTGGTGCCAACTCATCAGGGAGTGACTGTGGGCTATTTTCATGTGCCCTGTGCTCCAGTGCTGGCACCGTCTTCAGTACGCTTGATGTCGGCACTGACATCGGTGGCCCCACCATGGTCATCTGCCTCTCAGTTGGTGTCGGAGTCAGACTCATTCTATTGGAGCTCCGGACGTAGTGGGAACTTGAGAAGGTCATGCCTTTTCAGGGCAATGAACACTTGTTTACCCACCCCCCACCCAACTCCCTGGTAGTGGACACTGCAAACCACAGAGAGTGCCAAGGGTTCCAGCATCCCTCCCCAAAAAACAGAGATGCTACGCGCTTAGACCTCTATGGGAAGAAGGTTTACTCAACAGGAGGGTTACAACTAAGGATAGCTAACCAGCAGGCTCTGGTTAGCAGGTATGCTTATAATACTGCCACTGCCTTCTCCAGGTTCTCTGAACTGGTATCACCTGAAGCCAGCCAGGACTTCAAAGCGGTGGCGGAGGAGAACAAACTGGTTTCAAGGGCAACCTTACAGGTGGCACTGGATGCTGCAGATGCTGCCACGAAGGTTATGGCTTCCAGAATGGTGATGTGCAGGGGGGCTTGATTGCAGATTTCAGGCCTACCACAGGAGATCCAGCAATCAATCCAGGACCTCCCCTTCGATGGCCCTATCCTATTTTCAGACAAGACAGATAAAAGGCTGCGTATTCCAAAAGACTCTAGGGCCATCCTCCGCTCCTTGGGCCTACGTACACCTGCTAACCAACACAGGCATTTTAACCCCCGTCCACAGCAAAGACAGTTTCCGCTGCTGCAAAGGGACAGTAGTAGAAGGCAGAACAGGACGGGCAGGCGTCATTCAGGCCAGTAGCCTCAGGGCCACCAGAAGGGCCCGCAGGGGCCTAGGACTCAGTTTTGATGGCACGGTCGAGAGTGTCAAAGCGGTCTCACCACCTCGAGCATCCCCACTTTTTTTGTTCTGCCTGCCCCTGTTACCACAGACCGGTGGGTCTGGTGTATGGTAGAGGGGATACACTATTAAGTTGTCTTCTTACCCTGCTTCCCAACCCCCTTCCCTGTCCCTCTTCAGGTACCCCTCTCACAAGATCCTGTTATGGCAGGAATTGCAATCCCTCCTGACTTCAGGGGCTGTAGAAGAAGTTCCTCCCAGATTCAGGGGACAGGGGTTTTACTCCCAGTATTTCCTTATTCTGAAACCAAAGTAGGGCTTGAGACCCATTCTAGACCTAAGAGGTCTTAACGAGTTTGTAAAAAAGATAGTTTCCTATGATATCCCTGGGTCTCATACACTCGATGCTGGAGCGGGGGGATTGGTTTGTGGCTCTTGACTTACAGGGTGCATATTTCCATACTTCACTCTGCCCTCCTCACAGGAGTTCCTTCACCCCCATCAGCCCTCCCTTTCCCTAGTAATGGATGCTTCGGAGCGGGGGTGGGGACTACGCCTGGGGCAGCTACGAACCCAGGCTCTTTGGAGAGTTTCGGACCTTCGGCTCCACGTAAATTTGAGGGCGCTCACAGCCATCAGGCTAGTGGGTGTGACTTTCGAGGCCAGTCTGGCAGGGCGTTGTGTGTCAGTCAGTACAGACAACATGACAGCAATGTACTATTTCAACAAACAAGGGGGTGCACGCTCCTCTCCCCAGGTGTCATGAGGCCATGAACTCTGGCTCTTCTGCATACAGCACAGCATGATGCTGTGGGTCCTTTACCTGCCAGGTTTGCACAGTTCACTAGTGGTCCAGCTCAGCAGGTCCTTTATGGATCACGAGTGGTCTCTCCACCCGGAGCTCATTCATTCTCTTTTACGGAAGTGGGGTTATCCCCAAGTGGGCCTGTTTGCCTCCCACCTCAATGCGAAATGCGGGATGTTTTGCTCCTGCCGTAATCAGAGGCCAGTCCTGAGTGGATGCCTTCAGTGTCCCCTGGTTGGGCAGGCTGATGTATGCGTTCCCTCCAATTCTGCTAGTCCACAGGGTCTTCCGCAAGATTCACTCAGAAGGGGCATTAGTCATCTTGGTGCACTGGCATGGGCCTGTCAGCACTGGTACTTGACCCTCCTGCACCTGTCAATCCACAAGCTGATGATGTTGCCAATCTGGACGGACCTGCTGACGCAGCAAGAAGGGAGACTGTGACACCCCAATCTCCAGTTGCTGCCCCTCACCGTGTGGGTGCTCTGTGGCTGAGGGTCTGGGAGCTGGCCTGTTGGGATTCCATAAAGGAAATATTGTTAAATATCAGAAAACCGTCCATCAGGGTGGCTTATTTGGCTAAGTGGAAAAGGTTTTCGACGTGGGTGTCTCACAGAGGGCTATCTCCCTCACAGGCCTCCATCCTGATGATTTTAGATTACCTATGGGGTCTGGTGCAGAAGGGCTTGTCACTCTCCTTCATTAGGGTGCACTTAGCTGTTATCTTGGCCTTTCACCCAGGTAGTGGAACATCTTGTGTGTTCTCAGACCCCATAGTCAAAAGGTTTTTGAAAGGTTGAGAAAGAATCAAGCCCCAGGTTCAGACACTAGTGCCCCCATGGGACCTCAATTTGGCATTAGCCACACTTTTGGGGGCTGCCTTTGAACCCCTGGCTACCTGCTCCCTGCTGGTTCTGAGTTACAAAACAGTTTTTGGCGGCAGTCACCTCAGCCAGGAAGGTTTCTGACTTGCGGGCACTGTCAGTGGATCCCTTGTGCACAGTGTTTCACAGGGATAAGGTTGGGCTGAGACCGCACCCCAAGTTTTTACCTAAGGTGGTCTCTCCGTTTCACGTTAACCAAGACATTTCCCTGCCCGTATTTTACCCAAAGTGCCACCGAGGGAGCAATGTTTACATACCTTGGATGTTAGAAGGGCACTGGCCTTTTATATGGATAGGACTAGACTAGACTCTTCAGAAGAATGCAGCAACGCTTTGTGGCAGTTGCTGATAGGATGAAGGGCTTTCCGGTCTACTGCCAGCAGATTTCCTCCTGGATAGTGATGTGCATCAAGGGGTCTTACAAACTCGCAGGGGTTTCCCCCCTGCTGGTTAGGGCTCACTCCACCAGAGTGCAGGCATCCTCTGTGGTGTATTTGGCACAGGTGCCTATCCAGGACATCTGTAGGGCAGCCACTTGGTCCTCAGTTCATAGATTTACAGCACGTTACGCTTTGAAGCAGCATGCACGGGAAGACGCTGCAGTGGGCAGGGCTGTCCTGCAGTCTGTTTCGGGCTCCGACCCCACCTCCTAGGCACTGGCTTGTATTCACCCAACTTGGAATGCACACGAACAATCACTCGAAGAAGAAGAGGCAGTTACCTGTTCTGTAGCTGGTGTTCTTCAAGATGTGTGGCTCATGTTCGTTCCAACACCCTCCCGTCTTCCCCACTGTCGGAGTAGCTGGTGAGAAGGAACTGAGCAGGGAGTGAGGGTGGGGTCGGGCAGTGCATATATTGGTCACCATATCAGTGTCACTCCAGGTGGCTCTGCATTGACCCTGTGGCTACTGGCTAGGGCAGAAAACTTCCAACGACTGGGCATGTGCCAGTGCAGACCCAGCTTGGAATGGATATGAGCCACACATCTGGAAGAACACCAGTCACAGATCAGGTAACCGTCTTTTCTCTCCACACTTGTTTTTTTCTGTGTTGCCTGGCACTAGCCATTGCCCTGCAGCACCACGTGGCAACAAAGCTGTTGTGGGGGTCGTGCTTACATAAGAGGCCGAGAAACTTCTCAGCAATTTACATTTGTGTGGGCTCCCAACTCCCCCACAGGGGCCACGCAGTTGGGGTCTCTCCCATGCTCAGCCACGTTATGTGGGTAGCCAGCGACCCAGTAAACATGGGAGGGGAATAAGGACAATGCAGCTTGGGTAGATGATGTCAAAGACCAGCAAAATACCAAGAATGCTAGAGGGATGTGGGAACTGTGGGTTAGGTTCCCACAGTGCACTACTACAGTAGTCAGTGTTTGCCAGTTGAGTGTGTCAGGAACACATGGGGAGGTGAGGATAGTCAAAATCAAATTTATAAATTCCAGAGTTACAAAATTGATATTAATAAATTAAATTTTATCTCATAATGTAGATGCAGCCTCAGACTCATGGTTGGCCTGGAGCATTTTACCTGTAGAACTTAACGCTGTGGGTAGGGCAGCTAAGGAGCAAAATGTTTATAAATACTTTCAACCTCTACTCGTCCCAAAACCATGAGTCTAACTAGTGATTTCTATTTCCTCTTACATTTTTTTTGGAAAATCATTGTCATGATGCTCGTATTAGATAGGAGATCAGAAATACATTGGCTCTTAAGATGTTTTGAAGCTAAGTGGCTATAATATATTTCTTCTAGCATGTAGAACATCTGTGTTTAGCCTTGGCAGAATTTGATTTTATTGTTGTTGTAATTTTGGTGGATAATATCAATGTTTAGTTTTAAGCATTTTTCCCCATTTTGATCAATTTATATTTTCATAGTTGCACAATATTATAGTTTTTAAAGAGTTTTTTTTAAATTTATCTGTGTTTTCACAGTTGCAGAAATTATGGGGAGATATATATATATATATAAAGAGAGAGAGAGAGAGAGCGCGCGTGCTGGAAGGGACCTTGGGAGGTCATCAAGTGGGTCTGTCCCACGAAAGCTCACCACCTAATAAATTATATTGTTAGTCTTTAAAGTGCTACCGGACTGCCTTTGTTTGTTTGAAAATAGACCAAACCTATTAGTCACTGCTATAAATATAGTAGAGTGAGTCTGACATATTTAACCAGTGATGAAAGTTTATGTGCAGTAGCTGCATACTTATAAAGGTAACAATCAGACCTGAAGATACGTTTAAGTTTATGAATGATGTGGGGAATATAGAAGTCTGAGCGCCCTGGTGCTGATGCAAGGCTACTGTAGTATCAGCATCAGCTGTGTTTGTGTATGGAAACATTTTGTTCATTCTGGATCTTTCATACCATAAGATATCACCAAAGGGCCTGTATTTTAATGTGACGTGCATTTGTGTTCTTTACTGTAGCTTTAAGTTTATTACTGTGAGGAACCCATGCAGACTTAATCTTCCCGAAGATTTTTAACAGATTTGATTTCTTAAGTGAGTAAAATATGCTACATTTCCTGGGGCTGTGAAATGATGAAATAATTAGGGACAGAGTTTCAGAGACTTCCATGGTACGGATTCTTCAGTGATGTTTTTGACTCAAAGGGTGGTGCTTTTCCTTATGTTTAATGAACCTGTGCCACAGCATTTTGGGCATTAGAAAGTGTTGGGATCCCAGAGGTTATATTTTGGGAGAGTCCTGGAAAACCAAATTTGCTGAAAGGGATGACTAATGAGAGGATGGACTTCTCTATAGGAAAGGACAGGCTTGTCACCTAGAGCCTTCTGGAGTGTAGCATCCTGATCCAGAATAGGTTGTAGATTTGTAATGATGCATTGCAGGGGATTGAGCTGGGGGCTGTAGATGATAAGTGTTGTTCTGTTGTTGATCTTCTTGGGCCTATCTTGTAGTAGCTGGTTTCTGGGTATTCATCTGCCCTGTCAATTTGCTTTTTTAACTTCTCCCGGTGGGTGATTCAGTTTTGTAAATGCTTGGTAGAGGTCTTGTAGTTTTCGGTCTCTGTCAGGAGGATCAGAGCAGATGCAATTGTATCCAAGGGTTTAACTGTAAATGATGAATCATGTGGTGTGAGTTGTACGGAAGCTGGAGGCATGTAGGTAAGTGTAGCAGTCAGTGGGTTTCCGGTAGAGGGTGGTGTCGATGTGGCGCTGTATTGTAGCCTATGATTGCTGGTGAGAATCTTTCTCACGTTAGGAGGTTGTCTGTAGGAAACGACAGGCCTGTAATTATCTCAGACAGGACAGTCAACATCCCCCCAACTCTCACCAGCAATCACAGGCTACACCCCAGTGCCACATCGAAACCACCCTCTATCAGAAACCCACTGACTGCCACACTTACCTACATGCCTCCAGCTTCCACTAGGTGACAGGCTAGACCTTTCCTATAGACAACCCCCTAACCTGAGAGAGATTCTCACCAGCAGTTACAGGCTACACCACAGTAATATGAATCCCGGAATTTTCCTTGCAACAAACCCCACTGCCAACTTTGTCCACATATTTATTCTGGGGATACCATCACTGGACCTAACCATGTTAGTTACAAGATCAAAGGCACACTGTTGTGCACTTCCAGCAACATTATATGTGCCGTTATTTGGCAGCAATGCCCTGCCACTATGTACGTTGGACAGACTGGGCAAAACCTTCACCAAAGAATAAATGGACACAGAGCAGACATCAAGAAACTCAATAGACATATGCCAGTCAGTGAACACTTCAATGGAGTGGACCATTCTGTTAAAGACCTGAGAATCTGTGTCCTGGAACACAGAGAATTTAACTACAGATTACAGCGAGAGATTTATGAGTTAGAGGACGTATTCAAATTCAGCACATTAACACATGGTATGAACAGGCACATCAACTCCTCGTGCATTACAAGGACTGTTTCCCTTCCTTTCATGCTCATAATCATCTCAGACAGAGCAATTAACATCCCCCACCTCTCACTCCCTTCCTTCAATCCTATTTGGTTTGTCAGTTTTTATTGCTTTTTTTTTTGGGTCCCCTGTACTTATAAATGTCAGTCTGTAATGGAAATGAAATTGGTCTGAAGAAGTGGGTCTGTCCCACAAAAGCTCATCACCGAATAAATCATTTCATTAGTCTTTAAAGTACTACATTTCTGCTGTTCTGTTTTGTTGGAGTACAGATTAACACAGCTACCTCTCTGTTAGTGTTTAAACTGTCATCAGCTAATACAGGTTGAATCTCTCTTGTCTGGCACCCTTGGGTCTTGATTGGTGCCGGGTGAGAGAATTTGCTCGACCACAGGAGGTCAGTATTGTCTAGCACATTACCAACACTTTCACTGCTTACTGGGCTCTTAGAAGACATGAAGCGGTAAATTATAGCTAAATAACAGCACAGAACACTGACAGCCAGAACTTTTGGCTGTAAATAAACTTTATGGGACCACGTGAAACTTGTCCATATGCATAAGTGGTCATCCGGCTAACTAAAATCATACTTGATTACGGATATTGCTGGATGAGAGAGTTCTAGATTAGAGAGGTTCAACCTGTACATACTTTTGAAATTGAAGACAAACCTGGGTGGCTAAAAAGTTTATTTGGTACTCTGTCTCTCATTGAGCCACTACAAATATGGCATTCTTTCAGTAGGGTGGAGATTAGATGTGCACAAGAAACCCTCCATTCCAGACAGTCATACTAAAAAAAGGCTAGCTGCTATTAAAAGAAATAATTTAAATATCTGAAAATATTTTTTTAAATTTGTGTTTGGGTGAGTTAAGTGAATTTTTTTTTCCTGAAGGGGGATGATCTGATTAGAATTTTAGCTGAAAAAAAGTCAATGCCTGAAATCAAAGGATTGTTGTGGTTGGATGCTGGTTATAAGGGAGATGTGATTAATTGTTTTTGGGCTTTTTTTTAGTGACCTCTCTTCTTTATATACTGTATAAGGCAGTGCTGGTATTAGGAGAGACATGTTTACATGTCACTTCGCTGAAATAAATTTTATATGCTTTGTTACCAAATAACAAACTCACTGCTATATTTGAAAACACCAAGGCTGCATCCATAGTACAGTGATCTTTCAAAAGATGTTCTTCCAGAAGATCTCATCTGAAAAATCTTTCAAAAGAGCACGTTCACATGCAAAAAAGAGGATTGAAATATTGATCTGCTCTTTTGATAGAGAGCATCCACATGCCCCCACTCCTTTGAAAGAACGGGCCAGTGATTGAAAAATCTGGTGCTATGTGGACTGCATTTTTAAAAAAAGGGCCTGTGAAGCATCTACACACTTTTTTTCTAAAGAAGCTTTTGAAAAGAAGCATTCCTCCTGATCGGGGAGAGGAAGATGGCTTCTGGAAGAAGAACCATGTTCTTTCGATTTTGGATCAAAAGAACACATTTTGTGTTTGGGTGTGCCACTTGTCCTTTTGAGAAAGGGACTGATTTTCTGAAAGAACTGGCTAGTGTAGACATGGCCAAAATGAATAATGTGACAAGATTTAAATTTTTTTTTTTTTTTTGGAAAAACTCAATTTTAAGCTCGTGTTTCTGGAATTAAGATTAATACACATCTCCTAGAACTGGAAGGGACCTTGGGAGGTCATCTACTTCAGTCCCCTTCCCTCTTGGCAGGACCAAGCACCATCCCTAACATCTATTTGCCCCAGTCCCTAAATGGCCTCTTCAAGGTTTGAACTCACAACCCTGGGTTTAGCAGGCCACCTTCTGAATTGCCGACCCTCTGAGAAAAGACGTCGTATTGACTGAGACAGTGTCTGAGGCTTGGCCTACACTCGGGATCAAAGTTGATCCCAGATATGCAATTCTAGCCATACTATTTGTGTAGCTAGAATTGATGTATGAGAATCAGCTCTGTTCCTGGTGTAGATCAGGAATCTTCAGGTTTGCACCGACATCACTTATTCCACGCGTAAGTGTGGAGTGCCAGGGTCAACAGCTGAGCCTAGAGAGGTCTGTTTTGCCGTGTCTTTACACATGGAAAAATTGAGCCCCAGAAGATCAATCACAGTGCACCACCTTCCACCCCCCTACCCCCATAAGCATAAGTGTGCCCTCCAGGTGTGGTGGCTATTAGAGCAAGCAAACACCATTTGACTAAATTGATCCTGGATGGAAGTAGAAGTGTATTACGTCTTTTTGGACTTAAGTTCAGGTAGGATCAGAAGGAACCTTGGAACAGAGAAAGTTGTTCTCATTTGTGTTGAGAAGAGAAATATTGTGTGGAATACGTTTGTGTCCTCCGAGCAGAAGAGAGAAACAGTGATAGCAACACTTGGGCCTTGTCTACACTTTCCAGGGATTGATGCTGCAGTGATTAGGTTGACTTTGCTCTGTAGCGTAGACCTGCCCTTAGGTGAAATAATTTAAGTTTCGAGCTTGGTAGGTTTACAGTATTCATTTTTAAAGGTTTTTAAAGTTGTAAATGTAGATTATTTTCACAGGTTTTCTCTTTTAAATATTAATTTAGATTTGTACAAATGTAGGAACAGGATACCTTACCATATGCTTATTATGGAGCTCAAAAATATATCACTCTAATACCAACTTCAAAGCTCAAATGCCCTTCCCAGCCCCAACAATAATTGCCCAGTGAATTAAACAAGTTTTAGATCAGGACATGATTTTGCGTTTGGCAGTGTCTAAAGCTAGTGTGGTTATTTTAACAGCTCAGGTGTCTGAGTCTGAATATTGGACCTATTCTGTGTGCATTAATGGAAACACTGTTATCTATCAAAAACAGTATAGCTGTCTTCAAATGTTATCTTAGATTGAGAGCTGTAGAGAATATTTTCACAAATCTATCTGTATTTCAACCTGTAGGTTGCCAGAGATTGGATTTCTGAAGTGTTTGTGTGTGTATCTAATTGAGTAGAGAGAGTCCCATGAACAGGAATACAGGTGAGAGAGACAGTATGCTACGAAAAATAAATTCTTTAGTATTTACTTTAATCATGCACAGGTGTTTCATTTTTGTTGATTTCATTTTAAAGGGCTAATTATATACTTTTAATTTACATAGCATAGACTTAAAATCTAAAAGAAAATTAATTGGATGTTTATAAAGTATCTGTATCTGTTTTTTCTTTTTTTGTTTTTAAGCTTCCTTACTTTTCTATTTTTTTCCTTGTTAAAGAGACATTTTAGGGAGGAGTCAGTCTAGTTAAGCCTTTATACATGGTACATAATTTTGTTTTACATATAAAGCGAACAAGAGTTTAATAATGAGTAACAGGTCACAAGGTCAATAGTCACAGAGAGGTAGCTGTGTTAGTCTGTATTTTCACAAAAGAAAAAAACATTCATGTAGCACTTGAAAGACTAACAAAATCATTTATTATCTTTTGTGGGGCAGACCCACTTCTTCAGATCTGGAAATAGTGCTGAAAGTGAACTGGAGCAATGAATATATAACAGAGAGAAAACAAAAACAACAAAAAAAATGAAAACAGACAAATCAGCTGGGGGAGGTGAAGGGTTTGGAGGGGAGAGCAGAAAATTACTTACTGTAAGTGTCTTTTAAGTAAAGTGTCTTGCGTGAGATCACTGTGAATATCACAGATGGGCAAGCTGTCTTTGTAATGTGTAAGATAATTGCTATCTCTATCAAGACCAAGTTGCAAAGTGTTGAATTTGAGAATAAATTCCAGTTCAGATGTCACCCATTGCAATCTGATGTTAGTCTCTTTGTTGTAGCATGCAAATTCTCAGGTCTTCAATACTATGGCCTACTCCTTTGAAATGCTCATGGACAGGTTTATGTGTATTTAGATTCCTAAAGTCTGATTTGTCTCCATTAATTCTATGGCGAAGTGATTGTCCAGTCTGTCCAGTATACATAGCAGAGGGGCATGCTGGCACATGATAGCATATATAACATTAGTGGAGGTACAGAAATACTCAACATCTTTATTAATGACCTGGATGAGGGACTGGATTGCACCCTCAGCAAGTTTGCAGATGACACAAAACTAGGGGGAGAGAGAGATTCGTTAGAGGGTAGAGAGAGAATCCAGAGGGACCTGGATAAATTGGAGGACTGGGCCCAAAGAAATCTGATGCTGTTCAATAAGGAGAAGTGTAGAGTCCTGCACCTGAGGCAGAAGAATCCCAAGCATTGTTATAGGCTAGGGACCGACTGGCTCAGCAGCAGTACGATGGAAAGGGACGTAGGGGTTATGGTGGATGAAAGGCTGGATATGAGTAAACAGTGTGCCTTTGTAGCCAAGAAGGCTCACAGCATACTAGGGTGCATTAGGAGGAGCATTTTGAGCAGATCTAGAGAAGTATTTATTCCTCTCTATTCAGCGCTGGTGAGGCCACATCTGGAATATTGTGTCCAGTTTTGGGCTACGTCTACACGTGAAGCCAACATCGAAATAGGCTATTTCGATGAATAACGTCTACACGTCCTCCAGGGCTGGCAACGTCGATGTTCAACTTCGACGTTGCGCGGCACCACATCGAAATAGGCGCTGCGAGGGTACGTCTACACGCCAAAGTAGCACACATCGAAATAAGGGTGCCAGGCACAGCTGCAGACAGGGTCACAGGGCGGACTCAACAGCAAGCCGCTCCCTTAAAGGGCCCCTCCCAGACCCAGTTGCACTAAACAACACAAGATCCACAGAGCCGACAACTGGTTGCAGACCCTGTGCATGCAGTATGGATCCCCAGCTGCGGCAGCAGCAGCAGCAGCCAGAAGCCCTGGGCTAAGGGCTGCTGCCCATGGTGACCATAGAGCCCCGCAGGGGCTGGAGAGAGAGTATCTCTCAACCCCCCAGCTGATGGCTGCCATGGAGGACCCGGCAATTTCGACGTTGCGGGACGCGGATCATCTACACGGTCCCTACTTCGACGCTGAACGTCGAAGTAGGGCGCTATTCCGATCCCCTCATGAGGTTAGCAACTTTGACGTCTCACCGCCTAACGTCGAAGTTAACTTCGAAATAGCGCCCGACGCATGTAGCCGCGACGGGCGCTATTTTGAAGTTAGTGCCGCTACTTCAAAGTAGCGTGCACGTGTAGACACAGCTTTGGGCTGCTCAGTATAAAAAGGATGTGGATTTGCTGGAGCAGGTTCAGTGAAGGGCAACAAAATTGATTAAGGTTCTGGAGCACAAGACCTATGAGGACAGGCTGAGGGATTTGGGCTTGTTTAGTTTACAGAAGAGAAGATTGAGGGGTGATTTAATAGCAGCCTTCAACTTCCTGAAGGGGAGCTCTAAAAAGGAGGGTGAGAAACCGTTCTCAGTGGTGTCAGATGGCAGAACAAGGAGCAATGGTCTGAAGTTGAAGAGGGAAAGGTGTAGGTTAGATATTAGGAAAAACTACTTCACCAGGTGGGTGGTGAAGCACTGGAATGCATTGCCTAGAGAGGTGGTGGATTCTCCATCCCTTGAGGTTTTTAAGTCCCATCTGGCCAAGTTCCTGGCTGGGATGACTTAGTGGGGTTGATCCTGCTTGAAGTAGGGGGCTGGACTAGATGACCTCCTGAGGTCCCTTCCAGCCCTGTGATTCTGTGAATATGAGTCCGTCATCATATAACTGACATGCTTAGTCCAGTGATGGTGTCTCTGGAGTAAATGCATGGACAAACTAGGTAATGGGGTTTGTTGCAAGGATAAGTTTCAGCATTCATATTTCTGTGATATGGTGTGTGGTTACAAGTGAGAATTTTCTTGAGCTTAGCTGGTTGTCTGTAGGACAGTACAGACCACACTCTCTCGGAGTTTAGCATCGTGTTCCACTCTAGGTTGTAGGTTGTTGATAATGTGCTGGAGGGGTTTGAATTGGGGGCTACAGGTGATGACAAGTGGTGGTCTGTTTTGACCTTCTTGGGTCTATCTAGAAGTAGCTGGTTTCTGGGTATTCATCTGTCCCTGTCAATCTGTTTTTTGTTTTTGTTTTTAACTTCTAATCATCATCAGCAACAACAACAACCATGGGCTCAATGTCCATCGGTGTTCAATGCCTCCCTCACTGTTTCCTTCCATCTTTCCCTGTCCAGTGTGGATTGCCTTAGTTTTTGTAGACTAGCTGTGCACTGCTATATCATCTACATGTTCTCTGTGGGGTCTGCCTCTCCTGTTCAAACTGTACGCTATGCCAAATACCAAAGTCGTTGTTCATTCCGCAAATATGCCCAAATAGCTGTAACCTGTGTTTTATAACCTTCTGCAGAAGGGTCTCTTCTGGCTGTATGTTCTGTGGCAAAGTCCCTCATTAACCCCTGTGGGTCCCTGCGATTCCTGGTGGTTTCTCTGTTGTGCTTCAGAGACTCACGGAGGCCCTTTATCTGCCCAGGCCTTTTCAGAGGCAGGAGTCTCCACTTAGCAAGCCATCCTCATCATAGGCAAGTCCCAACTGGGGAGGTCACAGCCAGTCCCCTTGCAGGCCTGCACCTGTTCCAGTACGGTAACCCTCTGGGGAAGGCTGGGGGGAGTCCAGACCCGCCCTCTACCCTGGACTCCGGCCCAGGGTCCCTATGAGGTCAAGAGGCTGCTGGCACACACCTGCACCATTTTTGGTAGCTTTTCCTCATCTTCCTCAGTGATAAGTACATCATTCATGAACCTCAAGCTGTTAATTCTCACCCTATGCAGAGATATCCCTTCTACCTCTTCCTTGATCTTTTCCATCATTTTCTCTAGATGCATGATGAAGATACTTGGTAGTATCAGATCTCCTTGTCTCGTGCCTCTACTCATTCAAAACCAACTTCCTAACCCTCTGCATGTTCTCGCCACTGCGTCTGCATTGTCATTCATATACTTCAACAACCGTACCAGTCTGCTATCCATCCCGTACAACTGCAATACCGCCTGAATCTGATCCATACTGTCAAATGCCTTCTGAAAATTGATGAAGCATTTGTTGATGTTCTTGTTCTTTCATTGAGTTTTCTCTCCTATCAATCTTAGTGCCAATATCTGCTTTATGGTACTTCTATCTTTCCTGAATCCCACTTGCTCATCCACTAGATACTCTTCTATCTATGACCTCAGTCTCTGTCAGTATAATCAGCACCTTGCCTCAGGGCAATTGTTCTTTAGTTCTTGCACTCAAACACACTTCCTTTCTTGTGTATTCTCACTAGCATAGATCTTGTCTACTCCTGAGGTCCTTCCCTTCTTTCCAAGCTATGTTACATAGTTGGTGTATTTCCTGTATCATACTTTCTCCACCGTATTTGATCATCTCTCCTGTGATCTTACCATTTTCAGGGCTCTTGTTCTTTAATAATTTCACTGCTCTTTCTACTTCCTCCTTCAAAATATCTGTCTCGCTCTTAATGCTTGGGGGTGATATCTGTTTCAGTTCTTTGATCAGTCTCTCTGATACACTTGGGTCTAACTGTGCTTTGTACATATTGGTGCAGTATCTTGTCCATTGCTGCACAACTTTCTCCTTGTTCATGAGCACCATGTGGTTCTCATCTTTGATTGCCATCCGCTTCTGCTGCCACTTCCTATTAACATTTCTAAACATCTTGTACACTTCCCTGGTCTTACACTTGCCATAATCCCTCTCTGTGGCGTGTCTGCGCTGGAGAGTTGTTTGCAGAGCTGCCATTCTGCTTTCTGTCACCAGAGGGCAGTGCAGTCTGGCAGTTCTCTGTCAACAGACCAAGTTGTGCGTAGCAGCAATCTGTCGACAGATGCTTCTAGTGTAGACATAGTCTATATCTTTACACTGCTCCTCTAACCATTTTGCCTTATCCATTCTGGCTGCTTTCCATATCTGGTTGCATTTCACTCTGTATTGCTGTTCCACTCTCTTAGAAACATCCCTTCTGATCTTCAGCACTCTCTTCTCTGGGATCGACTTTTGTGTCTCCTGCATAATCCACTTCTTATCGATCTTCTCTTCTTCCAGAACAGACTGCCCAATTGCCTCTTCTATTGCTGTGGCTATCACTTCTAGGCCGCGTCTACACATGCACGCTACTTCGAAGTAGCGGCGCCAACTTCGAAATAGCGCCCGTCACGGCTGCACGTGTTGGGCGCTATTTCGAAGTTGAAATCGACGTTAGGCAGCGAGACGTCGAAGTCGCTCACCCCATGAGCGGATGGGAGTAGCGCCCTACTTCGAAGTTGAACGTCGAAATAGGGCACGTGTAGCCGATCCGCGTCCCGCAACATCGAAATAGCGGGCTCAGCCATGGCGGCCATCAGCTGAGGAGTTGAGAGACGCTCTCTCTCCAGCCCCTGTGGGGCTCTATGGTCACCGTGTGCAGCAGCCCTTAGCTGGGGATCCATGCTGCATGCACAGGGTCTGCAACCAGTTGTCGGCTCTGTGGATCTTGTGTTGTTTAGTGCAACTGTGTCTGGGAGGGGCCCTTTAAGGGAGTGGCTTGCTGTTGAGTCTGCCCTGTGACCCTGTCTGCAGCTGTTCCTAGCACCCTTATTTCGATGTGTGCTAATTTGGTGTGTAGATGTTCCCTCGCAGCGCCTATTTCGATGTGGTGCTGCCCAACGTCGAAGGTGAACGTCGATGTTGCCAGCCCTGGAGGACGTGTAGACGTTATTCATCGAAATAGCTTATTTCGATGTCGCTACATCGAAATAAGCTATTTCGGTGTAGTGTGCACGTGTAGACGTAGCCCTACTTTCTTATCTAGGTCTTTCTCTGTACCCGCATTCCTGATCTTTTCTATGAGTGCTGCTCTGTATGCGTTCCCTATTTCTTCCTCGCCTAGCCTCGCCGTGTCTCTTTGTTTCCTGAACTGGTCTTGTACTTTCTCTTGAGTTTCATCTTGATGTTCACAATCACTATGCTTGGGTCCGAGTCCATATCTGCTCCTTGAAAAGTTCATTACTGCTGTACTGATGTTACTCAACTTCTTCTTACCAAGATCATATCTATCATGTTCTTGGTCTTCCCATAATTTGATTTCCATGTCCACTTTCTACAGTCCTTTTGTTGGAATCTCTTGTTGCAGATAACCATTTCATGCAACGTAGCAAACTCTAGTAGTTTCTTGCTTTCTTCATTTCTTTCTCTGTGTCCGAACCTGCCCAGGACTCTCTCCCAACCTTGGTTGTCCCGACTTTCACATTCCAATCTCCTCTGATGATTAACACGTCTCTCTTGGGCATTTCCTCCAGCATCTTTGTCAATTCTTTATAGAATAGCTCCATCTCTTCCTCTGTGCTGTCTGACGTGCGTGCATACACTTGAACAAATGAGATGTTGAATGGTTTTGCTGCAATCTTGTTACCATCATTCTCACGCTCACTGGCTTGTATCCTAGCAATTCTCCTCTAGCTCTTCTGCTAAAAAGGAATCAGATTCCTGCCTCATGTTTTATTTTATTCCCTTACTTTGCGACTGCACATCTCTCCCGATGCCATCCAGTGCATCTCTGCCAGTCCAAATATATTGCATTAGTATCTCTCCATCTCCTTTCAAAGCAGCTGTAACTTTCTAGTTGCACACAACATTCCAACGTTCCACTTTCCAATTGATAGTATATGTGTTAGTTGTAATTTTCTTTCAGTATCCAACTTATTGAGCCAACCCTGATTGTTCGATGGATATCACGAACCTTGTTTATCTGGGCAGTGTCTGAGACAGCATCTTTTATCGGTTAGATGTTCTGGCATCAGATTTCGTTCATATTGTTGTCTTATGATCAGCGGATTGACACTCCTCTGACCAACTCTTTTAAGGATGGAAGTTGTTTAGTGCCCAAAACGGGTGTTTCTGCTGACAAAGGTCACACTGAAGTGTGAATGCTACGCAACTGTAGGGAGGGAGAGGGGGAGGCGGGCAACTCTTCTCCTTTATCTAGGCTTGGGACTGGTATGGAATACCGAAAGGCTCCATGGCAGAGTTTTTTTTTGTTTTGTTTTTGTTTTTACTTCTCCCAGTGGTAACTAAGTTTTACGAATGCGTGGTAGAGATCTTGAAACTTTTGGTCTCTGTCAGTAGGACTGGAGCTGGTATGGTTGTATCTAAGGGCTTGACAGTAAACAGTGGATTGTGTGATGTGTCCTGCAGGGATGGAAGCTGGAGGCATTCAGGTAAGTGTAGTGGTCAGTGGGTTTCTGGTAGAGCGTGTTTTTGATTTGACCATCAACAATTTGTACTGTGGTGTCCAAGAAACAGATCTCAACTATGAAATAATCAAGGTTGAGATTGGTGGCAACGTGCAGGTTGTTAAAATCTTTTGAAAGAGAAGGTGGTTGGTTCATGATTCCTCAGCGCTTCTTGTTTATTTCTTAAACATGCCCCACTCCCCCCGCCATGATGATGCATCCACGCAGCTGACTCATGCAGTCTTGGGTCCCTGTCACTCCCCCTCCCCCACCCCTGACCTGTTCTACACTCACCAACTACATTGTGTTGCTGTTTCGGTTCCAGGCCTGTAATCAGCCAAGAGAGGCTGATTTTACTCATGTGATACTCAGAGGTCTGCAGTTTGTGGCTCCAGAGCTGCATGAGGCTCTTTAAGAACTTCTTTGTGGCTCCTGATGCTATAATTGCAAAGAAAAAAATCCCTCCTGATTATTTTAAATGAAGTTTGCACCTCACACCTCTGACCCTGCCTCCAAGGGTTTCCCCCGCCCTCTGTAGAGAGAAAATATTAATTCTGTGGGGTTGCGTACACTGAGTTGGCCCAGGAATATTTTGTTCTCCTTTTGCGGAATTGGACAAGTCAAAAAGTTACTATTTATGAATGCTGCACTTCCATCTCTGTAAAAAAAAATCCTATGATATGAAATGAGTTGCAGAAAAAACAGCATCTCTTCTATTTGTATGACTCGTCTATTTCAAAATAAGAAATTGTTTATTTTACCTTTTAAGGGAATAAATTGAGAGAGGGAGAATGTGCATTGAAGGCAGTTTGAATGGAGTGGTAGATGCCTTTTCTCTGTCACCATTTTGTTTTTCTTGATGGAAGAACAACAAAATGGCGGTTCTCAATTTTGCTTGCTTGGTGAATATATTTGTGAATAAACATTGTGGATGAAGATGTGATCAATCTGTATGGGAGCAGAGCAGTGTTTCCTTCATGTTTTTATTGAATTTTTATGTGCTTTCCTGTGTTGGGTCATCCATGCAGTGCAACCTCATGAATCTAGCAATGGCATTTTTTCCTCTGAATTGTGTACCTCAAGCACACTCTAGCTCCACCATAAATGCTGCATGGGAAAATTGTAGAAAGCCTGCAGAACTGAATTGGAGTCAAAATGAAGGGGTTTGGGTATGGTATTTAGGTTTGGTTGGAGCCATAGTTTAAATAAAGCAATGAGGCTGGGAGGGAGGGGGAGAAGGAAGCACTATGAAGCAGTTTGGTTAATTCTAGCCTTGACAAACTAGGGAGATCCTGAGAACGTAGATCTGAGAAAATCTTTTGGGGGTTGATTTCCAACTGCTGCTGAAGTGCCTCAGAAGGGATGTCTACACTACCAAGTTTTGTCGCCAAAAGCTACCTGTTGATGACAAGATAGTGAGAGCATTCACGCTTCAGTGTGACCTTTGTCAGTAGAAACACCCATTTTGGACACCAAACAACTTCCATCCGTAGAAGAGTTTTTTTTGTTCATTTCCTCCCCTCCTTTTATGGTCAACAAACAGTCCGTGGAAACATCGCTGTTTGTTTTGAGGACAGAACTGGCCTCCACAATGTCAACCTCGATGGCTCTGCTCAGTGTTTTGATTTCTGCTGCTCTGCAGCCACGTACCCGTCCACTTTCAAAGCTCTGGGAAGTGTCTTAACAGCTGAGTGAGCGCTCCGTTTGGGGAGCAAACAAAGACCAAATCATTGGACTGCTCCTGTTCTGCCCTGCACTAGGAACATAGTGACAGGCGGATGGGGAGGGAGACCAGCTGCTGTGCTGCTTTGGCATTCCTGAGCTGGGAGAGCTCACAGAATTACTCGTGATGCTGTTCCCAGCAGCTGAGGATGCTGTGAGAGAACATAGGGCAGGTCTACACTAGGCCGAAAAAGTTATGCAGTTCCAGCTAGTACAATTGCATAGCTGCAATTAATGTACTGTAGATCGATTTTTTTTTTTTTTTTTTTTTTTCTGGCAATCCATACAGCAGGAGGTCAACGGGAGAAACTTTGTTGATCTCCCTTACTCTTTGCAACAGTGAGGAAGAGTATTATGCCTTCCCACACATTGCACTGTGGGATTTGTTAACTCTCACATGGTGATGATGGTATTTCCATTGTGGACATGATGTGTTGACAAGAGGGAGCAGGTGTGAACATCCTGTGGCAATTTTTGAATTTTATACTTTTGGATGTCGGCTTAAAGTTTGTCTGCAAAACTTGTTAGTATAGACATACCCTTCAGTGTTTTAAAGGTTGAAGATAATGAAATAATAAGAAACAAAGTGAGGGGGGAGAAAAGAGCCTGTTATCTAGAACAAAATCTTTCTTGCAATTTCAAGATGTTTTGATACCTCGTGTTAATTGCAAAGAGGTTGGAGTTGGTTCACTAATGGCAGCGAGTAAGTCTTATGAGCACACTTGCATGGGCTCGCAGGTAGTTCTGAGTTATTTGTCTTCTAAAAGTTCTTTCTAAAAACCCTTCTGAGGTTGGAAAGATAGGGGAATCCCAGGAAACTAGAGTATGCCCACTTAATGTTGCAATGCAGCAGCTGCCTTGCTTTAGTATAGGTTTTTCTTTTTTTAGTGTCTAGGCAATTATTCACAAGACACCAATATGCTGAATGCGCAGATAGTTGTCTTGCCATATGTATGAGGAGAAAAAATAGACCACCTGAAAAATAATGTTAATGGAGAATTATTGTATGGAATCCATGCCAAGTTAATGAAGCTCCTTTACTGTCTATGCAGTCTCATCAGGTAATCAGAACAGATCCCCAGCTTACAACAAGCACCAACATTTTCATTCCATTTTTGATTTTTATATGGAGCTAATCCCACTCACAAAAATCAATTTGATAGGCACAAAAATATTTAGAGATGCTTACAGCTGTATAAGGTAGGAAAATTCTTCAGCTTCTTCTTACTTTTTGTTGAATTAAAACATCAATGGAGAGCTTGCTGAAACTAAGCAGTGCACTTTAGCATGGCAGTGATGATACTTTTTAAAATAGTAATTTTCAGTGTTTGTTGTTCATTCATGAAACATTACAATACAGACTTGAAATGCGGGCTGCCTGGGCTCTGATCCTGTACTCTGAGCCAAACAGGCAACTCCTCGCCCCTTTGTGGAATTTACGAAGCATATTTGTCATATTGTAGTATCATAGACTCATAGGCCTGGAAGAGACCACAGGAGCTCATCAAGTCCCAGCCCCCTGCCCGAAGTAGGATCAACTCCAACTAAATCATCCCAGCCAGGACTTTGTCAAGCTGGGACTTAGAAGCCTCTAGGAATAGAGATTCTCCCACCTCCCTAGGTAACCCATTTCAGTGCTTCATCACCATCCCAGTGAACAGGACTTCAGAATGGGCTCATTAGATCACTTAATGTCTTTCTGCCTATGTTTTCCTCGCTGTATAAACTGGTTATAATAACATATTTTTATGAGACAGTACTGAACGTTTGTAGAATGCTTTTGGATTCAGTCATTATAGGTCCTATGGAAGTGAAAAGTACTATTATTCATTGAACAATGCAGGCTTTGTGCATTCTTTTAAATTCCCGTAGGTGTAAATGGTATATGTAGTTTAATATAGAAAACATCTTTTCAGTGTATTTCAAAGGTGTTGAATTCAAATACTGTTGAACATTGCATTTTAAACCTTTTCTGTTTAAAATTGATACATCTTACAGAATGCATTTAAAATCCTTTTTGATGAAGTCACATAGTCATAATTTTCCATAGTTATAATTTTCCAGACAGGCAGCCAAGTAAATGCTTAGGAGAATGTGTACCGAACTGTCTGTAGCATCCAGAGGGTTAAATCTGGTTTTGATTAATTTTTTCATAAAACTGGTTTGTGCCCAGGAGTTTATGTTCCATACATTATCTCCCCGCCCCCCCACGTAAACAATTTGGTTTTAATTCTCTAGAAATTTTGGTTCAGTTTTTCTGAAGAATCTAATCACTTGTTCTTCTGCTGGTTGCTGAGCTGTTTGGAAAATTAGAAAAATTACATTAAAATGATGTATGCTTATATAGTATTCATGACTGTGTGAATTACTTGCAGCATGCCAGGCAGCTGATTTTTAGCCCTCAATTTCTCATCTCATTTGTTGGAGCCATGATTTTTATTCAAATTTCTGTAAACTCTTTACATCAGAGCTGCTCATTAATTCATTCATGCATTCATGACATTCATTAATTTTTACTTTATAAAGTATAAAAAATGAAAAATTTGTCTCAACTGAAATATTTCACTGAAATAAATCAGAGAGGTAGCCATGTTAGTCTGTGTCTGCGAAAAGAATGAGTCCTCGGGCACCTGAAAGACTAACAGATTTGTTCATAAGCTTTCATGAGGAAAACCCACTTTGTCAGATACAAACTTATACCCAAATAAATCTGATTTCACTGAAATATAAGTTTTAAAGCAGCCACGGTTATTATAATAATAATAATAATAATAATAATAATAATAATAAATAAAGTGTAGTTGTTGTAGGAACCCCTTCCTGCAACTATTTACACATGCACTTAACTTCTATGCGAAGTTTCATTGAATTAGGGGGTATTACTCTCACACATAGGGTTACACATACATTTGATTTGCAGGGTTGAAATGCAAATGTCAATTTTAAGAAAGGCCTTTTCCACATGAGGAAGAGTTAGTATGCAGCAAGCTGGGGCGTAACTCAACAATTTTAATTTGTGTGTCATGCACTAACTGTTCCAGTGTAGACTGAACCTCTCTGGTCTGGCAACATCTGTGGTACTGACCTCTGATCAATCTGCAGTAAATCAAAGACTGCTTGTTTTATTCCTGATCCTTTAAGAGATCCAGTCTCCTACTACTTGTCTTTTCATAATGGGAAATAGAGTCAATCTTGGTGGGTCATGGTTGGCAAAGGTGTACACCAGGGTCAGCAACCTTTCCAAGGCAGAGTGCTGAAATTTGACCTTTTGACCTCTGTACCGTCTGAGTGCCAATGATACTTTTTAAAGTCACTAATAGTCATACTTACAATAGCTTCATTAATAAATAAATTAAGATGCAGAACTTTACCATTTAGGTGGTAGTTGATAGTATTAGCTGGTCTTTTGTTAATTCATGGCATGGCTTTGGGCAAGCTCCCAGCTGCATAGGGGAGGAGGACTGGGTTTGAGCTATTGCCTCGTGTGCTGATGAAAATCAGCTTGTGTGCCGCTCTTGGCACCCAGGCCACAGGTTGCTGACCCCTTGTGTACACAGTACATTGCCTCAGAAAATACCACTGAGCAAATCAGTGAGGAAGCAGAGAGAATAAATTCTTTTTCTCATTCAGAATTTTGCTTTTTGAAATAAATTCTGTCATGTGACTTAGCAAATACATGAGAAGACAAAGTTTTTACTGTATATAATTTATTATAACATCCTGATTACTTCATTTCTAAATCCTCAGTACTTCGATTCTAAATCCTCTTCAGAATTGTAAAGTCATTTGACTTCTAATCATAGGGACTTTTAAAAGTCATGTTTAGAAGTTTGGTATTAGATTCAGGAGCTTTGCAAGCTGTTCAGCATAGTAAATTTATTAGACTCTGTGGCAAAGTTGAGGCCCAAAATTTGTCCTTTTTGAAAACTGATTTTGATGTAGTCCACTTTGGGTGCTAAATGTCTTTTAAAATCTACTTCTGTTGGAAAAAAAAATTAAAGAACTTAAATAAATACTCTTTGTGTAGACTTCAATGTACAGTAACCCTGTTCTGCCAGGAGAGAGCTTCACAAAGGTGAATACCTGAGGGCAGAATTAAGTACTGTATACATATTCCCACCCCCCGTCCCGCTTTATGGTCCATAGCACATGTTCATAGGTCATAATCTTCCCATCATATCTTCAGTCTTCCATATCTCTTGCTATCACTGCCCTCTCAGCTTTACTTTTTGATTATCCTTCTCCCATTCTTTTCACATGTCTAGTTTACCTCAAACATGGACTCTCAAGCCTATTGATCACGCTGAGCCCCAAGTTCATCTTCCCCCAATTACTTCCTTGCACTCTCTGTCTACCCTCCAGTTGCTGGATATTCTAAATGTATTATTTTCTGTTACACATACATACAAACCTGATTAAAGCTAGTGAAGAATGAGTGGTGGTGGGATCAGAAGGCAATAAAACTAAATAAAAGACATAAAGGCCTTCATCAAAGATCTCTGTCCTGAGTACGGTGCACATTTTAATGATACAGCCTTATCCTCATGTTGGATGGTAACTGGCTGCTAACAGACAAATTCTTTAGAGAAGATTGCTACGGCCATCCAGCAACTCTCCTTGGGAAAATCTCCAGGCACTGATAGCATTCCATTAGAACTGTATAAATATGGGAGTGCCCATTGGATCAGTGTTTTCAGGACTATGTGGGAACAGGGTATTGTCCATCAAACATATAAGGCTGCTTTCATATTCCATGCAAACAAAAAGAAGAGACATATGTCTACCTGTGCCAAACCACTGCAAAATCTCACAATTTTCTGTAATAGGGAAGATCTATATACAGTCCTCAACGGGCTTGTTGCTCATCCAGTGGACTTGGTGTATCCAGAATCACAGTGTGGCTTTTGTGCTGGCTGTAGCAGCATGAATATGGTTTTTGCAGCATAACAAATGCCAGAGAAGTTACATGAACAGAACAAGAATCTGCACATTTTTTTGTTGACGTGAGTAAGGCTTTTGACATGGTGAATTGCAAGGACCTAAGGAAATGTCTTCATAATTGTGGCTGCTCAGACAAGATGATTGCTATCATCCACTCAGTTCATGGTGGCATAATGGGACAGGTTGATGGAATGTGGTGACTCATCAGAAGCCTTCCTTATCAATAATGGCACAAATCACGGCTCTTTTCTAGTGTCTTTTCAGCCATGCTCTTGTTGGCATTCAGGACTTTGGCAGAGGCATACCTATCTGATTTAGATTGCATGGGAATCTTTTCAGTTTATAGGGACTCAAGGAGTGCACCAAGGTAATCAAACACCTATTAGCAGAGCTCCCGTTTGCTGGCAAATAGGACCTCATTGTACACATACCTGCAGACCTATCCCTTAGCCATCAGCCTGAAAAAGATGATACTTACGGACTAACCAGCTCCCAACTGCTAGCATCACGAGCACTGTGATTCCATTGTCACAATTGACAGGACACCTCTGAGCTTATTTAGGGAATTCTGGGACATAGGATGCACACTTTCCAGTAATGCCATGGTGGTTTATGAGATCATTTAGTGGCTGGCAAAGGCCAGCTTGTCATTCATCAGGCTCCCACACAAGCTCTGGAGTGAGTGTGGTGTCAGCCTCAGAAATAAGATAAAAATCTATCATACTGTTATATTCCTCTCCTTTACAGCTTCAATATAAGGACACTCTGCCAATACTACATCGCAACCTGTAGAATTTCTACCTTTACTGCATTTACTGCCTAAGATCCATCTTCAGCGTCAATTGTCAGGAAAGGATCCCCAGTGCTGAAGTCCTTGAGAGGCACCAAATTTCTGGCATTGTGTGCATGCTCATCAGGGCTCAATTTCACTGGGTCAGACATGTGGACGCATGGAGATTTCCTGTATACCGAAAGTGGCATGCTTCAGCCAGCTAAACATAAGAACCGGCGCTAAGTTCAACCCATCCTTGACAATAATGACACCTTGAAAGCCAACCATAAAGCATGTGAGATATACACTGAAACCTGTTGGCAACTTGTTGCACTGGACTGACAGATAGAGAGGTGCAGTCCATGAAGCTCTGTCCACTATTGAAGAATTACATGTGAGGACTCTGCAGCAAAGAGCATGTTGGAAGGTCAGCACCTCAGATTCTCCCTATAACAGCTTACAAAACATGCAGCCACATCTGCAAATTCAGGGTTGGACTCACTTCCCATGTAAGAAGCCATGAAAGCTGGTAAGTCCAGACCTGAAATCCACACAAGCTGAAGCAATGGGAGAAACCAGCCTTTTTTAATTCATCTTCAGAAGATCTACTGTTTCCAAACCTAGTAGGGAAAATGCAAGCAGGATAAACAATTTTCCTTTGTTACATAACTGCCAGTCTTACAGCACTATTGCCACTTTTTACAATGTTGCCTATGCATATTTTGCTCTTCCAGATCTCTCTCCAATAGCACTGTTTTTCCCAATAGATATTTTTTTTTCTTTTAATTCTTCTTTTCTGAAACTTTAGACAACAGCTCTTCTTCTACCTTTCTTACTTTTATAACTTAAGTTTACTTTGAGTTATCTTCAGACCATGGTCTTCAAATACAGATATTAACCCTGATACCATATTTACCAGTTCCTCTTTGATGTCAGCCACAAGTGCCAGATTCTCAGCATACATTAGTTTTTGCATGTCTTTGCAGTCTTAGTAGTCCTATTGATTAACTCTGAAACTAAGACAGAGAGAAGTGATCTCAGCACACTGCCTTATCTCAATCTCATTATCGCAAAACTCTCCAGAATTCCATTTATCAGCACCAACTTTGCTTGTGATCCTCCATACAGTTGCTGTATAATCTTGACTTTTTGATGTTCCCCTGCACCCTGTCTCAATAGTCAAGACCAGCTCTGGTCAACCAAGTCATATGCTTTTTCAAGATCAATAGATACTACATATCAGTTGCAGCCTCCATTTGTCATTCTTTCAAACATGTTTTATTACATGTAGAGTATGACTTCCATTATAAAAGCCATGTTGCTCTTCTATGGTTTTCTGTCACCTCAGCCTTACTACCAGAACACTCTCAAAGGCTTTGAGAGGCTGACTTAGCAGGGTAACCTCTGCTAGGAATCTGGATCGTTTGCATCATTCTTGCCTTTCCAGAAGGGTACAATCAGTCCCATTCTCCAGTTTTCTTGTATGCTTGCATGAACTTAGCAACCACCTAGCTATCTATGATGCCACCTTACTCCAGTATCTCCAGTTGCCTTCATCATATCAATAGTTATTTCATCTTCACTAATTGCTTTACTATTCTTCATCTTAATGCTTTTATCGCTACAGAGATTGATACCTTTTGAGGCTTCCATATAATTATTGATGGTGGTTTTGTTTACCACCCACCTTATTTTAACAGATTTTGAAAATGTTTTTTTCTATTCTACCACATCTTTAGGGTTAATCACACAGTTACCACCCATCACACATAAAACATTCTTTTCTTTTTGTTTCATTCCTTTTTTTGCCAACCCAAAACTAATATCCCTTTGTCATCTTCCCCCAGCTTTTTGTATAATTGCATTTCATCCTCCATTCTTGTCTTAATAACTGCCTTTTGGGGCTCATTTTGCCTTTTCATGTGCATGTTTGATTGCCTCATTATCACAATCTGCTTCCTCAAGCTGTTTGAACATATACATCAAGCAAAGTATGTGGCCACTTGGGACCCTGCATCCCATGTATTTTAGAGGGACATCTTATAACTCCTTAAGCGATGAGTAGTAAGTGGCGATGAGTCACTGGTTGGCCACCTCTTCCAACAGCAAATCCACAGTAACAAAAAGCCCATGGCCTGATTTTAGCTTCTTATTAAGATCCATAGATCTATTAAAACGGGTACATCATCATGTTTGCAGTTTGGGGACAGCACCAGAGCTGCCAGACACTGGCAAAAGGGGAATGCCATGTCCTCCAGTTTTATTGGCCTCCAAAGTTAGTGTTGTCTTCCCCCAGTCCTACCAGTTATAGAGATTTGCAGAGAAAAATTCCAAACTATATTTGAAGTTCCCAGACTAATAGTTGGGTTCAACAAGATGTCTAATTTCTATCTCTGTCCCAAGGGTGTACTGGATCATCCCCTCAACTGCACTCCTTTGAAGAGGAGTCTGCAGCAGCTAACACCCATGCAATTGAAAGGCTAGAGTAGATTTTGTGTGTCCTGCACTCTCTTACTCCACTAGCAAATATGTCATTGGGCAGGCTCCGAGCTCTTTGGCAGAGAGCAGTTTCCTTCACAACCCACAATAAGTGGGACTGCACTAAAGTCACAGTAACTCACTCTAGCAGCTGTTTCTCCTCCTCCTCTGCTTCCCCACAAGGTCACAAATGGAGGGCATCAGACATAGCATGGAGGCTGCCAATGCCAGCTGCTCCAGCCAGCTAAACGTAAGAACCTGCTCTAAGTTCAGCCCATCTGTAACAATAATGACATCTTGAAAGCCAACCATGAAGTGTGTGAGAGATACACTGAAACCTTTTGGCAACTTGTTGCACTGGACTGACGTAGATGGAGAGGTGTGTTCCATGAAGCCCTGTCCATTGTTGAAGAATTACATGTGAGGACTCTCCAGCAAAGAGCATGTTGGAAGGTCGGCACCTCAGATTCTCCCCATAACTGCTTGCAGAGAGGGGCCTTTGGGCTCATCTCCCTCCCACTGCTGCCCCTCTTTCATATCCCAAACTGAGATCTTCAGGGGACAATCAGACCCTCTGGCTCACATACATCCTGTGCATTAGAGAAGGATGGAGTTTTTTGGGAACTCCACCCTTTAGCCTTGAAACTAGACAAATTCAGATTGTGGATAAGGTTCAGTACTGAAGGTATTCATTCATTAGAGAAAAGTAAGGATTGTGGCTCAACCAAAACTGCATTTTTCTGTGAACTATTCATTTGAAAAATTTCACCCATCTCTATTGATGAATCACTGTTAGATGCAGAGGAGATGATTATGAGGTCACAGACACAGGGAGAATCAGTAATAAAAGCTGAGCAGCAAAGATCCTGTGTTCAGGCACATATATTTAGAAATAAGGAGAAAGACACAAACCAGCAGAATGTTTCAGATTTTTCAGAACCGTGACAATAGAATTAAAATAAGCTAGAAACATTTTGCTTTTTTCTCTTCCTTCATTTTACAAATAACATCAGCTCTGAAGGAACCAAGCAAATTTCTTGCTACCAGAGAGCCTCTGTTTTTCCTTTTTCTTTTTTTTTTTTTTAATCTCAGAGGTTTTTTGTTTGTTTATATCTGCAAGGGAAGTTGATCTTTGTGATATTTATAGTGTTTGTGGTTAGCTGACCCGGAGTTATTTTGCAATGAGAATTTCTAAGATTTCTACGTTCAGCCTGGCTTTTCCACAGCCTCCCCACCCCCCTTTTTCTATATGGTAGAGTCCTGCTTGAACCATATTCTTCCCCTGTAAATATTCTTCCTTTTTAAGTTGCAGGGGGGCGGGGGGGTGTGTGAACCTGCTTTATGTGTCTCCCTGCTCCCACCTTCATCTGTGGAGATCTGTTTAGTTTGACTGCCTTTTCCCATTCTAAACTGAAACTATCATTCCACATTATGGAAAAAAGCATAAAAGAAAAAAGAGAGAGAGAGAACTCAATGAATGTTCTCTAGTTAAACTTTTATGTGAAATGTTTGCTTAGTTTCAACTCCGTCAGTACATTTCTTAGCTCATTAAGACAAGGAGACTCCTTTAACATGGAAACCTCTGAGACATACAGGTTGGCCTTCCTGGTTTGGCATCCTTCAGACCTAAGCCTTCTAGAATCATGGGTTTTGCTTGACCAGGAGAGGTCAGTGCTTCCTTGCTATAGCCTCTAGCCCCCACTCCCAGGCTCCCCTCCCAGTAGTTGGCCCTCTCTGCCAGTTCAGGCCACTCTTGAGGTTGGGCAGAGATCCTGGCAGCTGCCCACCTTCCCTCTCCCTGCTCATGAACAATCTGGCTATGGTTTTCCAGCCTTGGCCAGGGCTCCTGGTTGGGGCTTCCGGGCCCCTGCCAGCTTCTGTCACTGGACTGACCCCAACCACCGGATTCCTTTCTCTGGCCAGCTCCAGTGATAACAGTGGATCCTAGGGTCTCAGGAGGTGGTGCAGGCGACAGCCAAGATGGTGAAGCTTGTTGTAGTGGTTGCTGACAGACAGATGCTTTATCTTCCAATTTCTCCTACTTCCCCTCCACACCCCCACCCCAAAAAATCTGAAAGATCCCATTGGGGTCATGGCAGAATGATCTGTTGTTTCATATTGTCGTTAACTCCAATTGGTCTATTGATTTCCAGTGCCACATTTTTATTGTTTTCCAGACATAACTTAAATAAAATCCTTGGTTATATCTAGAGACCTTTTCACTGCACAGATTCACACTCTATCTGTCTTTTGCCATCTTCTATTATTAAAGGTTATTGTAACCTTTTATGAACGTTCATTTGCTTCTTACAATTAAGTGATGACCAACATGCTGAGCTTCGGCCGCTTTTACCAAAAATCGAATGGTTTACATTGGGAGGAGATTTTGCTTTTGTCTCAAAGAGATTGAATAATGACACTGGGCCATCCTTCATGGTAGCAGACCATCTCAGGAGGAGACCAATATAATATCAGTTTGTTGCATTTCTGTCATTTCTGATTTTTGAGATTCTAAGGGTGTGACTACATTATGGACTAACTTTTAAAGTTAACTTCCAATTTAGGAGCTACTTTGTAGTAGCTTGCAGAGTCTCCACACATTTTCCCACACATGGAAGTTAATTTTGAAGTCTATCTTGGAAGTCCTTACTCCATTCCTGGAAATGGAGTAGTCCCCTATTTCAAAGTAAGATGTATGTAGACGCTAAACTTGGAAGTGTGTTACTTGAAGCATGCAATGGATCTCAACTGTCCCAATATCACATAAGTAAAGTTCTAAGTTAAAGATGTATACTATATTGAGGACTTTTATAAAACCCAGCAACTTGAACTGCATTTGAAAATGTATTAGAATCCTTTTGGAAATGCATACTGCATAGAGTGAAGTTATCAGGCAATTACTTGCTGAATTTCCACAGTGATCTCCAAATGTCATCCCCAACCAGAGAGGATTGCAATCAGGTCTAGAGGTGACAAGATATGGATAACAGGTGAGGGCAGGATTAGAAAGAAGAGACTGCAACCTTCTTCTTGGTAGGAGATGGAGAGATGCAGTGTTTTTGTAGCCATGCTGGTCCCAGGAAATTACAGAGAAGGCGAGGGAAGTATGCTTCATTGGACCAGATTCTCCTGGGAAAGAAGGGTAGAATCGTAGAACACTAGGACTGGAAGGGACCTCGAGCCATCGAGTCCAGCCCCTGCCCCAGTGGCAGGACCAAGTACTGTCTAAACCATCCCTCATAGACATCTATCTAACCTGTTCTTAAATATCTCCAGAGATGGAGATTCCACAACCTCCCTTGGCAATTTATTCCACTGTTTGACCACCCTGACAGTTAGGAACTTTTTCCTAATGTCCAACCTAAACCTCCCTTGCTGCAGTTTAAGTCCATTGCTGCTTGTTCTGTCCTCAGAGGCCAAGAAGAACAAATTTTCTCCCTCTTCCTTATGACACCCTTTTAGATACCTGAAAACCACTATCATGTCTCCCCTCAATCTTCTCTTTTCCAAACTAAACAAGCCCGGTTCTTTCAACCTTTCTTCATAGGTCACATTCTCTAGACCTTTAATTATTCTTGTCGCTCTTTTCTGGACCCTCTCTAATTTCTCCACATCTTTCTTGAACTGCGGTGCCCAGAACTGGGCACAGTACTCCAGCTGAGGCCTAACCAGCGCAGAGTAGAGCGGAAGAATGACTTCTCGTGTCTCGTTCACAACACACCTGTTAATGCATTCCAGAATCATGTTTGCTTTTTTTGCGACAGCATCACACTGTTGACTCATATGTAGCTTGTGGTCCACTATAACCCCTAGATCCCTTTCTGTAGTCATTCCTAGACAGTCTCTCCCCATTCTGTATGTGTGAAACTGATTGTTCCTTCCCAAGTGGAGCACTTTGTATTTGTCTTTATTAAACTTCATCCTGTTTACCTCAGACCAATTCTCCAATTTCTCCAGATCATTTTGAATTTTGACCCTATCCTCCAAAGCAGTTGCAGTCCTTCTCAGCTTGGGGTAGGGGTAGAGTCCAGAGTGACCTAGACAAATTGGAGGATTGAGCCAAAAGGAACTTGATGAGGTTCAACAAGGAGAAGTGCAGAGTTCTGCACTTGGGACAGAAGAATCCCAAGTACTGTTACAGGCTGGGGACCGACTGGCTAAATAGCAGTGCAACAGAAAAGGACATGGGGAATGTGGTGGATGAAAGTCTGGATATGAGTAAACAGTGTGCCCTTGTAGCCAAGAAGCTTAAGGACATCTTGGGGAGCATCAGAAGAAGCATCTGCAGCAGGTCTAGAGAAGTTGTTATTCCCCTCTACTCAGCACTGGTGAGACCACATCCAGTAATGGCTCCCCAGTATAGAATGGATGTGGATGCATTGGAGTGGGTTCGGCAGAGGGCAACAAAAATGCTTAAGGTGCTAGAGCACATGATCTATGAGGAGAGGCTGAGAGATTTGGGGTTATTTAGTTTGAAGAAGAGAAGAATGAGGGGCAATTTGATAGCAGCCTTCAGAGCCTCCTTTCAGGAAGTTGAAGAGAATGGAGAGAGACTGTTCTCAGTGGTGACAGATGGCAGAAGGAGCAATGGTCTGAAGTTATACAGGGAGAGATTTAAGTTAGATATTAAGAAAAACTGTTTCACCAGGAGGGTGGTGAAGCACTGGAATGCATTACCTAGAGGGGTGGTGGAATCTCCATCCCTAGAGGTTTTTTAATTCCCAGCTTTACATAGTTATGGCTGGGATGATTTAATTGGGGTTGATCCTGCTTTGGTCAGGGGGCTGGACTAGATGACTTCTTGAGGTCACTTCCAGCCCTAGAATTCTAAGATTGAAGAGAAGTTTGTCCAGATGAACATACTAACTTTCCCCTTCCTGGTCTCTGTCTAGCGTTAGCATTCCACGCTATACTATCTACAGCCTTGGAGGATCCATCAGAAACACCAGCTAGAAAATGTGAGTTATAAAAGTTGTGGGGAATATAGTCCACCTCTGCTAACTCCTCCAGTTGCTTGCAACAGGCCACCAACTTGATCTCCATCTTAAACAGATGGAATCTTAGCTAGATGTCTTTCACTCAAGCTTCAGTCTCAGCGAGAAACTAGAAGGTCTGTTGCGGTGTACTCTGCGAGTGTGTTAAACAGAAATAGGGAGCTGTGTGTCCTCAGTATGCTGGAGCAGGAGAGGCCCATTCGTCAGTTAGGAAGTTTTGTTTTGTTTTGTGTTAGGTTTTTTTTTTCTGTTTTTTGTTTACAGCCCATCACTGTCAGCTAAGAGCACGGCCCTGTGGAAGCTCACTGAGTCCTGCTGCAGCCCAGCTGTACATCTGGCCACAGGGCTCCATAGAAACCCTACCTCTTCTCATGATCACCCTACTAAGTCCACATTGGGCCAACACTGGCCCTTCTGCTGTCACCAGCAGGAGGGTTCAACTCCAGTGGCAGCAGAGGGGTTGCTGTTGGTGGAGTGGGCACTCGGGGGCCAAGGCAGGGGGAATGCAGAGCCCCAGGAGCACACCAAAGCCTGTGGAACCTGGGCTGTGCTCCTCTTCCCCACCATTGCCTTTGGGGCTGCACTGCTTGCCGCCCTGTGTCTTCCCCCAGTGCCCCAGTCCTCACTTTTCCCTCTGTCCTTCCCTGAGCTTGCAGTGCTCCCAGAGCTTTGGGAGGGTAGGGCGGGAGTTGCTCCGTGAGGTGCCAGCTTTTCCTGAGGAGTGTTCCAACCTGGGACCACCCATGGGGATGCTGGACCACAGATGGTACTGGATTATGGAAATCTGGACCATAGAAGTCAAACCTGTATGTGCAGATTTGCGCAAGTTTAGTTTAACTGATTTAGATAAATTGATGTAACTGTCTGTGTGCGAAGGGATGTTCTTATTTCAGTTTGAGTGACTTTTTTTGATGTAATTTAAACTGTTCCCAGTTGACTTTAACCTAAGTTAAAATAAGCCTGGTTTAAATCAAAACTGTGTTTTGCACTAAAATGGATTTAACATCATACTTTTTCTTAAGTAGGTGCAGGTTGCATGTAGACAGGCCCTTGTTTAAAAATTCTCATGCATTTATTCTTTGCTGTATATGTTTGTTTTACTACCTGGGGAAATATATTTTAAAAAATATCTTATCATAGGCAGTTCTCGCAGAAGTTTCCAGTGAAACAGGAAGTCTGGAGAAAAGGGATTTGTTTGTGAAATACAATCATTTGACCAGGGTAGCCAATAGCATCCACAGGCCCCCAGGCGAAGTTTGTGTGAAGCCTGACTTCATGCCTCAGATGGGGCGAGGCTTCGGGGGGAAAAGAGTGGGTCTGCAGCAGCCAGCCCTCAGTGTTGTCTGGCCTGAGGCACTGGGTTCCCTCCTCCAGCTCTCAGAGCCACAGTGTGTGTGTGGTGCTGTGCTTCATCGGCAATTTTAAGGGCCTGGGGCTGCAGCAACAGCCAGGACTCCTGGGCATCTTTGAATCTCCAGGTCCTGGACAACTGCCCCCTTTGCTCCTCCCATTCAGTGGGCCCGCATATGACTTTCCTTTTTTCCTCCAAGAAGAAGTAATTTTAAAAATTAACTATGCTTAATCCACATATATCCCCTCTGTAAAAATGTGTAACCCCTTTTCTCTCCTCCTTGGGTTACTTGGGAGCCGGCAGCACTCCCTTGTGTGCCTGATGGATGTAATATCATTGAATCATGCAATCATAGCATGCTAGGACTGGAAGGGACCTTGAGAGGTTATCGAGTCCAGCCCCCTGCCCTCATGGCAGGACCAAGTACTGTCTAGACCATCCCTGATAGGCATTTATCTAACCTGTTCTTAAATATCTTCAGAGATGGAGATTCCACAACCTCCTTAGGCAATTTATTCCAGTGTTTGACCACCCTGACAACTAGAAAGTTTTTCCTAATGTCCATCCTAAACCTCCCTTGCTGCAGTGTAAGCCCATTGCTTCTTGTTCCATCCTCAGAGGCCAAGAAGAACAAGTTTTCTCCTCTTCCTTATGACACCCTTTTAGGTACCTGAAAACTGCTATCATGTCCCCCTTAAACTTCCTTTTTCCAAACTAAACAAGCCCAATTCTTTCAGCCTTTCTTCGTAGGTCATGTTCTCTAGACCTTTGATCATTCTTGTTGCTCTTTTCTGGACCCTTTCCAATTTCTCCATCTTTCTTGAACTGGGGTGCCCAGAACTGGACACAGTACTCCAGCTGAGGCCTAACCAGCGCAGAGCAGAGTGGAAGAATGACTTCTCGTGTCTTGTTCACAACACGCCTGTTAATGCATCCCAGAATCATGTTTGCTTTTTTTGCAACAGCATCACACTGTTGACTCATATTTAATTTGTGGTCCACTATAACCCCTAGATCCCTTTCAGCCATACTCCTTCCTAGACAGTCGCTTCCCATTCTGTAAGTGTGTAAACTGATTGTTTGTTCCTAAGTGGAGCACTTTGCATTTGTCTTATTAAACTTCATCCTGTTTACTTCAGACCATTTCTTCAATTTGTCCAGGTCATTTTGAATTTTGACCCTATCCTCCAAAGCAGTTGCAACCTCTCCCAGCTTGGTATCATCTGCAAACTTAATAAGCGTACTTTCTATGCCAATATCTAAATCGTTGATGAAGATATTGAACAGAACCGGTCCCAGTACAGACCCCTGTGGAGCCCTGCTTGTTATACCTTTCCAGCAGGATTGAGAGCCATTAGTATCTACTCTCTGAGCATGGTTATCCAGCCAGTTTTGCACCCACCTTATAGTAGCCCCATCTAAGTTGTATTTGCCTAGTTTATTGGTAAGAATATCAAGTGAGACCATATCAAATGCCTTACTAAAGTCTAGGTATACCACATCCACTGCTTCCCCCTTATCCATAAGGCTCGTTATCCTATCAAAGAAGGCTATCAGATTGGTTTGAAATGATTGTTCTTTACAAATCTGTGCTGGCTGTTCCCCGTCAGCTTGCCACCTTCCAAGTGTTTGCAGATGATTTCCTTAATTACTTGTTCCATTATCTTTCCTGGCACAGAAGTTAAACTGACTGATCTGTAGTTTCCTGCATTGTTCTTATTCGCCTTTTTATAGATGGGCACTATATTTGCCCTTTTCCAGTCTTCTGGAATCTCTCCTGTCTCCCATGATTTTCCAAAGATGATAGCTAATGGCTCAGATACCTCCTCTATCAGGACCTTGAGTATTCTAGGATGCATTTCATCAGACCCCGGTGACTTGCAGACATCTAACTTTTCTAAGAGATTTTTAACTTGTTCTTTTTTTATTTTATCTTCTAAACCTGCCCCCTTCCCACTAGCATTGACTGTGGTCGGCATTCCTTCTTCAGACTTCTCAGTGAAGACCGAAACAAAGAAGTCATTAAGCATCTCTGCCATTTCCAAGTTTCCTGTTACTGTTTCTCCCTCCTTATTGAGCAGTGGGCCTACCCGATCCTTGGTCTTCCTGTTGCTTTTAATGTACTTGTAAAAAGTCGTCTTGTTCTTTATGCCTATAGCTAATTTGAGTTCATTTTGTGCCTTTGCCTTTCTGATCTTGCCCCTGCATTCCTGTGTTGTTTGCCTTTATTCATCCTTTGTAATTTGTCCTATTTTCCATTTTTTATATGATTCCTTTTTTATTTTGAGATCACGCAAGATCTCCAGGTTCAGCCAAAGTGGTCTTTTGCCATATTTTCTATCTTTCCTACACATCTGAATAGGTTGCTTTTGGGCCCTTAATAACGACCCTTTGAAAAAATGCCAACTCTCCTTTGTTTTTCCCCTCAGTCTTGCTTCCCATGGAACCCTACCTACCAGCTCTCGGAGTTTACCAAAATCTGCCTTCCTGAAATCCATTGCCTCTGTTTTGCCGTTCTCCTTTGTACCCTTCCTTAAAATTGTGAACTCTATGATTTCTTGATCACTTTAACCCAGGCTGCCTTCTGCTTTCAGATTCTCAATCAGTTCCTTCCTATTTGTTAAAATTAAATCTAGAACAGCTTCCCCCGGTAGCTTTTTCAACCTTCTGAAATAAAAAGTTGTCTCCAGTGCAGTCCAAGAACCAATAGTCTGTGCCCTCCTGTGTTAGTTTCCCAACATATATCTGAATAGTTGAAGTCCCCCATCACTACCAAATCCTGGGCTCTGGATGATTTTGTTAGTTGTTTAAAAAAGGCCTCATCCACCTCTTCCATTTGGGTAGGTGGCCTGTAGTAGACTCCTAGCAGGACATCACCCTTGTTTTTTAACCCCTTTCAGCTTAATCCAGAGGCTCTCAACACATCTGTTTCCTATGTCCATCTCCACCTCAGTGCAAGTATGTACATTTTTAATATATAATGCAACACCTCCTCCCTTTCCCTTCCATACCAACATGTCAGTCCTGTGTATTAATCCCACCAAGTTTGTGTCATGCCAACAATGTCATAGTTGTATTTATTTATTAGCACTTCTAGTTCTTCCTGCTTATTACCCATGCTTCTTGCATTTGTATATAATCACCTTAGATATTGATTTGATCTTGCCTCCCAGTTTTGCCGTGACCCTCCTTTTTCTCTGCCATTATAGCCTGTGCTCCCTCCCATTTCCGACCTATCTCCCAGGTCTCCATCTTCTCTACTTACCCATGGGCTTTGCTCCCCTGTCCCCGTCGAACCTAGTTTAAAACCCTCCTCACTAGGTTAGCCAGTCTGTGTCCAAATAGGGTCTTCCCTCTCCTGAAAAAGGATAGCTCAGTGGTTTGAGCATTGGCCTGCTAAACCTGGGGTCGCGAGCTCAATCCTAGAGGAGGCCATTTAGGGATTGGGGCAAATAGATATCAGGAATGGTGCTTGGTCCTTGCAAGAGGACAGGGGACTGGACTAGATGACCTCCCAAGGTCCCTTCCAGTTCTAGGAGATGTGTATCTCCAAAATAAATAAATATTAAAGGAGATCCTGAGCTTCCTAGTGGTGATGTTGGATAGCTAGAATCCTCTTTCCACTCCCAAACAGCAGTTATAAATAGTATGCATCTAATAGACCACATTAGAATTAACACACACCTTTACTTAACATAAGGAGGCAGGCGTACAGGCTAAACATGAATAAAATCAATTAATACTATACACAAAAATAAAGGAGACATATGACTAGCATGTGCACTGCTATCAGTTATCCCACCCCACAGTGTGCATTCTTCAGTTCTCAAAGTTTCAGTTACTTTCTTGTGTTGGCACATGGTGGGTGTTCCAAAGAATTGCAGACAGCTTGGTGAGGGTTCTGTGTGCCAGTCCAGGTAAGGTAACAAACTGACCAGCCCTTCTGATGCTGGGGCTGGCCTCTGCAGCACTTGAACAGACAGAGATAAAGTTTCTTCTCTGTAGGGTCTCTCATTAGCTCCTCAAAGCTGAGAGAAGACTCCACACCTGCCCTGAAGTAGTCTGTTCAATCAGCCTTAACTCTCCAAAAACAAGGGGACTACCACCTTCTTTCTCCAGCCTTGCCAAAAGCCACACTTTCTTTCCCTGTCCTTCCCAGAGCCTCATGTGAGCAGTAGTCTCTAGAGCCAGACTGCAGCACAAAGGGTCTCGGATGGAGATGTGCAAAATCTGTCTGTCTGAGGTTGGCAGTCAACCCCTGTACTTCTCACTATCCCTATCTCAAGGACTAAGGGAGGTCGATAAGACAAACGCTCCTGTCAGCCTCCCTCATTGAAGACAGTCAGGTGAGTGGATTTCAGATACGTTGATTCTAGCTACAGTTGCTATGGTTAGAATTTCATATCTGAAATCGGCTTACCAGCCTAGTGTAGACCACACCCTACTCGTTTGTATTGTTGGTTTCACTGTAAAACTCATACTGTGTTTATTACTACTTCAGTCAGGTAATTCTGCTCTATGGCTGACTCATCTTATTTTCCTGCTTTTATAAGGAAATAGCCAGTAACTGAACTTTTTTTTCCTCCCCAGAAAATTCTTCAGATGTAATTGTATTCTGTTTCTCTTTAAGAGTGTAGGAAGAGCATGAGACTGAAAAAATAAATTTTGCATTTTTCTGTTGCGTATAACCACTAAACAAGGTGGAAAAAATTAAATTAAAATAATTTAAATCACTGATTTAATTTATGATTTAAAACATATGACTTATAAAAAACTAATTTAAATCATGTTGAGCTTGAGAACATTTGTGGTATTTAACTTTTGATTAAAATTTATAATGCTCTATATTCGGAATGCTGATTTTTGTTTGTTTTTAATGCTACTTCTGGTAGAATATCTTATTAAAATTTCATACAGTTGATAAAGGCAGAAAACAAAATGCAGGTAATTAAAGACTTCATGCTGCCAACACTTAAGAACATAAAAGTAGTCACAAGTAGTTCCATTGACTTCGGCACAACTACATGTGCATAATTTTTTCAACACCAGGGACTAAATCAAAATGAAATTTAAAATCTTTTCTTGAAGTGGAGTAAAATCTCTTTCACTTCCAAACAAAATTGTTTCCATTCTGAGAATAAAAGTTCATTTAAACAATCATTATATTAACAACATTGTAAATTTTTTATATGTATAAGACAAAATTTTCAAAAAGAGGGACATGAATTGGGCTCCTAAACCTTTATTTAGGCTTCCAAAGAAAGTCATTTCAAAACCACCTAAATGACTTACGAGGACAAGTCCCACTGACTTTGAGCTGCCAAGGGTGATGGAGTTTGGCTGAAGTATTTCAGTTTGTTCGCTTGTGGCAGCTCAAAATATTGGAGGATGGTGTTAGTTGCATGCAAATAAAGTGCCAGTATTTGCTTATTAATTTTGTGTCTGTATTTGCCTCATATTAAGGATGTTGTTAAGATCTTACACTTGTAGTTGTCAAGGTAGATGGCATGTTAAGTGTGAAATTTCATAGCACAAAAAATATGTCATATCAGAAATTATAATAACAATTAGAAAACTAATGAAAGAACATAAATAGAAAATGTCCAAATTAGTAAATTAAGATTATGAATGGTAGATTTTTCGGACATTTTAAATCGTTTGTACTAACTTCACTTGTAATTTTCTCAAACTTTCACCATTTGTGTTGAAATGATTTAGATCTGGTCTCCTCTTGAGACTGAAATTTTTGAGAAGCTTGAGCAAAAATAGCTTAGCAGGTTTCCAGGGCAAAAGAACAGTTCAAAGAAAAATATACTTAAATCAATACAAAAAAGTTGAAATTGGGCATAGAGATATTCCCTAGGGTAGTCAAAGGAAGTGAATTTATGGAAAAATATTACAACACAGGTTTTCCAGTGCATTCTGTCTCTGAGTCGCTATTTTAGACTGTCCAATCTTCCTGTCACTTCCTTTATTATTATTTTTTATTTTACAGAAGCACCTAAAGACTCAGTGAGATTAGGGTTCCATGTAGTACAAACCTATAATAAGAGAGAGAAATTGTCCTTTGTATGCCTTTTCCAAGGCAGCTTGTGGATTGAACTGTAAGCATACACCCATAGATGAGCTGCACATGATATCCCCATGATCTTGTGAGGCACATCTGATCCAGTGGAAAGCTGGTTTGTAAAAGAAGTAGTAGTTACCAAAATGAGCTTGCTGGGCTCTGGGGAAAACAAGTCCTGTAGACACTAAGATACTCTACTCCATATAGGCCTCTAGACTCAATGAGGGAGAGTTTGGCTATTTCTCTAATCGCATCTCTAGTGGGATCAGTGGAGAGCGAAAGCACCTGGCATGCACTGAGAAACTTATCTCTGCTATTGTCTGCTCCAAAAACTAGGTCTGGTCTGCAATGCAAAATAAGGTCAACGTAAATCCGTTAGTGTTGACCTGTCTGACATACCTACACTCAAATTTGGTCTCTGGCTGACAGTAGCCCGGTACGGTCAACCTACCTAGGTTGACAGAGCAGCATTTGTCCCACAATTCCCATGTACCCTTACAAGTGCACTATTCACAGTGGAACTCCCCTGGTCCCAGTGACCAGAAACCCCCTACCTCCCGTCGCCGGTGTGTTTTTGAAAATTTTTTTCTGCTTACCCACCTTACCCGCTACGAATGTGTCTCTGTTGTGTGCATCCAGTGATGCCAGCTCCATGCACACAGAATGCTACTAGACATGGTCCGCCCTTAAATAGGTTAGAAGTACTACATCTCCTGGTGCTGTGGGGAGAAGAGGCTGTGCAAGCCCATCATAGAAACATCAATAATTACGAGCAGCTTGCATGGGCGATGGCAGGCAAAGAGGCACAACAAGAATCAGAAGAAGGTGATTGGAAAGTGAAGGAATTTCGCAAGGGATACCACAAATTCAGGGAGGGCAACTATAGATCTGGTGCTGCCCCAGAGACCTACTGATTTGACAACGAATTTCATGCCCAAGACCTCACCAGAACCTCACAGACCACTTTGGAAGTCTCAGAGGAGCCCACGATGGAGACACTGGAAATGAACAGCAATGCACAAGAGCGCATTTTCAAAAGGGCACCTTTTGAAAACAAGGAATGGAAAGATGCCCTTTTGAAAGGTAGCGTTCACACATGACCTGGCGCTGGCACTGTTGATTCACCCTTTGGAAAGGGCCATCCACTCTTTTGAAAGAGCATCTACACTGCCTCGTGTTCTCTTGCTAAAGAAAGGGCCAGGAAACGCTGCGGACAAGGTCAAATGGCGGCCCCTCCCCAACACCTTTGCCCTGCACAGCAGGGCTATGTCTACACATGAAGCCTACATCGAAGTAGCCTATTTCGATGTGGAGACATCGAAATAGGCTATTTCGATTAATAACGTCTACACGTCCTCCAGGGCTGGCAACGTCGATGTTCAACATCAACGTTGCGCAGCACCACATCGAAATAGGCGCTGCGAGGGAACGTCTACACGCCACAGTAGCACGCATCGAAATAAGGGTGCCAGGCACAGCTGCAGACAGGGTCACAGGGCGGACTCAACAGCCAGCCGCTCCCTTAAAGGGCCCCTCCCAGACACCCTTGCACTAAACAGCACAAGATACACAGAGCCGACAACGAGTTGCAGACCCTGTGCATGCAGCATGAATCCCCCGCTGCAGCAGCAGCAGCCAGAAGCCCTGGGCTAAAGGCTGCTGCCCACGGTGACCATAGAGCCCCGCACGGGCTGGAGAGACGGCATCTCTCAACCCCCCAGCTGATGGCTGCCATGGAGGACCCCACAATTTCGACGTTGCGGGACGTGGATTGTCTACATGGTCCCTACTTCGACGTTGAACGTCGAAGTAGGGCGCTATTCCGATCCCCTCATGAGGTTAGCGACTTCGACGTCTCGCCGCCTAACATCGAAGTTAACTTCGAAATAGCGCCTGACACGTGCAGCCGCGACGGGTGCTATTTCGAAGTTAGTGCCGCTACTTCGAAGTAGCGTGCACGTGTAGACACAGCCCAGGAGGCCTGCAGAGCTGCCACAAGCCCCACAAATGCAGTGCTTTCAGGGAGAACCACGGAAGGCCAGCAGCAGCAGCTGGAGACCCTGCTGGCTGCCGTCAACAGTGTGGTCACCCTGCTGGCCACAGCAGTAGCGGCCGCCCTGCACTTCCTGCTGAGGGATGCTCCCCCAGCACAGCCATGGAGACCCCAGACCCACAGCTCCTTCAGTGCCGCCCCCACCCGGTGCTCTGCCAACACTGGAGCTACCCCACCAGCTCTGAGTGGTGGGAGCACCTTGTCATGGGGGAGTGGGATGATGATCGGTGGCTCTGGAATTTCCAGATGTTCTGACAGACCTTTCTGGAACTGTGCCAGTGGGTGTCCCCTGCCCTGAGACACCAGGACAGCTGGATGCAGCATGTCCTCCCTGTCGAGAAGAGGGTCACGATAGCTGTCTGGAAGCTGGCCACTCTAGACAGCTGCTGCTCCGGGGGCTACCAATTTGGTGTGGGCAACATAACAGGAGGTAAAGAAGCTTGGACCACACACCCACAGGGGGGAGCCCAGTAAAAGGGGCCCATTGGGGAGTGGGGGCAGTCTGGGGGCCTTGGTGGAGCCGACGTGGGGCCTGCGAGGGGTTAGTCATCCCCGCACACCCTCACGGGTACATATGTCCCCCTTCCCATGCAGGTGGCACATGTGCTGAACGCGATGCTCCTCCAGAGGGTAACCCGCATCAGGGACCCAGACGTGGCCATCCTGGGCTTCGCAGCGCTCAGATTCACAGATTGCTTCAGGGCGCTCGACAGGCCTCATGTCTCAGTCCGTGGCCTGGAGCACAGTGGAGGACAGTACATTGAAAGAAAAGGGGTGCCACGCTGTGGACAGCAGCGACTGGTTCCAGGACATCTGTGTGGGCTGATCTGGCTGCACCCGAGATGTGCCGGCCTTCTGAAGCTCCAGGCTGTGGCACTGGGTGGAGGCAGGGGGACACATCCCCCAGAGGGAGATCCTGCTCAGGGACACCAGAGTGCCCCCGTGCCTGCTGGTAGATGCTGCCTGTCCCCTCCAGCCCTGGCTTATGCGGCCCTATATGGCCCACCCTACCCCCAGCCAGGAGCTCTTCAACGTGCAGCTAAACCGTTACCGAAACGCGGTGGAGCGCACCTTCAGGCATCTGAAGGGTTAATGGTGTTGTCTCCTGGCCCACCTGGGGGAGGGACTCCTCAATGTCCCCCAGCTTGTGGGCGCCTGCTGCCCGCTGCATAACGTTGTGGAGAGCAAGGGGGAGGCCTTTATGCCGGGGTGGGCAGCCAAGTCTGGGAAGGGCTACCCACAGTGGGCCTCCGCCCCTAGCCACCAGGCCCACCCCAACGGGGTCTGCGTCAGGGAGGCCCTGCATGAATACTTCACTTAGGAGCCCCAGAGAATGCTGCCCCGGCCACCCCAAGCGGCTCCACTGCACAACCCCCTCTACTCTGCACACCCACCATCACCACCTCTTGCACAATGCCTCCCACCAGCCACACACCACCCCTGCCCCAATGAGCACACAGCACGCAGGGATGGGTACGGGGAAAGTAAACTGTGGTTATTGTACACAACAAAAGCTTGTCTTTTTGTGATATACGCAGAACGTACCACCCATAGAACCATGCAAACTATTCACAGGCGGGAGGTGGTAGAACTGTTTACAGGAGAAGTGGGATGTGGGTGGCCTGACTGGGGGGCCCTTACCGTGGGGCAGGGGTGGAGGGCCTCAACCCACGTGAACCCTGGGACCTGCACCCCACCCCCCGGTCCATGGTCCCCAGTGGGGCTGGCAGGGGGTGGGAAGGATGGGGAGGTAGAGCCAGGGGGCTGCCCCAGCTGGGCAACTGGCCCCCAGGAGGGGCATCTCTGGGGGCACTGGTGGGTGGCACTGTGGTGGGAGGGGCAGCAGGAGGACGGCGGGAGGGGGCATCCAGGCCAGCAGTTCCTAGAATGTGCCCACAATGTCCCGGAGAGTCCCCGCGAGCTGCCCCCAGACCTCCCAGCACCAGGTGGCCTCATGGTTCTCCAGGCAGAGGTACTGCTCTACCACCTCCACCTGCTGGCAGATGGAGGTGGCGACGTGGGGTCTTCTACTGCCTGTCTTGGCCCCCCTGGAGCGGGGATGCTCTAGTGCCGTTGGTGGTACTGCGCGGTCATCGTCCCTCCCATCTGGGGGTATGTCCGGCACAAAGGAGGATGTGAGGCTCTCCTGCCCTCGGATGGCGCAGCTGCAGGAACAGGAGGGGAGAGAGGGACAGGTCCTGACCCCAGCCCAATGGCCCACGCCGCCCCCCCATCCCCCATGGGCAGCAGGTCCCTGTCCCGTGCCCCATCTGACGGTGGGGCGGCCCTGGAGGTCCACTGTGGCAGTGGTGGTCCCTGTCTGCGGGAGGCAGCCCCCTTGTGCGTGCCAGCCTCGCCCACCCCCTCCCCCCGGGAGCAGGTCAGGGCACTGTCCTGGGAGTGGGTGCTGAAGGCCACTGGTAGCTGTGCCACCATCTGTGAGGGGGTGTAGGGGGCCCTTTGGCGTCCCAGCACTGTGATCCGGGGTGTGTGCCCTGTCACGTACGTACCTGACAGTCCACCACTGAGGTCATGGGATGCCTGGCTGGCCAATGCCCCGCTGGAGGTGTGGGAGGGCAGGGCTAATACTAGATCCCCCTCCTCGCTGGACCACTCCACTGCTGCAGCTGGCTCCAGCTCTGGCCCTGCTGTCATGGGGCTGGCTGATGGTCCCGGCTTGCCAGCATCCCTGGCCTGGGGCTCCTTGGCTGAGATGTTGAGGACAGGGCAAACAGGTCGTGTCCCATGGGCCAGGAGGCTCTAGAGCTCCCAGTAAGATGGGCACGAGGTGGGGGCGGCTTCTGATCAGCTGGCCGAGTCCCGAGCCTGGGAGTACCCCTGCTGCAACTCCTTGCCCTTGCTGCGCACTTGTTCACGAGTGTGGGCAAGGAGGCTGTGGGTACTCAGGCCCTTGGCCAGCCGGGCGAAAGCAGATGTGTTCCGCTGCCTTGTGGCCCATCTCACACAGGACCTCCTCCTGCCATAGGTCCAGCAGGTCCCAGAGCTCAGGCTCCATCCAGGAGGAGGGGGCTCACTTCCTCACCCCCCCCAGGTGGACCTCTGGTCATGCTTGGAGAGGGGTTCCTGGAGCTCCTGGCCAGTGTGGGTGCTCACCATCGTGTTCAGGGAGCTGCTGGGGGTCTCACTGGCGAGTGCAGGTACAGCACATATAGAGGCTGCTGCCTGCATGCCTGGGATTCAATAATCAGATCAGTATAGACGCCGCTGTACCGTAACCCTCTGCCGAGATGTAGGTTTTGTTGTATCTATAAACTGTCCAGGAAAATTGACTGACTAACCAGTCTCCTTCTGAAGGTCTGTGTGTGAAGGTGCTTCCTCAACCTCCCTAGGCATCTGGTCCTTCTGTTGTTGTAACTGAGGAGTTTTGCCTGAGTTTTAATTTAAATCTACTAAACTGTAGTTTAATCCAGTGTCTCTTGTCCTGCCCTTTGTGGCAAGAGAAGGCAACTGCCATTTTCTATGGCAGCTTCTCAAGTGCATGAAGACTGGTATCACGGTCTCCCTTGTGTGTGGCTGGTGTTACGACTTTTTAATTTTTGAACAGTAGTATTTCCTCATGTCACAGTGCTACAAGCAGGTATTGCAAAACGAATGTCTGAGGGGTTAGAGTTAAGGTTGTGTGTTAAGATGTAACTTCTGTATTTCTTTACTTTTGACTTCTTGTTCAGACAAGCTGCATCTTCAGGACACATTTTTAGCGTAGAATTTTAGTTGAAAGAGCCCCTGACGTCTCCCTTTGATCCAGGACTGAAGAGCGTTGCGTCCCTTATGGGAGCATGGCTTAAACTGAGAGTTTTGGATAGGTGGAAATATTTATTCTTCCCTATCTGATGGGTGCTTTGAGTGGCTGCAGTGCCGTAATACGTCACACAGGTCCCTGCAGCATATTAAGACTGTTTTAGGCCTGGATATAATCTTCTAGAAAACGCTCTGAAGGTTTGAGCAGTCTACCAGATCTTCTTACAGTTTTGTCCATTATGTAAGCATGACAAATCATTAATTTTTGATTGATTGCTTTGAATTATGGGAGCTCTGATGGCCTTTTTGTACCTGAACAGCTGTATAACCAATGAACACATCTGTGCTCACAAAAGACTGGTGATCTAACAGAGGCAAGTACATTATCAATTCCTCCCTTCTGGCTTTTCCCAGGCAATGGAGGGAGGAAATATTTTACCAGAAATTCCTCAGTGACTTAAAAAGAAGCTGTTTTATAATTGAATTAAATCCTTATCTCTTCATTTCTAGTAGACTCCCCCAGCCTTCAGAACCTCAGACCTACCTGTGCTCTTAAGAACTGAGATCAATCTCATGAACAAAATTTCACCCTAAATTTAAAAATAAATAAAACTGTAATTTTTGTTTGCTCTTCCTGCATGATTTCAGAATTGCACCAGAGCACTAAATGTGACCTCTTCAACTTTTAAATTAAGAATTTATGCTGGCTTGAAATTTATGAAATATTTCAGCGTAAAAGAAAGGCTTTTTCCCCCAGGAAAATTGAGCAATAAATCATAGCACTCTGGATTTACAGCCCTACAGCCGGCCAGGGACAGGATTTTTTTCCACCCTTCATTCTAAAAAAAGTAAAAATAAATGTAATCATATGAGACAGCTTAGCTGCTCTCCTCCCACTCTCTCGAATTTTTAATTTCAGCTGTTTCTGCTTGGATTTATTTCCAATATTCCTGCTCGGCTTTTCAATTTCCTCAGTTATTAAATTTTAATTCAGTGCATTAGCATTTAAATTAAAAAAGGGTTTATTTTATCGAGATCCTTGGCTAGCCTCCATCTTGCCTGTTTCTGCCATTTGCACAAAATGTGAAATGCAGTTAATGTCTTATAACTTATATTTGCACAAATTTAGAAATAAAATTTCTGAGATTGGAATAATATTGCCTTTTCAAGGAAACCTCTAATCAGAGCATGAGGGAGGAGGGAAAGGCACTATACCTAGCAACTTTTAGAGGAAGAACACAGTGGCATCTTCTGGATGACACAATTCAAACAATGAAAAGGTTGTGATCTAGAGAATTCACAAATGAGTGAGGGGATGGAGTTCGACCATTTCCAATTACAGAGTGAAGCAGGTTTGTTGAGAAAAACAACAAAACCAGGCTGCTAACTGATCCCAGGCATCCAGAGGTCACACTTTCCACATGCTTACAGTGGGGATGGTTTGTCCAGGGGGCTCAAGTGATTTAAGCACGTGTCAAGCTGAGTCTCTCAGGGTTGTAAACCAGCCTATGGCACTGTGGCTTTAGCCAGATCACTTATACTCGTGTCTCAGTGTCCTCATCTGTTAGTGAGGCTCATACTTTGTTACACAGCAGAGTTGTGTGGGCTGACTTGACAGGGAGATGAGCTGGTTCTGCCACTGACGTTCTGTGTGTCCTTGGGCTAGTCAGTTAATCTTTGTAAATCTAAGTTCTTCATATGTACAAAAGGGTAATACTACTTCTCACCTGTATGATGGTAAATGAGAATGTGATCCAATAGTGTCTTGAAATGAGTTTTGCAGGAAGCATAATGATCCCAGGTGCTTTGGTGCAGATAACTGGCAGGGCGGGAGAACGCAGTGGGCGGGGGGGTCTCTTGTCCTCCTCATTACTTATCACCAGGGGATTCAGTGCTCAGACTGTGGCCTATTGCAGTTAGGGCCCAAACCTGCTTTTCACATATCGTCTTGTTGGGACACTCCCACAAACACCTCTGCGCTTCTTCGTATGCTCATCCTCATGTATGGAGCAACTCCCTGAGCTGATCCACTCGAACTGCTTCTCTCCCCTCCGTACGGACACGGGGGACCGGACAATCTAACGTGTCTGCGCAGTACCCAGTAGGATGGGGAACTGCTTCCTGATTCTGGCCTTCGGCATTTTTGCAGTTCGAGTAGCAATAATTTCTATCATCCATTGCCCCTTGCTACCTCGCTTGTGCATCCATGAGAAAAGGGTCTAAAAAGTTGGGAGTGGGATGGACACAGCAAGACCCTATCAGTGTATTGTTTTCAGGAAAGTTTACAAAACCTGAGTCTTGCCCTAACCAGCCCTTCTTTGTCTCTTGTTCTCTAGGCTGATGACAGCAGCAGCACAGGAAAGAGAAGCTCTTCGAGCAGGTATGTGGCCATTTTCCTCCCTAGCACCCTAACTCTTAGAGGAACACACAGTCTACCTGTTTAGAATAAGAGGGTTATCAAGGAGGGTGTGGGGCTGTTACTGGATGAAGGAGGGAACCTGGTGACAGACGTTGTGGGAAAGGCTGAAGTACTTGATGATTTTTTTACCTCAGTCTTCATGGACAAGGTCAGCTCCCGGACTGTGGCACTAGGCAATGCAGTACGGGAAGGAGATGGGCAGCCCTTAGTGGGGAAAGAACAAGTTAAGAGCTGTTTAGAAAAGCTAGATGCACACAAATCGATGGAACTGGATTTAATGCATCCGAGGGTACTGAGGGAATTGGCAGATGTACACAAATGCAAGAAGCCTGGGTAACAAACTGAAAGAATTACAGGCCCTGGCACAGTCAAAGAAGTATGAGGTGGTTGGAATAATGGAGATTTGGTGGGATGATTCGCATAACTGGAGCACGGTCATAGAAGGGTATAAACTATTTAGGATGGACAGACGGGGAGAAGAGGAGGAGGAGTTGCACTGTATGTGAGGGAGTAGTATGATTGCTCAGAGCTCCGGTATAAGGAGGGGGAACACCCAGTTGAGTGTCTTTGGGTTAAACTTAGAGGTGGATGTAGCAGAGTTGTTGTAGTAGTTGGTGTCTGCTACAGACTGCCGGATCAGGAAGATGAAGATTTCTTTAGACAGCGAAGAGAAGTTTCCAAATCACAGGTTCTGGTTCTTATGGTAGACTTTAATTGTCCAGACATTTGTTGGGAGATTAATACAGCAGCACACAGACAATCCAGGAAGTTTTTGGAGAATGTTGGGGATAACTCCCCAGTACAAGTGCTGATGGAACTGACCAAGGGCCATGCACAACTTGACCTGCTGCTCACAAACAGGGAAGAACTAGTAGGAGAAATAGAAGTGGGAGGCAACCTGGCTGCAGCGACGATGGTAGATTTCAGGATCTGGACAAAAGGAAGAAAGGTGAGCAGTTACATACAGACCCTTAATTTCAAAAGAGCAGACTTTGATTCCCTGAGAGAACTGATCAGCAGGATCCCCTGGGAAATGAAGATGAGGGGGAAAGGAGTTCAGGAGAACAGGCAATATTTTAAAGAAGTCTTATTGAAGGCACAGGAACAAACCATCCCACTGCATAGTAAGAAATGCAAATATGGTAGGGAACCAGCTTGGCTCAACTGGGAAATCCTTGGTCAGCTTAAACTCAAAAAGGATGCATATAAGAAGTGAAAACATGGACAGTTGACTAAGGAGGAGTATAAATATATGGCTGGAGAATGCTGGGCAGTAATCAGGAAAGTGAAAGCACAATTGGAACTGCAGCTGACAAGGGATGTGAAGAGTAACAAGAAGGGTTTCTACAGGCATGTTAACAATAAGAGGGTTATCAGGGAAGGTGTGGGGCTGTTACTGGATGAGGGAGGTAACCTAGTGACAAATGATGTAAGAAGAGCTGAAGTACTCAATGCTTTTTTTGCCTCAGTCTTCACGAGCAAGGACAGCTCCCACACCACGGTGCTACACAATGCAGTATGGAAAGGTGGAGGGCAGCCATATGTGGGGAAGGAATGGGTTAAGAGCTTGTTAGAAAATCTAGATGTTCACAAATCCATCGGTCTGGATTTAATGCACCCAAGGGTACCGAGGGAATTGGCAGACGTCATTGCCGAGCCTTTGGCCATTATCTTTGTAGATTTTTGGAGATTGGGAGAAATCCTGGATGATTGGAAAAAGGCAAATGTAGTGGCCATCTTTGAAAACAGGACAAATCGGGGAAGTGTACACCGGTCAGCCTTACCTCAATCCCTGGGAAAATAAAGGAGGGGATCCTCAAGGAATCCATTTTGGAGCACTTGGAAGAGGGGAAAGCGATCAAAAGTAGTCAACATGGATTCACCGGGGCAACTCACGCCTGACCAATCAGATTAGCTTCTATGATGAGGTAACAGGTGGACATGGGGAAGTCAGTGGATGTGATATACCTTGAATTTAACAATGCTTTTAATACAGTCTCCCACAGCATTATTGTCCATAAGTTAAGGAAGTATGGATTGGATCCATGGACTTTAAGATGGATAGAAAGCTGGCTTGATGATTGGGCCCGTTGGGTAGTGGTCAGTGACTCAATATCTGGATTATGGTTGGTTTCAAGTGGAGTGCCGTAAGGCTTGGTTCTGGGGCTGGTGTTGTTCAACATCTTTGTTAATAACCTGCATGAAGGACTGGATTTCACCTTCAGCAAGTTTGCTGATGACACAAAGGTAGGGGGTCAGGTAGATACACTGGAGGGTAGGGATAGGATCCAGAGTGACTTAGACAAATTGGAGCATTGGGCCAAAAGAAATTTGATGCTGTTCAACAAGAAGTGCAGAGTCCTCCACTTGAGACAGAAGAATCCCAAGCACGGTTTGCAGCTGGGGACTGACTGGCTGAGTAGCAGTGCAGTAGAACAAGACCTGGGGATTGTGGTGGATGAGAGGCTGGATATGAATCAACAGTGTGCCCTTGTAGCCAAGAAGGCTAATGGCATACTGGGGAGCATCAGGAGAACCATTTCCAGCAGATCTAGAGACATTATTATTTCCATCTACTCAGCACTGGTGGGGCCACATAGAATCACAGATTCACATGTGGAGTTTTGCGTCCAGTTCTGGGCTCCCCAGTATAGAAAGGATGTGGATGTATTGAAGCGAGTTCAGCAGAGGGCAACCAAAATACTTAAGGGGCTGGAGCACATGAGCTGTGAGGAGAGGCTGAGAGATTTGGGGTTATTTAGTTTGCAGAAGGAAAGACTCAGGGGTGATTTAACAGCAGCCTTCAACTTCCTTAAAGGGATGGAGAGAGACTGTTCTCAGTGGTGAGAGACGGCAGAAGAAGGAGCAGTGGTCTGAAGTGACAGACGAGAGGCGTAGGTTGGATATTAGGAAAATCCCTTTCTCCAAGGGGGTGGTGAAGCACTCGAATGCGTTATCTAGAGATGATGGAATCTCCGTCCCTTGAGGTTTTGAAATCCCGGCTTGACATAGTCATGGCTAAGATGGTTTAGTTGGGTTTGATCCTGCTTTAGGCTGCAGGCTGAACTAGATGACCTCCTGAGGTCTCTTCCAACCCTAGAATTCTATGATTTTATGAAAGTTTATAGTCTTCATTGCTGTAAAGTAAAACTTGCACTGAGTGTACTCAGTGCAGGGGTGTCTGCCTCAGTCTGCACATAGCCTTCTACAGAGGTAGCAAGATGTGGTCTGCTGTCACAGTAGACCAGGCCTGTTGTTGTTTCATACAGGGGAGGACTCCCACTGTCATGAATCTGGGCTGCAAGGTGCCCTGGTGCTACTCGGAAGACAGGGAACATGACCACAGGGCTGTGTGCCAGGTGTCCCTTCCAAAAGGACATGGAGGAATACAGCTGCTGGCTTCTGTGTGTTCTAGGTGGCCAGGGAACCAGGGAGCAAAAGCCACTCCAGTAGCCAGTTTAAGGGGAAGCCCTCTGCAGCTGTGGGCATCAATTCAATCCTCTTCTCAGGTGGGTTTGGGGTTAAGTGCTTTCTCCTGCACAGATAGAACCAATGTTAGCTCTCTTCCCCGCCCACCCCACAGTTCAGGCTCTTGTGCTGGTGATCCCTGTTGCTCCAAGCAGAGCTGGATTTGTGGCCTTGTTGGGGGTATGTCTAGAGCAGGCGTGTCCAACCTGTGGCCCGTGGGCCGCATGTGGCCCTGGACAGTTAGTAATGTGGCCCCACAAGGTCGTAAACTTTTAACATTATTATGTGATTTATATACATTAACTACATTATATATTTTGTACGCGGCCCAAGACTATCTTCACTCAATGCGGCCCAGGCAAGCCAAAAGGTTGGGCACCCATGGTCTAGAGCCTGGGCTGTCCTCTGTGGCTTAGGACTAGAGTCTGCCTCTACAGTGAGAGCCAGGATTGGGTACTGTGGGTGTGGTGGTTAGAGTTGGGGTGGGAACAGTAGGAACAGGCAAAGCCACCTAGGATGGACAAGGAGCAGGGTGTGTGTGTGTGTGAATGTTTTTTTGCCTGGGGAGAGACTGGTGAATAAATGGGGGACATCCTTGGAGCAGGGGACGTACTAAAGGAATCTGATATTAAGGGGCTGAGCCCCATCTCCTGTGTAGTTTGCACTTTTGGAAATCTCTTGTTCTCTAGCATATGTGAGGCCCCATTAGGACCAGTGATGCACTGCTCCGCTAGGACCACAGGGTGATTTGCCTCTGGTGCCTCTGTGGCAGTATTTTTATTTTTTATGAAAAAATGTTTTTATAAAGTGGAATAATAATCCCATCTTGGGGGTTAGCTCCACTGCTTAGAATGCCCCTTCCTGAGGGTGTCTCACCTACCATCACATCTTCTCTCTGACTCACATCACTCCAGGGACCATGACATCCTCTTCATGACACAGCCTTCCAGCCACATCACCATCTGTGCTCCCCACTCAGGGGTTCACATTGCAGTCCAACTGTCCAGCTGCCTCCACAGAGGCGAGTTGGCATAGGGGGGAACTTGGTCACCCACTACTCCAGATCCTGACCTCAGGTTCTCAGCATATCGTTCCTAGCAGCTAGCCAGGAGCTCCCTGTAATTCCCACAGTCCTTGCCAGAACTTCTTTGTCCAGGGTAGTAGCTTCCATCCAGCTGCGAGGAACCCAGTTCTCCCTCCTTGCCCTACTTGGCCCGGGAAGGCGACCTACAGCTAGGTAAGCCTCCGTGGGGGATGCTGGGCACAGATGCACTGAACTCCCTAGTTGTGGAGTCACTAAATCACAGGGAGCGTGAGAGCCCATCTGCTCTCAGCCCTAAGAATAAAGACTCAAAATGTTTGGACTTGTTTGGTCGTATGTGTTACTCATTGGCAGTTTCCAACTATGGGTAGCAAGAGCCTGGGGCCCACTGCAACTTGAGCATGTGGCAGGCATTTTCCAAGTTTGAGGCAGTGCTGCCTGAGATCTCAAAAAAGGAGTTCAGTGCCCTCACAGTAGAAGGTTACTGGATGGCCAGAATGGTACTGCAGGAAGCTAGTGATGTGGGAAACTCTGCTGCAAAATCCATGGCTCTGTGATTGCCAAGAGGAAGATCTTGTGGCTCCTTCTGTCCAGGTTGTCCCCAGAGCTGCAGAATTCCATCCAGGACCCCCACTTCAATAGTGTGGACCTGTTTGTGCAAGAGACGGATACTAAACTACATGGGCTGAAAGACTCCCACACCACTTTGAAGACCCTGAGCCTCTACATCCCAGGGCCAGACAAGAGAAAATTTAAGACCCAGCCATCTCAACCTGTAGGTTCTTATCCCTGGTATGAGCAATCTCAGGGGAAACCAAAGGCCTTCAAGAGAAGGTTGGGCTGCCCATCACAGCTGTCAGTGCCGTCTGCCTCCTTGCAGCTGAAACAGTCCAGCAAATGCCTCTTGTGAGGGTGCATTTGAGGGCTACGCATCTGTCAGGCTGGATTCTCCTTATGTGTTTTGTTTCACCACTGTTCATTTCTCCCAGCCTGGAGGGCCAACAGCATGGACTGCAAAGTTCTGGCCACTCTGGAACATGGCTATACCATCCACTTGGCTTCTACCTTGCCTTCCCGCCTCCCTCCTAGTCCCTCTTCAAGGACCCCTCTCACAAACAGCTCCTCAAGCAGGAGATGCAGGAGTTGCTGCAAGTCAGAGCGGTGAAAGAGGTGCCACATAGTACAAAAACTGGGGGATTTATTCCCGTTACTTTCTGATCCTGAAAGCCAAAGGGGGTCTTTGTCCCATCCTGGGCTTGTGACACCTGAACAGATACCATATGGAACTTGAAGGAGACCAGGTGTTTACCAAGCGTATGTTGATGGTGGAGGCCTGCCTGACACATCTCAGCTTTAACCTGTATCTCTATTTTGATGACTGCCTAGGCAAGGCTCATTCCGGTCCAATGTACAGCAGGATGTAGATCTGTTTTGTACATGCTGTTGTCTGGTGCTCCTAATAAACAAGCAGTCAGCATTAGTCCCAGTCCAGATAATAGCGTTTTATGTCACTGTAAGAGTGTGAGAGGAAGGCCAAGCAGGGCAGGGCTCAAACAGGACCTGTTGGCCCAATCAGCCCCACCCTGGTTCGCCTGCAGCCAGTGTCAGGCCTGGAGGTCCCAAATGGTGCAACAACTTTGCCTGCTATTAAAAATCAAGACACTCCGGATGTCCGTCTACCACCCCCAAACCAACCGACTAGTAGAGTGTTTCAGTCAGACTTTGAAGGCCGTGCTCCGCAAGTTCGTGCTGACGGATGCACATCACTGGAACCAGCTCCTCCCAGCCCTCATGTTTGCAGTTCAGGAGGTGCCCCAGGCCTCCATAGGGTTTTCACCCTTCGAACTCCTGTATGGGAGGCAGCCACAGGGGATTCTAGACCTAGTAAGGGAGATGTGGGAGGAACAGCCCTCCCGAAGCAGTAACATGGTGCAATATGTGTTCAACCTATGAGAGAGGCTCAAACATTTGCCCAAGAGAACCTCCTCCAGGTACAGCGGGCCCAGGAGGCAACGTATAACAAACAACCAAGACTTCATGAGTTTCAACCAGGGGATCAAGTGCTACTGCTACTGCCAAGTACAGACTCCAAACTCCTTGCCCTCTGGCAGGGGCTTTATGAGATCGTTCGGCAAGTGGGCCCAGTGAACTGTGAGGCGGACCAGCCGGGTAAGCATAAGGGGCGACAGATCTACCACATAAATCTCCTAAACCCCTGGAAGGCCCAGGAAGGGTTACTAATCACCCCCTACCCACCAGACCCGGAACTGGGGCCCCAGGCAGTAGAGTTGACAAATCCAGGGGAAGTCCAAATTGGGCCCGACTTTACCCCAGAACAGAGACTTCAGGCGCAGGAGTTAGTTGCCAACTTCTCCTCAGTCTTTTCAGCAAAACCCGGTCGAACTCACTTGGCTGTCCACCATATCTAGACCAAATCCGGGGTTAAGGTCCAGGAGACACCCCGACCCCTTCCCCAGAAGTTGAGGGAGGTGGTGAAGCAAGAACTGCAGTTGATGCTAGCACTGGAGGTAATCAAGGAATCTTTCAGCGAATCGAAAACCCAATAGTCCTAGTCCCCAAGCTGGATGGGAGCACCCAGTTTTGCATCGACTTCTGAAAGGTGAATGCTGTGTCCAAATTCGATGCCTTCCCAGCGCCCCAGGTATATGAACTGCTCGATCAGCTTGGGGAAGCGGAGTACATCACTACCCTCGACTTAACAAAGGGCTGTTGGCTTATCCCCATCAGGCCTGAGTCCAAGGAGAAGACGTCGTTCTCCACACCCTTTGGAAGCTTCCAATTCCTGACTATGCCCTTCGGGCTGCACGGTGCCCCAGCTACATTCCAGCGCCTAATGGATCGGGTTCTGCGACCCCATAGCCAATATACCACAGTGTGTTTGGACGATATAGTGATCTATAGGTGCAAGTGGCAGACCCACATACAACATGTGGCCGCTGTGCTGCAGTCCATCCAAGAAGCGGGCCTGATGGCGGAACCCAGCAAAATGCTGCCTTGGAAGGGAAGAGACCACCTACTTAGATTACACCTTAGGGAAAGACACAGTATGCCCCCTAGTGAGGAAGGTCCAAGTCCTCCAGCAGTACACCCCTCCATCCTCAAAAAGACAGGTACGCCAGTTCCTGGGGTTAGCTGGGTCTTACTGCCACTTCATCCCGGGCTTCTCCTCCGTCACTGCCCCTCTTACCGACCTCCTCAGGAAAGAGGTTCCCAACTGCATCCTGTGGACTCCAGCTTGTGAGGAAGTTTTCCAAGCCCTTAAGGCCCAGCTGTGCCAAGAACTGGTTCTGTACAGACCCGACTTTTTAAAGGAGTTCCTGTTACAGACTGATGTCTGAGTGGGAGCGGTGCTCTCCCAAGTTGTGGGAGGCAAAGAACACGGTTGGGGGAGGGGCAGACCCCTGTAGGGGTGGTTTTGAGGGGAGGGGTATGTAAGAGTGTGAGAGGGAGGCCAGGCAGGGCAGAGGTTAAACAGGGCCTGTTGGGCCAATCAGCCCCACCCTGGTTCACCTGCAGCCAGTGTCAGGCCTGAAGAGCATAAAGGGAGGGAAGCCAGCACGGTTTGGGGCTGACCAGCCAAGAGGCTGGAGCTAGCTCTGAGGCAGCAGGACCCAAGCCAGAGCTGCCCCCTTGTTGGCTGCTGGAGGGCATGGCCTCAGGACCCTCCCCTAGGCACAAAGGGGGAGAAGCCCCTCCCAGGGAACCCGTCTCCTGCCAGGGGGGAGCTAGGTTCTCGGGGGCCAAACCCCCAACTTATCCAACAGACTGTCGGGTGGGGCTGAAGACCCACACCCTGCCCAGGGGGCCTAGCCACTAAGTCACCCTGTCACTGGTGGGAACTGCTCACAGGCATCGTAGTACGCTCGCAGCTGGAACAGCGTCCCTCCCTCAGGAGAGCTCTGATACCCTTACTGGCGCTGATGGGGGAGGTGTCCTGAACATTGGTAGTCAATATCAGGACCTTCCTCCTTGAAGGCTTGGTAACTCCCGTGAACCAGCAATGCTGTTGCAGATTGCTTGGGCAGAGAATTCTCCTCTCACGAACCAATTCAGACAGGGGAGTTTTAAGAAGGAGAGAGAGAGATCCTGTCACTGAAGAGGCTGCCTGGTGAGTGAACTAGCGTTTGGTGAGAGTGAGTTTGCTTGACTGTTGAAGTTTTGAATTCTGAATTCTGATTGCAGGTGATTTCAGTTTCAGTTACTGTGGCAGTTGGGATTGTGTGCCTGCGGGGGTTGGAACCTTGTTTGATCCTTTGTTCCCTTGATTGGCTTTGATCAGTCTCAGGATCAGCCTTCCCCTGTGTGGCTAATGAGAGGGAGGCCTGACCAAGTTTTGCAGGCTTTATAATGCCAGAGGTAGAGCGACCTGGGGAGTGAAGTGGATGGGGACTGCAGACGGGGGAGTTTTAAGAGGCAGTGTGACAGAGGTGGATCCACTATGGGTAGGAAGACCTGCAACACCTCTGCCAGCACCGCTCCTGTCTCTTCCACCTGCACCTGTAGTCAGACAGACCTCCTGATAAGGGATGCCTCCACCCGGACCCTGGTGTGGTTTTGCAGAGATTGTGACTTTCAATTCCCACCTACTGAGGTCCATGCTGAGCTGACTTGATACCTTGTGGAAGGTATCTTCTGATGGAATCCCTCCAAAAAACAGGTGGGAGAGCTACAAGAGGAGGTGGCTAGGCTAAGGAGTATCCGTATCCACAAGCAATTCCTGGACAGCATTCAGGTGGAGACAGCTGAAGTTAAGGTAGCTGTCCCACCACAAAAATGTACTGACAGATTGTTGATGGAGGAGATGGCTCAAGGGGGGACACTGGCAGCTGGTGGCCTCTAGCAGCAAGCAGTGCTCCACTCCTGCTCCCAACCCTCCCACCATGGTACTGGGAAACCGTTATGCTGTTCTGGATATGGGAGATCCAGGATATAAGGAATCACCCCCTACATCAGAAGCAGAAAAGCTTTGTCCCCGCAAGGCTGCCACCGCTACAAGGAAGAAACGTAAGGAGGCTGTGGTAGGAGACTCTCTTCTGAGGGGGACGAAGGCATCCATCTGTCTCCCTGACATGACATCTCAGGAGGTATGCTGCCTGCCAGGAGCCCGTATCAAACAAGTTACGGAGATACTGTCGAGGATTATCTGGCCTACTGACTACTACCCCACGTTACTCATCCATGTGGGCACGAATGATACTGCAAGGTGTAACCTTGAGCACATCAAGAATGACTAAAGTCCTTGGGAGTATGGATGAAGGAGTTGGGAGCACAGGTGATATGTCATCCTTAATCCTTCCTGTCAAAGGTAAGGGCACAGGCAAAGACAGGTGCATCCTGGAGGTGAATGCCTGGCTGTGAGGATGGTGTGGCTAGGAGCGCTTTGGCTTCCTTCATCATGGGATGCTATTCCATGAAGGACTGCTAAGGTGATAGAATTCACCTTTCGAGGAATGGGTAGAATTTATTTGGATTGAGACTGGCTAACCTAGCGAGGAGGGCTTTAAACTAGTTTTAATGGGGACAGGTGACCAAAGCCCACAGGTAAGTAAAAAACCTGGAGACCTGGGAGTTGGGTTAGAAATGCAGGGTGTCATGAGCTATAATAGCAGAGAAAAAAAGAGGGACTAGGCAGAACTGGGAGGCAAAAGAAAATCAGTATTTTAGATACCTATATGCAAAGGCAAGAAATATGGGTAATAAGCAGGAAGAAATTGAAATCCTAATAAATAAACACAAATATGATATAACTGGTGTTACAGAGACTTGGTGGCATAATGCACAATTGGAATATTGGTATAGAAGGGTGCTAGTTACTTAGGAAAGATAGGCGGGCTAAACAGGGAGGAGGTGTTGCCTTATATATTAAAAATGTTCACACCTGTATGGAGGTGGAGATGGATGCAGAAGACAAGTTGAGAGTCATTGGGTTAAGATAAAAGGGTTAAAAAATAAGGGTGATGTCATAGTAGGTGTCTACAACAGACCACCTAGCCAGATAGAAGAGGTAGATGAAGCTTTTCCTAAATGACTAAAATAATCATCCAAAACACAGGATTTGGTGGTGACAGGGGACTTCAGCTATCCCGACATATGTTGGGAAACTAACACATGGATGCACAGACTATCCGGAAAGTTCTTGGACTGCATGGATGACTTTTTTTTTTTTTTTTTTTTTTTTTATTTTCAGAAGGTGGAAAAAGCTACTAGTGTGGAAGCAGTTCTAGATTTGATTTTAAGAAATAGGGAGAAGCTCATTGAGAATTTGAAAGTTGAAGGTATCTTGGGAGAAAGTGACCATAAAATGATAGAGTTCATGAGTCTAAGAAATAGTGAAGGGGAGAACAGCAAAACAGAGACAACGGATTTCAGGAAACCAAATTTTGGTAAACTCTGAGAGCTTTTAAGTAAGGTCCAATGGGAAGCAAGGTTAAGAGAAAAAATGATGGAAGAGAGTTGGCAGTTTTTCAAAGGGACGTTATTAAGGGCCCAAAAGCAAGCTGTACCACTGCATAGGAAAGATAGAAAGTGTGGTAAAAGACCACTTTGGCTTAGCCAGGAGATCTTGCAGGATCTCAAAATCTAAAAGGAGTCGTATACAAAGTAGAAATTAGGAGAAATCACAAAAGATGAATGTAAGCAAACCATACATGTATGCAGGGGCAAGATTTGAAAGGCCAAGCTTAAATTAGGCTAACAAGACTATCAAGGCAAAGGCTAACAAGAAATCATTCTATGAGTGTATTAGAAGCAAGAGAAAGAGCAAAGACAGGGTAGCCCCTCTACTCAGTGAGGAAGGGGAAACAATATCAGGAAACTTGTAAATGTCAGAGGTGCATAACGACGACTTTGTTTCAGTCTTTAAGAAGAAGGCTGCTGCAGAAATGCATAACATAATCTATGCTAGTGCGAAGGAGGTAGGTTTACAGGATAAAATAAAAATAAAATAAGTTAAAAATTAATTACAAATATTAAATGTGTGCAACTCACCAGGGCCTGATGAAATGTGTCTGGGAATACTCAAGGGGCTTATATAGGAGATATCGAAACCTTTAGCTACCATCTTTGAAAGTCCTGGAAGTTGGGAGAGATACCAGAAGACAGGAAATGGGCAATATAGTGCCCATCTATAAAAAGGGATAAAAGGACAACCCAGGAAACTATAAACCAGTCAGTTTAATTTCAATGCCAGGAAAGATACTGGAAGAAATAATTAAAGAATTCGTCTGCAAACATGTGGAAGAAAATAAGGTGACAGGTAACAGCCATCATGGATTTGTAAAGAACAAATCACGCCAGACCAATCTGATACGTTTTTTTTTTTGACAGGATAACAAGTTTTGTGGGTAAGGGAGAAGCAGTGGGTATTGTATACCTAGACTTTAGAAAGGCATTTGACACCATCTTGCATGATCTTCTTATGAATAAACTAAGCAAATACAACTTAGTTGGGGCCACTATAAGGTGCATGCATAACTGGCTGGATAACCATTCTCAAAGAGTAATTATTAAAGGTTTTCAGTCTTGCTGGAAGGGCATAACAAGTGGGGTTCCACAGGGATCTATTTTGGGACTGGTTCTATTCAATATCTTCATCGATGGTTTCGATATTGACATAGAAATTACGTTTATTAAATTTGCAGATGATACCAAGCTGGAACGTGTTTGAACTGCTTTTGAAGAATAGGGTCATAATTCAAAACAATCTGGAGAAACATGAGAAATGGTCAGAGGGAAACAGGGTGAAGTTTAATAAGGAAAAATGCAAAGTATTCAATTTAGGAAGGAACAGCTTCAGCTTCATACATACAGAATGGGAAGTAACTGTCTAGGAAGGAGTATTGCAGAAAGGTATTTAGGGGGTCATGATGGACCACAAGCTAAATATGAGTCAGCATTGTGATGTTATTGCAAAAAAAGCAAAGAAGATTCTGGGATGCATGAACAGGGGTATCGTGAGCAGGACACAAAAGGTCATTCTTCCGCTCTACTCTGTGCTCAGTTGGAGTATTCTATCTGGTTCTGGGCATCACATTTCAAGAAAGATGTGGAGAAATTTGAGATGATTCAGAGAAGAGCAAGAAAACGATTAAAGGTCTAAAGAACATGAGCTATGAGGGAAAACTGAAAGAAAACTGGAGCTATGAACATGAGCTATGAAGGAAAACTGGTCTTGTTTAGCTTTGAAAAGAGAAGATGTGGAGGGGAGGTAACAGCAGTTTTCAAATACCTTAAAGAGGGTTACAAGGAGGAGAGAGAAAAATTGTTCTTCTTGGTCTCTGAGGATAGGACGAGGAGCGATGGGCTTAAACGGCAGCAAAGGAGGTTTAGATTAGACATTAGGAAAAATTGTCAGTGTGGTTAAACACTGGAATCAATGACCTAGAGAGGTTGTGGAATCTCCATCACTGGAGATTTTTAAGAGCAGGATAGACACCTATCGGGGATGGTCTAGACGGTGCTTGATCCTGCTGAGAGGGCAGGGAACTAGATTCAATGATCTCTCAAGGTCTCTTCCAGTTCTAGTGTTCTGTGATTCTATGAGTGGGCTCTTCATCCTGAGGTCTCCTACTTGCTCTTATGTGCGTGGGGAATTCCCTGAGTGGACCTATTTGCCACCTGGCTGAACACGAAATATTTCCTCCAGCTTGGGGTGGGAGCAGGACTCTGCTATGGATGCGTTTCTTCTGTGTTGAGTGTGAGACCTCTTCTGCGTGTTTTCTCTGATCAAGAAGAACCTGCAGTGGATCAAACAGGACAGGGTGCAGGTAATTCTCATCATGTTGGCATGGCCACACCAACATTGGTTCAGCAACTTAATGAGCATGGTGGCTCAGCCAGCTGCTGTGTCTCACAGGGTGGCTGCTTCATGTCTGAACCCTTTGTGAGGGCTTAGCACTGGCCTCTGTTCAAGTGCACATTTTGGCCACTTCCTCTATTCATCCCCTGGTGCAGGGCTGGTCCATCTTCTCCCGTGAGGTCACAGACAGATTTCTCAATGGCCTGGGGAAGCTCTTTCTGTAGGCCTTGGCTTCAGTGGGACTTCAGTCTCTTCGTGGCCAGGCTTGTGGGGCCTCCCTTTGAGCTGCTGGCTTCTTGCTCCATTCTGCTTTTCTTTGCAAAGGTTGCTTTTCTAGTGGCTGTTACAATGGCGCCATACAGATCTCAGAACCCTGTGCCTTGATGTCTGAGTGTCCCTACAAATGATTTTTTTTTTTTTTAAGGATAAGCTTTGGCCACACCCTGCATTCCTCCTGAAAGTGGTGTCAGCTTTCCATTTCAATCAGGATGATTTTCTCCCAGTTTTCTACCCCAAGCTCCATACAACTAGTAAGTTGAGATGACTCCATATCCTGAATGTTGGTAGGATGCTTGCCTTTTATCTGGAACAGATCACCACAACTGTGGCTGCATCTACACTATGAGCTAAAATTGACTTTATTATTAAAATGAATAAAAATTATTGTATTAACATTAATTTACTAGTCCTGCGTTTTATAAATTTGATTTTGAGCATCCGCACCTTCCCACATGCTCCCTACAAAATCGACTTATTGTTGCCATACATGTTGCCAAAACTGACTGTTGCAGCAATGTATTGTGGGAACCTATCCCACAGTTCTCTGAACCCTGTAGTATTCTGGGTGTTTTCACTGGTGCAGCATGGGAAAAGAATGCCATGCAAGTGGCTATGGACATCTGATGACATCGTCCCACATTTTGTTTCCTACATTTCGCTTCTCTCATTCCCCTGCCATGTTAACCAAGCATCCCTTTTTCCAGGTGGAGTCTGGTTTACCTGTACAAGAGATGTGCTTTTTATAATTGAGGGAAGGGCAGGGGCAGGGTAATAAAGTGCTTAGGAAGGGTTAGAAAAAAAGATTTCAGGTTTCCTAACTGACAGGTTTTCAAAATGGATGCAAAAGCACTGGATCTTTGGAGGCTTGGATCTGGATTGAGACCTCCTGGCAAAGAAGATACTTAGAGCAATGATTTTGTCTCAAAGGCCAGCCACTCAAGTGACAAGTTTCTGAGTGCACCCGAACAGCAGAGCTACAAGCTGCTGTGCAAACACCCTTGCACCCACTTCTTTCCAGCCAGTGTTCTACCTGGCACACCAGGAGGAGCCCGAGTCTCCCTGGGCCTTCAAGCAATCATCAGGAGGGGTCCCAGGAACCAGCCTGGGGCACCAAGAGGCAGGTCCTTCCTGGACTGGGCCAAAGGTGCAGCCCTCCTGGACCTGTGGGGCAAAGGATGTGCTCCAAGACCCCAAGGTAAAGTACCATAATGCCCAAGCCTACGCCAGATAGCCACCACCCTATTGGAATGAGCCACCCCCCACTCCAGCTTGGAGGAAATCCAGGCGAAGGTGAAGGAAGTCCAGCAGGGCTATATCTGGGCCCAGCATGCTGGTTGACGCTCTGTGGCAGAACCCACCACCTGCATCTGGATTTGGGCCTCCTGGCAAAAAAGTCCCTCAGAAGAAGAATTTGCACCTGAAGTGTATGTGTAAGTAGATATGGGCACTACACTGAAAGTGCAACAGAGCAATGAATCAGTTATGGCTGCTTTGGTTGCTCGCCAACACTTGATGCAGGACCCGCCCTTGTTAACAGCAGGCCCTGGCTTGGATCTGGGTTTAGACTTCCTGGCAAACGAGATCCTCAGAACAAGAATTTGCACCTGAAATGTATGTGTAAGTAGACACTGGCGCTACATTGAAAGTGCAATGGTTCATTGAATGAGTTATGGCTCCTTTGGCCTCAAAGGACAGCCACGCTAGTGACAAAGTGTTTTCTTCTGTTGACCAAAAAGGCCTCCAGGTGCCCCAGGGGACACCCTCTCCACAGTAAAGAGTGCTCTATGTTGCTTGTCTCTGGCCCTTCTTAAAGCCACTAGGAGCCCATGAAACCTTGTGGCAGGACTCATCACCTGCCTTTATGCCCAGTGGGCCCAGAGGAAGGTCTTGGCTCTGTATTTAGACCTCCTGGCAAACAAGATCCTCAGAGCAATAGTTTGCACCCTTGCTCCCAATCCATAATCTAGAAATGTACATCTAAGTACACACTGGTGTTACGCTGAATGTTTGTCTGAGCAACTTTTGATGGCACTTCCTGTGCCTGTGGGTAACAGAAAACCAGGAGCTAATTATGGAGAGGAAGCCTGAGAAACAGCCGCCACATTGGACTGAGTACAGTTTAAATCGTTCAATGATGATGCATTAGAGGGCAAGTCTGGTCCCGGCCCCTGCCGCTTGATGCTTTTAAGCCAGCCCCCAAATATTAGCCACCAAGGAAGACTTCCCCTGGGCGGCTGCAAGACCGCCAAATATCACAGCTTCCTGAGACTTTCTCTGGGCAACTGTCCACCCCCAAATATCTTAGCTGCTGAGGGAGACTTCCCCTGGCAGCTGCCAGGTCCCCTGCATAGCTGCCAGCCCCGAGTATCTTTAGCCACCGAGGGGGACTCCCCCGGCGTGGCTCCACACCGCTCACCGCACACAAGCTGCCTGGCAGCATCTTCAGCATGTCCTTTTATTGGTTTGGGGTCAAGCCATGTGGTGTGGCTGGGCGCAGGTAAGTTCCAGGCTGTATGGCGCCTCCGGAGGATGGTAAGGAGGGAACGTGGGGGTCAGGACGAAACATAAACAGCTAAAAAGAAGTTTCTCATCCTGTCGTATAAGCATGACCCCCACCCACAGCCTCGCCACCATGTAGCGAAGGGGAGCAGTGGCTGGTGCCAGGCAGTGGAGAAAAAAAAAGACAGCTAACAGAGGTAGACAGAGAGCCGCAGGCCCCACTGCTGCGTTAATAGCACAGAAAGAGATTTTTCAGCCTTTCATAAAAGCGTGACCCTACAGACATGGGCTTCCAGGTGCCAAATTGAAACGGTCTTCCTATTGCTCAATTCCTGCACACCTGAGAGCAGTGGAGATGGAAGAGGCCAGAGCGGAGAACTGTGGGGCATTGTGGGGCACATACGGGACATGTCTGGAGACTAATGAATTCAATTTAAAGACATGGTGCTTCCTCACTATCCTTCATTTGGAATTTTAGATTTGACCTGAACGCTACCTCTGTCAGGTTACTGTGATTTTACATCGATACTCTGTCGATTTTAGTGCTCCATATATTGAGCTAATGGACTTTACAGTGAAGACAGGCACTTGGTAAAATTGGGCTAACTGTCTTAAAATTGATGATATCTCATAGAGTAGATGCAGCCTCTGTGTAGCATATACAGAGCAAGATAAGGGCCTCCTGGTGTCCTCTCAGAATATGTCAAAGTGGATCACTGACTGCATCTGCACGTGCTATGAGTTAGCAGTTCAGCCACCTGCTCTCATTTGGGCCCACTCCAGTAGGACTTGGGCCTCCTCTGTGGCCTTCCTTGTCTATGTACCCATCCAAAATATCACAAAGTATCAGCAAGGCACCAACGTGGTCATCTGTGCACATGTTTACACCCCATTAAGCCATCAGGCACATGTTTACACCCCATTAGGCCATCAGGCAGTAGGTGAGGGATGATGGAGGCCTCGGGAGGGCTCTGTTGCAATCTGTATGTTCTTAAGGAAACTCCTCCCATGAACGTGACTTTCAGTCACCTAAGGTGAATGGTGAATGGATATGAGAAGTCACTTGAAGAAGAAAAGGGAGTTACCTGTTCTGTAACGGGACAGGTAGCTGGTCTCCTGTCTGCAGGACACTGGAGTTCAAACTGCTGACCAGAGTCCTTGCTTGGGATTTGTTGGCCAGAATCAGTGAGAGAACTAATTTCTTGAGATGTCTACACTGCATGCTTGTTGACGGCACAGGCAGGGGACAAGACAAAACTCCCTTGTTGTGCTGGAAGTTTTTTCTCAATGAAAATGACCATTTTCCATAACAAAAGTCACATTACAATATGAACGCACATGCACTTCTGTCAATAGAAGGAACTTTTCCTTGACAAAATTTCACAGCGTAGAAAACCCCTTAGGTGAGTATCCAGTTTGTTCACACAAAGATACTTAGCTGTCTAATTGCCAGCATTTAGTTCCATGCTTTTTCATGCACAAAGTGTTGAAGTTTTCCAGGCATGGTCTTTTCACAATGTTCATATTTTTTGGAATGTGTGAGTTAAGTCCCTTTAGCTGTTTTATTCTAGATGAAGGTGTGAAAAACAAAGTCTTTACTCGTTTTAAAAAACCTAGGTGTGCTTTTATATAGCGCTACAAAAATGACTGAAGTTTTAAATTTGTCTTTGACAGCATCCTCAACAAGGTGTTTGTTTTGTTACAATTTGTTACTGCTTTTATAAAGTTGAGACCATTCAAAACTGTCCCTTGTTGTGAGCCATAACATAAGCTCTTCACTAGTAATTTATATCATAAAACATACAAGCAGATTAGGGTTGCCAGAGCAACCTTATCTTTTTAGGGTTTCTGAATTTGGTGTGCTTGATCTCACAATCTCAGTAGAGCTGGGCTCCTTTGTGGTCATTTATTCATTGCATTTAATTGATTTTATACAATTTAAATATCTTGCCATCTTTGCTGTTTTCAGTCTGAAGTGTCTAGCACTTGCTGTCTTTGAAATAGCTTCAGTTCACTTTGCAGCTGTTTTAAATTGTGAATGAGTGATGGTAGAGGGAAAACCCCAAATCCTTACTAACCTCTTCACTTGCCAGTGATCCCCACATATTAGTGAATGTTCATGGATGTGAAATTTTAAGAACTGACAATAAAAATTAAGGGCATGGAAAAATATTTGCTCTGAAGGGTGACTGAAAGAAGAGAGCTGTTCATTTTAGAGAGGAGTCAAAGAAGGGAGATGACTGTAATGAATCCTCTGGAGAAGAAAAATCAGGAACTTCTGTTTTCCATTTTATCATGCAAGATAAAGAAGATATGCAATTACATTATAAGACAGCATGTTCAAAATCAAGAAAAGGAAATAATTTTGTTTTGTTTTATTTGAAGCCCTACTACTAGAGGGACTGCCACAAGAAATTGTTGAGGCCAAAAGGCTCAGTTGTGACAGGCAGGATTAAAAAAGACATTAGACATTTATATAGACATTGAGAACATCCAGAGCTATAAGAATTAATATTAAGAGAATAAACAAGAGTTTAGGAAGGGTTGTAAACCATTCTGTTTTGGGGCAAAGGCCAGCCTGTTAGGTTAGGAGGAAAAATTCCCAAAAGCAAATTATCCCACAGCTGGCTGCTGCAGAATTTCATGCACAGTCCTCTGAGAGGCAGGGGCGACCAGGGGAGCGAAGCGGACAGGGAGCTGTGGACAGGGGAGTTTAAGAGGGAGAGCAACTGATCCTGCCACTGCAGAAGCTATCAGGTGAGAGCGCTGGCTTTTGGGGTGAGTGAGTGTGCTTAACTGTTTGAATCTGTTTGAATTTGAATTTGAACTGCCATTTTGATTTCAGGTGGGTCAGTTTCAGTTTCTGTGGCAGCTGGGACTACCTGCCTGACCTTTGTTCCCTCGATTGGCCTTCCCCTGTGTGATTCACAGGGGGAGGGTCTGACCCAGGCCAGGAGGCTTTAAAAGCCAGAGGCAAGGTCGACCAGGGGAGCGAAGCGGACAGGGAGCTGCAGACAGGGGAGTTTAAGAGGGAGTTTGACAGAGGGAGGCCTACGATGGTTAGGAAGACCCACAACACCTGTGCTACCACTACTGCTGTCTCCTCCACCTGTGCCTGTAGCCAGACAGACTGCCTGGCCATGGATGCCTCTACCCAGATCCTTGTGTGGCTTTGCAGGGACTATACCTTGCAATTTCCACTCACTGATATCCAGGCTGGGGGGACCATCCAGTGTGAAAGGTGCCTGCTGGTGGAATCTCTCAGGCGGCAGGTGGGGGAGCTACAGGAGGAGGTGGCCAGGTTGAGGAATATCCAACTCCATGAGCAGTTCCTGGATAGTATTCATGTGGAGACAGCTGAGGTAACTGTCCCAGTACACAGGACAGCTGATAAACCACTGGTGGAGGAGGAGGTCGATCAGGGTGGACACTGGCAGCTTGTTACTTCTGGCTTTCTTTGATAGGATAACGAGCCTTGTGGATAGGGGAGAAGTGGTAGATGTGGTATACCTAGACTATAGTAAAGCATTTGATACGGTTTCTCATGATATTCTTATCAAAAAACTAGGCAAATACAATTTAGATGAGGCTACTATAAGGTGGGTGCATAAATGGCTGGATAACCGTACCCAGAGAGTAGTTCTTAATGGTTCTCAATCCTGCTGGAAAAGTATAACAAGTGGGGTTCCGCAGGGGTCTGTGTTAGGACTGGTTCTGTTCAACGTCTTCATCAATGATTTAGATATTGGAATAGAAAGTACGCTTGTTAAGTTTGCAGATGATACCAAGTTGGGAGGGGCTGCTACTGCTTTGGAGGATAGGGTCATAATTCAAAGTGATCTGGATAAGTTGGAGAAATGGTCTGAAGTAAACAGGATGAAGTTTAATACGGACAAATGCAAAGTGCTCCACTTGGGAAGGAACAATCAGTTTCACACATACAGAATGGGGAGAGACTGTCTAGGAATGACTACAGCAGAAAGGGATCTAGAGATTATAGTGGACCACAAACTAAATATGAGTCAACAGTGTGATGCTGTTGCAAAAAAAGCAGACATGATTCTGGGATGCATTAACAGGTGTGTTGTGAACAAGACACATGAAGTCATTCTTCCACTTTACTCTGCGCTGGTTAGGCCTCAGCTGGAGTATTGTGTCCAGTTCTGGGCACCGCAGTTCAAAAAAGATGTGGAGAAACTAAAGAGGGTCCAGAAAAGAGCGACAAGAATGATTAAAGGTCTAGGGAATGTGACCAATGAAAAAAGGTTGAAAGAATTGCGCTTGTTTAGTTTGGAAAAGAGAAGATTGAGGGGAGACATGATGGCAGTTTTCAGGTATGTAAAAGGGAGTCATAAGGAGGAAGGAGAGAACTTGTTCTTCTTGGCCTCTGAGGATAGAACAAGAGGCAATGGGCTTAAACTGCAGCAAGGTAGGTTTAGGTTGGACATTAGGAAAAAGTTCCTAACTGTCAGGGCGGTCAAGTACCGGAATAAGTTGCCAAGGGAGGCTGTGGAATCTCCCTCACTGGAGATATTTAAGAACGGGTTACATAGCTGTCTGTCAGGGATGGTTTAGATAGTAGTTGGTCCTGCCATTGGGGCAGGGGGCTGGACTCGATGGCCTCTCGAGGTCCCTTCCAGTCCTAGTGTTCTATGTTTCTGTGATTCTATGAAATACCTGGTACTGGACTGAATACATCTCTGGTCTGATCCTGTATGACTGTTTGTGTGTTCCCTATATACCTGTACTAGGAGCCCTTTGGAGGGGGGTGGGAATTGTTCAGAAACATACTGTTTTCACTTGGTAAGTATTGGGAACCTCAGCAATACAGTGGTGAAGCTAATTATTTCCAAACAGTAAATGTCAGCATTTGAATGTTCAGCTTTGGGTCTTACAACACAGAACAAAAACAAATACGCAATTATGTCTGACAAAACCACTTAGCTCTTTCACGGCCTTGTGTCACTAGGTTCGATGCAGCCTCATGCAAGATACAGTTTTGTATAATTATTGTTATTATATAGTGTGTGGCTGGGGAAGGAAGGGTAACTCCTCTGTTGACTGACGATTTTAAAGAATTGTTAGTTGTTTTAATCCTTAACTACACTTTTAAAGTATGTGAGACTCCAGCTGAGAGGATCCACCCTCACTTTGGAAATGGATCTGCTGGGCCGGGGGAGGGAGTAGAGCTGAATGGTGGCTTGGGCTGGTCTATAGCTTTTGCAACACAAGTAGATGTTGTGCAGAAGTGATGTATTTGATTTCCCTTAAATGAGCTAAATCCTTGGATATTCCAGGATAAGAACTTAGGTGGGAGGACACAGCTGGATTTGTATTACAACAGGTAACAGTGCTGGAACCAAAGACCCTGTTGTTTTCGGGTGTCCTGGATGCTTCCTTAACTAGAAGGGCTGTGCTGAGCAAAGGCTGTTGGAGTGGTGCTATGCTGTCTTTCAGCCTCCCTCATGGCGACCTGGGAAGTGTTCTCTCTCATTTCGTCATCCATGTGGGAACAACTTTTGTTATATATACCAGTATGGTGGGAATGAGGGGCTTGGGTAGAGGCTGGAGTGTGGGGTGAAGGCACTCTCTGGGGATGTGGGGCTCTAGGGTGGGGCCAAGGACAATAGGTTTGGGGTGGAGGCTCCACTGGGGAGAGAAGACTCCCCTAGCCGCCTCTCACCACAGCATCTTGGGCGTAAGTGAAAGGTGCATCTCTATGGCCTTTGCAGCTCCAGCGGGCACAGCTGGGGGGAATCTATCCCCCAGGCAGGGTAGCTCTGGAGCACCTTCAGCTTGGGTGTTGTGGCCAGGGGGGAGACACCTTCCTCCCACCCCACCATGGAGATGCCAGTGGACAAAGGCAACACACTGTGCAGCAGCCAAAACCCCTGCATGGGGCTTGTCAGGTAGCCATGTGGTTTAGAGGGATGTTAGGACATGGGCCTGTTACACAATGCCTATGCTAAAATTGCAGCCGTGTGTAGGGGATGCAGTTGCAACTTGATTAGGGCCCCGCGGGCTGTAATATGCTGCAGCTTTACCTGAGTAGCTCTGGTCAGACCGAGATCAGGGAAGCGTGCTAACCCTGATCTCACACAATCAATACCAAGCCCTACTGGAATGCAGGCTGCCAGTTTGCATCTGGGTTGCATGAGTAGCTTGAGCTGTAACCAGGGGTGTAGCTTTAATGGCTCTGGGTGTAGAGGATGAGGAAGAAGTAGCTCCAACTCTGGCTCTCTCCTGATATGTCCTCCAGCCTCAGCAGCAGTTCTCTCTGCTGTCCCTTTCCTGCTCTGATTTAGGAGTCTCTCTCCAAACACACTACTTTGTTTTAGGGGAGGAGGGATAGCTCAGTGGTTTGAGCATTGGCTTGCTAAACCCAGGGTTGTGAGTCCAATAAGGGAGGAGGCCATTTAGGGATTGGGGGCAAATAGATATCAGGAATGGTGCTTGGTCCTGCCAAGACGGCAGGGGACTGGACTAGATGACCTTACAAGGTCCCTTCCAGTTCTAGGAGATGTGTATCTCCAATTTTTTACACACACACACACACACACACACACACACACACACACACACACACACTTTAACTCCCACTAAGGTCAATATGTCCCAGAAAGGAGCTGCACGCATTGCCTTGGGGACTCACAGTGGAAAGATCTCATAGCACCTCTACTGCCATTAAGAGTGGTAGTACCAAGTTCCTGGTCCTCTCTTCTCTGTCCATGCAGTTCTGGCTTCTCTGTCAGGGGTCAGCCATCAAGACCTGATATTTCCTGGTCAGAAAAAAAATGCATTTTTCTCTCTTGGTGGTCACTCAATAGCAAATAGGACGTCTTCATGTCACCCTCCTATTTGTGAGTCTGTTGATGCCTGATCAGCCTGATTCTGGAGCTGCAGATCTTATTACAGAAGAGGCAGGTGTTAGTTGCTGTTGGAGGAGTGCAGGGCAGTTTTCGCTGCTGTTTTCTTCTCCCCCTCTCCTCATCTGCACTGCCATGGAACCTCTCAAGTTGGACCACATCCTCCCGGATTACCATTTTCCACTGGGGACAGTCTTGGGTGAGGTTCTCCAAAGTGTCAACACAGATGCTACACATTATCGTGTGTGCCTTCAGCATCTTCTTATATCACTTCTGCTGGCTCCCAACACTCCTCTGTCCTTCCTCCAACACAGAAAACAGAATCTGTTTTGGGAGGTGCTAATCAGACATCCAAGCCATGTGACTAGTCCAATGAAGTTGTGGATGAGTAATAATGACTTCAATGCTGGTCATGTTCGACCCTTCCAGGGTGCTAGTTTTCACGTGCCTATCTTCCTGAGGGATATTTAGGATTTTCCTGAAGCAACATTGATGATATCGTTTAAGTGCCTTCAAATTACACTTGTAAAAGCCAGAGTCAGAGTGACCGGGGAGTGAAATAGAAAGGGGTCTGAGACGGGAGTTTTAGGAGGGAGAGGGAGAGAGATCCTGTCACTGAAGGGGCTGCCTGGTGAGTGAACTAGCATTTGGTGAGAGAGAGTTTGCTTGACAGTTGAAATTTGGAATTCTGATTGCAGGTGATTTCAGTTTCAGTTACAATGGTATTTGGGATAGTATGCCTGGCGGGGTGGAAACCTCTTTTGATCCTTTGATTGCCTTTTATTAGCCTCAGGATCAGCCTTTCCTGGTGTGACTAAGGAGGGGGAGGCCTGACCCAGGTTTGCAGGCTTTATAAAGCCAGAATCAGAGCAATCAGGGGAGTAAAGCTGATGGGGGCTGCAGACAGGGGAGTTTTTAGAGGGAGTGTGACAGTGGGGATCCACTATGGGTAGGAAGACACACAACACCTGTGCCAGCACCGCTCATGGCTCCTCCACCTGTGCCTGTAGTCAGACAGACCTGACGAGGGATGCCTCCACCCGGACACTGGTGTGGTTTTGCAGAGACTGTGATTTTTGATTCCCACCTACTGAAGTCCAGGCTGGGAAGACTGTCCAGTGTGGAACGCGTCTTCTGGTAGCTCTCAGGAGCTACAGGAGGAGGTGGCTAGGCTTAGGAGTATTTTACTCCATACGCAATTCCTCTACAGTATTTATGTCGACACAGCTGAGGTTGAGGTAGCTGTCCCACCACGAAAGAGTACTGACACATCATCAACGGAAGAGGAGACGGCTCAGGGGGGGCACTGGCAGCTGCTCACTTCTGGGAGCAAGCAGTGCTCCACTCCTGCTCCCAATCCTCCCACCGTGGTACTGGGAAATGTTATGACATTCTAGATATGGGAGATCCAGGAGATAAGGAATCACCCCCTACATCAGAAGCAGAGAAGCCTTGTACCCGCAAGGCTGGGAGGTCTGCTGCCGCCATTACAAGGAAGTAACGCAGGGTAGTTGAGGTAGGAGATTCTTTTCTGAGGAGGATGGGGGCATCCATCTATCGCCCTGACATGTCATCACAGAAGTTATAGAGACATTGTCAAGGATTATCTGGCCTACTGACCACTATCCCATGCTACTCATCCACATGGGTACGGATGATACTGCAGGGTGTAACCTTGAGCAGACCAAATGTGACCACAGGGCTCTGGGAGTATGGGAGAAGGAGTTGGGAGCTCAGGTGGCGTGTCATCCTCAATCCTTCTTGTCAAAGGTAGGGGCCAGGCAAAGATGGGTGCATTCTGGAGGTGAATGCCTGGCTGCAAGGATAGTGTGGCCAGAAGCGCTTTTGGCTTCCTTGATCACGGGATGCTATTCCATGAAGGACAGCTAAGCAGGGATGGAATTCACCTTTCGAGAAATGGGAAGAATGTATTTGGATCAAGACTGGCTAACCTAGTGAGGAGGGCTTTAAGCTAGTTTTAATGGGGACAGGCGACCGAAGCCCACAGGTAAGTAAAAAACCTGGGAGCTGGGTTACAAATGCAGGGTATCATAGGCTATAATAGCAGAGAAAAAAGAGGGACTAGGCAGAACTGGGAAGCAAAAGGAAATCAGTATCTTAGATGCCTATATACAAACGCAAGATGTATCGGTAATAATCAGGGAAAACTTGAAGTTCTAATAAACCAACACAACTATGATATAACTGGTATCACAGAAATTTGGCGGGATAATGCACTTGATTGGAATATTGATATAGAAGGGTACAGCTTACTCAGGAAGGATAGGCAGGCTAAACAGGGAGAAGGTGTTGCTTTATATATCAAAAATTTGCACACCTGGACTGAGGTGGAGATGGATGCAGAAGATATACATGTTGAGAGTCTTTGGGTTAGGTTAAAAAGGGTAAAAAACAATTACAACTTACATGGGGCCACAATAAGGTGGGTGCATAACTGGCTGGATAACCATTCTCAGAGTGCAATTATTTTTTCGTAGCCTTGATGGAAGGGTATAACAAGTGGGGTTCCGCAGGGATCTGTTTTGGGTTTGGTTCTGTTCAATATCTTCATTAACGATTTAGATATTGGTATAAAGAGTATGCTTGGGAAGGGTTGCAGCTGCTTTGAAGGGTAGGGTCATAATTCAAAATGATCTGGACAAACTGGAAAGAGAGGTAAACAGGATTAAGTTTAATAAGGAAGGAACAGCTTCAGCTTCATACCTACAGAATGGGAAGTAGCTGTCTAGGAAGGAGTATTGCAGAAAGGCGTTTAGGGGTCATAGTGGATCACAAGCTAAATATGAGTCAGAGTGATACTGTTGCAAAAAAAGAAACAAGATTCTGGGATGCATTAACGGGAGTGTTGAAAGCAAGACACAAGCAGTCATTCTTTTGCTCTACTCAGTTCTCATTAGGCCTCAGTTGGAGTATTGTGTTCAGTTCTGGGCACCACATTTCAAGAAAGACGTGGAGAAATTTGAGAAGGTCCAGATAAGAGCAACAAGTATGATTAAAGGTCTAGAGAACAAGAGTTATGAAGGAAGACTAAAAGAACTGGGTTTGTTTAATTTAGAAAAGAGAAGACTTAAGAGAACATGATAGCGGTTTTCAAGTACCTTAAAGAGGGTTACAAGGAGGAGGTAGAAAATCTGTTCTCCTTTGCCTCTGAGGATAGGACAAGGAGGAATGAGCTTAAACTGAAGCAAGGAACGTTTAGATTAGACATTAGGAAAAACTTCCTAACTGTCAGGGTCATTAAACACTGGAATAAATGACCTAGGGAGGTTGTGGAATCTCCATCACTGGAGATTTTTAAGAGCTGCTTTGATAGACAATTATCAGGGATAGTTTAGATCAGGCGTGTCCAACCTGCGGCCCGCGGGCCGCATGCGGCCCTGGACAGCTAGTAATGCAGCTCCACAAGATCGTAAACTTTTAACTTTATTATGTGATTTATATACATCAACTGTATTATATATTTTGTACGCGGCCCAAGACTATCTTCACTCAATGCGGGCCAGGCAAGCCAAAAGGTTGGACACCCATGGTTTAGATGGTGCTTGGTCCTGCCAAGAGGGCAGGGAACTGGACTCCCATAACCTCTTGAGGTCCCTTCCAGTTGTAGTGTTCTGTGATCCATGTTGTCCAGGTTTCACACGTGTACAGTAGCGTTGGACAACCACTACACAGTTTACAAGGAGCTTTGACTTGGGATAGATGTCCAAGTTTTCAAAGACCCTTCTACCCAGGTGAGCAAAAGCAGAGCTTACATGTCTCAGACGATGCTGGATTTCTGTTTCAGTGTCGACTTTAGCAGAAAGATAACTGCCAAGGTATGGAAAGTGCTCCACATTTTCTAGCAGTTCTCCCTTGACTTTAATAGAAGGTAGATGAGGTTGTCCCATCAGTGGGAGTTAGTGGAGCACTTTGGTCTTGATGTTCAGCCTGAGGCCAAGATTCTCGTATGCTTCAGCCAAGGCACTTAAGATGGTCTGAAGGGCTGCGACAGAGAGAGCAAAAACTATGTTGGCATCCACATACTGGAGCTCCATGATGGAGGTTGCAGAGGTCTTGGTTTTAGCCTTCAGTCTTGTGATGTTGTGAAGCTTTCCATTCAGACTTCACACCACCTGGAAGTTTGCCATCAATGAGGTGAAGGGTCCTGCCAATGAAGATGCAGAACAGTGATGAGGCAATGGTGCAGCCTGTTTGACTACTGTTTTGACTTTGAAGAGATCGCTTTAGGGTCCATTGTAGCACAATACTGTGGCAGTCATGTTGTTGTGAAGCACCCTCAAGATGCTAATGAATTTTTGGGGCAGCCAGTCTTTAGGAAAATGGTCCACAGGACACTAGGATTGATTGAGTCGAACATTTGGTCATGTTGGTGAAACTCATGTATTAGGCTTGGTTTTGTTCAGGATGTTTTTCTGGCAATTGTCAGGCAGTGAAGATCATGTCCACTGTTCCTCAGAATAGTTGGAAGCCATAATGGGATTCCAGGAGAACTTATTCTGAGAGTGGCAGTAGTTGGTTTGCAAGGATTTGAGCCAAGATTTTCCCTGCTGTTGCCAGGAGGGAGATGCCATGATAGTTGCCACAGTCTAGCATGTCACTCTTCTTGAAGAGGCTGATGGTCAGGTTGTCTCTGCAATCTTATGGCATCTGCTCCCTATTCCAGATCTTGAGAATCAGGAGGTGGAGTTGTTTGTGGAGCTCAGGCCCACCTTCTTTGAAGACTTCATTGGGGATTCCATCATGTCCGGTTGCCTTGTTGGACTTCATCATTTTGATGACTGCAGGGTAGGAAGTGTTGCAAGATCATCTCTAGGCAGTTGCTGAGGGATTTGGTCAAGGGATTCTAGGATCATGGTGGAGGGGAGGTTCAAGAGCTCATTATAGTGCTCCCTCCAGTGAGAAACAATTGCTTCGTTGTCTTTCAAGAGTTGGATCCCATCCTTTGATCTCAGGGAATTGATTCCATGGTTTCTCGGTCCATAAATAGTTTTGGTAGCATTGAAGAAACCTCTTGTATCATTGATGTTCGTGAGCTGCTGGAGTTCTCGTTCCTTCTCAGTCCACCAGTGGTTTTTCAGAGTCCTTATTTTACATTGGACTTCTGCCGTGATGTGCGCTTTTCTCTTTGTTTTTCAGTTGATGGTGCTTTGCCAGGCCCTAAAGGCTTTCTGTTTTGCCTCACTCAGGCATTCAGTTTCCACATCATTCTCATCAAACCAGTCCTGATGTTTCCTGGATTGGCAGCCAATGGTTTCTCCACAATCTCCAATGAAGGCATAACTGTATAAAGAGATATTAAATACCCAAATGTTACTTTAATTGTGAGGGGTCAACCTCCTGAATCCTCCCCACCCCACCCACGCTCAGTACACAAACTCAGCCTGAGGGGAGGAGAGTGTGTGGTGAGCTGTTGAAAGAAACATAATGGCAGATAAGTAATCCTCTTTTCTGTAAAGAAGGTCTACACCTGGGTTTCCCAATTCTGGAGTAAAAAATTTGAGATTAAGTTCACATCAGAAGCAGAGGAGGGTATTGTCAGTTAGGCAAGAAATTACGGAAATTCTTCTGTAGTAAAGAAACTTGATGCAGTTTTACGAGCGCTTACAAGCCATCCTTCAAAAAACCAAACATCTTACGACGAGGAGGAAAAGAGTGGGTCCCATGAGATGAAATACTGGAACTGAAGCTATTGGAAAGTCAAACAGTGAGTCTTTCCTTGAGTCTAAAGCAAAGCAATAGTGCCACAAATGTGTGTGCAGGAGAGATGAGAAGAACTCATTGGGCTTGTCTACGCTACTTCCCTACTTCGAAGGGAGGATGGTAAGTAGGGTGTTGGGAGTTTATTAATGAAGTGCTGCGCTGATAGGAATAAGGGGATTTTAAAGTTCCTGGGGTCCTTTCGAAAAGGAGCCCTGTTTGGACGAGCTGTGTGGCAGCGAGCCGTGGCAATTTCGGAGTGCCATTGCCACTGGCATGCTAATGAGGCGCGGAATATGTATTGGGCTAGTGTAGACGTAGCCATAGTATTTCATTTTTTCCTTATATATAAATCTTCAATCTGTTCTGTTATGTTTGTCCTTGAATTTCTTTGTCTTAGTTGATGTTTCTGTGCTTAAAAATTTAAAGATGCTGGCAACTATTTTATTATGGACTTACATTTAGGTTTTTACTTCAGTTGTTTGTGAGAATTAATATTTTTCCTTGACTGGTTACATTCTTTTCCATTTGGCAGACCCTGGGCTTTTTATATTTTTACAATGTTTTGTTAGACTTTCTCCTTCCAACCATTTTCAATATGGTCTTGAAAAGGACATCATAGTTTCTTGGAATTGATTTTGTTAATAACCTATCAATTCAGGATGGCTCTACATTTTTGTTCTGTTTTGAATTTTAACTGTTGTTTGCTTGAATTCAGGTAAAATGGCAAAGGTTACTCTTTTCGAAACAAGAGCCGAAATGTTTCAGATCAGCATACTGTTAATATGCTATATTTAGGTTGCTGAGGAGATTTTTCAGCGGGTATACCAATTGAAATTCTGTTGTTAGTCTGTTTCTTGATAACAAGTAATTATTGCATTTTAGTCCTTCTCTTGGTTTATATAACGTAGGGTGTGATCTGTGAATTTATGGCATTTCTCTCACAAGTCAAAGTTAGAATGCGAAGGCCCTTGCAGGCAACATTATGTGACTAGGATAGGTAACCAGTCTTGAACATGGTGGAGTGAACTATATTTGGCTCTTTGAGAAGTTGCTGTTAACGTATTTCAGGAATCTAAAGTCCCTGTGAATATTACACTATACGTCCTGCCCCATGGCGTGGAATAACATTGCTCTGGGCTCTCCAACAGCTGTTGCATTCTGCTCCAGAGTTGGCAGCATCTCACCGGCAGGTGAAATTATTCTATATACTATATAATTTTAAATCTCTTTTAGATTTTTCTGACTTAAAGCACAGCAGGGAACCGCAATTTGGTCTTTGCATCTACATGGTGGTGCTTTTCGGCCCTGGTATTGGAGGAAATCAGAAAGCTGGAAGTTTTCTGCTTTGGAGGCAAAAGCAGAGGGGTCCTGTGAGATCATTCTTCTTTCAGAGAGGCAGTTTGCCAATTTACTCCATATTTCTTTTCTCTTTCCTTGTGAGAGCAGAAATCACTTGATAAAATCCTTTCCTGCACTTTCACATGGCTTATGACCCAGCAGCTGGTTGGTGAGATGCCATTACCTCCTCTGTGACAGAGGAGATGGAGGAGTTTTAATTTCATCATCCACTGAGCTGAAAACTGCCAGTGTAGGCCTGTTTCTAGAGAGCGGGGGTGTGTAGGCGGGGAGTGTTGTGGCTAATTAAACTGAGCCGGAATTAACTATAGGTTGCTGAGGTTGATTTAAGTCAAAGTATACGATGTATAAATGTCCATCATTGACTGGTTCGAGGAATGGAATGGCAAATAAGCTGCAACTCCCTGCGGCTCTACGTGCTAGCCTAGAGCACATGGAACCTGTCCTGTTTCCCACTTAGAATATAATGCACGGTAGTCAATTTGTCATCCAAAATGCAGACCACCAAATAATTAACTAATTGTCATCCAAAATGCCTTTCACCCTCAAATCAGGTGAGAAAAATGATGGCAATCACTTGTTGCCAAGTATGATTATCTTCCGTGGGAGTTGTGAATCCTGTGATGGCTGGTAAGTTCATCCTTATCCCACAAGTTCTATTGCCATGAGGACAGATGTTTCCAGGTATGGCAGGAGGCTGTTGACCATGACTGGAATGCAGTATCTCCTTCCTTCTGTGCCTCTTGTCCTCCTCAGCTTGTCAGCTAGCAAGTTCAAAATGTGAGAGACCTTTATGTAGGACTTCTTTCTATTTTGAGTGATCTAGGGCAAGTGTTCAGGCATGCATTAGGCTATGTCTGTTGCAAAGCCTGTTTTCAGAGTATGTGAACCTCATTTTTGTTCCACTGTCTCTTGTCAGAGTCTCTTCTCATATTTTCATTGTGTTTCTTTTGTTTGTTCCTCATTGATCGCGAGCTCTGTAAAACATTTTGTCTGCTGTGTTCAACACTTTGAATATATCTTTAAGACACAGTCTCCCAAATGAAGCAGTGGGGGTGCTTCTAAGCCTGGCCACCAGAAATTTGTACGTGTGTCCTATTTTTATTTTAATCAGGGTGCTAATGAAGAGGAGCCTTTTTAAGTTTAACAAAGAGTTAGTACACCAGCATTGTAATGAACATGTATAAGACTATACACAAAACCAGCTATAATATTGCAAGCAAAACACAAAAACTGACAGTGGAAGAATGTCTAAAGGTCTGGGATCTACAAGGTCCTGAAGAGATTGCTGCTTTACTCTGTACTACACTAATGACCAGGAAGAGAGAGAGAGAAAAAAAATAATCACTGCTAGTTTATGAGGCGGGGGTGGGACACAAACTGGCAGAGTGGTAAGAATGAACATGACAAGTCACTGACACAAAAGCTATGTCTATACTAGAAAGTTTTGTTGACACAACACCAGCTTTGTCGACAAAATTCACAGTGTCCACACTAAAAATGGGTTCTATCGACAGAACTCGGCACTTCTGTTGACAGCCTTCTGCCTTTCCCCAAGAAGCGGAATGCCTTTCTCTACCGAATCTGTCGACCAAAAAGCTATGTGGATGCTCCACGGGGCTCTCCGTCAACAGACGGGGATTCTAAGTCACCGGACAGCCCTGTTTGCTGTGCTTCTAGTTGGCTGTTTTGCTGACAGAGTGGCCAGGCAGTCCAGCTGCTCTTTTTCAACAGAGTGGATCACTTTTTCTGTCTACTTTGGTGTCTGGCTGCAATCTGTCAACAGAAGTTTTATTGGAAGATCTTTTACAATAGTAACTTCTGTCACCAGATTGCTGTAGTGTAGACATAGCCAAAGTGATATGAATTGGTAGGACACTTGGGCACAAGCAGTATAACTAATTATAGTTGTTTACATCTAGTAACAAAAGTTGTAGGTACATCCTATCTCTAGCTGTGTCAACACATGCACAAAAAATCAAAACAAGTGGCCCTTTTTCGAAAGAGTGGGAGGAGCGTCCACACGTGTAAACCCATCTTTCGAAAGAAAATTGAAAGAATGGGGCGCAGACGTTGAAATCTGAACCCCAATCCCGTATCAGGAAGATCTCTCCCTTTCGAAATACTAAATCGAAAGAGTACACATGTAGACGCTCCACAGTCTGCTCTTTCGAAATATGGGTCCACATGGCACCGGTCAGCTGGAGCGTGGGGCTGTTCCAGCTGGCAACAGCAGGGCTCTATGGTCCCTGCGTTCAGCTGCCTTAAAGCCACACGCACGCAGGATACCCATGGCAGGAAGCTGAGAGTGTGCTAGGAGCAGCCTGTGCACGTACTCCGGCCCCACGATCGAGCACCAGCATGGCCAGAAACCAGCCCCCTTGCGAGCCCCACGTCACCCCCTCCAAGCCCCCATAGGGCTCCCAGGGGGATTTAAAAGAAACAGGCCCCCTCCTGGATGGAGCAGGAGCTGCGGGACCTCCTTGGCCTGTGGAAGGATGAGGAGGTCCTGCACCACATGGGGGTCAAGCGGTGCAATGCAACTGCCTTCGGCTGCCTGGCGCAGGGCCTCCACACCAGGGGCCACCCGGAGCGTACCGCAGAGCAGGTACACTCCAAGGTTAAGATGCTGCACCAGGGCTATGCCCAGGCCAGCGCCAGCCATATGACCCTTCTACAGGGAGCTCCAGGGCATCCTGGGGCCCCAAGAGAGCTCCCCACGCCCAGTGTTCCTGGACACCTCTGGTGAGGAGCTGCAGCCGGAGGAGGAGGAGGAGCAGCGCAGACCAGGGAGTGAGGAGGGCAAGGGGACCATGGACTGGTCGAGTGAGGAGTGGGAGCTGACTATCATCATCCCCTCCCGCTCCTCCAGCTGGGAGACCGAGGGCTGGACATCCCCGGATGTCGCCGAGAGATCCTCTGGTATGTACAAGGAGGGGTGCACACCTACTCCACAGGGTGGGAGGAGACACAACAGCTAGTCTCCTGCACATGGGACTGGTGGTCCTGGGCCGCACACAGGCCAGCCCCCAACATAGGATGCGGCACCCCGCGGTGGCGCACCAGTGATGTTCAGCACCCACCCCCAGTGGACAGCACCACAAGCCGCACAGGGCTGGTGGCCGGTTGGTGCCAGACGGTGCCCGGGGCCTGCACACTGCAGGCCGGGAAGGGCCACCTGCAGAAGAGACCCCTGGATGCACTCCCAGGCTGGGAGGTCCAGTCCATGGGGGGGTGGGTCGGTGCTCCCTGCGGGGTCAGTGTCCTTTGGGGGGCAGAGGCCCCATGGGGTGGGCTTGGGCAGGTGGGCCACCGCCAAGTCCCCTCCATCCGGGCCACATTACTGACATGCTCCCCTTCTCTCTACACAACTGCACCATCCGTGGGCCAGGAGAGCCTCGCACCATCCCTCGTCCCCGAGAGCCTGCCCCTAGTCCTCAGATGTGTCCAGACACCACCCCAGGCAGCGCGCCATTGGGGCCCTGTCCAGAGGACTGCTGGGCCGTGGAGGACCCAGCTAGCCAGCGCCAAGCCAAGGGGGCTGAACAACACCTGCAGCTCACTCAGGCTGACATGGAGTGGCGGAGGTCAGCCTGGGATAGGCTCCTCACCACCCTAGAGGGCATTGGCCACACCGTCTGGGACCATATGGCCACTGTTGCCTGCCTCCTGGCCACCCCCAGTGGCTCCCCCTGTTGGTCCTGCCCTCCCCGCCCCCACTGAGCCTGCCCTCTCTGCCCTCACCAGGCCCACTTGCTGGCAATACTTGCTGGTGCTACCTGCACCCTCCCCTCCCCACTGGGGACCCTGCACCCAGGGAGGCAGGGGCTCCAGGGGCCAACAGGGCTCGTGGCCCACTACCCCTGCCCCAGAATGAGCACCTTGCCCTCCTGCAAGTTAGGTTCCCCCCTGTTACATAGTTACCAACACAACCAGTTATATAAACATTTCTTTATTGCTCACCACTCCATGCTGTGCTCCTCAGGGGGATGGTGGGTGTTGGATGTGTGGGTGCGGTGCTGGTGGGAGTGGGGGTGGAGGGCCGGTGGATGGCAGATGTGCATGGGATGTGGGTGTGCATGCAGGTCAGAGGTGGCCATCAGCAAAGGCGTGACTGAGGGCCTCCAGGATGCGCTGGCCATCCTGGTGGGCTTGGTGGATGGGGGTGGTGCCCAGCTGCTCGTAGACAGTGCCAGCTGGAGGGCCCCCCAGGGGGACATAGGCATACCCCTTTCCCTCCACGATGTTGTGGAGGACGCAACAGGGGCCCACCACCTGGGGCACGTTGAGGACCCTGACCTGCAGCTGCATGAGGAGGCACCTCCACCACCCCTTTAGGCGTCCGAAGGCCCACTCCACCACATTGTGGGTGTGGTTGAGGTGCTCATTGAACGCCTCCTGGGTGGGGTCGAGGTGTCCCATGTATGGCCTCATGAGCCACAGCTGCAGGGGTACGCCATATCTGCCACCACGTGCTGGGGTATGCTGCATCTGTGACGGGGATCTCCCACTGGGGGACAAAGGTGCTGGCCCCTGTGCACTGGCAGAGGCCGGAGTTCCGGAAGGCCTGGGCATCGTGGGTGTGGCCAGCACAGCCCATGTAGAGGTTGGTGAACTGGCCCCTTGCGTCCACCAGGGCCTGGAGCACCACCGAATGGTAGCCCTTTCGGTTGATATACTGGCTGGCACTGTGTGGTGGGGCACAGATGAGCATGTGTGTGCCACCCAAAGCTCTGATGCAGTTCGGAAAGCCGAGGTCCTGGAAGCCGGCAACGGTGTTGTCCTGATCCCCCAGGTGGATGACTCTATGGAGCAGCATCGCGTTGATGGTTCTGATGACCTGCAGAGTGGGGAGGGGGACACGTACTCTAGTGTGGGTGTGGAGGCTGTCTCCCCCGGCCTCGGGCCCATTCCTCCCCTGTCCCGTCCAGCCCCCTGCCCCCTTCCCTTCCAGCCCCTGCCGTATCCAGCCCCTTGCAGCAGAGGGTTCCCTTTGCCCCAGCCCCCACACCCGTCCGGCCCCACCTTATCTCCATAAGTACAGCCCCGTCGGTGGCTTTGCCCATCCCTGAACTGCTGTCCCATGGAGCGATAGTAGTCTGGGGTGGCCAGCTTCCAGATGGCGATCATGACCCATTTCTCCAGGGCTGGCTGCTTGCAGGTGTCGTGGTGCCGTAGTGTGGGGGTGAGCCAGTGGCAGATCTCATCGAAGGTCTGTCTCGACATGCAGAAGTTCCACAGCTACCTTTCCTTGCCCCATTCACCTAGCACCACACGCTCCCACCAGTTGCTGCTGCTGGGGTCCAGAGGTATTGGGGCACCTGGCGGGGGTCTGCCCAGCCACCCAATGAGATCGGGTGCAGCTGCAGTGATGGTGCACAGCACTGCCAGCAGGGCGGCCATGATGAGGGCAACCTCCTGCAGAAGCTGTCTCTGGGCCTCCATGTGGGCACGAGTGGGCTCTGCCGAGCTGGGAAAGGCTGGGCAGCACTCAGCTCATGCGGAGGGGAAGGCGGAAGGAGGGGCCCTTTAAAGGAGGCGGCTGGCTGCGGCCCCAGAAGGGTTTGTTGGCCATGGGACCCCATCTGCGGCATTTCCTGCCTCCCTTCTTTTGAAAGAGGGCTTGGAGCTGTGTGGACGCTCTCTTTCGAAAGAGACCTTGACAGCACTTCGAAAGAGCAGATTGAAGTACCAATCTGAAAAATGGCAGCGGGTGCACCCTTTCGATGGCCGCTATTTCGACTGCTGAACTTCGATTTTCGCCCTTTTGAAAGGGCACTAACTTGTCAACACAGCTTCTCAGTTAGTATAGAATAGGACTGCTGTTCCAGGAAGCAGTGACTCTGAAAAATCAGACTTGGGATATCACCGTGGATAAGCAACTGTACGTAACCTTAGGTTATAACACTGTGCCCAAAGGAGCTAATGTGATCCATCTGTGGATGCATAAATGGAGGAATCTTGAGTAGGAGTAGAAGGTTTATTTTACCTCTGTGTTGGAAGTGGTGCAGCAGCTGCTGGAATATTGTGTCCAGTGTTGGTGCCCACAATTCTAGAAGGACAGTGATAAATTGGAGATGGTTCAGAGAAAAACCATGGGGATGATAAAAGGAATGGAAACATGACTTAAGGAGCCCAATCTCTCTAACTTAACAATGGCTGTGTCTACACTACAAAAATAACTTGGAAGTTACCCGCTTTGAAGTACAACTTTGAGGTAGGCAACTTAGAAGCTGAGCATCTACACACACCCTACTTTAAAATTAAACTTCAAAGTAGGCACTACTCCATTCCCGGGAATGGAGTAAGGACTTTGAAGCTGGGCTCGCTACTTCAAAGTTAACTTCAAAGTAAGGGAAAATGTGTGTAGACTCTCTGCTGGCTACTTTGAAGTAGTGCCTAACTTCAAAGTTAACTTTGAAGTTAGTTCCTAGTGTAGATGCACCCAATGAGAAGCTTAAAGGATGATTTAAACTAGAGTATCTACATAGGGAACAAATATTTGATAATGAGCTCTACATTTCAGTAAAGGTGTAAGGCGTAAGGATGGCCCTACTGCATCAGACAAAGAGCCTAATATTTTGTCTTCTGACAGTGGCTCATGCTAGGTGCTTTAGAGGGAATGAACAGAACAGGGTGCTCACTGAGTGATTCATACCCTTTGTCCACTCCCAGCTTCTGTCAGTCAGTGGTTAGAGACCCCCAGAGCAGGGGTTGTGCCCATGGCTATCTTTGCTAATAAATCAGTGTTGGACATACCCTTCATGAACTTACTGAACTCTTTTTTTTTTTTTAACCCAGTTATAGTTTTGGCCTTCACAACATCCCTTGGCAGTATGTCCACAGGTTGATTGTGTACTGAGTGAAGAAATATTTAACTTTGTTAGTTTTAAAGCTGCATATTCACTTCATATAATGACCCATGGTTTGTGTGTTATGTGAGAGGGAGTAAATAACATATCCTTATTCACTTTCTCTGCACCATTCATGATTTTATAGATGGCTGTTATATCCCCCATTAGTCATCTTTCTCAAGCTGAAAAGTCAGTCTTTTTAAGCTCTTATGTGGAACTTGTTCCATACCTTAATGGAGGCTAAGTGACCAGTGGGAGCGTGCCCAGCTGGCGGCTGTTAACAGGGGGCTGTTAACGGGGGAAGTTTGCCTGGGAGAGAAGGTGAACCCCACTGAACCGGGTGAGAGCTATTGTTTCCTGGGTTGTTTGTTTAAATTTGAATTTCAGTTACTGATTAGTGTCCGTGACTTGTGGGTGAGTTTGATTGCTAGGCTGGTTGAATTTGAATTTCAGTTTGCTAAGCTGATCATCTGTGTAAATTTCAATTTCTGAATTTGAATTTCAGTTTGCTAATCTGATTGCCTCTGTGAATTTCAGTTTCTGCATTTGTATCTGAATCAGTTTGCTAGACTGATTGTCTGAATTTGAATATGAATATGAATTTGAATCAGTTACTGATTGAGCTCAGTTACTGTGGCAGGTAGTGTGCATGTGAGTGATTGAGCCTCTACCCCTGTGATTCACCAGAGCTAGGAGAGCCCAAAGGAAAGAAGGCTTCACAAGCCAGAGACTACTGACCAGCGGGAGTATGATCAGCTGGGAGCTGTAAACGGGGGGCTGCTAACAAGGGAGTTTGCTTGGGAGAGAAGGTGAACCCCATTGAACCAGTTGAGAGCTATTGGGTGTGTTTGTTTCCTGGGCTGTTTGGTTGTTTGAATTTCAGTTACTGATTGATCTCCATTCCTTGTGGGTTAGTTTGATTTCTAGGCCGATTCTTTGAATCTGAATTTCAGTTTGCTACGCTGATTGTGTACGTGAATTGGAATCTGAATTTCAGTTTGCTACGCTGATTGTGTACGTGAATTGGAATCTGAATTTCAGTTTGCTACGCTGATTGTGTACGTGAATTGGAATTTGAATTTCTGAATTGGAATCTGAATTTCAGTTTGCTAGGTTGATTGTGTACGTGAATTGGAATCTGGATTTCAGTTTGCTACGCTGATTGTGTATGTGAATTGGAATCTGGATTTCTGAATTGGAATCTGAATTTCAGTTTGCTACGCTGATTGTGTATGTGAATTGGAATTTGAATTTCTGAATTGGAATCTGAATTTCAGTTTGCTAGGTAGATTGTTTGTTTGAATTTGAATTCAGTTACTGATTGAGCTCAGTTACTGTGACAGTTTGTGTGTGTGTGAGTGATTGAGCCCATCCTCCTGTGACTCATCCAGCACAGGAGGGACAATAGAGAAGGCTTGAAAGGCCAGAGTATAGTGACCAGCGGGAATGTTGCCACCTGGGAGCTGCGAACAGGGGGCTGCTAACAGGGGAGTTTGCCTGGTGGGAAGCCCCATATTATTATTTGGTCTCATTTTTATAGTTTTTTTGCTGCCCCCTCCCCCAACAAGGGGAACATCAGCAGGGAGAAAAGTGCCTGGAGAAACTTTTGTCCCACACTCCTAGATACTGCTCCCCCACCACCTGCTCCTCTGACTGGCAGGAATTCCAGACAATCAGAGCAATAGGGGAAGCCTCTGTCCAGGCAGTGCCACTCAGCTGTTCTTCCAGCAGGTGAGAGGGGAGGAGGAGTGGAGACGGAAGTGGCTGCATAGCTGCTCCCCTCCCCCATCCCCTCACTGGGAGAAACCCATGGGCTAGATGTGGCCCCAGTTTGCCTGGCTTGAGCCCCTGAGGCTCAGGGCTCCATACCCCCACCCTGCCACAGGCTGAATGCTGGGAAGGGGAACCTCAGGGTATGGATCATAGAATCCCAGGGCTGGGAGGCACCTCAGGAGGTCATCTAGTCCACCCCCCCTGCTTCAAGCAGGATCAACCCCCAGTAAGTCATCCCAGCCAGGACCTTGTCAAGCTGGGACTTAAAAACCTCTAGGGATGGAGATTCCACCACCTCTCTAGGCAACACATTCCAGTGCTTCACCACCCTCCTGGGGAAGTAGTTTTCCTAATATCCAACCTACTCTGCTCCTTGTGTAACTTCAGGCCATTGCTCCTTGTTCTGCCATCTGACGCCACTGAGAACGATTTCTCACACTCCTCTTCAGAGCTCCCCTTCTGGAAGTTGAAGTCTCCTGTTAAATCACCCCTCAGTCTTCTCTTCTGTAAACTAAACAAGTCCACATCCCTCAGCCTCTCCTCATAGGTCATGTGCTCCAGACCCTTAATCATTTTTGTTGCCCTCCGCTTGCTGTTGATCTCATCTGCCCAGTCCGCCAGGGTCGACTTTGCATGCTGGGATAGGTAATTCCCTATCTCACTGCAGATTTTGGACCTGCTGGCTACCCTCATCTGGTTTAGCCCACCTGTCGAAGTGGTTTATCGAGGTGTGGCCGCTGCATGTTACAGCTTCTTGGAGCCACAGGTGAGAGCTGGGTGCCAGCTGGGGACCAAAGGTTCATGAACTGCCCCAAAGAGACATGACAGGTCCCCACACCAGAGGTGCTACCCCTCCCTGGACACCCCATACACCCCATCTAATGACCAGGAAGGCAGTTCTGCAATGCTCTGTGGAGAGTGAAGGGCATGACAAGGCACGAAAGATGGCATGGCCATCCACTGCAGCCTGGGAAGTCCCAGCCGTGATGACTTTTTGTACCACTGGAACCAGGCTTCTGAGGTCGAGAGGGTGGAATTGCCCCTGTGCAATGGCTTTTCCACTTTAAATATTCTCCCACATAGGTTCTTTGCACAGTCTCATCACTTCTGTGTACCTCAAAGTCCTACGACGGTGGAGGGGCGAAGTGACAGGTGGAGGTGACCACTGGGAGTCACAGCGCCAAACCTGCATGTAGGCGGCCTGTGGACTTTGGTCACTCATCTCTGACCCCGGGACGACAGAGGAGTTTGGCAGCATCCCAGGCAACTGAGCAGACCTTTTTAGGAACAGCACTGCTCACCCTCAAAATGAGGAGGGGGCTAGAAAAGGTGTCCCAAAAATTGTTTGTCCCAGCCAAAATGGCCAGCATGCCGCAGCTGTCAGTTTTACCCTCACAGCGGTCGAAAAACAGTGAAAAGAAAGATGATGTCTGCAGCATGGAATGTTCGCACCCTCTTGGACAGTGAGAATGCTATGAGGCCTGAAAGAAGAATGGCCCTCATAGCAAAAGAACTGGCATGTTATAACATTGACATAGCTGCCCTGAGCGAGACCAGGCTGGCGGAGGAAGGACTGAAAAAGAGAGTTCACCAAGACTGGTTTGATGAAAATGACGAAGCCATCATGAAGATCTTAGAGGAAAAACAGAACGCATTTCTGCTATGGCAAAATGATCAGTCTTCAATCTCCAAATGTGATTGTTTCAAACGCCTTCAGAGCCAGGCGCAGACGGCACTTCACAAAATGCAAGATGCATGGTAGGAGAGTAAACCTGATGAAGTCCAATACTACACTGAGACCAAGAACTCCAAGATGTTCTTCAGTGCTATCAAAGCTATATATGAACTTTCAAAGCCAAGTACTACACCTGTCTTGTCTGCATATGGCATGACCCTTCTGAGGGAGAAGAACAGCATCAACAATAGGTGGAGAGAGCACTTCAGCAACCTTCTCAACAGACCCTCCATTGTTGACCCTGTGGCCTGAGACCAGATCCCTCAGAAACCCATAATAGACAGTCTTGACCTGTCCCCTACAATGGATGGGGTCAAAAAGGCAATCAGCGAGACCAGCTCTGGCAAAGCCCCTGGGATGGACAGTAATTTTCAAAGCGGCAGGACTAGTGTCACTTGCTGACCAAGATGCTGTGAAAGGCTTCATCTGGGAAGAAGAAAAAGAAGAAGAAGACATGCCCAAAGTTAAGGATTCCACAATCATCTCGCTCTTCAAGAACAAGGGCAATAAAGCTGACTGCGGAAATTACCGGGGCATCTCCCTTCTCTATACTGCTGGGAAGATCTTGGCTCGAGTCATCCTCAACTGTCTGATCCCCAGCATCTCAGAGGAGAACCTACCAGAGGCACAGTGTGGTTTTCACCCAGGCCGCAGCACCATTGACATGATCTTTGCTGTTCGTCAGGTCCAGGAAAAGTGCGTACAGCAGAACTTGGATCTGTGCGCTGTCTTTATAGACCTGACCAAGGTGTTTGACGCTGTCAACAGAGAAGCCCTGTGGATTATCCTGTCAAAACTCGGCTGCCCGAGAAGATTTATTAACCTCATACGCCTGTTCCACGATGACATGACTGGCTTTGGTCTTTCAAATGGCGAGTCCTCAGATCCATTTGAGAAGTCCAATGGTGTGAAGCAAGGGTGTGTGCTGACCCCATTGTTGTTCAACCTCTTTTTCACGTGTGTCCTCAGCCGCGCAGCTAGGGACCTGGACCAGGGAGTCTGCATAAAACTGAGGTCACTTTTTGACCTTCATCATCTGAATGCTATAACTAAGACACTTGAGAGGCTCATCCTTGAAGCCCTTTTTGCTGACGACTCTGCACTTATGGCACACACGGAATCTGAGCTCCAGCTCATCATCAACAAGTTTGCTGATGCCACTCGCCTCTTTGGTTTGACCATAAGCATAGGACCAGTCTCCTGTATGGCTGTGAAACCTGGGCCTTGTATGGAAAACATATAAAACTGCTGGAGCACTTCCACACACGCAGCCTGAGGTCAATACTGCACATTCAATGGCAGGACAGAGTTACGAACCTAGAAGTCCTGGACGGAGCAGGATCCACGAGCATTGAAGCCATGATTCTGAAAGCCCAGCTTTGCTGGACAGGGCAGGTCATACGAATGGACGAGTCAAGAATCCCTAAGCAACTCCTCTACGGTGAACTCTCCCAGGGCAAAAGGAATCAAGGTAGGCCTCACAAGAGGTATAAAGACTGCGTGAAGGCCAAGACTGCTCATGGTGGTTTAAAATCAGATCAGCTAGAGCAGCATGCAAAAGACTGAACAGGCTGGCATGGTCTTGTACGACACGCGTATGACAACTTGGAAGAGCAGCGACGTGTACACCTCATTGATGCTCGTGAGAGGAAGAAAGCAACAGCAGCAGCTGCACCAACAGAGCCAGGACAATTCCCTTGCCCCCACTGTGAACGCCCATGCTGTTCAAAGGTTGGACTCCTCAGCCACATGCGAGTCCACAACCGATGAGCCTGTGCAAGCTCAAGATGTCATCGTCTGACATGACTGACTACCAACAGATGCCCTCCACTGAACCTGCTCCAGGACATCCACATTCTTTTTATACTGGGGTGGGGGGCGGCCCAAAACTGGACGCAATATTCCAGATGTGGCCTTGCCAGTGCCAAATACAAGGGAACAACCACTTCTCTAGATCTTCTTGAAATGCTCCTGCTAATGCAGCCCAATATGTTGTTAGCCTTCTTGGCTACAAGAGCACCTGTTTACTCATATCCAGTGGTTCAGCCACCATAACCCCTCGGTCTCTTTCCCCTGTACTGCTGGTTAGACAGTTGATCCCCAGCCTATAACAATGCTTGGGATTCTTCTGTCCCAAGTGCAGGACTCTACACTTCCCTTTGCTGACCCACATCAGATTTCCTTTGGCCCAATCCTCCAATTTATCCAGGTCACTGTGGATCCTATCTCTACCCTCCAACGTATCTGCCTCTCCCACTAGCTTTCTGTCATCCACAAACTTGCTGAGAGTGCAATCCAGTCCCTCATCCAGGTTATTAATAAAGATGTTAAACAACACTGGCCCCAGAATCAAGCCTTGCAGCACTCCACTTGTAATCAACTGCCATCCAGATATTGAGCCATTGATCACTTCCTGTTGGGCCCGACCGTCAAGCCAGCTTTCTATCCATTTTATAGTCAGTGGATCCAATCCATGCCTCCTTAACTTATGGGCAAGAATGTTGTGGAAGACCGTGTCAAAACCTTTGTTGAAATCAAGTTATATCACATCCGCTGACTTCCCCATGTCCACAGAGCCCATTACCTTGTCATAGAAGCTAATCAGATTGGTCAGACAGGACTTGCCCTTGCTGAATCCATGTTGGCTTCTTTTGATCACTTTCCCCTCTTCCAAGTGCTCCAAAATGGATTCCTTGGGGATCCCCTCCACTATTTTCCTGGGAATTGAGGTGAGGCTGACTGGTCTATAGTTCCCTGGATTGTTGTTCTTTCCTTTTTTTAAGATGGGTGCTACATTTGCCTCTTTCCAATCATCCAGGATCTCCCCCGGTCTCTAAGAGTCTTCAAAGATAATGGCCAAAGGCTCAGCAATGATGTCTCCAATGCCCTCAGTACCCTTGGGTGCATTAAATCCAGACCCATGGACTTGTGTACATCTTTTTTTTTCCCCCTAGACAGCACATAACTCGCACCTTCCCCACAGATGGGTGCCCTCCACCTTCCCATACTGCATTGTCTAGCACCATAGTGTGGGAGCTGTCCTTGTCAGTGAAAACTGAAGCCAAAAAAACGGTGAGTACTTCAGCTTTTCTTACATCATCTGTTACTAGGTTACCTCTCTCATCCAGTAAGAGCCCTACATCTTCTCTGATAACCCTCTTATTGTTAACATGCCTGTAGAAACCCTTCTTGTTACCCTTCACATCCTTTGCCAGCTGCAGTTCTAGTTGTGCTTTCGCTTTCCTGATTACCCCTCCGCCCCGTCTCCGGTATTCTCCAGCCATATCTTTATACTCCTCCTTAGTCAGCTGTCCACATTTCCATTTCTTATACCCATCCTTTGTGAGTTTAAGCTGACTAAGGATTTCCCTGTTAAGCCAAGCTGGTCCCCTACCATATTTGAATTTCTTACTATGAAGTGGGATGGTTTGTTCCTGTGCCTTCAGCAAGACTTCTTTGAAATACTGCCAGTTCCCTTAATCTCTTTTCCCCTTCATCTTCATTTCCCAGGGGATCCTACTCATCAATTCTCTCAGGGAGATGAAGTCTGCTCTTTTAAAATCAAGGGTCTGTATGTTACTGCTCACCTTTCTTCCTTTTGTCCAGATCGTGAAATCTACGATCTCATGGTCACTGCAGCCCAGGTTTCCACCCACTTCTATTTCTCGTATTAGTTCTTCCCTGTTTGTGAGCAGCAGGTCAAGTTGCACACGGCCCCTCATCAGTTCCTTCAGCACTTGTACCAAGAGTTTATCCTCAACACTCTCCAAAAACTTCCTGGATTGTTTGTGTGCTGCTGTATTCGTCCTCCCAAAAATGTCCGAGTGATTAAAGTCTCCCATGAGAACCAGGGCCTGTGATTTGGAAGCTTCACTTAGCTGTCTGAGGAAATCCTCATCTACCTTATCTCCCTGATCTGGCTGTCTATAGCAGACACCATCTACAACATCACTTCTGTTACTTCTGCCTCTAAACTTAACCAAGACACTCAACTGGATTTTTAACCTCCTTATACTGGAGCTGTGAGGAATCACACTGCTCCCTCACATAGAGCTCAACTCCTCCTCCTCTTCTCTCCTGTTTGTCCTTCCTAAACAGTTTATAACCTTCCATGACCGTGCTCCAGTTATGTGAATCATCCCACCAAGTCTCTGTTATTCCAGCCACCTCATCCTTTTTTGACTGTGTCAGGGCCTCTAATTCTTCCTATTTGTTCCCTAGGCTTCTGGCATTTGTGTATAAGCATCTTAGAGAAGTTGCTGATTTGTCCACTTTCTCCTCTTCACCCAGGAAACCTACTTGATTGTTCCCTAGTTCCCTACTCCTTCCCCACTTACCACAGGGCATATGTCACCATCCTCCAACGAACTTAGTTTAAAGCCCTCCTCACTAGGTTTGCAAGCCTGCTCGCAAAGGTGCTGTTTCCTCTCTGTTAGGTGGATCCCATCTCTTCCCAGCTCTCCCTGTTCACGAAAGAGAATCCCATGGTCAAAGAAACCAAATCCTTCTCTGCGACACCGCCTACACAACCATGCATTTACCTCTGTGATTCGATGATCCCTCCCTGGACACCTTCCTTCCACAGAGAGGTTGAATGAGAACACTTGTTGTGCTCCATATTCCTTGATCTTCCTTCCTAGGCTTATGTAATCCACCATGATCTCATCAGGGTCGCTCTTGGCTGTATCATTGGTTTCTACCTGGAGAAGTAGGAAGGGGTAATAGTCTACAGGTTTAACAATTTTTGGCAGAGACTCTGTAACATCCCGGATTCTAGCTCCCAGCAAGCAGCAAACTTCTAGGTCCGGATGGCAGATGGACGACTCCGTCCCTCTTAGGAGAGAGTCCCTGACCACCAGCACCTGTCATCTTTTAGAGGTGGTCGTCGTAGAACCCCCATCCCTAGGACTGCTCATCCCGTGCCTTGGAAACCGTGGGGTCTCCTTCTGATCCATTCACTGTGAGGTATCAGCCCCAACTATCTCTGCCGTATCACCTGTGCAGAGAAGTGGAAAGCAGTTACTTTACTCACTGGAATTGGAGAAACCTGAATTGTTTTTTAACTCCTGGGGCCAGGCAAGCTGTGAGCTGGGGTATTCCCCCTCTCTGCTGTAATGAAACTTGAAACAAGGTGAGTCCGGGATCAGGGGGCGATATACCTGCAACTGGAGGGATTCCAACTGCACATCCCCTAGTTTACCCTTCTAAGCTCCTCCCTCCCTTTCACCTGACCCTAGGTCCCCTCCTCATATCTCCAGTTCCCTGATGACTGGGTGCTTTGGTTCTCCATGGATTGCTGTGGTCTGCTCCATCTAGACTGGTGCCAAATGAACTGCTTTGTTGCAGGCTGCTCTATCACTCATTTAGTCAATGCTCCCTTGCGAGTCCCTGAGTCCAGCATTATCCCAGATCCTTTCTGATAGGATCACCCTGTCTCCAGATTAGGTTAACTGGGGGTCCATCTCATAGAGTGGGAGAGTCTCTGTAGGTGGTAGAGGCAGGGCTGGATCCCCTAGGAGAGCAAGCAACACACCCCCGCCCCTTCTATGATAGATTCTGGTAACAGAGTGGATTAGAGCTGGGATGGGCAAGATAGCATAAGGGAGTTTGAATGACAGTGGCAAGTGCCATGTGCATATGTGGATGCAGAAGGAACCAACCAGGGCCAGCAGTGGCCCTCTGCCCAGAGAGAGCAGCAGCTCTGCCTCCCCTGGCTACTGGAGCTCCCTGCTCAGGGCAGCTGGCAGTTTCACTCCCAGCCTGTGGGGCTGCCTCCCAGACCTGCTGAGCCCCTAGTAACCTCTGTGGCTGGGACTCCCTGGTTCAGCAACATCCGCAGTCCGGCATGTTGGCAGATCAGAGAATCCAGGATAAGAGACATTTAACTCATATTAAAATCCCTGACATTTTTAGATATTTAAAAAACCCAGGTAGACAGCTATTTAAAGACCGAAACGGAGAAGCACTGCATCTTAATGTATTTATTAATGAAGCTGTTGTAAGTAGGACTACTAGTGACTTTAAAACGTATCGCTGGCCCTCCAACCATCCATAGAGGTCAAAAGTTCAAATTTCAGCCCTCCGCCTTGGACGGGTTGCTGACCCCAGAGGAAACTACTGTCTTTGTGCTCTGTAAATTGTAGCCTCACAAGCGCTGTGTTTGAATTGGGCAGTGACCTTGCCTCCCTTCAGCCCAGCAAAGCACTCTGCCCCATGCAGCGTCATGCTTGCTTGCCTGTCTGTGGAGGCCTTGCAATGGTTTTCTGCCCTTTGGAGTTTGGGCACAGTACTTGCTGTGCTGTGGAGAACTGGATGGTATATCTGTTCCTGCAGTGACGACTGGACATCTCACATAGGTTTTAGTTACATATTCTTGGGTCCCTTCACCTCCCCCATCCCTCCTCAATCAGTCATCAGGGAAAGAACCCAGGATGCTTCACATCCAGTGTCAGTGATAAGCTGGGATATCAGCAGTAAGTTAAGGGGGGGAGGTGTCCCTCTTTCCAACTGCACCCACTCCCTTCCCAGCTCCTCTTAAGAAGGGGCAGAGGAACTGAGAGGTAAAGGCTAGGTCTCAGTTGACCTTTCTTCCCCCGAGGCGCTAAGCAGTATGTGTGCTGTAAAAATCCCTGGTCAGACACCTCTGAATACACATGCAATCACAAATCGCTCAGAAGGAGCGGGGGTGGGGTGTGTGTGTGTGTGTGTGTGTTGCTGTCTTCAGAGAATTATGTGATAAATTAGTCCTAGCTAGAAGAAATGTCCTTTTGTAATTGGGGGTTTTCTCCTCACCCTTTCATAAGGAAGGAATGTTTGTGTTTTCAAGCAGCTTTTAATTACTTTCATTATTTATGAGAGTGACACTTCAGATCAGAAGAAGCAAACTGCAACTGCTACCTTCTTGGCTGCAGCAGTTGTGTCCTATTTGCTTTAAGTCATTGCTGGTTTAGTTTGTCATGGCCACAAGGATTGCTCTCTAAAGAAGCAACGTGTTGGCCACATTTCAGTCTGGGTGCCTTGTGTGGTTAGACCAGGTGGGGAATGAGCCATAAGCATCATAACCATAAGCAGTGAAGTATCAGTGCCCTATAGTGAGGTCAACGGTCAGCCATTTCCTGCCTTGTGCTGATGGGGCAGGTCTCTGTTGGCTGTGTAGGGACACCCATTTTAGGCAGCAACTGTAAACTAAAGCTTAGTTCCTTAAATATTCTGTGTGCTGGGTTCCCTATTACTCCCAGTTCACTTGCTTCACAGAGTTTTGCCCAGCCCAGCCTAGGCAGAGCAGCTGGGGGTCTCTCTAGGGCCCAGCTACCAGCTGGAGACTGCAGGAATGCATGGTTTTCCCACCACTCTCTGCAATCCCCTCCAACACATCACCTGCATTCAGGACCTCTGCCACCTCTGTGGATTCCCCACAGTGGCATATCACTGGTGAGCTATGTGAGCAGAGTTGGCAGCGAGGTTTGTGGCAGGGGCTGGTTCCAGGTTTAGAGTTACTGTGTTGTGGTCTATAGTTCCTGGTGAGGATTTGTTTAAGGTTGGCAGGCTGCCTGTAGGCAAAGACAGGCCTGCCTCCCAAGGTCTGTGAGGTTGAAGCATTGTTGTCCAGGATGGGTTCTAGATCACTGTGAACCTGGAACCATAGCTACACAAGCGATAGCATCACAGGGCCTCATATCAACCACACTATCAGGGGTCTTTCACATGCACATCTACTAATATGCCATCATGTGACAGCAATGCCCCACTGCTCTTTACCTTGGCCAAACTGGACAGTGTCTACTTAAAAGAATAAATGGACATAAATCAGACATCTGAAACGGTAACATACAAAAACCTGTAGGGGAACACTTCAATCTCCCAGGACACTCAGATTTAAAAGTAGCAGACTAACTTGGGTACCTTTCTGATGCTTAACATCGTACAGTTATACTACAGCTGCCTTTCAAAATGACCAAGAATGTATTCAGAAAACAGGAAAGGGAAAAAAAGGCAAAGAGAGGAGAAAAGCATCTCACCACTAAATTCAGAAATCCCTGTCTCAGAGCTTGCCACAAATCATACCTCATTGGCTGAGTCCGTTGGAAGAAGATCTTTCTAATGATATCTTTTGCAGAATCATACACATCACATTTCTATGAGTCAATTTGAAGGTTTTTCTAAACCCATAGCTTTTTATAGGAGCATTCACTGTTTCATTTTAAAACATAATTTAGCACTAAAATGCCAGTCAAAAACGGCATGCATGTCGATGAGTTAATTAAACTTTTTGCAAAAGCTGTGTAAATATAGTAATCAGCCTTATTTGTTTTTCATTGTGGACTAGGAATAAAATGTTCTCCTTCTATATAAATAATGCCTTTACCATTAGTCTTTAGACGTTGTGGGACAGACTTTGAGGGAATTCATATCTAAATTTTATACCTGCTTCCCTTATTGCATTTACTCAAAGTAATGTGTTTCTCATAACCTTTTGTATTTATCGGAAATTAGCACCTACTGGCATTAGCTATAAGGAGGCTTCTTAATCTTAGTAAAGCTTGTCTTAGTAAATAGCCCTGCATGAAAAAGCAACCTTAACCAAACAAAAGTTTTAAAGACAATTCATGTGTGCACCAGTTGTAAAGCCAGAAGAAAGATAAATTCCATGGGATGGTGTAAAATCCCTTGTCATTTACAAAGAGCTTGATGATAATAATAACACCCCCACCCTCCCCACGCACACATTGTAAGAGAAACAAAGACTTTGTAATTTTTGAAAGGACAAAAATAAAACTGCTGTCAGTATGCAACCTTCTCATCATTTGTCTGTGTTTACTTTATGAAAAATAACATGACCCACCCTTCAAAAGGAGCATGCCTGCAGATTTCTTGGTTAATTTTTTTTACAAAACATATGTAAATTGAGTAGTTTTGTGCTTAAACCTATGGAATTATGAGCCTGAAATAAATTCCTTTACCACCTGTCTAAAAATGTTAGACCGGTCTCAATGGAAGACATATCTATTATTTGTGCCAATTTTCTTTATTCCAGTTATTCAACAAAATGTAGTTCTTCATAGCCTGTTATATCTATTGGAAATTATTTCCTGTTGGATTAAGTTTTATTAGAGGGCTCTTAAAGTTTCTAATATTTTTGAAGGACACACAATAAATGAACAAACAGCACCACTTATTCTTCCATCCCCTGCCATGCTTCCCAAACAATTAAGAATATATTGAAAACAACTTCTATACAATTTACGGGTAAGCCACTGTAAGCATACATTCAGATTGGATAAGTCACTAATACATATTCATGTTTATTTTTCAACATTACTTTTTACAACACTCATGCACATGCACACTCTAACTTGAAATCTAATGGTGCTAAACTGGTTAACACACGTGCATGAGACAAAATGCAGGCCTAATTTTAAATTATTTTATGTAAAAAAAAGGTTGTTAATTTTTACTACTAAAGTAGACTTGTGACTTTGGAGAAATTCAAAGTATAGAAAGTAGATTAAACTTGGATTTAATAAATAAAATAAAAGCTGGAAGGAGGTGTTTGGGAAAACTGTATTTTAGAATTTGAGAGGCAGTGGATAAAATGTTCTTAAAATACAGTGTATATTACCTTAATAATTTATCAATAAACATATTTCATTACTTTATTTGGTACATTTAACTAAGTAAATTATTAAGAAGAAATAAATTATGAGCGAGAGTAAGAATAATGCAGCCATTTAAAAGTAGCTTGAAAAAACAGACTGAACATAAAAGCATGTGTCTGGATTTTGATGGACATTTCCACAAAACGTAGGAAGTCTTTATTTAGTGAAACAGTGTTGTATCTGTTCTCTGGTAGGCTTTTTCTACATTGGCAGATGTAAAGTGTTCAGTTACAGCGTTGCCAATGCTGTGTCCACAGTCAGCTGCTAACGCAGTAAAGTGATAGTGCTTATGGCACTTGCAGCAGTATTCTGAGTGGTGCACTCTAGGGTAGCTATCCCACAGAGCACCTCTTCTGCCATGGGGGTTGGTGGTGGGTTGCAGGGCATCCTGAGTCCTCCCTCAGTGCCCTGTGGTGCATTGCTTCACATCACTGAAAACCCTGTGCTTCCATCTGCACTTGGTGCCATCTTTCAGTGGCTCTTGTGCTACATGCTCTGCCTCTTCTGTCTGTGAGAATGGATCCTGAACTGTTGAAGAAATGCTGGTGGGTCTCACTAACATGTCATGAAAGGGAGTCAAGTTATTCCTTAAACTGTGAAGTGACAATGAGGAGTCAGACACTGATCTTGCTCATGAAACAATGAGGGGTGGTGTCACATTGTCATACAAATCTGGGATGGTAAGCAGCGGCTGCAGAACTTTCTGGTGAGGAATGCCACTTTCATTGGATTATGTGACAAGCCTGGCCACACCCTGTGGTGGCCTGGGGACACAAGAATGGGAGCTGCCTTGGAGACACACGTGACCATTGCACTGTGGAAGTTGACTACTCCAGACAGCTAGGGATGTTGCCAATCTGTTTGGAATGGGACATTGAATGCTGGATTCGTGTAGATGGGAAGTATGCAGGTTCATCAACTGTATCCTGCTCTGAAAGAATGCGACTCTAGGCAACCTGTGTGAAATTTAGCTGGCTTTGTACAGATGGGATTTCCTAACTGGGGAGGGGCAAGAGTTGGCGCACACATTCCAGGTCTGGCACTAGACCACCTAACTTGTAAGTAATTGGAAGGGGTATTTCTCCATGTTTCTTCAGGCTCTTGTGGGTCAGCCTGGCTATTCTACGGACATTAACACAGGCTGATCTGGAAAAGTGCATGATCCTCACATCTTCTGGAACTCTGGCCTCTTCAGGGAGCTGCAAGTGAGGGCTTCCTTCCTGAACCAGGGGAAGTTGAAATGTCCACTGTGATCCTGGGACACTCTTCCTACTTCTTAATGCCATGGCTTATGAAACCATATAGTGGGAGCCTTAACCGTGACAAGGAGCATTTCAACAGGCTGAGAAGGTGCAGAGTGACTGTTGAGTGTGCTTTTGGCTGTTTAAGAGCCTGCAGGCAATATTTGTACAAGAAGCTGGGTGTCAACTTCTCTAGGCTTATAGCTGTGTGCTCTATCCTCTGTAATATTTGTGAAGGGAAAGGTGAAAACTTCACTCAGGGCTGGACCACTGAGGGTCAGCACCTGGAGGCTTCGCTTAAACAGCCTGAGCCAGGGCTATTAGAGGAGCATAGCGTGGGACCAGAAGGATCAGGAATGCCTTGAGGCAGCAATTTGATGCTGAAAGTCAGTAATATTTGTTGCCATGCACGGGAGTACAGTGGCTGCGGTGCTTGGGGGGGGGGAAGACTATCTGTATGATGCACGTAGTACAAAAGTGCCTGTTGGTTTGCAGGATTTGCTTGTTTCCATGTGATGGAATAAAGATTGCAAGAATTTCATTTATTAAAAAGAGCATAGAATATACACACAGACTGACACAGCTTCACTTTATGGGAAGGAAGTGGGGAAAGGGAGGAGGTTAGGACCTGGCACATTTACGGGGTTGCATATGTCTATGTATCATATGCAGCCCTGCCATCAGATGTGCTGTGCAACAAACACTTCAGTTCAGGAGGGCTAAACTGCAAAGGGAGAGGGACTGGGTGCACTGCGTGACAGTGAGACTCTGCTGGACTGGATGGTGAAGGGACAGGTGTGGAGTGCAGCAGATGCCTACTGAGGACAGGATGCAAAATGCATGGGGGGACATGGAAAACAGTTTGGGACACTGGCTGCAGGAGGGGGATGAGGCGGGGAATGGTCACAGAGCTGCTCCACCTGCAATGCTAGGGGTACTTAAAGCTTGTCAGCCCAGTGCTGCATAATGATTAAGAGCCACTCTGTGGCTTCATCCTGGAGCACAGCATCCTCCTTCTCTTCCCTCTGCTCATTGTTACACAGTCCTTCAAGTCTTTCTTTTCAGCAAATATTAGTAGAAATTAGACTCAGTCTGTCACCTCACTTAATAGATGCTATTGTAAGACACGTAATAATTGAAGTAAACATATCACTATCAGATGGTTAATTACTTTGTCACTACCAGCAAGGTAGATTTGAACCAGACACCTTCCAGAAAAGACTTTCTTGCATTCCACAAATCATCCAATATCAGCAATGGACCACAAGACTGGTGAGTGGCTCTCCTTCATCCGAGTGGGCCTCAATTTTGTCGTAACCAAGACAGTCTCCTGGAATAGAGTACTTTTGCTAACTGTATTTGTGTACCTAGAATTTGCAGGGTGTGCCGATAGAACTGTAGCAGTACTTGGATTGGATGCAGAAGGTATACAAGACTCTCACAATCAGTGTTGTATGCTATCAGCATGCACCTCACTTTACATGTTCTTGCTTTAGATGTTTCGCCACATTAGTAATATCGGTAGGGTTAAAAACTGTGGAGACAGAAACCAGCAGAATCTGGTAACTCTCTATGGGCAACGGTAAACAAAATGCCTCACAGGCCACACATAGAACCCCAATAGGCTGCACAGGGCTTGCAGGCCACAGGTTGCCGACCACTGTCCAGTATCTGGTGTCTTATATAAGTGCTGTCATGTAAACACGGAAGGCTTTCTTGCTAAACATGTACTGGTTGGCTATGAAGATGGTTACAGCAGCTGTGTGGGGGGGTGGATTCAGCCAGTGTAAAACATGGCTGGCCTTAGGCTATTTTGCGTTTATAGCAGCAGGGAGAGTGCAGACACCACAAGCCCCCTGCAACATGTATAAATACCAGCGCAGACTGTGCAGCACTGCATAGATGAGGTGCCTATATACAAATGCAAGAAGTATGGGTAATAAGCAGGAAGTACTTGAAATCCTAATAAACAAACACAACTATGACATAACTGGTATCGCAGGCGGAGATGCATGCAGGAGACAAGCAAGTTAAGAGTCTCTGGGTTAGGTTAAAAGGAGTAAAAAATCAAGGGTGATGTCATAGTAGAGGTCTACTACAGACCACCTCGCCAGGCAAAAGAGGTGGATGAGGCTTTTTCTAATCAACTAACAAAATAATCTACAACACAGGATTTGGTGGTGATGGGGGCTTCAACTGTCCCAACATTTATTGGGAAACTAACACAGCAAGACACAGACTATCTGGAAAGTTCTTGGACTTCATGGATAACAATTTTTTATATTTCAGAAGGTGGGAAAAGCTACTGGGAGGAAGCTGTTCTAGATCTGATTTTAACAAAGAGGGAGGATAATGCACATGATTGGAAGAAAGGTTCAACTTACTCAGGAAGGATACGTGGGGTAAGCAGGGAGGAGGTGTTGCCTTATTTATCAAAAATTTGCACACCTGGACTGAGGCAGAGATGGATGCAGAAGATAGACATGTTGAGAGTCTGTGGATTAGGTTAAAAGGGGTAAAAAACACGGGTGATGTCATGATAGAGGTCTACTACTACAGACCACCTAGCCAGGTAAAAGAGGTGAATGAGGCTTTTCCTGGACAATTAACAAAATTATCCAAAATACAGGACTTAGTGGCGATGGGGGACTTCAGTTATCCAGAGACATGTTGGGAAACTAACACATGGAGGCACAGGCAATCCAGAAAGTTCTTGGACTGCGCAGAAGACAATTTTTTTTTTATTTCAGAAGGTGGAAAAAGCTACTGAGGCGAAGCAGTTCTAGGTTTGATTTTAACAAATAGGGAGGCGCTCATTGAGAATTTGAAAGTAGAAGGTAGCTTGGGAAAAAGTGACCATGAAATCACAGAGTTCATGATTCTAAGAAATAGTGAAAGGGAGAACAGCAAAATAGAGACAACGGATTTCAGGAAAGCAAATTTTGGTAAACTCCAAGAGCTGGTACGTAAAGTCCCATGGGAAGCAAGATTAAGAGGAAAAACAACTGATGAGAGTTGACAGTTTTTCAAAGGGACATTATTAAGGGCTCAAAAGCAAGCCATCCCGCTGCACAGGAAAGATGGAAAGTGGGGTAAAAGAGCACATTGGCTTAGCCAGGAGATCTTGCAAGATCTCAAAGTCTAAAAGGAGTAATATAAAAAGTAGAAATAAGAATTAATGACAAAAGAGGAATATAAACAAACAGACATGTATACAGAGGCAAGATCAGAACGGCCAAGACACAAAACGGGCTCAAACTATCTAGAGAGATAAAGGGTAACAAGAAGTCAGAGGCTAGCCATAGGCTAGCGACCAGTGGGAGCGTGACAAGCTGGGAGCTGCAAGCAGGGGGCTACTAACAGGGAATTTGCTTGAAAGAGAAGGTGAACCCCCTGAATCGGGTGAGCACTATTGGGTGTGTTTGTTTCCTGGGCTGTTTGGTTGTTTGAATTTGAATTTCAGTTACTGTGGCAGTTAGTGTGTGTGTGTGTGTGTCTGTGTGTGTGTGAGTGTGAGAGAGAGAGAGAGAGCCCCTCCCCCTGTGATTCACCAGGGGTAGTAGGGACCAAAGGAGAGAAGGCTTCACAAGCCAGAAACTAGGGACCAGTGGGAGCTGCAAACAGGGGCTGCTAACAGGGGAGTTTGCCTTGGGGGAGCCCCATATTATTACTTGGTTTCTTTTTTTTATATAGTTTTGTTTCTCTTCTGCCCTTCAAGGCGGCTTATATCTTCTGAGGGAATTCTCTGAAGAAAGGGAAAAATGGATAGTGACAAGTCTACTGAGAACTCAGCTGTTGTGACCTGCACTGCATGTGCCATGTTTGTCTTCCTCCCAGAAGATAGAAGGGATTTCATTTGTGCCAAGTGCAAGTGGGTTGCCATCTTGGAATAAAAGGTAAGGGTGCTAGACGTGCAAATATCAACCCTCTGGTGCATCAGAGAAGGTGAAAACTTCGTCGATAGAAGGCATCATTTAATACTGCAGGCACAACAGGCTGAGCAGCTAATGAGGGCAGTACAAACCGAGGAAGAAAACTGGAAGGATATAACCTACAGCAGATGAAAGCCAATTCAAGTATCTCCAATTCCGGTGGAGGTAAGCAACCTCTTTCAAGTTGTCTGCACGGGTGATATGGTGGAGAATGCAGTGGTAGAGCCCTCTCAGAGAAGGGACCAGAAGACGACTCCACTGACTGGAAGGCATGGGATGTGTAGTCCTATGGATGGCAGTTCTGTGACCATCGTTCCCAAGAGAAGAAGATGGGTGGTGGGGGTCGGAGACTCCCTCCTAAGAGGAACCATCAGTTGTCCACACCTGGAATCACTAGAAGTTTGCGGCTTGCTTAGGATCTAGAATCCAGGATGTAACAGAGAGACTTCCAAAAAATCATCACACCTGCAGATTATCATCCTTTCCTACTTCTCCATGTAGGAGTCAACAACACAGAAAAGAACAACCTGTAACTCTGGGAAGGAAGATCAAGGAATACGGAGCACAAGTGATGTTCTCATCCATCCTCCCCGTTGAAGAAAGGGCTCCAGGTAGAGGTCCTCAAATTGTGGAAGTAAATGTGTTGTGCAGGTGGTGTTGGAGAGAGTGATTTGGTTTCTTGGACCATGGGATTCTGTTTCGAGAACAAGGATTGCTGGGAAGTGACAGGAGCCACCTAACAAAGAGAGGAAGGAGCATCTTTGCGAGCAGGTTTGCAAACGTAGCGAGGAGGAGTTTAAACTAGGTTTGTCGGGGGGATGGTGACACAAGCCTTGAAGTAAGCAGGGAAGGAAGAAGGTACAAAGGAGAACCACTCATTCAAAAGGAGAAAGTAGGCCAATCAGCTTATTATCTAAGGCATTTGTACACAAATGCAAGAAGCCTGGGAAACAAACAGGAAGAATTAGAGGTCCTGTCACAGTCAAAGTAGTATGAGGTGATTGGGAAAACGGAGATGTGGTGGGATGATTCACATGACTGGAGCCTGGTCATGGAAGGGCATAAACAGTTTAGGAAGGACAGGCAGGGGAGAAAAGGAGGAGTTGTGCTGTATGTGAGGGAGCAGTGTGATTGCTCAGAGCTCCAATATATGGAGGGAGAAAAACCAGTTGAGAGTCTGTGGGTTAAGCTTAGAGGCGGAAGCAACACAGGCAATGTTGTGGTAAGTGTCTGCTATAGGCCATCAGATCTGGTAGATGAGGATTTCTTCAGACAATGAAGAGAAGCTTCGAAATCACAGGATCTGGTTCTCATGGGAGACTTTAACCACTCAGATATTTGTTGGGAGACCAAAACAGCAGCACACACACAGTCCAGGAAGGTTTTGGAGAGTGTTGGGGATAACTCATGGTACAGGCGCTGAAGGAATTGACCAGGGGCCATACGCAGCTTGACCTGCTGCTCACAAATGGGGAAGAAATAATAGGAGAAATAGAAGTGGGTGGCAACCTGGGCTGCAGTGATCAGGAGATGGTAGATTTCAGGATTCTGACAAAAGGAAGAAAGGTGAGCAGTAAAATACAGACCCTTGATTTCAGAAGAGCAGACTTTGACTCCCTGAGAGAACTGATGGGCAGGATCCCCTGGTAAGCGAATGTAATGGAGAAGGGAGTTCAGGAGAATTGGCAATATTTTAAAGAAGTCTTGTTGAAGGCAAAGGAACAAACCATCCCAATGCGTAGTAAGAAAAGCAAATATGGTAGACAATCAGCTTGGCTTACAGGGGAAATCCTTGGTGAGCTTAAACTCAAAGGGTGCGTGTAAGAAGTGAAAACCTGGATAGATGACTAAGATGGAATATAAATATATGGTTGGAGAATACCACGGGGGGCAGAGGTAATCAGGAAAGTGAAAGCAGAATTGGAATTGCAACTAGCAAGGAACGTGAATGGCAATAAGAAGGGTTTCTACAGGCATGTTAACAATAAAAGGGATGTAAAGGAGGGTGTGGTGCCTTGCGTGAATGAGGGAGGGAACCTGGTGACCAGATGATGTGGGAGAGGCTGAAGTGCTCAATGCTTTTTCTGCTTCAGCCTTCACAGACAAGGTCAGCTCCCAGACTACAGCACCTTAAGCAATGCCGTATGGGAAGGAGATGGGCAGCCCTTGGTGGGGAAAGAACGGGTTAAGAGCTATTTAGAAAAGCTACTCCCACACAAATCCATGGGTCCAGGTTTAATGCATCCAGAAAGAGGGAATTACCAGATGTCATTGCAGAGCCTTTGGCTATTATCTTTGAAAACTTGAGGAGCTCAGGAGAGGTCCTGGATGACTGGAAAAAGGCAAATGAAGTGCCCATATTTAAAAAAAGGAACTATAGACTTGTCCCCAGAAAAATCATAGATGGGATACTCAAGGAATCCATTTTGAAGATTTTGGAAGAGGGGAAGTGATCAAAAGTAGTCATCGTGTATTCACCAAGGGCAAGTTGTGATGACCAATCTGATTAGCTTCTATGAGAAGGTATCTGGTTCTGTGGACGTGGGGAAGTCAATGGATAGAAAGTTGGCTTGATGGACAGGCCCAACAGGTAGTGGTCAATGGCTCAATGTCTGGTTGGCGGTTGGTTTCAAGTGGAATGCCCTAAGGGCCAATATTGTTCAACATTTTTATTAATGACCTAGATTTGGGGAATGGCTTGCACCCTCAGCAAATTTGAAAATGACACTAAACTAGGGGGTCAGGTAGATATAGTGGAGGGTAGGGATAGGGTCCAGAGTGGCCTTGGCAAATTGGAGGATTGGGCCAAAAGTCATTTGATGAGGTTCAACAGGGAGAATGCAAAGTTCTGCACTTGGGACGGAAGAATCCCAAGCACTGTTACAGGCTGGGGACTGACTATATAAGTATCAGTGCAGCAGAAAAGGACCTGGGAATTGTGATGGATGAGAGGCTGGATATGAGTCAACAGTGTGCCGTTGTAGCCAAGAAGGCAAACGGCATATTGGGGTGCATTAAGGAGAAGCATTTCCAGTCGATCTGGAGAAGTTGTTATTCCCTTTTACTCGGCACTGGTGAGGCAACAACTGGATAATTGCATGCATTTCTGGAAATCCCAGGATAGCAAGGTTGTGGACGCATTGGAGAGGGTTCAGCAGAGGGCAGTGAAAATGATTAAGGGGCTGGAGCACATGACCTATGAGTAGAGGCTGAGAGACTTGGGCTTATTTAGTTTGCAAAAGAGAAGACTGAGGGGTGATTCGATAGCAGCCTTCAACTTCCTGAAAGAAGGCTCTAAAGAGGATGGAGAGATGCAGTTCTCAGCAGTGACAGATGGCACTATAAGGAGTAATGGTCTGAAGTTGCAGAGGGAGAGGTGTAGGTTGGATATGAGGAAAAATTATTTCACCAGGAGTGTGGTGAAGCACTGGAATGTGTTATTAAGAGAGGTGGTGGAATCTGCATCCTGGCTTGACATAGTCACGGCTGGGATGATTTAGTTGGGTTGATTCTGCTTTGAGTGGGGGACCGGACTAAATGATCTCCTGAGGACCCGTCCAGCCCTAGAATTCTGTGATTCTATAATTCTATTTTTTCTAAATCATTCTATAAATATATTAGAAGCAACAGGAAGACCAAGGACAATTTAGGTTCACTAATCATTGAGGAGGGAGAAACAATATCAGGAAACTTGGAAATGGCAGAGGTGCTTAATGACTTCTTTGTTTCTCTCTTCACAAAGAAGGCCAATGCAGAAATTGTTAATTGTTAATGCTAGTGAGAAGTGGGTAGGTAGAGGATAAAGTAAAAAAAGAACAAGTTATAAATTACTTAGAAAAATTAGATGTTTGCAAGTCACCAGGGCCTGATGAAATGCATCCTTGAATATTTAAGGAGCTGATAGGAGAGGTTTCTGAGCTGTTAGCTGTCATCTTTGAAAATTTCTGGAAGTTGGGAGAGATTCAAGAAGACTGGAAAAGGGCAGATATAGTGCCCATCTATGAAAAGGGAAAATAGAATAACCCAGGAAACTACAGACCAGTCAGTTTAACTTCTGTGCCAGGAAAGATAGTGAAGCAAATAATTCAGGAATTGATCTGCAAACATCTGGAAGAGACTGAGGTGATAGGTAACAGCCATCATGGATTTGTAAAGAACAAATCCTGCTGGATCAATCTGATTTTTTTTTTTTGGTGGGGGGCAGGATAACAAGTCTTGTGCATAAGGGAGAAGCAGTGAATGTGGTATACCTAGACTTTAGTAAGGCATTTGACATGGTCTGTCATGATCTTCTTAGCTATATACTAAGCAAATACAGCTTAGATGTGGCCACTATAAGGTGGGTGCATAACTGGTTGGATAACCGTTCTCAGAGAGTATTTATTAATGGTTCGCAGTCATGCTGGAAAGGCATAACCAGATGATACCAGGCTGGGAAGGGTTGTAACTGCTTTGAAGGATATGGTCAGAATTCAAAATGATCTGGACTAACTGGAAAAGTGGTCTGAGGTAAACAGGATGAAGTTCAATAAGGACAAATGCAAAGTACTCTGCTTATGAAGGAACAATCAGCTTCATACAGATAGAATGGGAAATGACTGTCTAGGAAGGAGTATTACAGAAAGGGATTTAAGGGTCATTGTGGACCACAAGCTACATGTGAGTCAACAGTGTGATGCTGTTGCAAAAAAAGCAAACAAGATTCTGGGATGCATTAACAGGAGTGCTGTGAGCAAGACATGAGAAGTCATTCTTCCACTCTACTCAGTGCTCATTTGGCCTGAATTGGAGTATTGTGTCCAGTTCTGGACACTACATTTCAAGAAGGATGTAGAGAAATTGGAGAAGGTCCAGAGAAGAACAACAAAAAAATCATAGGAACAATGCAGGAATGTGAGTTCAAGAAAAATAAACTAAAAATCCACTTATGAAAAAGCAGTTAATGTAAAAATTCTTAACTGAATTTTCTGTGTTTGTAAACTAATGTGTAGCTGCTGCAGATTCACAACAGAATGGAAACAAAATACACTGTTTCTCTTAAAATGTTTTTGCATGTGCAAGTTTTGTTTCTTGCATGTAGGAATTCTGTAGTCTGGGCGAATGGGCTTGTGTTACTGTAAAATAAACTCTAGCCTGTACAGTAAAGAATTGAAAATTGTGAACTTCTATAAGCTATGAAAGTCAAGAATGCAGCCTCAGGAAGTAGTCAGGAGAAAAAAATGCAACTACTCAGCCCTAGGATCCCAGGATGTTGTCACAGATTACATAGTAGTGGTTTTATGTAATAAGTAGTGCCTGCTAATCAGTTGTTGAGATGTTAGAACAAATCCACTAAAAGTAGAAAGAGGGATGTGACTTGTGTTGTACCTGAGCATCATCCTTTCAGTCACAACAAGAATTTGTTGAGTGTCTAGGAGATAAGATAGAATGAATTTGGTGGATTAATATCAAATAAAGCCATATGGCCAGAAACTAGAATGTCATTCAGAGTTTGATGTGGATCTGAAATAAGATTTTGCAGGACCAGTGTAGGATAATTTCTTGTGTGAGCAGGGGGTAGTAACTGTTTGTTGAATATATGGGAGATCTGCCTTTCTGTTAAAAGAGAGCCCTTTGATAGTTACAGAACTGATGTTCGTATTAACTATTGTGACAGCTTCCCCTGTCAAGCCCCTGTGGGTCCCTGCGATTCCTGGCGGTTCTCTGTTGAGCCTCAGGGACTCATGGAGACTCCTTATCTGTCCAGGTCTTTCCAGAGGCAGGTGTCTCCACTTAGCAAGCCATCATCATCATAGACAAGTCCAGAGTGGGGAGGATAAAGCCAGTCCCCTTGCAGGCCCGTACCTGCTCCAGTGGAGTGACCCTCTGGGGAAGGGTGGGGGGAGTCTAGACCCACTCTCTACCCTAGACTCTGGCCCAGCATCCCTAAGAGGACTAGAGGCAGCTGGCAGGGCCTTCCCCCTGTCCCAGTGTAGCAACCTCACCCTGGGCTACTTCCCCCACCACTTCCCCATGGTACCTTCTTGCTTTGCTTTGCTTTGCTTTGCTTTGCTTTGCTTTGCTTTGCTTTGCTTTGCTTTGCTTTGCTTTGCTTTGCTTTGCTTTGCTCTCCAGTGCACCTTCCAAAACCTTCCCTCCCACTACGAGGCAGGGAGCTTTTTATAGGGAGTCCAGGGGCTCATCTGTTCATGGGTGCTGATTAGACTCAGCTGTGGCTGACTCCTAGTGAGGCCCCAGCTGCCTCCACTAATTGGGCTTACTCAGGGAACAGAAAAAGCTTTGGCCCACCATCCAGTATATCTGCCTTCTTTCATGCTCCTGCAGCCTACAGGAGTGTTAGTGTTTTGGGGAATTAGGAAAAATATTAGTGGAATAATATTGATTTCAATTGATATCTGTAGAGTTTGTAGGTTGTTTTTTCTCAGGCAAGATCTGATCTTCCTGTTCTCTGGAAAATACCCTATTAGTAAGCATGAAAAAGCAATGATAGCTCAATAGACTTTAAGGCCAGAAGGGACCAGCAGATCATATTGTTCTCCCCTTGTGAATATTACTGAAGCCCATTAAACTTCACCCAGATATCCGTGTGTTGAGCCAAGTAATTTGCATTGCACTAAAACATCTTCCAGAAGGGTCATAAAAGATGAGAGTTTGTTCCAATGAGAAGTCATCTTCGCTATTAAACCTCTGCATCTAAAGCTATGTCTACACTACAAAATCAAGTCGAATTTCTTGAAGTCAACTTTTACCATTAGATTTTATAAAGTGAAAAATGAGTGTCAACAAATGTCCAAAAAAGTCAACATAGTTTGTCTCCATTGCCTTAACTAGGTTCAACTGCATCAGCAATGCATTGTTGGTACCTATCCCACAGTGCCTGCAGCCCCATTGCCAGTGTGTTATAGGAAAAAATGTGCTGCAAGTGCTTGTGGGTGTCTGATGTCATCATCCCAGAGTGCAGTGGTAGCACCCTCCCTGCAGTTGGGAAGCAAATGGCTGGACCAAGGAGTTTTTCACCATTTCTCGGGCCATTTTCCAAAAGCCTGCTCCAGGCTGACATCACTGCTCAGTGTTAGCATGGATCCTGAACAGCTTATGGCAGTTGCTCAGTATGCTCTGGTCACTTCCTGAAATGTTGTGCCAGTGTTGTATTAGAAAAAGCCAGTAGGAGGATGAGATGGATGCAGATGATTTGAATGATGATATTGAACAAATGGAGAACAGGAATGCTGAGCTGCTGGCTACTCTGGATGCATTGCTTGCAGTGGAGTGCCAATTCTGGAGATGTGAAACCACCACACAGTTGTGGGACCATGAAACCAGAACACAGTGGTGGAGCCACATCATTTTGGAGGTCTGGGACGACCAGCAGAGGCTGCAGATCTTCCACATGTGCAAGGCCACTTTCATGGAACTTTGTGATTTGTTGTCCCCTGCTCTGCAGCGCAGCAATACCAGAATGAGACCTACTTTGACAGTTCATAAGTGAGTGGCAATTGCTCTGTTGAAGTTTGCAATGCCCTACAGCTACCGGTCAGTTGAAATCAATTCGGGGTGGAAAGATTTACAGGGGGGGCCATAATGATCCAGGTAGCCAGTGCAATCTGTGACTGTCTGATGCAGAAGATCATGGCTCTAGGAAATGAGCAGCACACAGTGGACAGCTTTGCAGCCATGGGTTTCCTAACTGCAGGGTGGCAATAGATGGAACACACATCGTCATCATGGCTATGAACCACCTGGCCTCAGAGTGCATAAGTTGCAAGAGGTATTTCTCCGTGGCGTTGCAGGCATTAGTGGATTGCAAAGCTCATTTCACCAACCTCTGCATGGGATGGTTGGAAAAGGTGCACGACGCATTCATCTTTAGAAATTCCAGTCTGTACAGAAAACTCCAGGATGGGACTTTTTTCCCAGACCAGAAAATCAAGATTGGTGATGTGGAAATGCCCATAGCAATACTGGGCAACCCTGCTTTTACCCTCTGTTCCATTGGTTCACAAAGCCATACATAGGCACCCTGGACCGCAGCCACAAGCACTTCAGCTACAGACTGAGCAAATGCAGAATGGTGGTAAAATGTGTCTTTGTCTGTTTAAAAGCCAGGTTCAGGTGCCTTTTGACCCATTTGGTCTTTTCCCAAACCAGCATCCACACTGTGGTTGCAGCGTGTTGTATTCTCCATAACATTTGCTAGTCAAGGGGGAAAATTTCATGCCAGCCTGGATTGCAGAGGCAGATGCCATGAGCATATGCACAGCTGGATGCAAGGGCATTCACCAATGCACATGCAGAAGCAAAGGCAATCAGGGAGGATTTGAAAAATAGCTTTACGTATGAGCAAATCTGCGGCATTTAACTATTGTGACCACCACCCCCACTCCCAAAGAATGATGTGGGCTTGACCTTTCTTAAACTACCTCCAACTGGTAAACCCCTAAATGACACTGTAGTTTTCATTAAAATGTTCATTTTATTTACAGGGGGAGGGTGAAGGGGTAGGTAAGGAAAAAAAAGGGAATCCTGGCATCATGAGTAGTGGAATGTGAGCCTTTTGCACTGTGGAGAGGTCCTGGGCATGGAGCAAGAGACTGTCCTTGCCCTCCTCCACTCCCCCCACACATTTGGGCATCCCGATGAGAGGGGTGTTGCACCATATCAAGGGGAAGATGGGCAATAGGGTTCGGAGGGCGCATAATGAGCCCTGTGGTAGGTGTCCCTTTGGAGCTCCAGCACAGAATTCAGGATCTCATTTTGCTCCCTGACAGCCATCAGGAGGTCTGCTGGCTCGTTGTTCCTGCACTGGAGCATGGTTTGCTGCCACTGCTGTTTACGCTTGTGGTTAGCAGCTGCTCTGTCTCATTCCCTGTCAGCTTTTTCAAGTTGCTGCAGGATAATGTCCTGTTTGGATCTCCCTTTTTACCTCATTGCAGCAGCCCTGTCTCCCACACACACATGCTGCCTGTTGAAGACAGAAAAGGTCAAAATTTAGGTAAAACTTTTTAAATGTTCTGTAAAGTGCTTACCCTTTGAATGAATGGGTCTCTGTTTGACAATCATTGCAATTTTTGTTTTCCAAGGCCACTTTTGGCTTCCTAAGGATGACAATGAATCAATCTATGCAGAACAGAAGCTATTAGTTATCCAGACCATTTCATTGGGGACATGGTAAGATTTTGTTGGCTTACTGATGGCGGGGGGGAGGGAAGGACAGGGTTGGCACAGACTGGTATTTATGCGGGCTGCAGGGGTTATCCCTGTAAACCCTGTATCACAGGAAAAAGTTCCTCAGTGGCTTCTCATCAATCCTGCGGGGGGGGAGGAAAAGCCATTTAAAGCTGGGAAAGCCTGCACTGGACATGCCATTGTCTGGGAGTAGAATCTGCAGAACCCAGCAGCTGCGTGGTGGGAGGGGAGGGGTTGATCCCACTAGCTGTATTGTGGGCTGGGAGGGTGTCATCCCTGTAAAGTGTGGGGGGAAAAAAAAATTTCTTGGCAGCTCCTCATCAACCCTGTGCGGGGAAAAGACAGCAGCATGGTGGAAGAGGAGAAGGCCAGGAGAGCCTGCCAGTCATGTGGAAGCAGGGAGGCAGAATGCCCAGCAGCCACATGGAACAGCAGGGCAGTTCTTAGAAATTTAAATGGCCATGGAGCAGTGTGAATAACTATAATCAAAATTCCCATGCTGCTTCTAGGATGCAAAAAAGAGACCTCAGCCTCCTAAGATTAACAGAGAGTGAAAAAGAAAATATGCTCACACTGTGTGAGCACAGTGTTGAAAAATTTGCCAGAATGCTGTATGACACCATGATACCAAATTACTTACTGGCTGCCTGGCATGTGAAGGTGTCCTATGGTGGAAGCTGCAATAAGTCAGGCCTCGTCAAAAACCTTGTGCAAAAAAGAAAAGAGTGCCTGGCTGAGACCTTAGTGAAGGATAAGGAAAAAGGATAAGGATCTGCTTCCTTGGGTGCCTGCTGAATGTCAGCATCTTCCTCTTCATTGGCCTCCTGCTCCCCCTCTCTGCTTCCACTGGAGTCCTGAGGACGATCTCCTGAAGAGTCCTTATTAGCTTTGGGGACTGTGATTGGGCCCCTCCCAAGAATGGCAACCAACTGCTTGTAGTACCAACATGTCTTGGGAGGTGACTGAGATCACCCATTTTTTTCTCACTTTGTGATAGTTCTGCCTGAGTTCCTTTACTTTGACCCAGTATTGCTGTGTGTCCTAGGTGTACCCTTTCATGATGATGCCACACAAAATATTCTCATGAATGTTATAAAATGGTAGGATCCTAGGGCTGGAAAGGACCTCCGGAGGTCACTGAGTCCAGCCCCCTGCCTAAAGCAGAATCAACCCCAACTAAATCATCCCAGCCATGACTGTAAAGCCAGGACTTAAAAACCTCTAGGAATGGAGATTCCACCACCTCCCTAGGTAATGCATTCCAGTGCTTTACCACCCTCCTGGTGAAATAGTTTTTCCTAATATCCAACCTACACCTTTCCTTCTGTAACTTCAGACTGTTGCTCCTTGTTCTGCCATTTGTCACCATTGAAAACAGTCTTTCTTCATAAGATATTGACTACTCTTGATCACTTTCCCCTCTTCCAAGTGCTTCAAAATGGATTCCTTGAGGATACCCTGTATGTCCACATTTTGCTTACTGACTCGCAGTCTGCTCATCACTGATTCGTTTACCCACTCAGAAATGAAATCCAGGATCTCATTGTGGCCCCATGCTGAAGCTCTTTGCAACCATAAGAATTCTGAGTAATCAGGATGGTTTGATGGGGTAAATGGCTCCTGAGATGCGCTATACATGGTGGTCAGAAAGAAAATTAATTCAAATTCCCAGGCTTCCAGTTACCTACTTCCTGCACACCTGGGCTACGTCTACACGTGAAGCCTACATCGAAGTAGCCTGTTTCGATGTGGCAACATCGAAATAGGCTATTTCGATGAATAACGTCTACACGTCCTCCAGGGCTGGCAACGTCGATGTTCAACATCGACATTGCGCAGCACCACATCGAAATAGGCGCAGCGAGGGAACGTCTACACGCCACAGTAGCACACATCGAAATAAGGGTGCCAGGCACAGCTGCAGACAGGGTCACACGGCGGACTCAACAACCAGCTGCTCCCTTAAAGGGCCCCTCCCAGACACACTTGCACTAAACACCACAAGATCCACAGAGCCGACAACGAATTGCAGACCCTGTGCATGCAGCATGAATCCCCCGCTGCAGCAGCAGCAGCCAGAAGCCCTGGGCTAAGGGCTGCTGCACACGGTGACCATAGAGCCCTGCACGGGCTGGAGAGACAGCGTCTCTCAACCCCCCAGCTGATGGCTGCCATGGAGGACCCCACAATTTCGACGTTGCGGGACGCGGATCGTCTACACGTTCCCTACTTTGACGTTGAATGTCGAAGTAGGGCGCTATTCCGATCCCCTCATGAGGTTAGCGACTTCGACGTCTCGCCGCCTAACGTCGAAGTTAACTTCGAAATAGCACCTGATGCGTGTAGCCACAACGGGCGCTATTTCGAAGTTAGTGCCGCTACTTCGAAGTAGCATGCACGTGTAGACACAGCTCTGGAGAGCAACGGGGGTGAAATTTGGTGGAACGGTCATCTGTGGGGCGTTGTGGGTTACCTGTAAGCCACCTCTGGAGACCAATAAAATCAATTTAAAAGTAATGCTGTTGCCACACTAGAATTAATTAATTCAACCTATTACATTTGAACTTGTTGGTGCACTGGCTCAGAGAGTCGGTGCGAGAAAGTCAACATAAGCGCCTCTTAAAATTGACCTAATGGTATTTCCAGTGAAATTTCCAGTCACATTGTAAAATAGAGCTCGGTGCCTTAAAATCGACTTCATCCTGTAGTGTATACATAGCCTAATTTGAATTTGTCTGTTTTTTATTTCCAGCCACGGATGGTTATTCTGCTTCTGTCTGTTTGGTGAGACTCTTTGTACCCAGTATTTTCTTCTCATAAAAGCACTGAGATACTTATGATCATGTTGCATCTCAGTCTTCTTTTTGATTAGCTAAATTGAGTTCTTTTTACATCTCAGTGGAAGGCATTTTCTCATGTTGTCAAACCTTCTTTGTGGCTCTTCCTTCTACCCTCCAGTTTTTCCAACATCCCTTTTAAGATGTGGACAACAGGGCTGGATTAGTCCAGTGTCAGTCTCATCAATGTCTACAAAGAGGTAAAAAATCACCTAATTTTCATCACTGTTTTGCTCTTTGCATGTCCTTGGACCACATTAACTCTTTGCCACAACATCACACAGGGAGCAGGTGTCTCCCGTGATACCTAAATATTTTTCAGAATTGCTACTGTCTAGGATAGTTCCCCTAGTAGGTGTCATGGGGATCACTCAATGCTTTGGTATCTCCTCCTGACAGCTCTGGGGATTAGCTTCTTCCAGGTGCTGTGCCCTCCTCTGGTAGTCTCTCCACCTATCACCCATTCTCATCCTCTGGCCCTGCTCCCTCCACGAACTGCTGCTTCCTCATGACCTGAGTTTCACTCTGGTCCTCCCTCTTCTTTTGCGGTGTACTGTCCTCGGCAGTCCACTCTCCACTGTTTGGTCTGTGCCACATCCCCACTGGCTGGTGGAAGAACCTAGTCCCACTCTCTATTCCAGCTGCCAGCTCAGAGGCCTGCTCCTCAGCAGCCATGTCCTTTCTGCTTGTCTCCTGAGCTTTTCTTACTTTTGGGGCTCTCTGGGTTTGCCAGCCCTAAACTCTTTTCTCCCAAAGCTGTTGGCTATTTTCCTCTGGCCCCCTGCTATTCTCAGCTTCTTGGCTTTAGACAGGCTCCTTCTGTTCTCATCCATTTGAGCCTTATTTAATCAATTCCCGCTCCTGGCTCCTCATCCAGCTGCAGCCTGAACAGTCAGCCCAGCCTGCCACCTTAATCCTTCAGAGCTTGTGTGGGGTGGACACCGCTTTGCATAGGTATGGTCTGTAGCCTTACTTGTAGAAGTGTGCCCTTTCATTTGACTGCAGTAAGAGGCATTTTTAAATGGGCCCAATTTACCAAGTGGTGCAGATTGTTCTTTATGACTTAGCACTCCAATCATCTTTGTGTCATTGACAGGCTTTATCAGCAGCACTTTAATATTTACTTCATGCTCACAAACAAAAAAAAAAAATCAAATAGTGTCAGGCCTAGACTCTATCCCTGCAAAACCCCACCAGAAACATCCCCATTCAGTGATCATTCCCATAGGCATCTGCTTTTTGGGCTCTGCAAGTTAGTCAAGTCCTTAGTCTATTTAATATGTGCTTTATCAATATTGTATAGTGCTTATTTTTTAACTATAATGTTATATGGTACTAAGTCATATCTTTTACAGAAGTCCAAGTATAGTACAGCTACATCACTACTTTTGTGAGCCAAATTTATAATCTCATCAACAGTGATATAAGGGTTGTTTGACAAGATCTATTCTCTGTAAAACCATGTTGACTGGTATCAGTTATTTTTTTGTCTGTTAAGTCTTCGTCAACTGAATACATATCAGCTTTTCTGTTATTTTGCTTGGGATTGATATTAGGTAGCCAATCTATAGGTTACTCCTTTTTGAACATTTGCACAACATTAGCACTCATTAGTCTTCTGGAATTTCCTGTGTAATGGTTTATACTCATCTGTTGTGAGCACCCCCTTGGCCTATTGTGTGTTTCTGCAAACACATAAAGTGCACTCACACTGTACATGTCTGTCTGTTTCCCTGCTGCATGCCCTAGCCCAGGGACAGTGAATATACAGCTGTCTGCTTTGTCCCTTTAACTATGTTGCATAATTTCTCTAATTCCGTGTGCCACTTCTCCAGGGCCTCACACTGTCGTCACCCTCGGGATCTTGTCCTAATGGGGTCCCCACAGCAAGCTCAGGGTTCCTTCTTTCTCTCACAAATTTACAGTAGCACTTCCCTGGCTGGGGTTCTACAGCTCCATCTGCCAGCCAGCATCCACAATGCTACAGCTCCTCCAGGGAACTGAACTCTCTCCAGCTCTGCAGCCCTCTTGCTGGATTCTGATTGACTGTGTCCCACCCAGCTGCTCTAGGCAGCTTGGGAGGATGCTGTTCACTGCCCTTTTCAAGGGGACCAAGTGTGACAGGACAACGAGACTTCCAACTGTGGGCCCCTGAAAAACTAGTATATCCCATCACATTCTGGTAATAAAAAAATGAGCATCAGTAGGCCAGAAATCTCTTTACCGATACATTTCTGGACTCCTGGGTGCCTGTTACCTTGGTCTGGTGCTTTTAAAACACTTGTCCCTAATAGATGAGGCAGGGGAGAAAAGGAGGAAGAGTTGTGCTCTATGTGAGGGAGCATTTTGATTGCTCAGAGCTCCAGTATAAGGAGGGAGAAGAGCCAGGTGAGCATTACTGAGTTAAGCTCAGAGGTGGAAGCAATAGAGGAGATGTTGTAATTGGTGTCTGCTATAGACTGCCAGCCATGAGGAAGATGAGGATTTCTTCAGACAGCTAAGAGAAGCTTCCAGATCACAGCCCCCAGTTCTCATGGGAGATTTTAATTATCCGGGCATTTGTTGGGCGACCAATACAGCAGCACACAGACAATCCAGGAAGCTTTTGGAGAATATTGGGGAAAACTTCCTGGTACAAGTGCTGAAGGAACTGACCAGGGGCCGTGCACAACTTGACTTGCTGCTCACAAACAGGGAAAAACTAGTAGGACAAAGAGAAGTGGGTGGCAACCTGGGCTGCAGTGATCACGAGATGGTAGATTTCAGGATCCTTACAAAAGGAAAAAAGGTGAGCAGTAATATACAGACTTTGATTTCAAAAGAGCAGATTTAAATTCTCTGAGATGGGCAGGATTCCCTGAAAAAAAGAAGATGAAGGGGAAAAGAGTTCAGGAGAACTGGCAGTATTTTAAAGAAGTCTTGCTGAAGGCACAGGAACAAATAATCCTGCTGCATAGTAAGAAATGCAAATATGGTAGGCAACCAGGTTGGCTTAACAGGGAGCTCTTTGGTCAGCTTGAACTCAAAAAGGATGTGTATAAGAAGTGGAAACTTGGACAGATGACTAAGGAGGAGTATAAGTTTATGGCTGGAAAATGCTGGACAGTAATCAGGACAGAAAAGGCACAATTGGAACTGCATCTGGCAAGGTTTGCGAAGGGTAACAAGAAGAGTTTCTACAGGCATGTTGGGTTATCAGGGAAGGTGTAGGGCCATTACTGGGTAAGAGAGGTAACCTAGTGACAGATGATATAAGAAAAGCTGAAGCACTCAGTGCTTTTTTTGCCTCAGTCTTCACAGACGAGGACAGCTCCCACACGACAGTGCTACACAATGCAGTATGGGAAGGTGGAGGGCAGCCCTTGATGGGGAAGGAACGAGTTAAGAACTACTTAGACAAACTAGATGTACACAAATCCATGGGTCTGGATTTAATGCAACCAAGAGTACTGAGGGAACTGACCAATGTCATTGTCGAGCCTTTGGCCATTATCTTTGAAGACTGTTTGAGATTGGGAGAGATTCCAGATGACTGGAAAAAGGCAAATGTAGTACCCATCTTTAAAAAAGGAAGAAAGGACAATCCAGGGAACTATAGACTGGCCACTCTTACTTCAATACCTGGGAAAATAATGGAAGCGATCCTCAAGGAATCCATTTTGGAGCACTTGGAAGAGGGGAAATTGATCAAAAGTAGTCAACATGAATTCACCAAGGGCAGGTTGTGCCTGACCAGTCTGATTAGCTTCTGTGATGAGATAAGTGGCTCTGTGGACTTGGGGAAGTCAGTGGATACCTTGACTTTTTGCTCATAAGTTAAGGAAGTATGGATTGAATCCATGGACTATAAGATGGATAGAAAACTGGCTTGTCAGTCGGGCCCAATGGGTAGAGGTCAATGGCTCAATATCTGGATGGTGGTTGGTTTCAAGTGGAGTGCCCCAAGGTTTGGTTCTGAGGCTGGTGTTGTTCAACATCTTTATTAATGACCCAGATGAGAGACTGGATTGCACCGTCAGCAAGTTCGTGGATGCCACAAAGCTGTGGGGAGAGGTAGATACATTAGAGGGTAGAGATAAGATCCACAGTGACCTGGATAAATAGGAGGGTGGGCCAAAAGAAATCTGATGCAGTTCAACAAGGAGAAGTTGTAGAGTCCTGCACTTGGGACAGAAGAATCCTAAGCATTGTTATAGGCTGAGGACTGACTGGCTAGGTAGCAGTGCAGCAGAACAAGACCTGGGGATTGTGGTGAATGAGAGGCTGGATATGAGTCAACAGTGTGCCCTTGTAGCCCAGAAGGCTAATGGCATATTGGGGAGCATCAGGAGAACCATTTCCAGTAGATCTAGAGACATTATTATTTCCATGTTCTCGGCACTGGTGAGGCCACATGTGGAGTTTTGCGTCCAGTTCTGGGCTCCCCACTGTAGAAAGGATGTGGATGCATTGGAGCGGGTTCAGCAGAGGGCAATCAAAATACTTAAGGGGCTGGAGCACATGAGCTGTGAGGAGAGGCTGAGAGATTTGGGGTTATTTAGTTTGCAGAAGGGAAGACTCAGGGACGATTTGATAGCAGCCTTCAAATTCCTTAAAGGGGGTTCTCAATAGGATGGAGAGAAACTGTTCTCAGTGTTGAGAGATGGCAGAAGAAGGAGCAATGGTCTGAAGTGACAGACCAGAGGTGTTGGTTGGATATTAGGAAAATCTGTTTCCCCCAGAGGGAGGTGAAGCACTCGAATACGTTACTAGAGAGATGGTGGAATCTCCATCCCTTGAGATTTTGAAATCCCGGCTTGACATAATCATGGCTGAGATGGTTTAGTTGGGTTTGATCCTGTTTTCGGCTGTTGGCTGGACTCGATGACCTCTTGGGGTCCCTTCCAGGTCTGTGATTCTATGATTATTAACATTCTCCTTAGTTATTATTGGACTGCAAAGTACTTCATTATCCTCCTGTGATATAAGTACATCATCCTGCTTCTTCCCAGGCACACAACAGAAATATGTATTGAATTCTGCTGTTTTTTCCATGTCATTAACAATTATGCCATCTCCTTCCAGAAATGGAGCTATTCTGTCAGTAGGTTCTCTTTATGCCTAATATATTTTTCAGAAGACTGAACAAGAAAAATATCACACTGTATTGTCCTTTGCTCTTCCATCCATGGATTTTTCCCTGGTATGCTTTGGTTTCCCTATGAATATTTTGTATTTTATAACTTTTAATTTAGATTGATTGTGATCTGTTTCCCATATTTTTTCCATTTGTTATATGTTACTTTTTTATTTTTAATTACTGCCTTCACTTTGCCGTAAAACCAGGATAGGCTTTTAGCCAAAGTTGTCCTCTTTTCTGATTGTGACACTGGGGCTTTTTTGACATCTAATAAATTCTTTTTAAAGGACTCGTTATTTTCATTGACCATTTTCTTTGTAAATTCATCTTTTATGATGAACAGTTTCTAAGAAAGCTTGGGTAGATATGGGGAAGTGTGCCTCTACTGGGGGGGCCTCAGGAATAATTTTCCTTTTTGCTTGGAGGCTGTTAATTGTACATTTCATTGAGAATGAGAATGTATAATATCTGCTCCATTTTGACTGACCCTTTTGAAACAGCAACTCCGTATCTGTGTAGGTGGTTGCGCAGTAATTGTTATGAAAGAGTCTTCTCATTGTTCAGCTGTTTCGTTCCCTGCCACCATTTACTCCTGTCCCCTATGCAATTTTTCTTTCAATTAGCACAGTGACATCCTGACCTCCTTTTTCAGATGCCTCTGTCAGATTCTTACCAGATGTCTCCTGGTCTTTGGGGCACACCTGGCTCCATGGCCTCCTGCACTGCTCCCAGACACTATCATGTACCACTATGGAAACAGCTGCAGAAATGCCTGCAGACCAGCACTTCCCTGCACTGCTGTTCCTCTAGCTGTGGGCGAGGGGGACAAAAATGTGCAGAGCCACTTCCTCCTTCCCCTGACAGAGTCTAAACCACAGGTGTTCCCAGATCAGGGACACCTGGATTAAGAAGGGCCAAGTGTATTTAAAATAATAAATGATTAGCTTGACAGTGTAGGAATTCGTATTGTCTGTCTTCATTTAAATATTCAAAGCAATGGAGTTTCCCCCTCTTCCAGTATTGCATGGCGAATAGAATTCTGGAATAGCATAACTTAACTTGATTTTCATCCTCTTTTTTTTTTTTTTTATTTCATCCATTTCTCGTAGTTATAATAGCACATTAAACTATGTTTGGCAGTTCTTTGGTCTCTTTGGTTTTTGCGTCCTCTAAACCCTTTACAGATTCTTCGCATGTCTGCTACTCCATAGCTCTTCATTAGCTAAGCTCCTGTGTCTATTTAACTGTTTTATTCTGTCCTCATACATCATCCTGCAGTCTTCCACATTGTATTTGTTTATTCATCTTTGAATTTTCTTAAGTTTGTTTATATCTGATGCTGGTAAAAAGGTGCCTGAGAATGGACATATGAATAGATTAAGTAGTCAGATGATGGGATGACATCCTAATACTTCCTCTGTCTATGAAAGCCAAAATTTGTTTTTCTCAATTTCCTGACATATCACATTGCAGAGCAAAATGAATCTGCTGCCCACTGTCAGCTGTAGATCTGTTGGATTTTTGTTTTCCAGGTTTCTCTCTTCTGGTAAGTATCTGTGCTTTTCAAAAAACTGGTTGAACCTCTCTCATCCGGCACTCTGTCATCCAGCAACATCCATAATCTGACATGGTTTTAGTTATCCTGATGACCACTTATAGGTGTGGCCAAGTTTCCTGTGGTAGTATGAAGTTTGTTTACATCCACCCAGTCCTGGCTCTCAGTGTTCTGTGCTGTTATTTAGCTGTAATTTATCCCTAAATACCTTCTTAGGGCCCAGTAAGTAGTGGAAGTGTTGGTAAAGCTGCTAGACAGTACTGACCTCCCTTGGTCTGGCAAATTCTCTTGTTCAGCACCGGTCAGATCTTGAGGGTGCCAGACTAGAGAGGTTCAGCCTGAATTAGCTTTCTTTTTCCGAAGTAGAATATCATTCTTTTGTTTTATCCTATTTCTAAGCTTTCTGAATCCCAGTGAACAGCATGTTAGATATGTCAGAAGGAATTTTGTAAGTGAGATGCAAGAAGTAATTCTTCTGCTCTGTTTTGTGCTGGTAAGGCTGTACATTTCTGTGATTCTGTGATTCTCTTTCTTTCTTTCACTTGTTCTCACTTTTGCACTTCTTCACAGTTTAATATCAGCCCTGATTTTTTTTTGGATGTTCTGATTACTCTCTCATTAAAGTAGATATTAAATACAACTAGGGTGAGTGTCACATGGTGGTGTGGGAGTTACATTTCAGCAAAAAAAGAGCAGTAGAGGGGTTTTCATTGCAGTGAAGGGGATGCAAAATAAGGAACTGCATTTTGGGGGGAGCAGAGAGTGGCGTGTCAGATTAGTTCTGAAAGTTTCTCAGGACTGCAAACAGCAAGGGTGAGAAGCAGATTCTCAACTTACATACACATGGCTAAGAATATTTGCTTTCTTCTGATCTACAAGATATTGAGGTGTGGGGACGCTAGGGGTATTAACAGTTAACCAGTGAGGACTGGAGCAGCTCCTATCTGCAGTGGCCAGGGATGGAGGGGATATTGTGAAGGCTGCTCCAGCTGTGCATTCTGGTAGTCAGAGACACTCTGGCGGTTCTAGTCCCCTAGTAAAAGCAGTATCCTGTAACTGGAAGGACTAATAGTTTTGTGCGAATATTCTCATTTCTTGAGTCAGTTTGTTTAAGGTTGTTTACATGCCTAATAGCTTTATTACTTTAGTAAGGACCTGCCATTTTATCATTTATCACAGACATGTACAAACATACATAACAATCTTAAATAAATTGTAGTAAACAGAAGTATCTTTATTTTGGCATTAATAACTAAAAATTGACCTTATTTTTTCCTGTTTCTCATGTCCAGGGAGCACTTGAAGAGAAGCCCAAAGAGTCCAAAAGCAGAAGGCTCCGATTCTGTGACATCTCAGTCATCGCCGAGTGAAGAGCCTGGAACAATGGCTGAAGTGAAGGTGAAAACAGAGGTACCAGATGACTATATTCAAGAGGTGATCTGGCAGGATGACACCAAAGACTCCAAGAAGAACATAAAAGGTGGGACAGGAGATGTGCCAGCAGAAATCTGTGTGGTGATTGGAGGGGTTCGCAATCAACAGACACTCGGTAAGCTACTGGCTAATATCTCTGCTGGTGGTTGGTTCCTTTTTCCCAGTGTGTATTTTGTAAACTCTGAGGAGAGCAGAGAACTCTCAGATTTACCCAGTAGTGCTGAGCTGAAGTTAGAAAGCTGTATCTAAAACCTGGCACGAGATTATTCAGTCTCTTCTTTTATGATTAGGATTGTTTATTTGTGTTGTATCTAAAGATCCAACCAAGATCAGAATACCTTTCAGTTTGTCACTGTATACACACAAATTCTCTGTTTCTCTGTCCTGAAGGATTTACAATCTAAATAGACAAGAGAAGGAAGAATAATTATCCTCACTTTGCAGATGGGGCCCTGAAGTTTGGAGGGATTAAATAATTTGTGCAGCAGTACACAAGACGTCATAAGACAAAACGGAAAGATTTCCTTTTTGTAGGAATTTTACGAAAAACCCTAACACCCATAGTCTCTTTGGCTGGAACCTGAAATCTATGGATTTTATCTGACTTGTTTTCAGCAGAGCTGGACTGACAGCATTGGCCAAAAGCTGAAATATTTTTGGTTTTATGGCAGAAAAACTGAAATTTTTTGAGGGCTGCAGTTCCTTTATCCCCAATTTTCAATTGGAAAGAAGAAAAGTTTTGGAAAAAATTGAACCACATTCTGGGTCAAGTTTTTCTGCAAGCTGTTGAAAGAGGGAGAGAGGTGCTTTCACCAGTGACTTCTCCAACAACTGTAACCGGAACGGTTTCTGCTAGCAGCTTAACAAGGCTGAGCTTCAAGAAGAGTTGCTGGAACAAGAATAAGTCGCCTGTGACAAAAAGAGGAAGGAGTTAGATCATTGGGAAAGCGGTGAATTAGCTTTATGTACTGGGAAGGAAATAGTAGATTTATCTGGTCTTATCGTACTTTGTTTGTAGTTAGTATTAAGGTTTCATCAGCCCCACTGGTCTGTTTCTGATTTTTTGCTTATGATCGTAAGCCAAGTTGCTGCAGAGAGAACCCCTAGAACTTGTCACTAGCCTGGGCTGCTTCAGGGTGGTGGATATTTCTGATCCTCTTATACTGTGTTTGCCATCCACTCCTCAGCTGAAAGGACTGTTACAAAAGATACTTCCCTTGTTCCAGGTTGTAAGTACCAGCAGTCCATGAGACCCAGCTGGCATGTGGCTGCTGACCTTGCACAGTTTAAAAAGGGAAAACTGGTGTTTAAATATGGGAAAGAAAGGGTTAAGAGAAGCACTGCGCACCTGTTTGATCGTATAATTTGGTCTACCTTAATATATATAAAATTCAGTGCAAAATATATTCAGACTTGTAAGGGGCAGGCAGAGCCCCAGTTTCCTGCTCCCTGCCAGTGTGAAGGAAGGCAAAGTGGTGTTGACCATTGCAGGGCCGATGCCCTGCAGGACTGTATTGGAAGGAGTGCTGGGGATCAGGTGTCTCAAGGTACCTCAATCACAGCAAGTACCAATGGTTTGTCAGCACACCTTCTGTCCCTTCCCCGAGGGGTTCTGGCTCTGGAAGACATCGGTCTGTAGTGTATCGTCCAAAGAACTGTACATGACCTCTCCTTGCTGGCTCCATGTTCGGCGTCAGCACACAAATACTGTTCCCTCAGAGCTGTTTCCTAGATAACACGGACAACGGCAGTGTAGAAACTGAGAAATCAACAGAAGGTGGCCATGCTGGCATCTGCTGAAGCTGGAAGTGCATCAGCATGCCACGTCTAGCAAGGGCAGGACAAACATCGGGGGTGGTGTGTGTTACAGGTAGGGAGAGGCTGTGTTGGTGGGGGAGATGCTTTCAACAGGTTTGAAGCAATAAGGAGTGAGCTAAAAAATACATGGGGAAAATTCTCCTAGCCAGCAGTGCCCCTTTAAATGAACTGACTATCATACTATTTTTTATGTTTTACCCTAGTTGCTGGTTCTGTTTAAAGCCAGCTTGATCCTGAGGCAATTGGGAATGGGCAGCTGATTCCATTGTGCAGAGTGCTGTGAGTGCATCCATTCATCAGGCCATGCACATTTTCTCTGTTCGTTTGGGAGGTGGCACACTGAATAACGTTTCTGTATGACCACCACGTACTGCACTGTGAGTGAAGCGAGGTGCCTGAATAAATGTATAGTAGCTTTTAAACTGTTCCCAACTCAGTTCTTGTGCTCCACTCACCTTTACTGCTCTACAAAAACACAATCTGACAATAAACGCACAAATGCAAATGCCATCTGTGCAACTCAAGGAATTGTTGCCTCGTTGGCAGCATTTCGCTACTGTTCCTCACTTGAGGTTATCAAGATTTAGACAGCTTTCTAAGGAAAGGCCTCATGTTCTCTGCAGCTGCATGAGGAGTTCTCCACGAGATGTGTCTTTTGAAAACTTTACTGTGAATGGACCAGTTGCCCATTGTTTCAATTGCTTCAGCAGTGAAGGCAAACCTGAGCAGGTTTTACTCTTCTTTGTGAGAGAAATTGAGGTCTGGGGTGCCTAAAGTATAGGGGGCATGGGTGTAAAGGTATTAATGAAAGGGAGGTAGTGGATCCTATCCACTAGACTTAGAGAATGTCATTTTTCACACCACGAGAGAAGTGTTGTCATTGAAACAGGAAGTGGATTGTCTAAGGCTACATCTATACTTACTGGACAAGATTGACCGCATGTGTGAAATGGTGCATTCCAGTGTAACATCGACCCTGGAATTCCTCCTTAGCTGCATGTTAGGAAGTATGGTTGACGGGAGGAGCGCTCCTGTCTACTTTCTGCCGTGAAGACAGGCACAGAAGTCGATGGCTGCAAAGTTGATTTTTGGTATGCAGTTGGTGTCCCAAAAATTGCGTAACAGCCATCAACCTTCAAGGAAAGTACTGATGCAGCCTAATTCAGGGCTTCTCTGTGTCCCTCAGTGAGGGTGACTCGGCTGATTATAAAGCATATGAAGGACATATCTTCACTAGACAGTGCCACGACTCCATGGGTTGGTTGGAAATCTGGATCAGATGACTTTGCTTCTTGTCTGAGATAGAGATCACCCCTAAGCTTGCCATACTCAGCCAGGATGTACTCTTTCTGCTATCATTAGGTCTGCACTGTTTAAGGTTCATCCATAGATCAGTGGTTTCCAATTCTCCTATTCAGTTACTTTTCTCCAGAAATTTGGACTATGCCAAACTCTGTTCTCATTGGGGTGGGAGCAGCCCAAACACCATGGTGGATTAGAGTAAATACATCTACATGAAGTACAAGCAGTGGTAGCGCCCAAAGTGTCAATCCACCAAGTCTGGCATACCAGTGCTGGTCCATCTACATTAGGGGCCACTGGGTAACAGCTCTTCATTTCTGAAGAACACTTATTGATCTTTTCTTGGTCATTGCCTCACAATTTAGGTATCACTAACAAGTAAAGTTTACAGAACAATGGACACTAACTTTGGGAAGTGACAAACTTCTGACAGTCTAAACCCTCTGTTCTCTACATCTTGTTAGACAAGGCTAAGGAGCACCCTGATTGTCTCATCTGTAATTTTTTAACAAGGCATAGTTTAGAAAAGTAATTTTATTTAGTGACCTGACCTATTACCTTTGAGCCCCAGGCTCTCTGAATAGTACCAGCACTGATTTACAGGCAGGCAGACATGCTCCTTCAAAAATCTACCTGTGAGGCAAGAGGCGGTGAGTAGAAATGGCTCTTCCTACTGAGAGGGAGAGAGAAAGGGGAGCTGAGACTGGATGTGATTTTGTGAATGGTCCAATATCTGTTGTTGGAATTTGGATTTTGTGGGGAGATTTTATCGTCTGGGATTTGATCAATATAAGACTAAGTTTAAGGCAGCTTCAGGTGGGCAGTGATTCACCATCAGAAGCTTACTGAAGAGGGCTTTTCAAGTTACATAGTGCAGTTATAAATGTTAGAGGAGATGAGGAGTGAGAGAGTGGTTCTCCTGGAATCTTTTTGCTCCAAGGCTGTCAAGCTAATTTGTAGCTACTCAGTTCAGGCTAAGATGCAGGTGCACCACCTGCTGAGGTGCTTTGGGACTTTCAGTAATTATGCTGAACTAAACTATGATACACAAAGTCTTAGGAAATGTCGTGTGGCCTTTGACATCTCGGTGCAAGTACACAACGTTAACTCGAGTGTTCAACATTTTAGTACGTTTCAGTCCTCATTGTCTTTTGGAAATTCATCCACATTTGGACTCTTATCTGATTTCTTTTTGTGTGTGCAATTTAGATGGAAAAACAGTGCAACACTGCCCTCCCATTGGATTACACAAAATCAATGTTCAGGCACCTGGGTTTTTACCAGGCACTGGGATACACTGTCTGGTATGTGATAGAAGGGATCACAGAGCAACGGGATGCTCTAGATGAAACTGACGTGTTGCTCAAGTTCCAAACACAAGACTCGGGGAAAAACTCTGGCAAAGTCCGAACCACACACACCACACCCTCATCCTTTCCCATGCCTCCGAGGCAGTTTTAACCTGCACGACTGGTCCCAACAAAGCCAAGAGCCCAAGGTGTACCCACAACCATAACAGCAGTGCCCAAGGCCACACACTCTTCTTTGTAAGCTGCTAGCACACAGGATGTCTATTTTCACCTTGTCTTTCCATCCCCTTAAATAACACATTTATGGTGGTAATTCGTCACAGCTGCCTCGCATTTTGGAGGTAGGTGTGTATGTTTCTATCCCTCTTCTCCAGACAAGTAGTGCAGAGCAGGGTCTTTTTCTAAACAAAAACTGGCAGTAATGCCACAGCTGCAAACTTACTGCCCTACCAAATGCTGGTCCCTTCTTTTGGATTTTCTCTGTTATAACCTGAGGACTCCAGTTCCATGAAGTACTTGCTTAAGTCCTGTCACAACAGGCAAAAGTTGTCCTGTCTTTGAGGCAAGGAGCTTGAACTTTTCTCTCCTTGCTACTTAAAAGCTCAAAGGAATTGGCAAAGATGTATGAGGGTACATCTGGGGATGTGGAGCAAACATCCTCTGAGAAATGTAGTCAAGAGCCCAGGAAAACATCAACCCAAAAACGATCCATCTTGAGTCAGCCCTCCTGCTTCTTTTGTGTGATGGAGCAAGCAATCCCTGTGCACCAGGCTTTTCTGGAAGCTGCTGTTTTAGTGTTCAGTACTGTGTAAGGTCAGACCCTTGACCTGTATGTATCAAGAGGAAAAAAGGGGTCTCACTGACAGTGGAGAGTGGGGTTCAAATGCTACAGGGAACAGGGTGGGTCTTTCCTTTTGGTCCTGTGTCCACATCTCAGACCCTCACAGTTTAGCTCCCTAGCTGGATCTGCCCAGGAGAGGACCAAGCGCAGACCAGCAGAGGATAAGCAGTCTTGGCAAAGCCGTTGGCCCTGTAACTAGCAGAAACATCCTTTCATCTTTTTTGGCATCAGATTCATGCACGCATGTTCTTAGATGAGAAATCTCCAGTGTTCATGTTTGACATCCAAGTTCAGCTTCATCTTTTTGATATAAGGAAACACGTGGTTAAATATGTGAGCTGTTTTTGCTTTGTGAAATGCTGCTCAACCAAATGTATCTACATGCAAAAGAGACCGTTTCTGTGGGAGTAGGAAGAAATACAAAAGAACAGTGCCCAGGCTAAAAAAAATCAGAAAAGAGGCCCTTGTTCTTTTTGTTTTCTCCCTGATCTCTGTAGGTATTGTCTGGTATTGCTGTTGGTTATCAGTCATGTTTTCCTGTTGTCAAGTTAAATGAAATTGTTATTCATTGTAATCCAAGTGGTAGCGAGTATAGTTTCATTGCCTAACTGTATTTGGTTTTGAGTACTCCTATAACCAGAGAGTTTGGTTCCTGGTATAAGTTTAATGAGTCATTTAAAATGTAAAGTGATATCAGGGGGGTGCTATCAACCTGTTGAGGCCCACAATGTGACTAGTTTTAATTGGTTAAAATCTGCTGTGGTTCAGTTCTTCTTTTCATATTGTAAAAAAATCTGTCTTGGTAAGAAACAGGGAGGGGAGCAAAACAAATCCACTTTGATGTGACTGTGGTTCCCCTCTGAAAATGGTACAACAATTTAGGTGTCGTTTCAAAAGACATTTTATTCTGACACAGCTGTCTCAAGCTATACAGTAGTGTGTTCTTTTGAGCACGCTTGTGAGCAGTTTCAGCACCAGTTGGGTGAGCAAGACCCTTCCCAGCTCAACAGACATTCCCATAACGCTCTTGGTTCAGAGACAAAGAGTTCTGCTGTGTTAGAAACAAAAGGAACAATCCAATCAGCTTTTCCAAAACCAGAAGGGACAGGTCATTGAATGAGAAGGAAAGAATGTAAATAAAAGTACAAGAATACAGATAACTGCCTGACATTTTCCCTTGAAAGATATCATTCAGCTGAACAAGTATGACCAGGAAACAAAGCTGGTGAATATTTCTTTCAGTTTGTATGTGAGTGCGCTTTGGTCACACTCATTCTCCTTTGAAATTTACTCACTTCTGTGAGTCTGACTGTGACTCTGCAAGGTCAGAAAAAGAATGTTTAAAAGACACATTGTCAAGGAACTGTGGAAATCAAATGTTAAGTTCTCCCTTCCCCTCAAGGGCTCCCATATTAGAGTGCAGAAACTACTCTATGATTAATCATAGCTAACCAATACAGCAAAATTAGTGAATTGTATTTATTGCAAAGAATTATTTACAACCAACCCAGAGAAGTCTAAGAAATGTGAATAACAAATATATTTGAGGATGTCTCTAATTGCTTTTCAGTTTTCCATGAACAGAAGAGCAAATATTTTTGTTGAAAATTATACTCCAAGCTCAAGTTTTCCATCTAGGCTGCTGCTGACTGTTCGTAGATACTGAGATTAGATAAGAAAACAGAGCCAGAAGTACAGCGTTCAGAAAGAATTTTCCCTATAAAAGTCTAAAGTTCATTGTTATCTATCTGATATCCTGTTGGATATCTACCAAATCTCTTTAGCTGGGTCTACATGTTCCCCCTCCTTTCGGCGGGGGCATGTTAATGAGGCAGTTCAGAAGATGCTAATAAGACACCGACATGAATATGTAGTGCCTCATTAGTGTAATGGCAGCTGTGCGCAATTCGAAAATGTTGCTTTTGGAACGCATGTGCCTGTGTAGATGGGGGCCTTTCGAAAGGACCCCCTTACTTCAAAAGCCCCTTCTTCCTAAAACCAAATAGGAAGAAGTGGCTTTTGAATTCAGGAAGGTCCTGTCGAAAGACCCCCATCTGCATGGGCGGCATGAATTCTGAACGTAGGCCTTTCCAATCGCACATGGCTGCCATTATGCTAATGAGGTTCTGTATATTCATGTCATTGCCTCATTAGCATCTTCCAAACTGCATCGTTAACATGCCCCCTCCATAAGGAGGGGGCATGTTAAACATGGCTTATGTGTGGTGATTACAATGCTTGGGAAATTTTGAAGATAAAAGAGCTGAAATTCTAGTTCAAGGTTTATTCTGGCTACTAGAAAAAATATTATTTTATTGTCAAGTTATAAATTGGCCTATTTTTGTCTCTTCTAAATTAGTAAAATGATAAAGCTATATTGTAATGTAAATGTAGCAAAATATGTGAACACTCGTACATTAGCCAGGAGAAAAGAATCTAGAGGTGGACAGTGGAGTATAAATTCCCTTCACTTAATGCCACAAGCCTTCCAGTTCCTTCTCTCTTGCGTACAGCTGCACTGTTCTCTCATCAGTTTTTGGCTGTGTCTGTATCATGGAGCTGTCTGCTTGTTACTGTTCTAATATGGTGATACATACTTTTCTGTCCTGTTTTTCAGGGTCTTATGAATGTGGAATATGTGGGAAGAAATACAAGTATTACAACTGTTTCCAGACCCACGTACGAGCACATAGAGGTATTGACCTGCTCAAACCTTTGAGAATCTTAGGTCACCATTCAGGCTTTTGAGATTCCCTGTTGCTACTGCCTGCCATTATAATGAACCCACTGAGTGCCATTGTTAGGATGTACTCTGCTGTAGTCAGAAGGAAGGGGAATCCATGCTCCAGCAGTATTCTTTCTTGAACATCACCATTAGCTGCTACATTCAATTAGGTTAAATAAAATATCTGTGAAAGTTTTCTCCAGGGGCCTCCTTATGGGAGGGGCTGTGATTTGGGGTACAGTGCTGTATGTGGATGTTTTCCTCTCTGATGCAGTATTCCCAATGAATCAGCTGTCCAGTTGCTGTAGCAATGGTAGTCCATGGCTCCACAAACTCCTGCCAGTCTTTAAGTTTTAATCCATTCCTATTATGTTTAAAATCAATTGAGTAATGACAGGCCAAGAAAAATCACTTAGTATCTCTAAGGATACTGGTGCATTGTAAACAGATTATCCAGAGTCTTTGTATATCATCAGGGAAAGGAATTCTGTGCAAGTGAAATGTGTAAAGTGATCACAATTGTCTACTTAAATAGTTACTGAGATTCTTTCAACAGTGACTGCTAAATCCTTTATCATATTTTTCTATAGCGTGCTTTAGTGTCTCCATTGCATCTTTTGTTGAAGGCTGAAATGGCACTTGCAGTCAGAATCCCTTTTTACACTTGATTTTAGCTTTCAAAGCATATTTCTGCCATGACATTTCTCATGTTTGGTGCAGTGAGCATTGTGAGAATATTTTCTAGAAATCTGGCCATTTTTAAGGGTTTAAGAGATTTTTAATCTAAGGGTTAAGGAAAGCATTGCTCAGCTGTAAAACTTGTCAGTTGTCATTCAAAAGTGGCTTTGTTGTAAAACTGCACATTTGGCATAATCAAAACTAGCTTGCTTGAAACAATATGATAACATAATCAAAGATTGTGCAATGACAGAATTATGGATGTTTGAAACTGTGACATGAAGCATGCAGGTACATTTATTTTCTACTTCTTCAGAGACTACCGCTGAGGTGTGTCTCAGTGCTTTAGGGGTCTCTTTCTAAAACGCTCACATCCGGATACCACCTGCATGTTTTTGATATATTTTCTTTTTACATGATGATTATGGCTGGAATTTTCAAAGGGGATGAGGTGACCAGTTCTCAATGACTGCTTTTAAAATCCCGTCATAAAATATAATAAAGATGAAGATGACAAATGTAAAGATTCAGAAGTCAACAAATGTGTAAATCAAGGGTGTGTTAATGCTTTCCAATTTTGAATGTAACTATAACACAACCTTTAATTACATGATCACACATACTACTCCTCAAATAATACACTATAGTATTATGCAGTTTCTTCCACAACCTTATATAGATATTGTAACATGGTCTAATATTTTGTACTACTAAATGACTGCCAGCAAAAATCCATGACTATCACTTAGATAAGCAATGCTACAAATTAGAAGCATATTACAGTGGAAGTAAAATATAAAACAGTAGTGAACTGCATTATCTGTTAGCATATGTAGGCCATGGCTACACTAGCACCCCCCTTTCGAAAGGGGGATGCTAATGAGCCACTTCGGCAGATACTAATGAGGGGCTACCATGCATATGCAGCCCCTCATTAGCATAATGGCAGCCACGTGCGTTTTGAAAGTGCTGCTTTCAAAACACATGCCGCCGATGTGGATGGGGGCCTTTCGAAAGGACCCCTGGACTTCAAAAGCCCCTTCTTCCCAAAACCAAATGGGAAGAAGGGGTTTTTGAAATCCGAGGGTCCTTTCAAAAGGCTCCCGTATACACCAGCGGTGCGTGTTTCAAAAGTGGCACTTTCAGAACACATGCGGCCGCCATTATGCTACTGAGGTGTTGCGTATGCATGGCAGCGCCTCATTAGCATCTACTGAAGTGGCTCATTAGTATCCCCCTTTCGAAAGGAGGGTGCTAGTGTAGCCACAGCCATAAGGTTTGCAACTGCAACTTTAACTGTTTGTTGGGGCAGAGACTATTCCTTACTATGTTTTTATACAACACGTAACAGAATGGGACCCTCATCTCAGCTGGCATTCATAGACCTCACTGTAGCATAACTAATTAAGGATAACATATCACATTTTATTGTAAGACATGCTTTCAGTTAGGGTGAAATCCTCCCCAGTGTTCGTATGAGTGTTTCTTTAAGTGGACACAGGATCTTATTCTTGTGTTCTGAAGCATGCGTTGTGTCTTTTTTATGGGGGGAAAAACCAGTTTCCAAATTATTTCTGCTTGTGAATTTAGAAATATATCAATAATTTTCAATTCAGAACTGAACAAGCACAGTTTAAATATGCAACATATTTTAGGGGAAATTTAATAAATTTTAACCAGTTTCAAGAGTACAGACGTGGTAACTGGTGAAAATAATACTTGAATTAAGGCAGTTTGAGGATAGGTTACTAGCTGTTTCTTCATATATACAAACAAGAAATCATGCATGTATCTGTACTCTTTGCCAGAACTCTGTGTGTCATTCATTGGTGAATAGATTGTGAAATACTGCAGTAATAAGTTGCTGTATAGTGATGTATCCGTGGAGATAAGATATCCTGGTGAACACACAGAGTACTTGTTCAGTGAAAACATAATAAAATTCATAATACCATATAGCGAGAATGTTTTCCATTGAGCTCAATCTATTGGACCATTCCAGTAATCAGGATGAAATAAGTGAAACCATGCAAGAGCGAAAGCAGTATTTTGCAAGATACTTTATGTAAATATATAAAGTTGTGGGAAAAAGTGTGTATACTGAAATTATTAACAGGATGACATCACCTTGTCATTAGTACATACATGGTCTAGTTAATGTAACCATAACTCTGACACTTCCTCGTGGCTGAATTTTTAATTTCATAATTTTATGTCCATGTAATTGGATCTTACATCCAAACCCATTCGTAACTCTACTCCCCACAAGCTCTATTTGATATTCTAAAGCACTGGTACTTAAAAGATGATAAAAAAAATTGTGTTTTTGGTTGAACTGAGCACAAAAATTTTAGAAATTTTCAGCAAGTAGAAAAGTTTAGTTTCAAGTGAAACAAAACATTTAATTTTGATTTTTATCATTTTAAACACTTGAATTTTTAATAAAATCACAGAAAATTTCTGAAGTCGTTTCAAAGCAAAAACCAAAAGCACTTCATTTAGAATACTGAAATGTTCAATGGTTTGAATTTTTTTTTGTTTCTAAACAGTTTGTCAAAGTGACATGAATTTATGACGCATCATTATTGTCAAACTTACATTTTTAGCCAAAAAAGTTTGATTGAAATTTTTATCCAGCTTTACTCCTCCCTTCTTTGTTCATGGTCCATCTGCTAGTAATTCACCCCTGAAATCTTGTAGTCACATCCTCTTGACAGGGATCACAGAGGAAGCTTTCTTTCAGCACCTGATCTTCTTACTTCATGTGCTACTTCTGCTTGAACTTTTTGCCTGTCTGTGTCTGTAGTTTTTGATTATTCTTGGCAAGCTGGCCTAGCACAAGTTGGCCTCTTTTTCAAGGCCAAACAGTTCATATGGACATGGCACCTTCACTTCTTTGGGGTCCTTTTTTTCATTGCTTTTTGGTGCTTCATTGTAGAGAAGTGTCCAATTCTCCTTTTCTCTAATAGGCTGTTTTTTTATGGAGTGACATAAGGGAAGAGATGGAACAGACTAATACCTTTAGAAGGTCATGCAGGTTTTTGATTCTTTTGGCACCAGGCCAGTAGGTTCTTCTGTCATTAAAAGGACACTGTCTGATTACGCGTCATTCCATTAATACCTTGCCAGCCTGCAACTAGTAGGTCTTGTATCAGAGACAGGGCAGCTTCAGTGGGTAGCCTCAGACCTGTTTCAATTAAGAATAAATAGAAAACACTCATATAGTCCACACTGTGTTACAAAGGGTTGTTATTGCCAAAGGGCTGGCTTATGGGAAGACCGTCATCCTTCAGTGATGCGGATTCCGCTCCAAAGATGTGTGGGCACCACAGATTCTCTAGCTCCCTTGAGTTTGGTTCCTTTTTGGAATATTTCTTACAGGAGTTTGCTTTTGTATTGTGGAGTAAACATCCATTTGAGTCTTCCTATCTATTGCTCCAGTCACGTATATTTACCCCACTTTCATTTGTTTTAGTAGCTATGCTGCATAATGCTTCACTTTTTTGGGGGGGGTGAGAGGTGTTTGTTTAGAAAACACCTTTTTGAACTGTTCAGCTCCAGAAGTCAAAATCCTGTGTTGACAACATCAGTCTTGATCCATCTCTGACGCCTGCCCCATTTGTCAGGTAGAAGGTTCTAGTTTGGAAGTACCATGCTGTCTTTTATATGGGGTTATTTGTTCATCCTTGGAAAATGTTTTTTTTCATGTTTGAGAATTTGGCGTTTACCTACACAGAAGAGCTTTTCCTGTATAATTCTAAAATGATTGGAGAGCTCTAGGGAATGAGCTCCTGGCAGCTTGTGAGTTCAGAGTGTTCAGGAGCCTTAGTTCAAGTACTAGTGCCTGAGAGCAAAGCATCATAAAGTTCCTGAAGTGAGTGTAAATACATCTTCACAGGAGCAGAAGTATAGATAACAAATTTCTCTTCCATATTTTTTCAAGAGGGAAAACTAATATGGCAGAGGAGGATAAATGGTGAAGTTAGAATAGCCGAAACATTTATTTGCACTCAGATTAGAAACCCTGCAAAAAGATGATTTCACCTCCTGTGCAACTTGTAAGAGATGCTGGAGCACACGTATTTCAAACTATAGTTCATTTCTTTAGTGATATTTCCACCATACTAACTAGCTATGACAATAGACAGTATCATAGATGCCAGCATTAGCAAATGCTACTGCATGTGCGTGAAACCAAGTTCTTAAGTGCTTATAACTCACTGTATTTTTTGTTTGTTTAGAGCTTTTTAATCCATGAAAGGGCCGAATCATCAATAGGAAGGAACCATCCTGAATGTTTAAATTGTATAGTTCAGCTGTATTTGAGTCAGGTGAGCAGAAAAGCATCTAAACATTTAAGTGGGACAATTGCATTTTCTTTCACTTGCCCATAACTCAAAAATGATTGGTGGTGTTTACAGAGTTTCAAAAAATAACTTTAAAATAAAAAAAAAAAACTGAGCTGAAACCAAACACAAAAAATGTTTGCCCTAGGGAGAATTTTTAGATCATACACTCACAGAAGATCAGGGTGGAAGACATCTTAGGTCATATAGTCCAATCCCCTGCTCAAAGCAGGAACAGCTCAACTAAATCAACCCAGCCAGGGCTTTATCAAGCCAGGCCTTGACCTACCTCTAAGGATGGAGATTCCACCATCTTCCCTAGTGCAATAGTTTTTCCTAACAGCCAACCTAGACCTCCCCCACTGCAGCTTGACACCATTGCTTGTTCTTCTGTCACCACTGAGAACAGCATGGCTTCATCCTCTTTGGAACCCCCCAGGTAGCTGAAGGCTGCTGTCAATTTCCCCTTCATTATTCACTTCTGAAGACTCAGTAAGCCCAAATCCCTCAGGCTCTGCACTTAAGGCATGTGCCCCAGTCCCCTAATAATTTTTGTTGCCCTCCACTGGACTCTCTCCAATTTGTCCACATTTTCCATGTGGGTAGGCTCCAAACTGGATGCAATACTCCAGATGTGGTGTCACCAGTTCCAAATAAAGGGGAATAATCACTTTCGTCCATCTGCTGGTAGTGTTCCTACTAATACCGCCTGATGTGCCATTAGACTTCTTTATCAACAATGGCACACTGTTGACTCATGTTGACTGCTGACTTCTCATCTGCTATAATCCTCAAGGCATTTTTTGCACAACTGCTGCCTAGCCAGTAGGTCCCTGTCCTGTAGCAATGCCTGGGATTCTTATGGTCTGAGTGTAGGACTTGGCACATGTCCTTGTTGATCCCGATTAGATTTCTTTTGGCCTAATCCTCCAATTTGTCTAGGTATCTCAGGTCCCTTCCCTACTCTCCAGCATATCTACCACTCTCCTCATCTAAGTATCTTCCGTGAACTTGCTGAGTGTGCAAACCAATCCAGCATCCACATCATTAATGAAGATGTTGAACAAAATTGACTCCAGGACTGACCTCGGGGCACTCCACTTGATACTGGCTGTCGACTAAACATCGAGCCATTGATCAATACTCATGGAGCCTGACGATTTAGCCGGCTTTCTATCCACCTTTATAGTCCATCCATCCAGGCAATACTACTTTAACTATCTGGCAACTATGGGAAATTGTATCAAAAGCTTTGAGATATATAATTAATATCTCACATCTGTTTTCCCCATATCCACAGAGTCTTCACCTAATCATAGAAGGTGATCAGGCTTGCTCTAGATGAATTCATGTTGATTGTTTCTGATCACCTTTTCTTCTCCAAGTGTTCAAAATGGACTCCTTTTGGACCTGCCCTGTAATTTTTCCAGGGACTCAGGTAAGGCTGACTGGTCTGTCGTTCCCTGGATCTTCCTCCTCCTTTTTGATGTTGAGCACTACATTTGCCTTTTCCAGGCCTCTGGAACCTCCCCCCAGTTTCCAACAGTGTTCAGAGATAATGGCCAGTGGCTCTGCAGTCACATCAGCCAACTCTCTCAATGTCCTTGGATGCATTAGATCCAGACCGATGGACTTGTACATGTCCATCTTTTCTAAATAGTCTATTACCTGTTCTTTCATCACTGAACACTGAGGCAAGAAAGTATTGATTATTTCAGGTTTTTCCACGTCAGCTGTCATCACAAAGTTGCCTTCTCCATTCAATAAGCATTTTGCACTTTTCCTTACCTCCTTGTTGCTAACATACCTGTAGAATCCTTCTTATTATCCATCATATCCCTTGCTTTCTGTAACTCCAATTGTGTTTTGGCCTCCCTGATTACACCCCATCCTGCTCAAGCAATATTTTTATACTCCTCCCTAGTCACCTGTCCAAGATTCCTCTTCCTAAAAGTTTTTTCTTTTCTTTTTTTCCCAGCTCACCAAATATTTCCATGTTAAGCCAAGCTGGTCACCTTACACAATGAGTATTTTTTAGCACATTGGAATTTTTTTCCCTGTGCCTGCAAAATGGCTTCTTTAAAATACAGCCAGCTCTCCTGGACTCCCTTACCCCTCATATTAACCTCCCAGGGCATCCTGCTCATCAGTGCCCTGAACGAGTCAAACTCTGCTTTCCTGAAGTCCAAGATCTGTATTCTGCTTTGTTCCTTTCTTCTTTTGTCAGGATCCATAATTCCATCATCTCATAGTTACTACTGCTCAGGTTGCCGCTTACTTCTACTTCCCCCACCAATTCTTCCCTGTTTGTGTACAGCCAGTCAAGAGAAGCATGACCCCTAGTCGGTTCCTCCAGCATTTGGCCTAGGAAGTTGTCTTCAGCACTCCCCAAAAGCTTTCTGGACTGTCTGTGTACTTCTGTGTTGCTCTCCCAGCAGACCTCTGGGGGATCCAAGTTCCTCATGAGAACCAGTATCTGTGATCTGGAAACTTCTGTTAGTTGTCCTACAAAAACCTTGTCTACCTCATCCTCCTGGTCTGCTGGTGTATAGCAGACGCCCACCACAACATCACTCCTGTTGCTGTTGCCACTAATATTAATGCAAAGATTCTGAACAGGCTTTTCTCCAGCTTTGTACTGGAGCGCTGAGCAATCATACTGCTCTCTTACATATAGCGCAACTCCTCCACCTTTTCTTCCCCACCTGACCTTCCTGAACAGTTTATACCCATCCATGACAGCGCTCCAGCCATGTGAGTTATGCCTCCAAGTCTCTCTTATTCTAATCTCTTCATAGTTCCTTGACTGTTTCAGGATCTCCAGTTCTTCCTGTTGTCCCAGGCTTCTTGTGTTCATGTAGGGGCAGCTAAGATAACTAGCCAGTTGCCCTGTTTTTTCCGTATGAATCAGTAGTCTTCCCCTGTTGCACTCTCTTCCTTGTGTTTCCTCCCTTTTTCCCATTTCCTCACTTACTTCGGGGATTAGGTCACATGCACACCCGATAACCTAGTTTAAAGCCCTCCATACTCGGTTTGCAAGCCTGCCTGCAAAGATGCTCTTTTCTCGCTTTCTTAGGTGGATCTCATTTCTTCCTAGCAGTCCTTGCTCCTGGAACAAATTCCATGGTTAAATAATCTAAAGCCTTCTCTCTGATGTCAATGTGTGGTTGTACAGGTGATATCAACAATTCAACGGTCCCTACCTAGGACTTTCGCTTCAATAGGGACAGTGGGTGAGGACACAATTTGTGTCTCAGACTCTTTTATCCTTTTTCTCAGAGCCATAGTCTGCAGTGACTCACTCAAGAACATTTTTGAGAGTGTCATTTGTACCCATGTGAAGAAGTAGGGAAGGGGTTGCAGTCCGATGGCTTGATCAGCCTCAGCTGACACTCAAATCAATTCTAATTCTAGCAAGTGTCCTTGTTTGGGTGGCACATGGTTGGCTCTGTCCCCATTGAGATTGAGCCCTTCACCACCATCACCCATCTCTTCCTCTTGGGAGTGGGGGGTCATGGAACCCTCATCTTTAGGACAATGGATTCCATGCCGACTGGTCAATGGGATCACCTTCTGAACATGTTTGCCAGATAATTCTTGCAACCCATTCTCTGCTGTAGTACTTGTGCAGAGAACCTGAAAATGGTTTCTTATCTTTGTCTACATTGGGAGTACATGAGTGCTCCTCTTTTTAATTCTGTATGTCAGTTTTCCTCCCTGCTCTGCCCTGCCCTTTCTGATCCATCAGTGTGCTGTTCCTGAAGTGCAAGTGCTGACTTCAGTTCAGAAAGTCTTCATTTTCTCTCATTCAGTGCAGGCTAAATACTTGGGCTTATAGTCTTTAACCTCCTCTTCCAATATAGAGGCCATCTTTCACTTTCTGCTGATGAAGTTGCTTCAATCCTGAGAGAAAGACCACTATGTGCCAGTCACAGCGGATGTATTTACTGGTCACAGAGCCCAGAGCTCCTCTTGGATAGTTCCTAGGCAAACTCACTCTATTTGCCCCTCACTCAGTTTGCAACTGGCTGCTTTTTTGTAAGGCTGCTTGCTCAAAGCAGTGGGCACAGCTCAAAGCCTTCCCTCCAATCAAGCACTCAAGGTCCACCTGGAAGAAAGCACTCCCAATTCGCACATTTCAAACAGTCCAACCCACAGTCAAACAGTTTGTGCAGCTACCTTCAGTCAAACAAATGGTCACAGCAGACACACACTCAGATAGTTATGACTAAGTGAAAACAGGGTTGTAAAGCTAACTTTAATTCAGGCACGAACTACCTGTTCTGTAATAATTGGAGGATACTTTACAAGGGAATTATTGTATCATGGACTAAATGATCACAATCTTTATTTAGCATGTTTTTGCTTTACTTTAATTAGTAACTGAACAGCATCTCTACAGTCAGTCTTACTGACCGTTCTGTTCTGGCATGGCTGCACCAGCTGGATCCTCTGCTTGTTGTAAATCAGTACAGCTCGAAAAAATCAATGTAGCTATGTGTATTTACACCAGCTCAGGATCCGATGCATTGTTATGACTATAGCCAGAGCAGAATTGCCATCTTTAGTTTAGGTTCCTATTTTAATCCTATGTTCTTTCTCATAACTTTGCAACATTTTCAGACTGAAATTTTCTAGCTTTGGTTTCTGTCCAAGAGAATCAGGTCAGCTCTTTGCAAATGGAAGTAATATACTCTTTCCTAACATATATTTTGACAACCTGTTTTAGATCTGCTCTACTGCTAAAATGTATGAGTGTAGAAGACTGAAATTTGACAGAATGATAATCCTTCTTGATGAGAGATGGTGTGTCTGATATTGAAGGAAATTGGCTTTGCTTTGCCCAAATTGTCTGGCTTTTAAAAAATCGCAAACCAAGCACATGCAGTGGATTATTTTTAGCCACCTGAAATTCATTGTGGCAGGTATCTGATGAAGTGGGTCTTTGCCCACGAAAGCTTATGCTCATACATTTCTGTTAGTCTGTAAGGTGCCACAGGACCCCTTGTTGCTTCTGAAATTCATTGACACAGATTTGGTGAAGTCTTAAACTCTACATACTAGGCCTCAGCCCAAAAATGCTTTGGTGGGGGAATATAGTTTTTCCTTTCATTCATTAAACCATCTTTGAATTATACGAACAGAGAACATATATTTTCCAGTTTAAAATAATTATTACTTTTCTGCACATGTATAATTCAGAAATGTCTGAACTTGAAAATTTCATAGGTGGCTTGTTTCTTGCTAAGTTTGAAAGTACAGTAACAAATTATCAAAAGCGCATTATGCATACATTGTTCTAAGTTTCCATTGGGTTTATTTATGTTGTTACCCAGGGACTCCAGAAAGCCATATATCAGATTCCATTGTGTCACAGCTAGTTTTTCCTTGAGTGACAAAATGGTGTCATATCAAATCTGTAACATTTGTGGAGAAATATAGTTGTGTGACTTCGTAGTTCCAGAGACGACTTTGTGTATTTCTAATCAGATGCTTCAGTCTACTGCAGAATGCAAACTTTATTACACATTTTATTATTTTTAAAATTTATAAAATATTCTTTCCTATCAGTTAGAAAGATTTGACAAGGTTCTCACCAAAGGCTTCTAAGCAAAGGAAGCAGTTATGGGACAAAAGAGGAAAGGTCCTCCTGTGGCTCAGTGAATAGTTATAAGACAGGAAACAAAGAATAGGACTAAACAGTCAGTTTCCACAGCAAAGTGGGGTAAATAGCTGCATCGCCCAAATGTCTGTACTGCAGTCCTGTTGTTCATAATCTGTGGTGTTCAACATGTTCATAAGGGATCTGGAAAAGAGGCTAAACAGCGAGATGGCAAAATGTTCAGATGATACAATATTACTTAAGATCGTTAAGTCCCCATCTGACTTGAAAAGTGTTACAAAGGGTTCGTGCTAAACTAACTAGCTGGGCAACACAATGGCATATGAAATTCAGTATCAGTAAGTGGAGAGTAATGCAAATTGGAAAACATAATTCCAAATGTGTACATAAGATAATGGGCTTTAAATTAGCTCTCAAGAAAAAGAGTTTGGAGTCAATGTATTTCTCTGAAAAACATCTACTCAGTGTGAAACAACAGTCAGAAAAGCTAACAATGTTGGGAAATATTAAAAAAGAGATAGCTAACTGATGACGGAAAGTATCTGTATGCCACTGTTATGAATATCACATGCATTCTGTTTCCCCATCTCAACAAACAAAAACAGAATCTATTAAAATTGGGAAAGGTACAGAGAAGGGCAACAAAATGATTGGGGATCTGAAACAACCTCTGTCTGGGGAAAATCAAAAAGACTGGAACTGTTCAGTTTAGAAAAGAGATAGCTAAGGGGGCATGTGATAGAGGTCTCTACTCTGTCTTTAGAGTTGTTTTGTTTCCAGGTCTTTTTGTGTATTCTCTCAGGGTGAGGAACAGTCTGTAAAGGTAGCTGAAGACAGTCATTGTTTGCTTCCTGTTCCTTATATAGAATTTCCCTAAGGCAGAAAGTCTTTGTTCAATTCCCCACCCCCAATAGAAAAGTACAAAATTCAAGATGGATTCCAGCTCTGGGTGGCATCGTCACATGTCTTCGAGGGACCAACCATAGACTTGGCTTACAGGAAGAACAAGACTATTCGCAGATCATTGTCTTGAGTACCGGGCCATTAAGTGTCTTGAGTGCTAATGGCCTTCATTAGAATATCTAGATAAATACATTCGTTTATTGTTCATAATTCTAACTTTACATACATGAATTATATAGGCACACAAATGGAATGTACATATTCAGCAGATTAAAAGCCCTCTGGTTACACTATCCAGTTTGCATAAAGTATACTTGACTTATGCATATTCATATTCAGAAACATAGTTCCATAAAAAATATGAGAGTGAAATGTTACACAGAGTTCCTTGGGCATCTATATTGCTGCCTCTGCACATAGACCAGGTATCTAGACAACTAAGCCACAGAGCTATTCACACACAAAAAAATTAAAACAAACAAACACAAACTACAAACAAACAAAAAACACTTCGACCTAACTCTGCACAGTGCAGCCAAGGAGACAACTGGTGGAGATTCTGGTTCAATTCCCATACCAGGACCAACCCTAGTCCACATATTTATAAATGATCTGGAGAAAGGGTTAAACAGTGAGTTGTCAAACTTTGCTGTTGAAAATAAACTTCTCAAGATAGTTAAGAGCAAAGCAGACTGTGAAGACCACCACAAAGATCTCACAGAGCTTGGTAATTGGGCAACAAAATGGCAAATAATGAATTTTAATGTTGATAAATGTAAAATGATACACATTGGAAAAAATAATCCCAACTAACAAGAATGATGGGGACTAATTTAGCTATAACCACTCGAGACATATTTTAGAGTCATTCTAAATGAATCTCTGACAACATCCACTCAGTGGGCAGAAGCAGTCTTAAAAGCAAACAGAATGTTAGCAATCATTTTAAAAGGGATAGAGAATAAGACAAAGAATATCTTACTGCCTCTATATAAATGTATGGTAAGACCACATCTTGAATACTGCATACAGATGTGGTTGCATCATCTCAAAAAAGATACATTGGAAAAGGTTCAGAAAAGGACAACAAAAATGAATAGGGGTTGGAATGTGTGTTATACGAAGAGAAATTTAAAAGACTGGGACTTTTTACCTTAGAAAAGAGGAGACTTAGGCTACGTCTACACGTGCATGCGACATCGAAATAAGCTATTTCGATGAATAGCGTCTACACGTCCTCCAGGGCTGGCAACGTCGATGTTCAACATCGACGTTGGGCAGCACCACATCGAAATAGGCACTGCGAGGGAACGTCTGCACGCCAAAGTAGCACACATCGAAATAAGGGTGCCAGGAACAGCTGCAGACAGGGTCACAGGGCGGACTCAACAGCAAGCCGCTCCCTTAAAGGGCCCCTCCCAGACACACTTGCACTAAACAGCACAAGATACACAGAGCCGACAACTAGTTGCAGACCCTGTGCATGCAGCATGGATCCCCAGCTGCCGCAGCAGCAGCCAGAAGCCCTGGGCTAAGGGCTGCTGCACACGGTGACCATAGAACCCCGCAGGGGCTGGGGAGAGAGCGTCTCTCAACCCCTCAGCTGATGGCCGCCATGGCGGACCCCGCTATTTCGATGTTGCGGGATGCGGATCGTCTACACGTTCCCTACTTCGACATTGAATGTCGAAGTAGGGCGCTATTCCCATCCCCTCATGGAGTTAGCGACTTCGACGTCTCGCCGCCTAACGTCGAAGTTAACTTCGAAATAGCGCCCAACACGTGTAGCCGTGACGGGCGCTATTTCGAAGTTGGCGCCGCTACTTCGAAGTAGCGTGCACGTGTAGACGCGGCTTAAGTGGGATATGAAATCATGGCAGGTATGGAGAAAGTGAATAAGAAAAAGTTATTTACTTGTTCCCATAACATAAGAACTGGGGGTCACTAAAGGAAATTAATAGGTAGGAGTTTTAAAACAAACAAGAGGAAGTTTTTCTTTACACAATGCACAGTCAATCTGTGGAACTCCTTGCCAGAGGATGTTGTGAAGGCCAAGACTTTTTCCGGTTTCCAGAAAGAACTGGACAAATTCATAGAAGTTAGGTCCATCAGTTAGCCAGTATAGGTAGAGGTGTGGTCTCCCTAGCTTCTGTTTGTCAGAGGGTAAAAATGGATGACAGGAGAAGGATCACTCATTCATTACCTGTCATATTCACTTTCTCTGAGAAAGCTGACATTGGCCACTGTCAGAAGATGGGATACTGGGCTGGCTAGACCTTTGGTCTGACCCAGTGTGGCCATTCTTACATGCAGGTGGAGTGGATCTTGGATATCTCATCTCCTGGGTAAATGCTTTAACCACAAAGCTGCACAGTCAGACCTGTGGTTGCATTGTCTCTGGCCCAGTGACTCTTTCATGTCCACAGAGGAAAAGCTTCAACAGGAGAGAGATACCCAGCTCCCACTAGCTAGTTTTGGCGGCTCTGTCGGCTGGCTCCTGTGAATCCCATGGCGCCTGAGTCCATACATTCGTTGTACAGGGAACCTGAGAGCCATATGGTGTCCAAGCCTCAGAAACTCCCCTTGCCCAGTGTTTAGTGCATTCATGGGTGAGGTAGAAAACCCCAAGTTAAATTCCTTTTCATTAGGGGGATGACATCCCAGGTGAGTGCTGTAACCACAGGGATGTTCTCTTCCTCCTCCCCTGGCTTCTGGTAAAACCCACCTTTGGCTCCTAACTCTGTGAGATGGTTCACAGGTGAGCTATACAGGGCTTCCTCCAGCCTGGACATGACATGACCTCCTCAGAGGGGCAGGCCGTAGGAGATACGCAGCTCCCATTGGCTACCTTTGGCAGCTCAGTCTGCTGGCTCTTATGAATTCCATTCCTACCTGTCTGAATCCATTCATTCATTATAAAGGGAACAGACACAAGTTGTGCTGTGTGTGGGTGTGGGTGTCTCAGACCCAGGAGCAGTGTTCCCTCTCTTTGTTTCCATCCATGGGCAGACTAAACTTTATGTGCACCAATGCATATGCAGACGTGCATCACCAGTAAAACACATGCTGCACACTTTGCATGGCTGCGGGCGCTCGGCTAACCAGCTGAATCTCTCCTGGGAGGCCACCCAAGTGCTCAGCGCACAGGAAATGCTCCCTAGGAGCTGGGACTAGATCTGGTGATCCCTGCTGGCATTAAAAGCAGTTACTCTAACTCAGGTGTGGGAATCCCAGTGATTTTCTAGGCTCCTAAAAGTCACGTGTTGCAACACTGAGCAGCCCAGTGCCTCAAGCCCCTTGTGAATCTAGCCCAGAGTATCCATAAAAGCAAGTGCATACTATGGCGTTCTAGCATCCCACAGGGGAGAGTATTAGTCTTACACTTTATGTTTGTATTCATGTGTTTGCAGCACTTGTCAGGCTTTAGGCACAGCGATTTCAACAAATGTTTAATGGAAGAAGTTGGATTAGTAGTTATAAATTCAACTAGTGACACTTCGGCTGTTGAGCAGACTTCACCCAACCTTCCCAACCATCCCACCTACAGATGCCCTGGGACTGTCTGCTCTCACGCCAACACCTTTGCCTTCTCAAAAATTTGCATTTTTAAAAACAGGAGGGCGGCTTGCACTTTCTTTAAGGCACAGAGCTCCAGGGGCCCTTGCAGAGCTACTGGATCCTGTTTAAGCCAAGAGTGCTTGAGCTGGAGCACCTATGCTGACCACTTCAGTGGTAACACCTGACTGGCTGAAGCTGCAGCCAGCCCAAGGATGGAGATGGGAGCGATCTCTCTCACCTAGCACACATTCTTGACTCAGGGTTTGTCTACACATACAGTGCTGCATCAGTGCCATTGTAGCACTTAGTGAAGACACTGCCTGTGCTGACAGGAGAGCGTCTCCCCGTGGATCAGAGATTCCCAATCATGGGTCACGATTAGATTTGTTAAGGGTCACCAGCAGCTCAGAGCTATATGTGGCTCTCAAAGAAGCCATTTGTAGCTCCTTAACGCTGCCACATGCAGCAGCTATTGCTATCAACAGAGAAGCAATCACGCATTACAAAGGCAGCTTCTCCACCTTTGATACTCATAGCTACTCGAGGCAAGCCACTCAATAGACTCTTGCAGTAAGTAATTTTCACTCCCTCTCCCCCCAGCCTTGGGTCACCAAGTCTTTCTGAATTGTCAGAATGGGTCCCTGCCTGGAAAAGGTTGGGAACCACTGCCATAGATCTATGTACTTCCCCCTCCCTGAGATAGCCCTGCCTGCGCCTGAAGTTCAGTCAGTATAGCTGCATCACTTAGGGCGTGGCTTTAGCTCTCTGCAATGCAGTTATACCAACAGAAGTCGGTAATGTAGACCAGGGCTCACTGACAAAGGTCCTTGTTGGGTTGTTTGGAGCTGCTTTCTAAGCTGTGGTCTTGCTGTGTGGGGTAAGAGGAAGTGACAAGTTGTAACAATTGCACTGAAAATGCAGCCCTTTGTAACAATTCAGAAAATAAATGTAGAAATGAAAGCAAATCGTGTGTGTGGAGGCTGGAGGCCTTTCATGTCAGAGAGCCCAAAACAGCTGCACTTTCAGAGAGAGAGCTGGTCAAGCCTCAGTCCCCTTTTCCACCTCCCGCTAAGCGGGAGAGAGCCTGCAGAATGAGACCCGCAAATGCTAAGGTTCACAGTAATTGCCCTCCTGGGTAGGAGCAGGTGCAACTGCTCTCAGCTGAATCTGCTGTGCCGTGTGGTTTAGAAGTGTGGACTGGCACACAGCTATGGAATGGGTATTGCCAAGTACAAGGAGTCTGACTGGAGGACAGAGAATGCGGAGCCAGGAATTACAAAACTGCAGCCCCTCTCCCCTGACACCCTCCCCCTGGGGAAACAGGTGAAGATGCTGTGTGCTGTCAGACCTTTGACAGAATGTGCTGGCAAGTCTAAGTGCAGCTCTTTCTCTTTGCAGACACAGAAGCTGCCTCAGGTGAAGGAGCCTCACAAGGCAGTAAGTACTAACTTCACTCTGTGTGTGTGAGGGGGGATTGGCACACAGCCGTGGGGGCGCGTGGTGCGGTGGCTCCAGGTATGTTCCTGGATCGCACTTCTCCAGTCAGCCAGTGAAACCTCACGTCTCTTTCCAGTCTGTTGAGTGACACAGCCAGGCTTGCCTGTGATGGTCCTGAGCTTCTCTGCAGTACTGACAGTGCTTCTGGCTTGTCACTCTCCTCCCACTGCCCCACATTTGTATGTCCAACATCTTTCAGGTGACTAATGGTTGCTTATGCAAATCAGAGAAGAGACATGGAGGGGCCTACATGTAAACATAAGAACGTAAGAACAGCCATCCTGGGTCAGACCAAAGGTCTATCTACCCCATCCCCGGTTCTCTGACAGTAGCCAGTGTCTTTGCTGTGACCCAGTATGGCCGTTCTTATATGTGTGTTTGGCTTTGCAAGCAGTATTCAGTCATGTGACCATTCTCTAACTTTTAAAAAGCTGCAGGTGAATTCAATTGGAAGGTGACAGAAGGGAATGATGTAATTTCCATTGTGAGAGGGCCATGAGCCTGTTGTCCATTACTGATCAAAATGGTCCTCATCAATGGCAAAGTTAATTGTCCAGCCAGCCCCTGAGTCTTTGAATTACTCAGATCCCTGTATCTCTCCTGATCTCTCTTGTGCCTGTGTGGAAGTTTCTCTCTGCTAGATTGCATTCACTGTGGACTTTTCCACAATGCACCACAAGAGGGCAGCTTCCACTGCGCTAATGAGCGAACTGTTTGGCAAGAGTTCTGAGTGCGGTGCAGGAAAAGTGCTTTCTCTTTGTGGTAGATGCATGAAGCTGACAAAGCATCCCCTTCGTGTTGGTTCCCCCAGCGTTTTTATTTTGCTCTCTCGCTGCCCGTGTACGTAGGATGTAACTTAGTTCTGTGACTCCAGATTTAAACCTGTTGATTTAGAATCATAGAACAGTAGAGCTGGAAGAGACCTAAAAAAGCCATCGAGTCAAGCCCCCTGCCTTAGGCAGGACCAAACCCATCAGATCATAGAATCCACTTCGCTGCTGCATGACCTTTCCGGCCGTTTTGATGGTTGGGTTGGTTTATTATGCATCCTTCTAAGCACCTTGTTTGTTGGTAGAGCAAAGCCACGAGGAAATGGTGACATTTTAGTGTTTTCTGAATTCCTCTTTCCTTCCACACCTTTCCCAGTGCCCTGGCATGGTTTCGTATAGGGATTGGGTTACAAGTGCAGTCATTTGTGTTTCCATCTCTAAGGTGCATCTGACTCCTCTTCCTTGTCAGTAGTTCTGTTGGGAGGCCACTGATTCCTGTTCTTCTGGGGTGAAGCCCTCCCTTTTTTTCTGGCAGAAGCTGATTCAGCTACTTGACTGCAGAATGGCTGCTGTACAGTGAAGGCACGTGCTCTGGGAGCCGCATGTCACCATGCTATCCCCTGGGCAATACAGCATAGGGCAGAGGGGGATCCTAACAAAACAAGACCATATCCTAATAACTACAGGAAATGTTCATTGTCTTAGCCATGTTTCTTCTCCACCCTCATGCCTGTCTTCTCACCCTTAGTCCAGCTCTTTGACCAAAGCAATGTGCAGTAGAATTTGAGGCGCAGTTTGTAAAATGGTGTTCCTGGTTGGCAACACAATATACTCAGTGTTTCCAATTCAAGAATTTGTCAAGATTCTTGAGTTACTCAGTGTTTTTCTTGAAGCTGCAGTTCATGGAAGTGTTGTCATTCTGTGAGCACTGTAGCTTTCAGTTAAAAAAGAGAGGCAAGTCTCCACCCATCATAGCCCTAGAAAATTTTGTGACTTTTTTTGAGGTCTGACTTGTGGTATTGAATGCGTGAGCCTGGCGATATGGTGAACCCCAGGGGCTGGGATAGGTTTCTCAGAGTTGTTCTTCCCCTTTTGTTTCACTGAGTGACTCAGTGTTGTTATTTATCAGCTGTCTCCCTCTCCTATTCACATTGGGTGCTGTAATTTCTTCTTTCATTCTTCTTTAACTTCTCCGAAGCCTTGTGGTGCTTCTGTTTGTCCTTGGTGATCCCTCAGTGTCTTTCCAGCCTCTTATCCTTGTGCTGAATTCTGGTACGGAGAACAACAAGGCTGTCTGCATTTTGGCAACAATGTCTTTTGTTTTGTTTTTGTCAAATGTCACTGGTTTAGTTATTCAGCCTAGTGACTTGGCCATCAGACCCTTCTGTGTTTCCTGCAGTGCTTAGGAAACTCCTGTTGCATGTTGTATGGGGAGGCTTTTAAGTGCTGATCTTATTGTGAATTATAATGCACTTTTTAATCTGAAAAGTCAGAGGACACAAGATATAGGAAGGTAGGGTTCCTGCTAACATTGTGGGAAGGAAAACAAGAAATGAAGAAACTGAAGGCTTTTAGTTGAATTAAATTATTTTGTGCTCCACATACAATTTCCATTTTTCATAGAGATTATTTTTCAGCTGAATAATGAGCTATGTGGCTGGGGCTGCTGTTGGTAAATTCACATGGTTCCAATTTCCAATAAAACTGTCCTTCCTCTTCCTCCTTGTTGCTATGATGAAGTGCCTCATCTTTGTCATATTCTCCCTTGTGAATGAATTGAAGCCCTGAGCAATACTGACCTTCCACATGTTTTCTCCATTTCCTTCTCCATGGCTTTGTTTCCTTGTCCATTTTGCTCCTCGTTTATTTCAAGAACTTCTTTTTAATCCTTCTGTCCTTGCTGTTTTTGCTTTGCTTGCTGATCCGGCCCCATCCTCTGTGACCCAGTTTGTCTCTTCATTTCCTTTATATTGCCAGACTTCCTTATAGTTTAAATCTTCCTTTGCTATTTTTACCTCATTGGCTACTCTAGCCTTTCAGCTTTCCTTATTCGCTGATTCTCTTGACAGGGCTCACCCCCCTCCTCCTCCCCAGAGCCTCAAGATTTCTGGGGTGCAGAAAGCTTCTGTTTTCTCTCACTTGCGAGAGTTTTCTGTTTTCCTCTGAAGTGCCCAATTTGCAGGAATTCAGGGGTGCAATTGAATACACGCTAAACTGTTCATGGGAATCCTACTTCATGTAGCTGGAGGACCTACAGTACCAGCCCAAAAAAACAAGGAGAATCTCCAGTCCTGCTACTAGTCCCCTCTCTTCTGCTGTAAAGATTTTATTTGGGCTTATTATTTTTTGTGGTGACTCTCTGGAGCCATTTGTTGTTCATGCCATCAAATTACATGTGAAGTGTTGTCAGAGGGAAGAGTTAAGTGAAATGCTAACTCTCAGCAGAGGACAGTGACATGAACACCATATGCTGCTAGGACCTGCTGTTGGGCTGTTGTTTGCCTTCTTGCTTTGTTGTGTTATCAGTGTGATCTGTGAAGGGGTGTACTTCTCTTGGTGTCATGAAGGAGGAAGTTCTGGCAGTTCTTCATGGGAACACAAGGGTTGGGATACAGCAGAAACCACTTAAGGTTGACTGCAGTCAACCTTAGGAAGAGAAGTGCATGTTCAGAATTCCCATCTGGAAGGAGATCTGAAGATTCCCTTTTGGGAAAAGTGCTTGTAGCCTTGAAGGGTTAATCCTGTTAAAAAGACTGCACCTTGCTTTGGGGTTATAAAATCAACTGGTGTTGTCTGGGATGTCATCCACCTGTTTTGACTCAGGTTCTCCTCTTAATAGGACAGAGGCCAAGGTTCTGAGCCAAGTCAGTGGTCTTGGGAAGGCATTAGAGAGTCACTCCTCCTTGGGCTACTGAGCAGAGTTCCAAGGACTGACAGGACAGTGCTGTCCGGGGGTCTCGACCTCAATGGGGTTAAAATGTTAATAAACCCCTTGTCAAACTGTTATAACATTCAACCGTAACCTTCTAGGGAAAAAAGTTAAAAAATTCTATTTCACAGTTCTTCATCACAAGCATCACTAGTGGTGAGCCTGGTATTTCGGGTTGCCTTACATTTTCCATGATAACAGATTTCTGTGACCTGTCTTTGTGAAGCTCTAACATCCTGATAGCTTTCAGCTGGCTTTATGCATTCCGCAACCTTTGGGCCACAAGAGTACCTTCTTTGTGTCTGAGAAACTCCAGTCCTGTTCAGCTGATTTATACAGTTGCTCACAATCCCCGTTTCCCCTCTGCTGCTTTGCACTCCACAGGGGAACTCTTCCACATTGCAAGAGACCTGTAAATGAATGTCCACGGCAGGTGGGGGTATTACAAATGCCATCCAGAAGCCCCACACACTCTTTGGGAACATCTGCGAGTTGCTGAAGTAGCTGCAGACAGGGAGGAGGCTGGGGTTGGCTCCTTGTTCACTGCCAACCAAACCTCCATACCTGGACTATGGTCCAGGGACCATTCTCTCTCTCCCCTTAGTGGAGAGGGTGCTGGACGGGGAAGCTGGGGTGGGCAGAGACCTCGCTTATCAAATACAGCCTGGATCCAGTGTATGGTGCTATTGACTCTTCTGCATCTGAAAAGACAACTTTCTGCTGATACCAGCTCGTTTAGTTAAATTCTGTAGCTTAGGTAGCAGCAGTCTGTACTCTGGTACTGCAAGTTCCATGGCGCAGCTCATGAGGACGTGAAGGTTGATTTTTATTTCTGTAATTTTTGTGGGTTTTTTTTTTTTTTTAATTTTTTCCTTCAAGAAAAAAGCCTAGGGAATTATATACAAAAGACTGTTTGTTTGTTTTAAAAGGCAGTGTATTTAGTTTGAAAAGTCAAGATGATTAGCAAATGCCAATTTTCTGGCTGTCCATGCAATATTAATTTAGCCCCTGTGTATATCTGAATTATAGTACAGTCTTTAGTTACAAGGGCACATAATGTTTTTTTTCCAGAACACCCTGCCTTATTTGGTATGCAGGCTGCACACACAAGAGGGCAGAATAAAATTACCTAAGACATCAAATTTAGCATTTGCTATCTTTCAGCTGCTTATCTTTGTAAACTAAATAAGTCATTTCATGGAGGTTTTAAAAATGTAATAGGGGATTAAATATGGTATTGACTGTCTTTGTTAGAGGAGACGTCAGGTATAGAGGGTCTTGAGTTACTGAAGTTCTCTTCTGTTCCCTTTCACACAAAACAAAGCAGTCAAAACTCTGTTCTGCCTAGCTAAGCTAACTCCAGAGAGCGTCAGAGTACCCTCTCAAGATGTGTGGGGAGCAGTATATTAAAGATAGAAGAAACAACCTCTGTGCCTTCTGGATTGCAACCTAGCTGCGGGGAAATTAATATCATTACATGATCTTATTAGCCCCTTTGAGCCATAGCGAGTTTTCACCACTCTTGGGCTGAAAGCATTTACTTTGGTAGAGCAAGGAGTTACACCAATGTATGCTAAGTGAAAACTGCCTATTGTTTTTAGGTTGCCTTTTCTTAATCACAGTTACCTGGAGTGGGTTTTCCATGGTGGCTGTGAAGGCTCTTACTGGGAAGAATTCAAAAACAAAGTTTGGCAAAAGAAGAAATGAGGTGTTTAGGATTCAGTCAAACTTGATGGAGCTGATATTGCCGTATAGTTTTTGTTCCGTACATTGGCTGGTTAGAACATTTTGAAGATCAGAAATACAATTGCCTGACCACAGAATGATAGATGTGCTCAGGGAATAGTGTGTCAGCTTCTAGAGTGAAGTTCCCTTCCTTCAACTGTTAGCATATCCAGCAGCCAACTGTTCTGTGGTGTCCAGAGAAACAAAATGAAAAAGGAGTGCTACCACCCTTCTTAATCAACATTATCATCTTGCCTGTCACTCTGTCATCATCTTCAGTCTTTCAGTAAGTCCTCACATTCAGGATCTGTCTAAGTGTTACTGAGGCTTTCTGCATAATGTATCTAAGATACAGCTTTTCTTATTAATCTACATGTTTAAAATTCTCATTCAGGCTCTCATTATCTCTGGTCTTGATTACTACAACATCCTTCTCTCTGGCACTTGACCTGCTCCATTCATATCCATTCAAAATACTGCTGCATTTTGTGAGGATTCATTTCCTAGCTTGTTGCTTTACTCATGTCACATCTCTTTCTGCATTCCTCCACTGGTTCCTCATTTTGTAGCACATGAAATATCAATTGCTTGTTTTCCCTTTCTTGGTCCTTCCTCAGCTACCGGCATTCTGCCTATCATCTCTCATTTGCTGTCAAGATGTCAGTAGAGCCCTGTGCATATACAAAATTGACATCCCTATCTGCAGAAATGAGCCATGGATATCAACATCCCCATCGGCAGATGCAGGTACCCATAGATCTAAATAAGATATATGTGGATTTGCAAAATTCTAGCTAAAAAAAATGTGTATCTGCATCCGTATCCACAAAAGTAAGCTGTGGATATCCATGGATTTGCAGGGCTCTAGATGTCAGATCCTGCCTCTGATTCGCTGATGACGGCCTCCATCTCTCTACTGTTAAATAACAGCACCTTCATTCTTTTTCCTGGGCTGCCCTTCACACTTGGTAGGAGCTCCCCATAGACAGAAATCATAGAACACTAGAACTGGAAAGGACCACAAGAGGACATCAAGTTCAGTCCACTGTGCTCATGGCAGGACCAAGTATCTTCTAGATTATCCCTGACAGATATTTGTCTGCCTTGCTCTTAAAAATTCCATAGCCTCCCTAGATAATTTATTCCAGTGCTTCGCCCCCCAGGCAGGAAATTTTTCCTAACGTCTAACCTGTACCCGTCTTGCTGCACTTTAAGCCCATTGCTGCTTGTCCTGTCATCAGAGATTAAGGAGAGTACTGAAGGTACATGAAAGCTGTTATCATGTCCTCTCACAGTCTTCTCTTTTCCATATCAGACAAACCCAGTTCTTTCAATCTTCCCTCATGAGTCGTGTTTTCTAGACCTTCCATAATTTTTATTGCTCTTCTCTGGACTGTCTCCAGTTTTTTCACATCTTTCTTGAAATCTGGTGCCCAGAACTGGACAGAGCAGAAGAATTACTTCTCATGTCATGATTGCAACACTCCTGTTAATACATCCCAGAATGACATTTGCTTTTTCACAACACTGTCACATCATTGACTCACATTTAGCTTGTGGTCCACTATCACCCCTGCATCAAAGGTTGCACCTCTCTAGTCCAGCATTTTCTTGTCTGGCAACATCCATAATCTGGCATGATTTTAATTAGCCAGAGGTCCACTCATCATGGGTGTGGACAAGTTTCCCATTGTCCCATGAAGTTTGTTTACAGCCACCAGTCCTGGCTGTCTGTTCTGGGCTGTCGTTTAGCTGTAATTTACCCCTAAATGTATTTTAAGAGCACAATAAGCCATGAAAGTGTTGGAAGTGCTGCTAGACAATATTGACCGCTTGTGGTCTGGCTAATTTTCTCGTTCAGCAGTCTGATCCTGATGGTCCCAAACTAGAGAGGTGAATCCAACCTGTACTCCTTCTTCGACACTCATTTGCTATTTCATATGTGTAAACCTGATTTGTAACTTCCTAAGTGGAGTATTTTGCATTTGTCTTCATTGAACTTCCTCCTGTTTACCTCAGATCATTTCTTCAGTTTGTCCAGATCCTTTTGAATTATAATTCTACCCTTTGAAGCACAACCTCTCACAGTTTGGTATCATCTGCATAATTTATAAGCATGCTCTCTGTGCCATTATCTAAATTGCTGATAATGAGAACGTCTTCAAAATTAACTCCTTGTCCTCCTCCAAAGCCCTCTTGAAAACTTTCCTTTGCTGTCATCCCTAAAAAACACTCGGAAAAAAAAATAAAGCTGAGGCTGAACAGTATTTTCTGTTTCTTTTTTTCCATTAACCCATCTGTCTGTGTCTGTTTTCTCTTGTGTATGTTTTTTGAGGAAAAAATGTAGTTAGGGTTGATCCTGCTTTAGGCAGGGGGCTGGACTAGCTGACCTTCCAAGGTCCCTTCCAGCCTGAGGATTCTATGATTCTGTGTTGATAATGATGGCATTCTTTCCATTCAGGTAGTATCTCAGGAGGTTATTGAACAGAAGCTGCTAAAATCAGACATTTATAAATCAGCAGGTGCAGATAACTTGCATTTATGCATTTTAAGAGATGTCCAAGGAGCTCACTTGACTGTTTATGTTGATTCTCAATAAATCTTGGCACTTTTGGGGTATTCTGGAAGACAGGAAAAAAGCCAATGTTGTGGCAATATTTTTAAAAGGGTAAATGGGATGTTCCAGGTAATTATAGGCCTGTCAATCTGATATTGAGCCTGAAAAAGACAACAGAGTTGCTGGCGTGGGACTCGATTAATGCAAAATTAAAAGTGGGTAATGTAACTAATGCCAATCAACAGGGATTTATGGAAAACAGGTCTAGTCAAAATAACTTGATGTTTTTATTAAATTACAAGTTTGGTTAATATAGAGAATAGTGTTAGAATTATGCACTTAGACTTCTGTAACATATGTGACTTGATACTATACAACATATCAGTTAAAACAACTAAATGTTATAAAATCAACCTGGCACACATTAAATTGATTGTATCCTGTCTAAATGATAGGTCTCAAAATGTAACAGCAAATGGGCAATCACCATCAAGTGGGAATGTTAATAGTGGGCCCTCACAGAGATTGTTTCTTACCCTGGTGCTCCTTAACATTTTTACCTATGCCCTGGAAGCAAACAAAATGACAAATAAAATGTGCATATTACATAAAAGTTGGGGTTGTCATAAAGGTTGCTTACAGAAAGTGATCTGGATCTCTTGGCAAACTGAACACAAGCAAACTATATCCATTTAAATACGGCTAAACATGAATATTTACATCTAGAAACAATGTAGGCAATAACTGCAGAGGGGAGAGCTCTGTGCTGGGAAGCAGTGACTGTGAAACAGGTTGGAGGGTGTGGGGCAGGGCACAGAAGGGAGTGAATGATCAGCTCTGCGCAAGCTCCCAGTGTGATGCTGTGGCCAAAAGAATTAGATGCACACAAATCCATGGGTCTGGGTTTAATGCATCCAAGGTTACCGAGGGAATTGGCAGATGTCACTGCAGAGCCTTTAGCTATTATCTTTGAAATCTTGTGGAGGTTGGGAGAGGCCCTGGACGATTGGAAAAAGGCACATGTAGCGCTCAACTATAAAAAAAAAAAAAAAAAAAAAAAAAAAAGGAAGGAAGAACAATCCAGGAAGCTATAGACCGGTCAGCCTTACCTCAGTCCCCAGTAAAATCATGGAGGGGATCCTTAAGGAATCCATTTTGGAGCCCTCGGAAGGATCAAGAGTAGTCAACATGGATTCTTCAAGGGCAACTCGTGCCTGACCAGTCTGATTAGCTTCTATGATGCGGTAACTGGCTTTGTTGACATGGGGAAGTCAATGGATGTGAGATATCTTGACTTAGCAGAGTTTTGATTGTCTCCCACAACATTCATGCCCATAAATTAGAGAAGCTTGGATTTGATGCATGGACTGTAAGGTGGATAGAAAACTGGCTTGATGGACAGGCCCAATGGATAGTGGTCAATGGCTCAGTGTCTGGTTAGTGGTCAGTTTCAAGTGGAGTGCCCCAGGGATCAGTTCTAGGGCCAGTATTGCTCAACATCTGTATTACTGACCTGGATGTGGGGTATGAATTGCACCCTCAGCAAATTTGCAGATGACACTAACCTAGGGGATCAGGTAGATACATTGGAGGGTAGGGATAGGGTCCAGAGTGACCTAAACAAACTGGAGGATTGGACCAAAAAATGTGATGAGGTTCAACAAGAAGAATGCAGAGTCCTGGACTTGGGATGGAAGAATTCCAAGCATTGTTACAGCCTGGGGACTGACTGGATAAATAGGAGTGCAGCAGAAAAGGACCTGGGGATTGTGGTGGATGAGAGGCTGGATATGAGTCAACTGCACGCCCTTGTAGCCAAGAAGGCGAACGATATATTGGGGTGCATTAGGAGAAGCATTTGCAGCAGATCTAGAGAAGTTGTTATTCCCTTCTACTCGGCACTGATGAAGCCCCATCTGGAGTATTGCATCCAGTTCTGTGCCCCCCAGTATAGAAAGGATGTGGATGCCCTGGAGAGGGTTCAGTGGAGAGCAACGAAAATTATAGGGGGCTGGAGCACATGACCTATGAGGAGAGGCTGAAAGATTTGGACTTATTTAGTTTGCAGAAGAGAAGACTGAGGAGTGATTTGATAGCAGCTTTCAACTTCCTGAAAGGTGGCTCTAAAGAGGATGGAGAGAAATTGTTCTCAATGGTAACAGGTGGCAGAACAAGTAGCAATGGTCTGAAGTTACAGAAGGAAAGGTGTAGGTTGAATATTAGAAAAAACTATTTCACGAGGAGGGGTGTGAAGCACTAGAATGTATTTCCAAGAGAGCTAGTCAATCTCCATTCCTCTAGGTTTTTAAATCCCAGTTTGACATAGTTATGGCTGGGATGATTTAGTTGGGGTCGGTCCAGCTTTAGGCAGAGAGCTGGACTGGATGGCCTCCTGAGGTCTCTTCCAGCCTTAGAATTCTATGATTCTATGAGTCTGTGCAGCCCTGGAATGCGTACACATGAGAATCTCAAGCAGAAGCAGAGATGTTATGACTACGAGTATGAGTAATACTGGAATGCTGTGTTCACTTCTGGTATCCACAATTGCAGGATGGTGTGAAAAATTGGAGAGCATTCTGAGAAGAGCCACAAAGAAGATTAAAGGACCAGGAAATCTGCATTCTAGAGAGTGAACTCTGACTCTGATTAGCTTAACAAAGAGAAAGTTAAGGGGTAACTTGACTGCAGCCTTTAAATGCCCACATGGTGAACAAATATTGAATTTTGGGCTTGTTGATCTGCCTGACAGAGGACACGTTCCGATAGCTGGAAGTTGAAGCAGAACAAATTTTGTCTGTAAATAAGACATTTTTAACAGTGAAAATATTTAATCGTTGAAACACCTTGCCAAGAATTGTGGTGTCATTTTTATGTTCTAGGAATGTGGAGGGGAGGGGGCAGTTCTCTGGCCTGTGTTTAAAGTTGTATTTTGTTACCTTCCATCCTCAATAGATCCCTCTGCTTGTGGCCTTAATTTCTTCATCTGATTTTGAACATGAACATCTGGATTCCACTCTTATCCCTCCTGATGACTGACTTGCCTTTCCTATTGCCAAGTGTCCTAAATTATGAAAGTGCAGGTACTTCATTGTGAGATGTGATCACAAACTGCAGTACATGTCCCTATATTAGGCCACTTGGCCTAAGGAAGTGATAGAGGTGGAAAAGGGATTACCACTGGCATGGTGTGCTTGCTGGAGACAAGGGCCTGTATGTTTCATCACTGCACTGACTGATGTGTGTTTGATGATGTTTGCACATTTTCCCTGCATCATGTGTGCCTGACCTTTCTCTAGTGAGTATGAGAAGATGTTAGTTAGACAGAGGCCTTGAATCATGCTCTATAAGACACCTAAGGCTCATTCTCTGTCAATGTGAACTGCATTCAAGAAAGTTGCAGAATTTGAGAGAGATGTTTTTTAGCCATGCATGTTGAAACATGTCAGCTGACTCTTTCCTGGTGCAGGACTTCATCCATAAGGCATATGATCTCTTTGTTGCATGCTACAATTGAGTTACAAGGGGACATCAGAAAATTTGGAGTCTCAAAAAGGCAATGAATTTTAAATATTTCACAGATCCATAAATAAAAAATGGTTGGCCCGATTGTTCAAAAATATATTTCCCTTTGGACTGAGACTGAACATGAAAAATTCATCCTGAAAGGGAATTTCTCAGAACAAGCAATAAATGACTGGAAGCGAGTGTGTGTACTGGAATGTTGCTAGCAAACATAACTGTGGAGTCATAAGTTGAATACCCTGCATGTGAACAGAGAACATCAGGGTTGTGATTTTAAATCATAAAGTTAATAAATACAAAAGTTAAGGTTTTTGTGCCTGAGTTTTGCACAAACAGGATATGGTGAAAGTAACAGTCCAACTACTAATTGAAATGAATGTTCAGTCGGCCGCTTATAGTTAACTGAATATTAAGTAAGAACTTTTAATGACTTTATACATCCACACACACTTTCACGTTTGCAACTTGATGTTTCATTAGAGTACATTTCGGCTTTTAATCTCCTGAAAAAAGTGAGATAACAAAGTAGAACAGCTGAGTGTGGAGTTGTGATTGGTGCAACTTAGTGCTATACACATTATCTGGAAAAGTGAACATTTAGATACCTATAAATTCTTGATTTTAATTTTAAACTGTTCAAACATTGCTGCTTGCGTTCCTTAGTGGAAACTAGCCAAGTGGGTTTTGTTTTTTTTAAGTAGGGAATTGATACAGATGGGTGACCTTTACTGACTGCAATAACCAGAGAAGAATCTCATTAACCTCAGTGCCTGGGAAAAATCAGGTGCAACATTATCCTGCAATATATGAAGAAACAAATACCTCCTTCACCTTAGAGTGGACCAAAGAGATTTTTGGACCACTGAGATCATTTGCAGACCATATTGTTGTTCTCAGGCATACTACAGAATAAAGTAAGCACCTCTTTTGATAAATTTAATAGATTTCCAGATGACTTCTGACAGCATCCACAGCACAGCAAAAGTAATTAGAATTGTCAAGGATCTCAATGATATTGCTGAGGCAACATCAGCTAATGATTTTCAGTGGCAACTTGAGGAAGGCAATGTTGTATTATGTCCCTACTATTGTTTATACCTGCCATTGATTATAGTAACTGCAGAAGTCAACTAAGGAAGGTTATGAACAAATGATGAACCACAATTGGATGACCTCATTGTTGCTGATGACATTGTCCTGCTTAGGCTAATGTTTTGCTTAATGGAATTAAAGAGCCTGCTTTTGGCAGATAAAGCAAAACAAGGTGGTCTGTTCATCAACAAGCAAAAAGACAAAATAGATGGTTATCACTGTCAAAAAGGTAACTATTAAAGTGAATGGAAAAATACTAGAAGTATGTCATTTTGCATATCTAGTGAGTAAGACCATAGTAGATTAGGGTTGGAAGAGACCTCAGGAGGTCATCTAGTAAGACCAACGCGAACTAAATCATTCCCACTGCATGGTTTCCCAAACTGGGCGATGTGCCCCCTGGGGAAGGCATGAAGAAATTCCTGGGGGGGCAACCCATCCCCCAGTCATTCCCCACATCCAAAGAAAAATCTGTCCCTTGCATGCGGCTCTCAGCCCCTGCCATTTCACGTGGGTGACCTGGTGCAGCCGCTGTAAAAAGCAGGCAACCTATGAAGGGCCACATGGAGCTAGATGCCTCCTGCAAAGGTGAGTGAGTGTGGGTTGTGGGGAAGGAAGAGGCTGGAGTTAGAAGAGGGGCTGGTGGTGCCTGGCTTTGGGGGTGGGTGGGCTCAGGCAGGTGGCGGGGGTGGCTGATCCATGGTAAAAAAAAGAGGTTGGGGGGCATGAGGGTTTCTCAGAAATCAAAAGGGGTGTGATGCCAAAAAGTTTGGAAACCACTGCTCTAGGGTGTTCTCAAGCCTAGCCTTTAAAACCTCTAAGGATGGAAATTCCACCACCTTCGTAGGTAATCCATTCCTGAGCTTTACCACACTCATGGTAAGATGTGTCATGATGGTGACACCAGGCTAAATGTGAAGCAACAAATGTAAAAAAGCAGCAGATAAAAGCTTGAACAACACAACACTGGCAAAAATGGAAACTTTTAAAATCCATGTGTTCTCCTTCACGGAGCAAGCAGTCATGGAAATTGACAACAGTAATGATAAGAAGATCAGTTCATTTCAAAGTAAATGCCCATATTAGATCTTCAGACTCCATTGGAAAAAGTTTCTTGTAATACCAGAAATTCTAAGTAGCTCAAACCAATCTAAAGCATCAAATATGATAAGAAAATGTCATATTTAGGATGTGCGTTTGGGACATCGCCAACACAATTTTCACTGGAAGCAATTGTATGGACACCACCTGGAAAGAGGAAAAATAGAGTGTAACCTAGAGAAATGTTATCCAGAACTACAGATAAAGAAGCAAAATCCATCATTATAACAGACGATCCTGCTCTGCGTACACCCCGTCTGTAGCCACATAAAGTGTCAAGACCTCCTTCTCAACCTCTTCTTGGCACTGGCTGAGGAGGTCACCATCAGACGAGGGGGAGGATGTTGAACAGGGAAGTGCTCTGTGACTGTGGGGCCTATTTCTTTAGGTCAGGTATCCCAGCAGAGATCTTCTGGGCTGTATCCACTGGCTTCATGAACATCTTTGAGGAGGAAGTGGTGCTGTTTGGGGTTCTCTACTCTGTTTTTCCCTCCTAGCTCTCTGCTTCTGGACGTGTAACCCATCCCTGTTTTCTCAAGTATTTCCCCTTGAATTTACTTGAGTCCTTATGCTGGCAGGAGGGGCCTTTAAAAATGGGCTGTTTTGCCTCCATCTGCCTCCAGGAATGATGTAGGTGCCCCTCCAACAGAGCTGCAGTGATTTAGCAGTCAGGTAGGCATGCAGCAACAACTCATCAGCAGGCTGTCCCAGGGCAGAGCTGTGTTAAGACATTTCTACACCCTCACCAGCACTGCAGATCAGTCTGTGCAACAGTCCTACCACCTGACTGGAACCCTTCCGGTGACTTGCAGTGTATCATATAGTCTTGACTTCCAGCCTGCTCTTGGTCCTGTTGCTGCCCCAGCTTTGCCCATGCTGTATTCCAGTCTTATCTTTCCCTGTTGTGAGCTTGTTCCATTGCAGCCTAGCCTGTGCTTCCTGATCCTCCCTGGACTAGGTGGCTTCAGCCTTTGGCCTCTGTCTGGCTCCTAGCTCTGATACGGACTTGGCTTGTCCCTGGACTCAGACCATGTGGCTTCAGCATCAGACTTGCATCTGGACTGTGGCTAGGGCACTAATACTGGCTTGATTACAGACTCTGATCTGTCTTTTGACCTGAATCTGTCACAGTTCTTAGTTTCAGCCCCTCTTTAGCCCAGTCCCAACCATGTTTCTAGCTTTGACCGCCACTCTGACCACTAGACATGACTACTGGGAGAGACTGCGATTCCAGACCTCAGGTCCTTGATGGAGCACCTGAGTTCTGCAGTCCTGGAAATGGTGTCCGTATTCCAGAACTTCCAAAACCAAATTGCCCAGCTGCAGTTAGAGAACTTCTCCCACTGAGCATAGGTTCAGAACCCTGCATAACCCTTGGTGCCACTCATGGCAACAGGTCCACAGCATGGTCTGAACAGTCTGATGGTAACCACCACAAATTACAAGTGTTTCTGGTGCAACCATCCTTGTACTTATACAACCAGATGAAGATGAACCTGGTTATAAGCCTACTGTCTAGAGAAGCCCTAGGATTGGGACTCACCAATTCCTGGAATGCAACTGAACTGTTCCTCTTTGGGGTTCAAAACCCATTTCCAGCTACTCAGCTCACATCTAGTACCTGGCCACCAATAAAGCCTAGACCAAGGTGGCTTAAGTCTACTATTTTCAGCAGGGATTGAATGACACCCTAAAAGACAAGCTGGCTTTGTCTACTCTTCCTGCAGAGTTGCTACCCTACATTGAATTCTGCATTAGAATTAAGAACCATTGCCTGGAAAGGAAAGAGAATGACTCCTGTTCCCATACTAGTGTCGAGGACCCCATGCACGCTCTGCCTAGTTCCTGAGATGAACCTATTCAGAGTGACAGCACCAGGAGGCACCCTGCAGCCCAGGGGAAGAAGTATTAGCACTGAAATGGCCTTGTCTGTATTGTGGAGAAGACGAACACTTTGCCTCAGTGCCCCCCGCCCCCCAAATCCAGAGCCACTATGGTGCCAAGAAGTCAGCCCATCCAGCCCTAGTGAAGAGGGTCACAGCTAGAGGTGACCTGGAAAGCAATCGCTTTGAGTGGGTCCCCTCTGCCGCCTGTCTGTGCACCAGAAGAGAGATTAAAAAAACTAGGTCTTTTCAGCTTATAAAAGAGGAGACTAAGGGGGGATATGATAGGAGTATATAAAATCATGAGTGGTGTGGAGAAAGTGAACAAGGAAAAATTATTTTCTTGTTCCCTTAATATCAGAACTAAGGGACACCAAATACAATTAATGGGCATCAGACTTAAAACAGATAAAGGGAAGTTCTTCACACAGCGCACAGTCAACCTATGGAACTCCTTGCCTGAGGAGGCTGTGAAGGCCAGGACTATAGCAGGATTTAAAAAAAGAGTTAGATACATTCATGGAAGTTAGGTCCATTGACGACTATTAGCCAGGATAGGTAGGAATGGTGTCCCTAGCCTCTGTCTGTGAGAAGCTGGAGATGGATGGCAGGAGTGACATTGCTTGATCATTACCTTTTTGGTCCACTCCCTCTGGGGCATCTGGTATTGGCCATTGTCGGGAGACAGGATACTGGGCTGGATGGACCTTTGGTCTAACCCAGTATGGCCATTCTTATGTTGACTGGTAATGCCCTGGCAACCACCTCTGCAGCTCCAGGGCCACTGTGGTGCTGGAAGCAAGATGAAGTTCACTGGCATTAATTGACTCTGAGGCAGCCAGCAATTTTATGTATTTGTCTTTCACTCATCCCAATCACTTGCCCTCCAGAGGAAGTTTGTTCTGGAGAAATTGTTGATAGCAGTAAGCTAACCGCTGGTCCAATTGCAAGACGGCCCCTCTGCAGGTTGAGATTGGGGACCACCAGAAAACCATACAGTTTGACCTAATCCTTTCACCTCACTTTTAGTTTATATTGAGGCACCCTGGCTCTCCCTCCACAACCCAAACATTTTGTAGGCAATGCAGGAGGTATAGTTTAACTCTAGGTTTTTCCAGCTGCAATGCCCAGGAACACCCAGCAGGGAAAGTTGGTAGTGCATCTTCATTGGGCTGGGGAGCATTCCTTGGCCACCTCATCCCTGGGCAATATGGATGGGGAGGAGCTGTCTCTCCACATCAGTGTGCGGGAAGCTAGGGCGTTCGTGCCTCTCCTCTGAGGTCAGTGTGATAGTCCTGACAAACAACATGACCATCAAACATGGAGGAGCCATGGACATTGCTGCTCCTTTGGGAAGCTGTCTAGCTGTGGGAGCTCCACGTGGTCCATTCTGTCCACCTGGATATACCCTCCCTACTTGTGGTGCAGAATCAGCTTACGGAGCACTTCAGGTATCGTTTCTTTGCCCAGAAGTGATCAATCTAGCTAGATGTGATATGCAGCCCTCCAGAAAAGGGGGCTTCCCCAGACAGACCTCTCTGTGACCAGAGACAATAGGAAGTGCCCCCAGTTTTGCTTATTCAGGGAACTCTGCCCTGGATCCCTTGCAGATGCTTTTCTAACTCCATGATTGAGGGTTATATGCTTTCCCTCCATTCCCCCTCAAGATCCATAGGGACAGGGTGAATGTCATTCTTGTGGCCCCACCTTGAACATGCACCCCATGCTGTTGGAGCTGTTCATTCAACCTATGGTCATGCTGCCCTTCCTGGGGGATTTCATCATGCAGGACTGTGGGCACCTCCTTCATCCAGATCTTCCTTCCCACCTTGCAGCCTGTAGGCTTCATGGCTGACTCCAATGGAGCAGGTCCACCACATGCTTTTCAAAAGTTGCAAGCCTTCCACCAGACTCATGTATGGGGCCAAGTGGAAGGATTTCACATACTGGTGTTCCCGGCACTGTCTCAAGTCCATGTCTGCCTCATGTTTCTCAGGGACCAAGGCCTGGTGACCTTGTCCCACAGGGTTCCGCTGACCACTGTATTAGCTTTCCACCCTAGAGAAGCTTATTGCTCTGTCTTTGTGAACTCCCTGGTCAGGCGGGACTGGATAGATTGCACCCTCTGACCAAGTGCCTGCTTCCAATGTTAGATATCAGCCTGGTCTTCTCGAGCCTCATGGAACCATATTTCAAGACCATGGATGTGCTCCCTCCTGTATCTCTCCAGCAAGGTGGCCTTTCTGGTAGCCAGCCCCTCAGCCTGGTGTGTCTCAGAGCCCCACGCCCTTGTTGCTGAATCTCCGTACACACTATGGGTGCATCTATACTAGCCAGCTACTTTGAAGTAGCTGGCACAACGTCAAAATAGTATGCATCATGTCTACACATGCCGTGAGCTATTTCGATGTTGAAATCGATGTTAGGCGGCGAGACATCGAAACGCTATTCCTATCTGAAGATGGGAATAGTGCCCTACTTCAACATTCAACGTTGAAGTAGGGCGTGTGTAGACGATCTGCATCCCACTATGTTGAAATAGCGGGGTCCTCCATGGCGGCCATCAGCCGAGGGGTTGAGAGACACTCTGTCCAGCCCCTGCGGGGCTCTATGGTCGCTGTGTGCAGCAGCCCTTAGCCCAGGGCTTCTGGGTGCTGCTGCAGCTGGGGGTCCATGCTGCGTACACGGGGTTTGCAACCGGTTGTCGGCTCTGTGGATCTTGTGCTGTGCAGGCTGTGTGTGTCTGGGAGGGGCCCTTTAAGGGAGCGGCTTGGGGCTTTGCTGGCCCCTTATTTTGATGGGGAGAGCTTGTGTGTGTGGACTCTCTGCATTTCCTTCCGGGGCAGCTCCTTTCGACGTTCTCTGTCTCTACTTCGACGTTGAACGTCGATGGCACCAGCCCTGGATGATGTGTAGACGATACACGTCGAAGTAGCCTATGTCAACGTTCTTACATCGAAATAGGCTACTTCAACGTAGTGTGCTAGTGTAGACGTAGCCTATATTTCCTAAGTACAGAATTCAACTCAAACCTCACCCAGCTTTTTTCCAGAAATATCCAGTCAAGATATGTTCCTGCTGGTCTTCCACGCGAAACCCTATAAGAGCAACAGCTGCATTCCCTTGACATGAGATGGGCCCTTGCCTTCTCCATCAGTTACACCAAGACTTTCCAGATGTCTACCCAGCTCTTCATTGTGCTAGCAGAACAAATGAAAGGGCTGCCTGTGTCATTGCAGTGCGTCTCTTCCTGGATTGTGTCCTGTATCTGCACATGCTATGACATAGCCAAGATTCCTCTGCCACCTCTCACAGTGTGCTCAGGCCTCCTGGGCTGCTTTTCTAGCCCATTTTCCTCTCCAAGAGATCTGCAGAACATCTGTGCATACCTCCACATCACCATATGCCATCATACACCAGTGCAGACAAGATGCAGCATTCGGTGCAGCAGTGCTCTGCTCAATTGACTGTGACCCTTCCTCCTGGGCAAGGCTTGTTAATCACCTGAATGGAACTGAGATGCAAGCACTTAAAGAAAGAAGGATGGTTACTTACCTTTGTAACTGTTCTTTGGGAAGTGTTGCTTATGTCTATCCATACCCTCCTTCCCCCCGCTTCACCTCTTTCCTCCCTCCCACCAAGATCCATCCAGATCGCCCCCCAAGGTTGGGTCAGCAGGGTCACATAGAGTGCCACAAGGACACCGCTTCAGGGTGCTTCACAGGTGACCCAACAAGTAGCCATGAGGGTAAAAAGCTTCTTGCAATTGTGTACATGCCATGCACACAGCTGAATGGAGCAGATATGAGCAGCACATCTCGAAGAACAGCCGTTACAAAGGTAAGTAAGTGTTTTATCTGTGGCCTTCATTGTTCATCATTTATCACTCCCCCAAGTTCCGTGTCATCTGCCATCTGTATCAGTGATAATTTAATGGGTTTTTTTATCCCAGGGTCTCTGATAAAACTATTAGTGTAGGAACAAGACCTCCAGTGGTGGCTGCAGGACCCCACTGGAGACACATTGCTTGATGGTGACTCTCCATTTACAATTACATGTTGAGACCTCTGGCTTAGTTTTAATCCATTTAATATACGCCATGTTAATTTTGTATCATTCTATTTTTTAACTAGAATGTTGTGCAGTACCAAGAGACACGCTTTACAGACATTTAAACGTGTTATATCAACACTATTATTTTTATCATGCAAACTTGTAATCTTGTCAAAAAAAGATGCCAAGTGAATTTAACAGGATTTATTTTCCATAAACACATGTTGATTTGCATTAAGTGTATTGCCCTTCTTTAATTCTTTGTTAATTGAGTCCCATATCGGCTGCTTCATTATTATGCCTGTAATTACCAGGGTTATCCTATTTATTTTTTAAACTTAGCACAATATTTGCTTTTGTCCAGTCTTCTGGAACTTCCACAGTGCATTGCCTGCAGGCTAAGTCATTGTCTGTGTCTGTCACCACTTCTTCGAATTCTTGCTCATGTACATTCCAACAAGGTATGCACATGCAGCGAGCCCACATTGTCGGGAGATTTTCCCGTCGAGCCGACAGGATGCTCCCTGGAGTGGTGCCAGCATATCAGCCCATATATACCCCTGCTGGCTTCACACCTCTCCAGTTCCTTCTTACTGTCCGGGATGGTCATTGGAACGTATTGTTGCTCTCAGCAAGTACCCTTTAGCAGTCATGCATATAGTTCATAGAATTCTAGGGCTGGAAGGGACCTTAGGAGGTCATCTAGACCAGCCCCCTGCCTAAAGCAGGATCAACCCCAGCTAAATTGTCCCAGCCAGGATTTTGTCAAGCTGGAACTTAAAAACCTCTGGGGATGGAGATTCCACCACCTCTCTAGGTAACGCATTCCAGTGCTTCACCATCCTCCTGGTGAAATATGTTTTCCTAATATCCTACCTACACCTCTCCTTTTGTAACTTCAGACCACTGGTCCTTTTTCTGCCATATATCGCTACTGAGAACAGCCTCTCTCCATGCTCTTTAGAGCCCGCCTCAGGAAGTTGAAGGCTGCTGTTAAATCACCCCTCATTCTTCTCTTCTGCAAACTAAATAAGCCTACATCCCTGAGCCTCTCTTCACAGGTCATGTGCTCCAGCCCCCTAATCCTTTTCGTTGCCCTCTTCTGTACCTACTCCAATGCATTCACATCCTTTCTATACGGGGGGCGGGGGGGAGCCAGAACTGGCCCACAGTTCTCCAGATGCAGCCTGACCACTGCCGAATAGAGGGGAATAATAATTTCTCTAGATTTCTTATCTATGACTTATTTAATTGTTAAGTACCTGTTAAGTGTTAGTTAATTGTTAGTTGAAGACCCAAAGGTATTTGTACCGTATGCTCAGCGTGTGTGGCAGGGCATGTCTGGCCCTCAGGGCTTCAAATACTGCAGGAGTTGCCAGAGGCCAATGCTCAATAGTAATCCTCACACAGCTTGTCTCAAATGCTTGGGTGAGGCTCACATGTCTGAGGCCTGTAAGATTTGCAGGTCCTTCAAGCTGTGAACAAAGGGCAAGTGGGAGTGACAACTTAAGGTCCTCCTCATGGTGTCTGCCACGTATCTGGCGCTGGAATCGGATCTGGCACCATCAATGCAGAGTGCAGTGGAAGTGCATCAGGACCTCCCTGGCACCAGGCAGTCTTGTTCCCTGGTGCCCCAGAAGAAGAGGAGACCTGGTAGGGGTATCCACGGCACTGGCAGCACCCTTGGCCCTGGTGGCAGCCTCCATTCCTGACTGTATTCCAGCTACTGTCCCTGGACCCAGTGTTGGGGGTTGCACACCCAGCTCCGAGGATGGACTTAGCTGATGGGGTTCCCAGCATCTCTCTTCACCTCCCGGCCCCGAGTCTGGTAATGCCTCCTCTGGCTCCCTGTCAGCACCGGGGCAAGCCAGAGTCAGTGGCTCAGCATGCACTAGTTGCCGCAGTGGTAGCGTCTGCCTCCAGTCCTATGTGGTCGGCATCAGAGTACTCCTCAGACTCTTAGGCAGAGCCTACCTCGTTCTGTTGGTCCAGGTCTGGATCCCAGTAATGGTGTCACTCCCAGCACTGGAGCCCTTTGGAAGTACCGGCATCATTGGTGGCCTCAGCCCAAACCCGTACTGGGACTCGAACAGTCTTGGCCCCCGCAGGCCCCGGGCCCATCCCAGTGGCCTTTCTGGACCCACTGGGCCTGGGACCCTCCAGATCGAGCTCTGTCGCTTCAGGATCCAGGGCACCACTGTTGGTGACTCCTTTGACCCGGTCACCTAGATTGGGTCACTCACTTCTCCTCAGCCTGCATTCTATGTGCCTCTCTGAGGCTGAGGGCTGGGCAGCCTGGACTCTGGCAGGCACTTCATCATCGGCCTCTTGAGCCCCATTGTAGGCCCAAGCCCTGCGGGATGTGGGTCAGGAAAGGTCTTCATCCTCTTCCCTTGATGAGGCACTGGGCAATACCCTCACTTTGAGGGACTCCAGGGTGCACCAAGACCTCCTCTGGCAGCTGGCACAGAGCCTGGGAGTGCAAGCTGAGAGAATGTTGGAGGAGTCCACCCCAATAGTGGACTTCCAGCAACCAGACACCCCCTCTAGGGTGGCCCTTCCTATCAATAAGAGAGTTGCCATGCAGTCAAAGACCCTTTGGCAGGTTCCATCTTTATCCCTCCAACAGACAAGAAGGTCGAGTGCCAATACTTTGGCCCCCCCAGCAGGGGAATGAGTATCTCTTCTCCCTCCTGCCTCCTGGATCCCTAGGTGTGCAGACAGTTTGTCCCACGGAGAGGCAGGGGCAACCAGGCACAATCCCTAAAAATAAGGATGCCAAGAATATGGACCAGCTGGCCAGGAAGGTCTACGCCTCGGGGTGCCTACACTTCCACATTGCCTACCAGCCAGTGTCGCTGTCGCACTATGCATTTAATATATGTGTCTCAATGGACAAATTCATGGACCGTCTTCCCGGGAAGGCAAAGCCTGAGTCCTGTTGGAGGAGGGCAGGGCCATCTCGAGGGTGGCACTACAAGTGGCCCCCAGCTAGGCTGACGTGGCTGCTAGAACCATGGTCAAAGGGCTGGTCATGCACCACAGCTCCTGGCTGCAGGACTCAGGGGTGCCCCCTGAGCTTCAGACTACGATCCAGGACCTTCCCTTAAAAGGGCCCTCTCTGTTCTTGGAGCAGACAGACCAGTGCCTGCATGGGCTCGAAGATACCTGGGCCAACCTGAAGTCCCTGGGTATTCATACCCCTGCTACCCACCCATGCACCTTCTCTGGCAGACCTGTCCCCATGTCCTCTCACCAGGGTCCACACCGTGGCAGAAACAGCGGTGGTAGGAGCAGTAGCAACACCACTGCTCATCCCAGGACCAAGGGCAAAGGCCTCCACGCAAATCCTTTGGGCCCCGCCAGGGCTTTTGCGGGTGCGCTCAAGGACAGTATACCAGCCTCACCCCTCCCTTTTTGGGATTGCTTGTTCAGTCCTGGAAGGCTATTTCTTCAGCCCTCTGGGTCCTGGACATCACAACAAGGGGCATATGTTGTTCCCTTCAGTTTCCCCCCTCCTTCCATCCTCCCCTGTCCCTCTTCAGGGACCTCACTTATGAGCACCTCCTACTGGAGGAGGTGGGTCAGCTTCTTGCCCTGGGCACGGTGCAGTTGGTCCCCACGGGAGTGGGTGGTATGGGCTTTTATTCCCATTACTTTCTGGTCCACAAAGCAAAGTGGGGCTTCCATCCCATCGTCAACCTCCGGAACCTAAACATCTTTATAGTCAAGAGGAAGTTCAAGATTGTGACGCCGGTGGCCATTATTCCTTCTCTGGCTGTTGGACTGGGGGTGGGGGGGCAGCGCTATCATGGGGTGTGGTCAAGAGACGATCTCTCCCTGCTCCTCAACATCAGAGAGCTGAGGGTGGTCTGCCTCACCTGCATGGCTTTCTTTCCACAACTTGGAGACAGATCTGTGCTGATCCTGTCCAACAGTGCATCAACAGTCTCCTACATCGGCAGGCCAGGTGGAGCCCACTCTCACCACCTGTCTTGGGAGGCCATTCGCCTGTGGGATCTCTGCATCGGGGCAGAAGTCCACCCGACTGTTTCCTACCTGCCGGGTGCCCAGAATGTGCTGGCCGACCACCTGAGCAGGTCTTTCTCAGGCCACAAGTGGTTCCTCAGGAGGTACGTAGTGTTGCAGGTCTTCCACAGGTGGGTGTTTCCCTGTCTGGACCTCTTTGCCACGTGCCAGGACAGGAAGTGTGCAAGGTTTTGCTCTCTGAGTTTAGGCAGGGACTCCCTAGGGGATGTGTTGCTCATTCCCTGGCCAGAGACCTGCTGTATGTGTTCCTCCCTGCTTCCTGCTGGTGCACTGGGTACTCCTGAGGATGTGAGAATTCAGGGTGTCAGTGATTCTGATTGTGCCCGTGTGGCCCAGGCAGCACTGGTTCTCCACTCTCCTTAGGCTGTCCTGCAACAGACCATAGCTCTCCTGCTAGTTCCCAACCTGATTACTCAGGACTTCAGCAGGCTCCACTAGCCAGACCTGCAGTCCCTGAGCCTGACTGAGTGGATGCTCCATGGCTGACAGGTGCAGAACTCCAGTGTTCAGCCTGGGTTCCAGAGGTGCTGCTAGGGAACAGTAAGCCCTCTACCAGGGCCACCTATTTAGCTAAATGGAAACATTTCTGCACATAGTGCACCCAAGAGGGGGTGACCCTTAAAGCAGCCCTGGTTCTCCAGGTTGTGGATTTCCTTTTGGACCTAAGTGTTCAAGGGCTGTCCCCTTCCTCAACGAAGGTCTGTCTGGTGTCCATTTGCGCCTTCCACCCGCAAGCAGGGGGCAAGATCGTTGTTGAGGATCTATTGGTTAACAGGTTCCTGAAGGGTCTGGACAGGCTTTACCCACATGTGCATCAGCCAGTCCTGCAGTGTGATCTTAATCTGGTTTTCTTTAAACTCATGGGTCCACCTTTTGAATCCCTGGCAGCATGCTGTCTGCTTTACCTGTCCTACAAGGTCTCCCTAGTTGTTTCTGAGCTCCGGGCCCTCACTGCAGATCTTTCTTACACTGTTTCCTTTAAAAACAAAGTCAGATTGCACCTCGCTCCGTTTTTGTGCCTAAGGTGGTGTTGAACTTTCATATGTCCCAGGACATTTTCTTGCTAAAGCCCCATGCATCAGGCAAGGAACAGGCTTTCCATGTCTTAGATGTGAAGAGATCTGGGCCTTTTACTTAGAGAGGGCTAAGCCCTTTCATCATTCCTAGCGCCAATATCTGCTGTATGGTACTTCTGTCTTTCCTAAACCCCGCTTGCTCATCCACTAGATGTTCTTCTATCTATGATCTTAGACTCTCTGTCAGTATCATCATCAGCACCTTGCCTACATGACTCATTGGGGCAATCATTCTGTAGTTCTTGCACTCCAGTGCACTTCCTTTCTTATGTATTGTCATTAGCACAGATCTTGTCCATTCCTTAGGTGCCTTCCCTTCTTTCCATCCTATATTAAATAGTTGGTGTATTTCCTGAATCATACTTTCTCCACCATATTTAATCATCTCTCACATGATCTTATCATTTCCAGGGCTCTTGTTCTTTAGTTGTTTTGCTGATCATTCTGCTTCCTCCTTTGAAATATTGGTCTCACTCTTGATGCCCATTGGAGATATCTCTTTCAGTTCTTCTGTCAGTCTCTCTGAAACACTCGGGTCCAACTGTGCTTTGTATAAATTAATGCAGTATCTTGTCCATCACTGCACAATCTTCTCCTTGTTCATGAGCCCCTCTTCGTTTTTGTCTTTGATCACCATCATCTTCTGCTGCAACTTCCTATTAATCTGCCTAATCATCTCATGCACCTCCCTGGTCTTACATTTCCCATAATACCTCTCTATATCTTCACACTGCTCCTCTAACCATTTTGCCTCATAATTTCTGGCCACTTAGCTTAACTCATTGCATTTTACCCTATATCGCTGTTTCGCCCTCTCAGAAACATCCCTTCTGATCTTCAGTGTTCTCTTCTCTTGGACCAACTTCAGTGTCTCCTGTATAATCCACTTCTTATTGATCTTCTCTTTTTCCAGAACAGTCTTCTCAATTGCCTCTTCTGTTGCCGTGGCTATCTTCTTACCTAGGTCTTTTTCTGTGGCCACATTCCTAATCTTCTCTTTGAGAGCTGCTCTGTACGCATTCTCTATTTTTGCCTTGCCTAGCCTCACCACATCTCTTCTTTTTTTAAACTGTGCCTTACACTTTCTCTTGTGTTTCATCTTGATGTTTGCGATCACTAGACAGTGAACCAAGACTATATCCACTCCTTGGAAACTTCAGCACTGCTGTACTGATGTTACCCATTTTCTTCTTATCAAAATCATACCTATCATATTCTTGGACTTCTCATCATTTGATTTGATCACCATGTCCAGCGTCTGAAGTTCTTTCATTGGAATCTCGTGTTGCAGATCACCATCTTGTGTTTTGTAGCAAACTCTAGTAGTTTCTTGCCTCGTTCATTTCTTTCTCTGTATTCAAACCTTCCCATGATTCTCTCCCAACCTTCGTTATCTGTTCCAACCTTTACATTCCAATCTCCTCTGATGATCAACACATCTCTCTTTGGTATCTCCTCCAGTGTCTTTGTCAAGTCTTTATACAATAGCTCAATCTCTTCCTTTGTACTGTCCGACATGGGTGCAAACACCTGAATGACAAGATGTTGAACCGTTTTGCTTCAAATCTCACGACCATCGTTCTTGCACTCACCGGTTTGTATCCTAACATTGCTCATCTAGCTCTAAGATTGATAGCTGAGAAAAGTCGACAAAAGAACAAGAACATCTATGCTTGCTTCATCAATTTTCAGATGGCATTTGACAGTATAGATCAGAAAGTGACTTGGGTGGTGTTGGAGTCGTACAGGGTGGATGGCAGACTGATAAGGTTGTCGTAGGATATTAATGGCAGTGCAGAAGGGGAGTGGTGAGAACACGCAGAGAGTTGGGAAGTTAGTTTAGAATGAGTGGAGGTACAAGACAAGGAGATCTGGTATCACCGAGTATCTTCATCACACATCTAGAGAGAGCGATGGACAAGATCAAGGAAGAGGTGGAAGGGATATCTGTGCATGGGATGAGAATTAACAACTTGAGGTCTGCAGATGACATAGTTATCACTGAGGAAGATGAGAAGCTAGCGGAAATGATTCATGTGCTAAATGAGGTGGGAAAGTGGTACGGACTGATTATGAAGATTGATAATACCAAAACAATGGTGTTTGGAGATAAATAGAAAGAAAGGTCAGTGTTGATGGAATTGAACTAGAGAACATGGAGAAGTTTGTGTATCTGGGGAGTAACGTATGATCTAGACCATGGTTTCCCAAACTGGGGGGCGTGCCTTCCAGGGGAGCATGAAGAAATTCTCCGGGGGGGGGGTTTGCGAGGCAACCCAGCCCTGCCCCCCCATTCATTCCACACATCCAGAGAAAAAGCTGGCCCTTGCTTCCAGCTCTCAGCCCCCGCCATTTCCAATGGGCGACCTGGTGCAGCCACTGTAAAAAGCAGGCAGCCGGTAAAGGGCCACGTGCAGCTAGATGCCTCCTGCAAACATGAGTGAGTGTGGATTGTGGGGCAGGAAGAGGATGGAGTTAGAAGAGGGGCTGGTGGTGCCTGGCATTGAGGGCTGGAGGGGGGTCCTCAGGCAGGTGGCTCAGGTGGCTGATCCATGGTAAAAAAGAGGCAGGGGGCGTGAGGGTTTCTCAAAAATCAAAAGTGGGGGTATGATGTCAAACAGTTTGGAAACCACTGCTCTAGACTGTAAGAAGGAAATAGCAACTAGAATAGCGAAAACAAGAGCGAGTTTGAAGGCTATAGATGAGATCTGGAAAAGCAAAGTGATTAGCTTAGGAACAAAGTTGAGCATCTTGAAAAATGTGTGTATTTGGCAGCATGTTGTATGGATGTGAGACATGGGCGATAAAAGATTTGAAGAGAAGGATATTGGCATTCAAGAGGAGTTGTTATAGAAAGATCCTGAGAATAGGATGGATGCAGAAGGTCACCAGTGAGGAAATATATAGGAAGATACAGCTGAAAGAGACCTACTGCAGAAGGTTCTACAACATAAGTTACAGCTATTCAGGCATATTTGTAGAATGAATGACAAACGAAAAATCAAGACCCTGGTATTCGGCATAATGGACGGTTTGAATAGGAGAGGCAGACGCCACAGAGAATGGGTGGATGACAGAGCAGATTGGTGCGGAGCTAGTCTACAGAAACTAAGCCACTCTGCACTGTACAGAGAGAGTGAGAGAAGCATCAGACACCAACAGGCACTGAGCCCACAGTTGATGATGATGATGATGATGATGATGAAGTCCTTTCATAAGTCCCCCCAGGTCTTCAGAGCCATTGCAGAACAGATGAAAGGCCAGCCAGTCTCAGCCCAGGGTCTCTCTTTCTGGGTTACGGCCGGTATCAAAGAGGTTTATGGGCTTGCAGGGATTCCAGCCCCTCCACTCACTGCACACCCTACAAGAGAGTGTGCCTCTTTGACAGCTTTTGTGGCTCAGCTCCCAATTCTGGACATCTGTAGGGCTGCCACTTTGTCCTCTGTCCACAATTTTTCTAACCACTATGTGTTGATGCATCTGGTGAGGGAGGATGCCACTCTGGGTAGAGCAATCCTCCACTTTGTGGAAGGGTAGAACTCCAATCCTGCCTTCAGGGATGCCTGCTTTGGAGTCACCTACATGGAATGGACATGAGCAAGAACTCAAAGAAAGAATGGTTACTTACTATTGTAACTGTTGTTCTTTGAGATGTGTTGCTCATATCTGTTCTAATCCCGCCTGCTTCCCCTTCATTGGAGTGGTCCAGTGAGAAGGACCTGGAGAGGTGTGGAGCCAGCAGGGTTATATATGGGCTTTATATCAGCCCAGGGTCCCAAAAAAGAAAAATTGCCCAGGCTCGCGCCTGGAGAGATACTCCAGCATCACTTAACAGCGTTGAACTAACACAGGAGGTAACATATGCCGGTTATAAGCTCTTGCTCGATTGGCGTAGAGAACGAGCACCAGGGGTTGCCTTCGACAGTGGGAGAGATCATCGCATCTCACTGACAGTCACCCCCCGCCTCAAGCTGGGCAGCCCCCAGCCAGTAGGGTACTGTCCCGCCACAGTTCACCTGCCTCACTGGGTGCGTGAGGCTTAAGGTTCCCAAACCTGACAAGTGACTGAAATTTGAGCACCAGGCAAACCAATAAGAAAATTAACAAGAAAAGGAAACCATCAAAGTTTTAAGCTTGATTGCTGGAATGTGCGGACCATGCTGACTGGTTTGACTGAAGATCTTCAGGACATCAGCGACACCCGAAAGACCGCTGTCATCAATGAGGAACTGAAGAGGCTCCAAGTTGACATTGCTGCTCGGCAAGAGACACGTCTCGCAGATTCGTGATCTCTAAAGGAAAAGGACTACACCTTTTTCTGGCAGGGTAAAGCCCAAGAAGAAGCCAGGGAGCGTGGTGTTGGTTTTGCCATCAGAAACACCCTTCTGCAAATGGTGGAATTAGTCATGGGCGGATCAGAAAGACTCCTTCAGGTCATACTTCAAACTTGCGCCGGTCCTGTTCACCTGATCAACGCTTATGCTCCAACCTTATACGACACACGAGAAGTAAAGACAAGTTCTATGACATGCTTAGTGCTGCCATAGCGCAAATACCTGCTCGCGAACAACTGTGCATTTTGGGTGACTTCAATGTGAGAGTTGGAGCTGATCGTGACTCATGGCCTTCCTGCTTAGGCCACTTCGGTGTGGGAAAAATGAATGAAAACGGACAGCATCTTCTCGAACTTTGCACGTACCACAATCTGTGCATCACAAACACATTTTTCCAAACCAAGCCACAGCACAGAATGTCACGGAGACATCCACGCTCGAAACACTGGCATCAACTAGACGTGGTCATCACTAGACGTGATAACCTCAAAAACGTCCTTCTGACACGCAGCTATCATAGTGCCGACTGCGATACAGATCACTCGCTAGTTTGCTCCAAACTCAAGGTGAGACCCAAGAAGCTGTACCACTCTAAACCAACTGGAAGGCCCCGCATTGATGCCAGAAAGATGGCAGACTCAGAGAGAGCTGAAAAGTTCAGCAAGACCCTTGAGGAGAATCTGCGCAGTAGCCCTGGGGGTGCCGATGTGACATCCAGATGGCAGCATCTGAGGGATACAATTTACAACACGGCCTTGTCGGTGTTTGGAAGAAGAGCTAGAAACACAAATGACTGGTTCGAAGCTAACTCCGATGAGATGATTCCAGCCATCGAAAAGAAGCACACTGCACTCCTGGAGTACAAACGTTTGCCGAGCCAGAATACCCTGCAAGCGCTCAGAGCAGCCAGAAAAAAGTACAGTGGACAGCCAGGCGCTGTGCCAACAACCACTGGCTCGAGCTATGCAGCAGCATCCAGACCAGTGCTGACTCTGGTAATCTCAGGGGAATGTACAAGGGCATCAAGAAGGCATTAGGACCCACCCAGAAGAAGATGGCACCTCTGAAATCCAAATCTGGTGATGTCATCACTGACAAAGCCAAACAGATAGAGTGCTGGGTCAAGTACTACTCCAAGCTGTACTCATGCAAGAACATTGTGGTTGATACAGCCCTCAATGCCGTCGAGCTCCTACCAGTAATGGATGAACTGAAGAAAGCCATTGACAGCATTGCAGTAGGAAAGGCCAAAGGCCAGGATGGTTTACCACCAGAGGTAATCAAGTGTGCCATGACACCCTCCTGGAACCCCTATATGAGCTATTGTGCCTGTGCTGGAGGGAGGAAGAGGTTCCACAGGATATGCGCAATGCTAACATAGTAACCTTGTGTAAGAACAAAGGAGACAGAAGCGACTGCAACAATTACTGTGGAATCTCCCTCCTAAGCATCACTGGTAAACTGTTCACTTGCGTCATCCTCGGCAGACTCCAGAAGATTGCTGAGAGGGTGTATACCGAATCACAGTGCGGATTCCGCGCAGAGAGATCTACCATTGACATGGTCTTCTCTCTGAGGCAGCTGCAGGAGAAATGCAGGGAGCAGAGGAAGCCACTCTATATTGCCTTCATCGACCTGACCAAGGCCTTTGACTTGGTCAGCAGGGGTGGACTGTTCAAACTGCTCCACAAGATAGGCTGTTCACCACGGTTACTCAAGATAATCCAGTGTTTCCACGAAGACATGAGAGGAACCATCCAATATGACGGCACATTATTGGATGTTTTCAGCATCAGGAGCGGCATCAAACAAGGACGCATCCTTGCTCTGACATTGTTAGGGATCTTCTTCGCACTCCTCCTGAAGCATGCCTTTGGATCTTCACCAGAGGGCATCTTGCTGCACACGAGATCTGATGGGAAATTATTTGTTTAATCTTGCAAGGCGGAAAGCTAAATCTAAGGTGCGGGAAGTCCTTATCAGAGATATGCTGTTCACAGGTGACGCTGCTGTAGTGTCACACACAGAAGACCAGCTTCAGAAACTGCTGGATCAGTTCTCCAAATCATGCAAGGACTTCGGGCTTTCCACCAGCCTAAAGAAGACAAACGTACTTGGTCAAGATGTTGCTGACCCTCCATCAATCAGCATTGACAACTATACATTAAAGGTCGTCCACAAGTTTGTTTACCTCGGGTCCACCATCACTGACACCCTGTCATTGGAGACCGAGCTAAATAGGAGGATCGGAAAAGCAGCCACAACTTTGTGCAGACTCAGCAAGAGAGTGTGGAATAACATCAAGTTGTACACCCACACCAAAATGCAAGTCTACAGAGCCTGCATCCTCAGCACCCTCCTTTACGGCAGCGAGTCTTGGACCCTGTACGCCCGCCAGGAAAAGAGGCTGAACGTCTTCCACTTATGCTGCCTCAGGCGCATCCTTGGAATATCATGGAAGGACAGAGTGACCAACACCGCTGTCCTTGAGCAATCTGGAATCCCAACCATGCACACCCTCCTCAGGCAGCGGCAGCTCCGCTGGCTTGGCCACGTCAACAGGATGAATGATGGAAGGATCCCAAAAGACATCCTGTATGGCGAGCTAGCCTCTGGCAAAAGACCTCCTGGACACCCCCAATTGTGCTACAGAGATGTGTGCAAGAGGGACCTCAGGGAGGTAGATATCGAGCCGGACAGCTGGGAGGAGCTGGCAGACGATCGCAGCAGATGGAGGCAGGAACTACACAAGGGCCTTCAGAAGGGTGAGATGAGGATCAGCCAACTAGCAAAGGAGAAGTAAGCCCACAGAAAGCACAGTAAGGACCTGCCAGACACCCATTACACATGCAACAGTTGCAGCAAGGACTGTCACTCTCGTGTGGGCCTTCACAGTTATAGCGATGATCCCAAATGGAACTACGAAGGGCACGATCCATAGTCTACGTAGTCTGAAGGGTGCCTACTACTACTACTATGCCAGCACCACTCCCTCAGGTGCCCTGCCAGCTGGATGGGTATTGCTAGGAAAAAACTTCTGGTGACACATTAATGCTGCGCACACACCTGTATGGAATGGACATGAGCAATACATCGCAAAGAACAGTTGCAATGGTAAATAACTGTTTGTTGCCTTTCTAGACTGAGAGGCTTCATCTTATAACCTGTCTTTCAGTTACTCCTTCCTTTCAGCCCCTTTGTAGCATGCTAGTTTCTCCTCCTCTTCTGGAACTGTGCACTGTCTGCCATGGAGGAGCCTCATCACTTAAACATATACAAACCAATGTATGCTTCTCATAGAGCAGATTCTGCTCAGTCCTCCTTAGACTAATTCATCAATGCTAGGAAGTAATTGCAGTTAAATCCGTCTAATGCTTCGGTGTCGCTTCCTGCACTGATGGTATGGGTTGTGCCATCATGGTAAGTAGTCCACTTCTTTGAGAGGTAGTAGCTAGGTCGAAAGCAGAATTGCTCCATTGATCTACCACTGTCTACGCTGGTGGGTTGGGCTGACATGGGTATGTCTCTCAATGGTGTGGATTTTTACTATGCAGATGTAAATTCCCACGGGCAGACCAGCTGTCCATGCCAGTTTGTGGGTGGTCAGACCTAGTATTCAGAGCTAGACTCTGCAGCCCCAAGACAGGTGTCAGCTGGATCAAGATACTGGGAGGTTAGCAAATTAGAGATCAGGATTCTGAGTAAGGGTGGGTCAGGATTCTAGAAAGTCAGAAGCAGAAGAAAGAATTACAGATCAGGTACCAGGAGTCACACTGGGTCAGGATGTGGGAGTGGGAGCAGGAAGCATGCAGTCTGAAACAAGGAGGAATTCAAACAGTTTCCTGGTCCTAATGCAGGCTTAAGTAGGGCCAGCAGAACAATCAATTGCTCTGGGACTCCTCCATTGCAATGCCAGGGAGATTTGCAGGGCTTTTATAGTAAGGAATCTGGTGCAGGCACAAACCTGGCAAGAAACTACAAAGGTCTCTACTGTGGGATACGTTTGTGACCACCAGAAGAAACCCAGTTGCTGGATTTTATAACTCTTAATCCTGGCAAGGTGGAGTCATGGCACTGATGATGATCCTGGACATTCACAGGTTCTTGGGGAGCATGGAGTCTTTCTCTCACAAATGTGATCCCCTGCCAGGTGTCAGGTAGTTTGCACTTGACAGTGGCCAACTTTTCAGGTAGAATTACAGAGACAGCAGCAGAGTGGATGAGTGCAAGCAGGTCTTGGCAGCGAGTTGCATTAAGACTGAAAATGTGAGCTGGTTCCAGCCTGGGGCCTGGTGAGTCATTGCCGTATCTTTGGGACAAAGCATCTTGCTGTTCCTGGTTCCAGAGTGATAGGAAAAGATAAAGTTAAATTGGGAGAAGAATAGTGCCAGTCAGAGCTGTGGTTGATTCAGGGTCTTGGCCCTGGCCAGGTACTCACAGAATAATAGATAGAATTCTAGAGCTGGAAGGGACCCCAGGAGGTCATGGAGTCCAGCTCCCCACCCAAAGCAGGATCAATCCCAACTAAATCATCCCAACCATGACTACGTCAAGCCAGGATTTAAAAACCTCTAGGGATGGAGATTCCACCACCAAATGACATGCGCCTTCCATATAGCGTCATGATTTTTTGAAGCCAGTCTTAATTGCCAGGAGCTCCTTGCCCAAGGTTTCCTAATTTCACTCAGCTGGTTTAAGCTTCCTTGAATAGTACACAATGTGAGGAGTATTTGCCTGGGTCCATGAGTTTGGGAGAGAACTGCTCCGATCACTGTATTGGAGTCATCTGCTTCCAGAATGAAAGCTTTTGCCATGTTGGGGAAGGTCAGTACTGGAGCAGTGAGGAAGGCAATCTTCAATTCAGAGCTACATGCTAGGACTTGGGTAAGCAGTGAAATGTTTTGTTTTTTTTCAAAGTAGGGTAGTCAGCGGCTGGGCTTGGTTCAAAAAAATGGAACCTGCAATAGAAGTTTGTGAAGCCTAAACTACACTGAAAGTCGCACACATTGTGAGGACTGCCCAGTCATAGACAACCTGGACCTTGTCTTTATCCATCTTGGTTCCTTCTAAGAGCAGGATGAATCCCATCTACTTAGCTGAGGTCTGATCAAATGATCCCTTCTCCAAGTTAGAGTAGAGACTGTGTTGCAGCCTCTCCAGGACTGTCTGGACATGAGTGGTATGTTGGTCCAGATCATCTGAGAAGATCAGTGTGTCATCTATGTGCAGTGAACTAGCCTGGTAGGTTTCAGGGCACATTGTTAATAAATTTCTGGAACATGGCTAGCATGTCAGTCTGAATGGCATAACTAAATATTCAAATGGCCATGGCCATTCTGAAAGGCAGTCTTCCATTCATCCCACTCTTGCATACAGAGGAGATTGTAAGCACCCTGGAGATTCAGTTACATGAATGTACCATCTGCCCCCATGTGTCCAGTAATGCAGAGATCAGAGATAGCAGTAATGATTCCACATTGTTAATCCCTTTTAGGGTTTGGTAATCAATGCAGAGGTGGAGGCTGCCATCCTTCCTTTTTATGAAAAGGGCCAGGGCACTGGCCAGTGAAAATGGTTTGTGGATGAGCCACCTTAAGCCAGGTTCCTTTAGAGATATTCAGTTCGGGTTCTGACATTGTTTATATCCACTCAAATGACAACTTTGCTCTCAGGCTGAAGTTCTATGGGCAGTCATGGTAGGGGAGGTTTCCTGCATTCATCTAAAAAATGCCAGCGTAGTTACAGTACCTGTGTGGAAGCTTCATTGTTTCCCTACTTGGTGCTTCCATGTAGGCAACTATGCCTACTTGAGCCTTCTTGGGTCTGGGTACAATGTTTGCTGGTCGCAGGCTCTACTATCTGCAGAGGTTTGGTAGGAAGGTGAAATTCTGTTCTCACCAGTGAATAAGAGGATCATGAATGTTCAGTCAGGACATGCCAAGGATTGGGGCAATGCAGGGAATGAATCATCCCATCCTGTGTTATTTCTGTGTCCCTGCATAATGGACTCCAGCGGACAGTCTCCCATCAGCAGGCCAATTGCCAGGGCCACCTTAATTTGGTCAGAGGCCTGGATCTGGGGACGTAGCAGAAGCAGGCTCCTGAAGCCCCAGAGCCACTGGAGGTATCCGTCAAACCAGTAGGACAACAGTACCATAGGCCCCTGCTGGGGCAGGGCATTCTGCTCTGTGTGCACAGCATAGTATTCTCAGCTCTGAGCTGCCTTGCTTGTTCCTGCAGCCGCTGGTTATCCCAGGTGAGCTGCACAACTTGGGCCTTCCATGCTTGATTATCGCATGGAGACAGGGCACATCTGAATCAGTCTGGTGCATCTAGTGGCTGCAGCAGTGCTTCTGGGTCCAACCTATTCGCACCAAGCTATGTTCCTCAAGGGAACTGTGGTCCAAACAAGCTGTCACTGCTGGTTGCTTGCAGAAGACCTGGAAGTCAGATCCAGAGTCCATGGTCACAAGACAGGAGCTGGTTAGGTCAGGATACCAGGGGTCAGAAGCAGAGACAAACTGAAGGTCAGAATCACAAATTGAGGCTGGGCCAGGATGCCGGGAACTCAAGCCACGGGAGTGGACGCTGCAGGCTGTAGTTTAAAGCAGTGTGGAACCCGGTTATTTGCACAGCTCCTGTTCCTGCCGTTGCTAGCTTAAGTAAGGCCAGTGAGCTAGTCAGCTGCTCTGGGACCCCTCCACCTGTAGGACCTCCAGGGCACACCCTCACACTGGGCTGGGCTTCACCACTCCCTGGTAAACAAACATCAGCGGGTCATGATACCAGTCTTCAGCTATGCTGGGTACGCAGGACTAACAAGAGGTAAATGCAGCAGTAAAACGTCTTTGTTGCTACAACCAATAGACCTGATAGGAACAGATCTGTGGAGTATTACTGCGCCGTTGTCACGGTCGCTCTGAAAGTGGAACTATGCTTTTCAGAGTGGCGGGTGGTCTCCCGTAGAAATATAAATGTGCAAGGTGCTCATGAAATTACCCCATAACCAAATTTACATCAGGCCTAGCTTCATCAATATCGGTCAATAGTCACTTGTCAGTATTCCAGCCGAGTACCTCAGCTGTGACCTACAACTGCCCTGCTATTTTAGTCCTGTTCTTCTGGAGGAGGCCCCAGTTTCAGTTATAGTGGCAGCTTGTTCTGGCCTCTCTCCAGTGCTGTGTAGGTCTTATACAGATTTAAATGGACAGCTGAACTGTCTTGTTTTTTCTGTGACTGATACTCCTGAGAGAAGTCATATGTTAGGTTGCACAGTGCGCACCTGGGTAGGTACGAAGCAGCAGGTGACCCATTTGTGTGAGAATCTTGAAGAAATGGGGCCTGGGATCCTGGCATTTAGATACATCCACCAGAGTGTTTGCTTTTCCTCTCAGTGTTTCTAAAATGAGTGTATTCCTTCTTCTTACAGACAATTTTAGGTACACATGTGACATTTGTGGGAAAAAATATAAATACTACAGCTGTTTCCAAGAGCACAGAGACCTGCATGCGGTGGATGGTGAGTACTGTTTCAGCACCTTGTCAAATTGGGCTGGGAGTTAGTGATTATTTTATGTGGGGGTTAGACAAACTGTGATTCATGAGCAAAATGCTGCCATTGGGTCTTACAATGCAGACAGCCACACTCACTCTTAACACGAAGCCCAAAGAAATCAGGTCCTAATCTGCTCTGCTTCGACGTGTTTGTGTCGAGATAGCTTCCTCGCACTAGGCCCTGCAGTCTCAGCAAGCCATGTCTTCATATCAAAGTTGAGTATTACCACAGATTTGTTAGAACTGTGGACCTCCAGCTAAATTGCCTGTCTAGCCCTTAGTTAGGCGAGGTTTGGCTGGCTCTCGTTTCTGGCTGCAGAGGACTCAATGTTAGCATGATTCCGCAGGTAGACTTGCCACCCAACACAATTCTGAACAGTGGCTGAGCCCATGGACTTCAAAGGAGGCTAATGTTCCCTCTAATGTTTCCATCCATGTGCAGAATCAGTTATGTGCACTGGGGCACATGTTGCCAGCTCTGGGCACTGGGAGCACTTTTCTAATCATCTGGGCGGCATTTAAATCTCTCCTGGAGGAGACATGAGCAAATCTTTTACACTAATACTTTTTCCACTGAAAAATTGAGATTTTCAGGTCCAAAATATACTTTGAAAATTTGTGTCAATTTTGACAAATTAATTGGTTGAAAAAAGTCTCTTTTGGGAACATTGGAATGATTTGTTTTGATATTTTCTGAAAAGAAGCTTTATTTTTTTGGTGATATTTATGAATATACGCAGGGTGTCTGAGTTAGTCTGTATTTTCACAAATAACAAGTAGTCCCCTCTCGTCTTAGAGTCACAATGGTGCCAAAGGACTGCTTGGTATTTATAAATGGAGTGAGGGAAGGTCTACTTGTGCCTAATAGCCCAGTGGCTAGGGCACTCGCATGGGTTGTGGGAGACCTGAGTTTAAGTCCTTGCTCCAGAGCTGGGATTATTTGTACAAAAACCTGGCCTGGAGCAGTGATTTTAACCTGGGGTTCCTACATCCCAGAGGCGTGTCCTCACTGCTGGGCTGTTCGCCTCAATTTAGTGACTGGTGCCTAAAACCAAAATGTTCTGTGTCTCATTTAATTGAAATTATTTTTTTTTCTGACATTTTAATTTCTGGAGAATTTCATCAGGATTCCTTTCAGTCCCAAAATGATTTTGTTCCAGAAATACCAGTGAATTGAAAAAGTCAGGTATTCTGCTTTATAGGACTGTTTACCAGTGTTAACATTTTGAATTGTGTTACTGTGAATAGTGGTGGCCTAGAAAACTGGCAGCAGTTTCACTTCAATATCAAGGATTTTTTTTTACATTATTGTTACGTTTTTGCTGCCATCTTTACCCTAACCAAGCTCCTTTTAGTCCTCACGGCAGAAAAAATCCCTGCAGCTGAATGAGTCGAAAGAACTGTCAGTGCTGCACTTTGCTTAGTTGGGAAGGTGCAGCAGGTAATGTCCATGTGGCAGGCAGCTGCAGATGTAGCTGGTCACTTGTGGCTGGTATAGCCCCAACGGGTTTCACAAGAAAGCTTCTCAAAATAAGTAGCTGTTTTCTGATTGGAATTTTGGAACCCTGAGAATAGCTCTGAGCTCAGTTGGCATCCCCCAGCACGCTGTAATGGTACTGAAATTTCAGTCTCTTATGTGGGATCATTGACATTAATCCTGGGAATGAAAGACAGTCTAAAGACAGCTCCTACTTGGAATGTGTTGTCGTTACTTTGGTTCAAAGATAATAAGAAAGGTGTAGCTTTTTAAATGGCTGCCACTTGCATTTCTCTTAAGATACTGGTTTGCTTGGGTGCTTCTGAGTGGTTGGTTGTGGTTCAGTAGACACGGGTGTGAGGTAGGAGACACTGTGCTCTAACAAAGGCCTTGAGGATCTATGTACACTAGGGCTGGGCATGCTCAGGTGTTTCCTGTGTGAATGCTGCCTGGGAGATGAGCGAGTGGGAGAAGGGAGCCTGGCTTAATCTGTGGTACTGAGCTACACTGACCTGTGGATGAAATACCAGAGTAAAACAAGGCCATTTAAGAGGATTTAATTTCTGTTTTGTTTCTCCCCCTCCCCTTCTTCTATTCTGTGTTAGTTTTTAGTGTGGAAGGGGCCCCAGAAAACCGGGCAGGTAAGCAGAGATCCTTTGCGTGCTTCATTTCACAAGCATTTACAAGCATTCAGTAGTTCCCAGGCACAGTAAGCCCAGTGGCACACTCACAGGAGCCAATGACATTTTGTCCTTGACTTCAGTGGGAGCCAGCTCAGTCTCTCAGTGCGTGGCAATGTTATGTACAGCCAGTAGTGTGCTGCCCAGCCCTATTAGATATCAGGCTTTTGTTGCATATAAATTTAATCTCGACTTCTGAAAATCAGAGAAACAAACAATAAGCATTTTAGTTGTTTCTATGGCAAAAATTAAATTACTTTATAAAATGGTTTGGATTCCGATTTGCTATTAGTTGTGCCGTTAAATGGCAACATATCCTCACTGGTCAGTGAACATAAGAATGGCCAAAATGGGTCGGAACAAAGGTTCATCTAACTCAGTGTTTGCAGGTCCACTCAGAATGTGTACTGTCTTACTACACCCACTTGCAAACAAGTAAAATGTTTAGTTTCTGGGGGAGGGGTGCAGTGAAAGACAGAAATTTGTACTCTCTTTCTCTGATTTTTTTTTATTTTCAAATCGTGTTATTGGGCTAGAAGGGGTTAATAGCTGGGTGAACATGAGGAATGTGGGGTAATAAGTTAGAGGGACTGAAAGCAGGAAGTTTGAACAATGTGATTTGGAATCCTGTGTCAGATAAAAATGTAGCTGCATGCAGCAGAGCATTCAATGCCATGTAACTGTCCAGAAAACCTGGGAGTTGTCAGCTTTCTGCTGCTTTTGTTCTTTTGCAGACCCTTATGACCAGACAGTCATAGCGGCAGATGAAGTGAAAGAGGAGGAGCCAGAACCATTTCAGAAGATTGGTCCAAGTATGCTTTGTAATGCAGATTGGGGGGGGCATTAAACATAGCATAAGGCTTTAAACCTGGCATTTGCTAAGGTTCCTTCTTGATGACATGGGAGATCAATACTCATCTATGAAGATGTTGGATTTAAGTTGTTGCAGAATGCACTTCATTCTTAATGGACAGGAAACTCAACAGCCAAGAGAACTGGGAAATGTGTTTTAAACATCTACAGAAGTTCCCATGTTTACGTGTTTAAGTGTCCACAAAACTGAGTTTGTCCTTAATGCCAATCCCACTCTTGTATGGATGTTACTAAGTACAGTATGGCATTCTCTGCTGAGAGCGTGGCATGGAAGAGTGCATTTGCCTTTCACCGTGGCGGCATGTGTTCAAATCTGGGATTAGGTCACAGCAGGAAGGAAGTGTGGGATCACAGCTGCAGGTGTGGGGTTTGAGGTACATTGGCAGAGCTAACTGGAGGGCTGGTGCACTTTGCACACTGTCTGCTTGTTGGCTGGACAAAGCAATGTAGGTAAAACAAAGAATATGTCAACACTTGCCAGTAGATCAATACTGCTGCTGCAATCAGTGCAGTGACTATCGATATACTGGGTCTGGTGAAGACACTAACTCAATTATGTCCACCTCACTGAGGAAGGGAAGTTGATGGGAGACACTCTCCCATCAACACAGTGAAGTCAAGACACCACGGTAACTGGATCTAAATTTGTCAATTCCAGTGACTCTGTTTATGCAGCTGAAGTTGCATAATTTAGATTGGTCTCCCCCCATTGTGTAGTGTAAACCATGCCAAATGACCCACCTTTGACCAGACTTCATGCTGAACTTTTAAAATCTGAAAGTGGTGGGTTACCTTGGTATTTTTTGGTGGTTGCTGTTCTGCACTGGCCTGATCTCCGTGGATGTGGTTGGAAGGCACAGTGCTAAACTACAGAGACATATCTGTGCTATTTGCAGCACCAACAGCCAAAGCAAGTGCCACAGGTCTTGCAAGAAATCCTTTTCTCCTGAGATTTCCAGACCAAATTTACAGTTCCAATAAGATCTGGAAATATGAATCCAAACTTACACTTCTGTGTGCCTATTTGAATGCTCCATGGTTCGTTCATCATTAAATGTAAGTAGCCATTGCCTCTGCATATGGAGAGGCAGCACGGCCCACTGGTTTTTGCATGGGACTGGGAGTCAGGAGCCTGGGATTCACTCTCTTGTCTTCCATCAGATTCACTGAATAAGTTTTGGCAGCTCACTTAATCTGTGAGCATCTGCTGTTCTATTTAGATCTAGTGGGACAGTTGTACTGAGTCGGCCACTGCAGCATCTGAGGTTTAATTTTCCCGTCTGTCGGAGAAGAAGGTTGCAGGATGCGGGTGCAGATGACAGTGCTACACCTCCCCTTTGTGAAAGTGGTTCTCGGTGCTTGCTTGAGGAACCCCCTGTCAGAATGAGTCATGCTATTTCTTTTTATGAAACACCAAGCTCACCCAAAAAAGGAGAGGAAGAAAGTAATAGTGTGAGGAAATGTTGGGTTCCCTTTCTCATGGAGTCTTTGTTTCATCTTCACAGAAACTGGCAATTATACGTGTGAATTCTGTGGCAAGCAGTACAAATATTACACTCCCTACCAGGAACACGTGGCGCTCCATGCACCTATTAGTGAGTATCCTGCTGGAGTTCTGTTTCATTACAGAGCATGATTTACTATGGTTGGTCATTGACTTTAGGGGCATACTGGACAGAAGTTGCTCCAATGGATTTTTCTATTGCACTTCATGTGCATATGGCTCTTAGGCAGCTGAAAGTATGCTGACCAGAGCCTTGTGCAGGAGAGACGAAGCCATTTCTCAAAGGGATGTTGCTAAAGTTAGTAAGACCCCTGATATGACTGACCTCCCTCTGCAAAAGCAAAGCAATTTTTGGTGTCCATTTTTTCAAACAACACGCATCAGTACTTTGGTTTTCTACACACAAGCACACTCCTATGCAAATTACTGCCTGCCCTCTCAAGCAACCGTACAGTGACAAGCCAGTGTCCACACCCAAGCTCTTCTAAGCTACGCAAAATAACAAAGGAGTATGCATGCTGTGGGGGAACGGTTTTTCTCCCAAGCCTCCAAGAAAGTGTTACAGACAGTAAGTTTAAAACAGTTTTTGAAGTTATGAAAATGATTTGGGCAGTTTGCTGATAAATCACAGGGTCATTAAATGTTTGTGCCAGGGATGTGCTGCAGCACCACTTGAAAACATACTACAGACACTGAAATTTGGCCTTCAAAGGACAGAACTATCAGATAAAGGAAAAGTCATGAGAAACAGTTATATATAGCTCATGTGTAAACTCCTAGTCAGAGAGTCCAGGGAAATGTTAACTACATTGGTTCTGGCAGAGTTTGGGGGCTGGTTCGGACACTTCTACTTTCATCCGTGTGCTCTTGTCCCAGTTTTTCCCATGAACCTTATTATAATGGCTAGGAGCCAATGTGAGGGCTGTTATGGTCTCCTCTTGTCCACACAGCAGCATAGTGACTATCACTGGAGGATGGATGGGCATTGCTCTGGTATGAGCTTATGATTAACTGCTCACCCACAGCCAGCAGGGGGAGCCCACACCATGTTTCTTCAATAGCTCAGCAAAACTGTGGTTACTAAAATTAAGTTTTGAGATGTCATTGATTTTAATTACTGGAGTGGAATTACATTTTATTCACGATAGAGAAGTAAACTGGGGGTGCTGCCCATTAAATTTCTGTCCTTTTAAGGAGGGCCAAATGATTCTGGCTCTTTAACATCTTGGCAGTTTCCTTTCAAATTTTCTGGAGTGTTAAGATTATTTCCAGGATAGCGTTGCATGGTAGGGAAGCACAGGTCATCTCTGTTACCCACTTTCACAGAGTAAATGTTCTAAGGCCTTATCTACACTAGGAAACTGGCCCACTGTTCCCAGATGTCCTCAGTAATTGGTCTCCCTGTCCCTGAAACCCCTCAGCTGGACTAGGAAATTGTTTTAACCACAGGTGTAGGTGGCATTAGAGGAGACCTATCACTAGTGCTTATCTTCACTATGTGATGGTTACAACACAGATGGATCCTTGGATAGCCAAGGCTCTGGACTCTCCAGTCAGATGCTCTGCACAGTAACTAAGGGAAGTCAATACCTGTTTAAATAGACAGTTGTGCTGTGCAGCTAGCATGGAGTTAACTCACCTAGTAGAGACTCTTACCTTTCCCTGATGTGCCAGTATAAAGGTGTTCTCTCCATTCTTCCTGGTAATAATAATGCAGCTGCTGGTCATAGCTCAGATTGCCTAGGGGGTTGAGAAAAACAAGGTTATAATTACCATGGAGGTTCTGATGGCATCTGCTGGATGACCCACCAGAAATTTTCCCCTCACTATCCATGTAGAACATTTTGGATTTTCAGTTCAATGTATGACAGAAATTTACAAGACAAACAAGACAGATGCATTTGGGTCAATGGAATCCAAGATTCTGAGTCTCTCGTGGCTTTAAAAAAAATCTCATGATTTAGGATGTGCTGGGGGGTGGAAGTTGAATGGGTAGAGAGAAGGTGGAATTTAACCCATTTCACTGAAAGCCAGGAGAGCTGCTGAGTTAAACTCTGGGCTGCATGGAGGCCAAGGAGTCGGGAGCTCTCATAAGCAGGGTGATATCGTTATGGGAGAGGCCCTGTATTCTGTGGTGGTCTCTGACTTTTGGAAGAAAAGGAACAGTTTCCAGAATTTATTTTAGAGGCATTGTTGCAGCATGGCTTCTGCTGCTGTGTTGGCAAAGGAGAAGGCAGGGAAGCAGTACTGGCAGAAAGGTAGCTGTCCTTGTTCCTCACCTCTTGTTAGGTGGGAGGATGGTAGCGTAAATGGTTTCAAACTATGTTGCGTAAGTAGTTTTAATGAATTTTAAAAAGCATTTTAAATTAGTCACCTGCTACTTCAAGGTTTTTTTTAAACTGCATTCTTGATTCCCCACCCACCCCTTTTATCTTTCATGCCCAGACTTTTCAGATAATTTACTATGACAAAAACTCTGACAATTCATTTGACAAAGGGAAGTTTGGCCCACAAAAGCTTATACCCAACTAAATCTGTTAGTCTGTAATGTGCCACAGGACTCCTCACTGTTTGAGTTGCTACAGACTAACACAGCTATCCCTCTGATACTTCACTATGACCAACCACTGGCCCTAGTAATTAAATAGAGCTGGACTGGTCAGTAAAGCAGGCCAGCTGTTGGGGTTCTCCCTGGCCTCCCACAGCATCATAAGTTCTTCAGTCTCCAAAGTCCCTGTGAGGTAACCTTGAACACTTCAGTTCTAATTCAGTGAGTAACAATCAATCCATTTGCAAGTTGAAGCATTAAAGGCAAGTTTATCCTTGTCCCAGCTTGTGGTAAATAATGAGTTATCCCACCAGACTTGCCCAGACAAGCTAGAACAGGGCCAGGAAAGGACAGCTCCAGCCATAACACTCAGATTTTCTGTGTCTCTTTGCTTGAGTTCAGCTTCCCTTCTGTTGTTTCTCTCTTTCTTCTCTGATGCTATTTGAAAACAATGCCAAAAAGGACGAGATGAGTGCTCCCTTCTGTACTAGCGTTCAGTGCAACAGCGGGTCCGTGCAGCCCCTGATCTGTCACCGATTTCTGTACAGATTGGAGACGTGCTCTCAAGAAGGAGGCAGCAGTTGCAGTGAGTGTGGATCATTGCCAGAAAGTCTTAAAGCAAAGATGCCTCAGTAGAATGCACAGCCGTGCTGTGTGTGGGGAGGAGGGCATTATTTCATCCTGTAGGAGTTGGGGTGGGGTCCATCTATGCTAAATAAATAGGAAGGGGTCCATCTAAATAAATAAATGTGTTGGGGGACCTTTGTATAATACAGTTCAGATCATGGAACATGGCTCTTTCCTTTTCGTAAGTGGTTTTAAACATTTCTCCAGCCATTGCTGAACAACTATTCATGGCTGGCGAAGATTTAGGAACGTGTTGAAAACATGCATGCAGTCCCACCCGTTAAGTTCATTGGATCCGCTAACACACAGCTGAGACTCTGACATAACAAAAACACTCACATTTCATGGCTTGTAATCTCATGAGAGTGGAATCCAGAGCACCACAGATGGGCTAGCAAACTTCATCATTCCTGGTGCAGTGACAGGGTTTGATAAAACCTACATGACTATCTGCCTCCATCTCTTGCATAAAGAAAACCAGATGTAATCAGGGAAACCACTAACGGTTTCTTTAAGGCCATGCCCACTGTGCCCTTTAAAAGGGAGCCGTTAGTAGTCCTTGTTAGTAGTGGGACTACCTTCTGTCCACAGACTTGTACCAGCTAAGAGGACAAGGGTGTAGGTCTCATGAGGTTGGATACCCCTCTCTTTAAGCTTCTTCCAGCTCAGTGAGCAATACACAGTGAAACCCCATCTTGCAGTCTGTTACTACCCTGGCACCATGCAGGGTGTTTTAGGGGCTTTTTCCTGGTAGGTAGAAAACTTGATAGCTGTGAGCACAGATTATTTTAAGTGGATGGTCAGTTTCTCAGTGGCAGTAATGTCAGCTCAGTGTATTCAGCTCCAGGCCCGTGGAAGCAGTTACCTTCTACCACAGTCTTCTAAGTAAAGATAGTTCTGAAGAGACATCCCAGATTCCTTGCAGAGAGCATGGCAAGATTCTATCTCAATCAGTCAATCACCTCTCCAGCCTTTATAACCACAACCATTCCCTCATCCTCGCAAGATCTTCCTTCAGAAACTTGATGTGGAAGTATGTGTAGTCTTTTCCCTGGAGTGGACTAAAGTACTTAGATGTTCTCCCCTTCCTCCATCTTTTGTTTTCATGTGACACTAAGTAGATTCATCAGATTGTTAACATGGCAGCCTGGCTGTGTCTTTTACGGATGCCATCTAGCAGCTGTAGAACTTGAAGCTCAGGTCCCTGCGTACCAGACAACTCTGCTTTAGCAGAACTTAGAAATTGCCAGATTCGATTCAGCACATGGTCTATTTAGCCTAATCTCCTGCTTGTGGCCAGCACCAGATGCATAAGAGGAAGGTCTAAGAAATCCCAAAGTGAGCAGAGGTGGAGGGCAGGTCATCTCATATTAGATCTGACCCTGGGGTCTCTAATATTAGAGACTGGCTTCATGCTTTATAATGGGGTTCAGGGGGTCCCAAGTTCTGCACCTCATCTGCAGGCAGGAGTGACTCTCACTCAGCAGGAGAGCAGTGGGGTTCTTAACCAACAGGGACACAGTGTCGTACAGAGGAGTCAGTACAGCAGGCAGAGACAGCCAGCCCAATCTATTTTGGGAAGGGGAGGCCCCGAGGGGCACCCCGAGCCAAGGCCTTGCCCCCTCCTTTGTCTCTCTCTCCCCAGCCCAGACTAACTGCTTTCCAACACCCAGTTCCAATTCAAAATCCTCAGGCTCCACCTCCCCCTTTGTCTGCAGTCCAGAGGTGTCACCTGGTCTCCTAGGTTACCGTCAGCAGGAGCCCCACACCCTCTGTGAGCCACATAGTGGGTCTGTCCCATGAAAGCTCATCACCTAATAAATTATTTTATTAGTCTTTAAAGTGCTACATGACTGCTTTTATGTTTTGATACACACACACACACACTTATTTCCCCCGCTACATCACAAGCTTTCAGCACTCTTGTTAACACTGACGATTATATCTCAATTGTCTTGTTATCCATATAAATGTCCAATCTGTCTTTGAACCTTTACCTCAACTATATCAGAGTTGCAGCAGAGCCACTGGTGAGCTCCCATGAACCAGCCCATTCACCTTCAGCAGAAATGTCACCCTGGATTTGTGCAAACCAGAACCATGGGTTTGAGGTACTCATGCACAGGGTGTTCTGCGTGAGATATATGCTTGTTCATAACTTTCAGGTGCCGGCAAAGAGTAAATTGGTGAAGGGAGGGGGCAACTCCATTGGGGGTCTCTAGCCTCTACCAGGTAAGGTCAGTGCAAATGAATCCGTCTCCCAGGTCTGAATGGAGTCTCTATTTGGGGGAGAATTTCTCCTTACTCTGCTCTTGTAATGTTAGCTCACACAGGAGGAGAAAGAATTCTTTCTTCTTTAAGCTGTTGAGCTATAGAGAGCAGCTTGTAACGGGAGATTGGTCCAGTTTACAGAGCCAAGGGCTAGAGCAACCTGATTGCAGCATGAGCCCCACTGAGGGGAAGCAGGCAATTCCCTCCAACAAGCAGAAGGCAGCTGCAGTGAGAGGGAGGATCTTAGGAAGCTGCAGCTCTGCTCTAGGGGTCCTGTGGGGCCATGTCACCATGGAGTTTAGATGGTAAAGCCCAGTGAGCAAGGGGCAGGAAACCAGAACTGCATTTGGGACTGGGCTCCAGAAGCCCAGCAAGTGAGACCTGGAGGGACTGGCTGAGAAACCAGAACGGGATGGAAGAAGAATCCTGGGGGAGGGAGAAAATGCCCAAGCCAAGTGTGGACTTTTCCATTACGATGTTGTATTGGACTGTAGTTTGGGACTCTGGGCTGCTGTAAACCGGCTCTGATATTAAACTTCTCCCAGGGAGGCGTATTGCTAACCAGAGAGAGCCTTTGAGAGTTGATACAGGACCTGGCGTGAGGAAGGTGAGGAGCCCACAGAGTTACCTGGCCAGAAGGCTGTGCTCCATAAGCAGTAACCCTTTTACACAGGTCTTGGCATCAGCTCTACAGCTTTGAGTCACTGCACTGGGTCCCTCGTACCCTCAGCAAACACTAACAAGCTCCGGTTGAGAGGCACAGGGGAGAGAAACTTCCTTCTAATGGCCCTCTCTGGCTGATGCTTGGTACAGTGATGCTTGGCTCCAGGGGCTGTGTCCAAACCTCAGCTAAAATGAGTTGTTGAGAAATTGAGGCAGTTACTGGGTTGCTCCATCCTGTAATAGTCTTTTAAAATCATTTGCGTTTGGACAGGCCCTGATGGGCCAAAGGACTTTCCCAAGACTTTTGGCATTAAGAATTACTGGCAATTCTCCCCACTCACTGCAGCTACCAAAGGGGTTCCCTGTGTGTCAGGTGACACTATGAGAACATAACCCCACTAATACCCAGAACTTGACTCCATCTCACCAGCTCTTTTGACGTGAGATGGCATTCAGAGGACCCCTCCTGACTCAGAGAATGGAAATCTGGTTCACGATTGCCTCCCTGTCCTGCTACCAAACCTTTAAAAAGTAGCCAAATTGGAGGGGAAAGCAAGGCAGACACAAATATCCAAACTCTCAAGGGCATTTAAGGCTCAGGGGTCAAGACTATAAATTCGCCCAGATGTCATGAACAGAGAAGCAAATTAGAAGCTTTGCTCAGAAACTGTTTAATTCAGAGGTAAAATGTAAATGTGCCGCTGTGCCCATCCAAGGCACAGCATGTCCCTGTTCAAACAAATAGAGCCTCTGGATGACCTGGGTGTGTCTCACAGTGCGGGAGGAGAAGCAGGGGGGTTCCTGGCCATTTTGGATTGGTCAAGCAGCAGATAAAGGTATAGAGTAAAACCAATAAGCTTGAAGAATCTGTCCCTTTGGGTGAGTGGGGAAACCCTTTGTATTGTATGGGATTCAGTGGTTCCACAATCTCTGCAGGCCCCTTATAAGGGACTCATGATCATGACTGTTGGGAAGCTCTCCTCCCAGATGGCACAGATTCTGGGAGCTGACTGACTATCCTGGCACTAGTTCTGAGTGTTCATATCCAGAGTTCTCTCGATCTCCACTCTTCGTGGCAGTGAAGACACAGGCGGGCCAATCCGGCAAAAAAACACCGGCTTCCATAATCCGATGTTCCACCCTCCTGCACCGCTCCCCGTCCGGTATCCCACCGGCATCCCAATCCCAGATGTTCCGCGCTCCAAATTCTGGATCCCCAGGAAGCAAGGCCACCACAGGTACCAATTGCCTTTATATCATCAATTTTCTTGACTGCTTAGCACCCTCTCCTCCTCTGGGTTGGCTTTTGCCTTTCACCAGACTCAAAATCCACTGCCATAAAGGCTGGCGCAGAGAAGCAATCGCAGGAAGGAGCTGAGGTGATGGCACTGTAAAGATGATCATTAAAATCAGCAATCATCCACTCCTCCCATCCCAGTTATGACAGATTTATCAATTAAATTAAACTTGATTGAAAAGCATCATACTAACTGCTAGGCACTGCAGAGCCCCTGGTTCAAGCCCTGGTGTCACAAACTGAGGAGAGCTTCCTGAGTGAGCTTTGCTTAGCAGGTTGGTGGGTTTCTAGCCACAAGATGTTGCTTGTGAGGCTCGCCCTGCAGTGGAGTGGGAAGGCGTGCAGAGCTGTATGCCAGATACGCATTCTAAGGGCACATTCATCACCAAAGGGTGATAACATGGGCTCCATCAGTAAAATCAGCAGTGCAATTATGTTGCAGACATGCAAGAAGAATCAAGTTTTATTGTCTGTCTTTCATTCCTGCCCACTGTTCTAAATAAGATGGGAATAAGAAACATTGTGATTTTTTTTAACAGGTCTGAGGTATAGGGTTCACATTTCCATATGTCAGTGAAGCATTCTCTTACATCTCTGGGACTGGCAGATGTTTGGATAACTGGCTTTCTATGTTATAGTACTGGGTATGGCTAGTTAACCAGCCTCTTAAATCTGGGTCAGGCAAATGTCTCTTTAAATCTCCCCTGAACCATTTGGCATGGGCAGATGCTGAGAATATGCTGTGTTGGGTGAGACCTCTGCGTTCCAGTATTCCAAGCAAGAACTGCACCGAGGTTATTTGTGTTAGGTGACACACACATCTACTTCTACCCCAAAATTGCAATTAGTGGCCAGTGTTCTGAGACAAGCAGCCACTCGTGGACCCTGACAGTCCGTATTGCAGTCGCCATTCACTTCTTTGAAAATGTCACTGAGATCCATTTATATGATCTAATTTAGGAGTGCAAGTTGAAGAGACTTTTTTTCTTTACGTAAACTTGTGAGCACTTCATCCAGTTTTCATGTTTATTACAAAAGCAAAAAGAGCCTAATTAGGAGCTTCGGTGGTCAGAGGCCAAACTCTTCCAGGCAGTAGCTGGGCAGTATTTTTGGAAAGAGATTCTTCCCTTTTCTATTCAAAAAACATGTCAATAAGTTGGATAAACAGAACAAACCTTTCTCTCTCTCTCTCTCTCTCTCTCTCTCGGGAGAGACATAACATGAAGCCTGAGACTTGCAGCTTGAGCCCAGAAAAAATAATTTAAAAGCTTGGGTTTATCTTGTCCATTGGGTTGCTTCAGTGGAACAGTTCATGGTATATTTCCAGCCAGCCTCTTATCCTAAGAAAATTTTACTGGCTGCTGGGACTCGTAGCACAAGTACATTGGCCAAAAACTTTATCCAGGCAGATCATCTCCTGAAGCAACACTTCTCTAATGCCCCAGTTATTCAAATAACTTCCCAAATGGCTCAGGATGGGACCCAGTGGCTGGGGAAACCAATATGATCCTTGTGGAACCTCCAAAAGGGTGGGATTTTCCACAGACACAGACCCGTGGAACCTGTGTAGTTTTCTGACGTTGACTCCAAGTTCAGGATTTGGTTGATATTTTGCTTTGGATGCAAAAAGTTTCACTATGAAGAAGCAGATCTAATGTGTGGGGAAAACTGCATTTGCTGATGTGGAAAAAAAGCCCACAGAGTCCAAGGAGAAATATTGGACCAGTTCATTCTCTTGTTGTCAATCTGGCAAAACAAAGAAAAGAGAGAGAAAAAACAAGCCCCGGGAAATCTATTTTTTCATTCACCTCCAGAGGCCTCTCATTCATTTTCACTTGTAACTTAAGCAAGGATTTGATCCTAGGTAGTTACAGGTAAAGGTTACCTCATAAAAAAATCTCGTTGTCCTACTATGCTACCTAACAAAGTCCTGGCATTCCTTCCAGTTATTTATTGATTTCTGGATTTAACTAGTCCTAGTAATAATTACTTAACTACTGAACTGACTATAAAGCAACATTGTCCTATTCTCCCTTATTTTAAAAATTGGTACTGGGGACATCAGGGGCTTAACATCAATTCAGCATTGTACCCTCTTAGCCAGTCAATAGCCACCTGTCTCCAGTGGCAATTGACTGACCCACATTGCTGAACCGGCAGCCACATGCAATCTGGATCTCCTGCAGCTGGAATAAAAGAGAAAGTCCTTTGCCACAACCACAGCTCAGCAAAAGACAGAGATGATATTTCTGCTAACTTCTGTCTGTTTATTAAAATGTCAGAGGTTAATTTTGATGCCTCCGCTTCCCTGAGATCTGATATCAGTATTAAAGGGAATTTTCTGACCCCATCAACCCTGAATTTCAGGTCTCTTTCCTCACTTCACCTGGAAAGTTCCCTGACCACAAAATCCATTTCAGCCCCTAAAGAAATTACAGCAGAGCCTTTTTCATTCACACTGAAAACCGAGCAGTTGAAAGTTGCAAATTCTGTGCAGTAGGATATGAACAAACACAAAAAAGCAAGAATAATGCATCCAGGCAGTGAGCGGTCTCATTGATTTGGCAAATGTAGTTCATCTTTAAATATTTGTGATTGGTCCTTCATAGCTGGGGCAGTGTATTTACTGCTATGCTCTTATAAAAACAAAGATATATTCAGGAGATGAGACCTCGCTCAAATGTATGCTCAGAAACTGCAGGATGTATACGTTAGCAATGTTCTGCTGTACATTAAGGCTGTAGGGTTCATAATCATTGCTGTAGGATACCGTCACATGCTTTTAGAGCTAGTTCTTTCCTATAGTGTGTGCTGAATTCCTTTGGAGATTGCCACTGGAGCATTGGGTTAGATGTCCAGAAGAGATGAATGGCTAGGAATGCGACTGCCAGCTGACAAGGCAGTGCAGGGGATCAGAGGCTGGATCCATTCTGGGGGCTGGAGGGGGTGTTATTGTGGAATGAATGTGTTCACTTTATGGATATAGATGGAAGGAAAAACTTGCATTGTTTCTAGTTATCCCCTAAGGTGGTCTCATGAGTCTTTACTGATGTGCTTCCAAAGAATCCGTCAGTCCTCCACTGGGAAGACAGCTGTAGCTTGTTGGGAGAATTTTAAGACTATGACGCCAGTTATTCATTACAATGCCAGAAAGAGAGCAGGCATAGTTGCTTGATGGGTGATTCTCCATACTGCCATGGTGAGGGCCTCCATTCATCCCCAGGCCTTGTCATCTACTCCATAGGCTGTGAGAGCAACTCATTCCCTTGAGAGGGTACAGATAAAAGGGAATGCTTCACTTCACTCTGCTATAACCTCTTTGGACCATTCAGGAACGGTGTTCATAGGCTCCATAGGAGTTCCATCCAGGCCTCCTCTGCCAGAAGGCAATGTGAAAGTTATCTGCCTGTTTTCCCTTCAGAGAATCTGTCCCACTGCCTTAGATTAGACCCTTCTGCTTTGTTGAGGGTCTGAGGTTGCATGTCACAAGGGCAGACATCTCCTCCCCTCCAAGCAATCCTGGATCCAGTACTGATCACTCACCATCACCCTTTGTTCTCCACCTAGCAGAAAGCGCATTCAGTAGGAGAGTGGAAGGCAAAGTGCAAAACAACTTTGAAGAAACAAACAGCAGCTCCCAAAACTCTAGTGGTAAGTGTGCTCACTCCCTTCTGCTGGTATTTACAGCCTCCGGGGCAAGGCAGAAGTTGAATTAAACTGATCAGATTATCTATTTATCAGGCTACGTCTGTAAAATTTTCAATAACTCAGTGTTTTTCTCAGCATCAGCCCAAGGTTTGTCTCTTCCATAGCCTGTTTGTATTGGGATAAATAGGTCTACGACTCCAATGCCTTTAACCGTGGAGACAAAGATCCAAGCCCAGGGGATCTGCCTAATGTTGCTGAGGGGGAGCCTGAGGTAAATAAAGTAGGGCCTAGCTGTTTGTGGGAATACAGCTCAAGTCTCAGTGAAGCCAACCTGTTTTTCACACAGCAGCTCTATCTGGAGGTTTCAGAGGGTTATAAATTCAATGGCATTTTGCACATTACCCATCTCAGTGATATTGAATGTGGTAATTGTTGTGCTGAGTCTCAGAGCTCATTAGAAGCAGTCCCTCTGGATCAGAGATATTGCAGTAACTGACAAATGAATGAGCACATTGCTTTCCCACCTTGCTCCAGCCATATTGTACAGGTGCTCGGGAGGACTCAATTTTATCCCCCTCCTGAGGCTTCCTTTTGTTAGTAACTTAAAACAGCATTAACAAAGATACCCTCAGCCTGGACAGTCCCTACTAATTGGACTGTTTGTAGAGTGTCTTTATCTCTCACCCTGTAGTTTGCTCAGCCTCAGAGTGGTACTTCAGCCCCTCTTATGCACTGAGATTGGAGCTAAAGAAACACACCTGAGGTAACTTTGGAAGATTCATCGTAAAGATTTCTGAATCTCTAAGTAAGTTCAATAACTTGACAGAACGGTAGCCAAACAGAAGAGTCCTACTTGTTGTGCCAGATCTGAGAATCCGCCCTGCTGTTTCAGAATAATAGAAACATCCTTCACAGTTATACAAACCAGAATTGAACAGCTAAAGGATAGAAACCCTCTTGCTTCAGGAATAAGCTAACTGTCGTCTGCTGGGAGTAAGAAAAAACTTTCTGAGCATGTTGCAAAATTATCCTTCCTAGAGTTTTAATCTTCCAGTTCTCTGGACCCGTGTGGGAAAGGGGAATGGAATGATGTGGGAGATCACACACCCTTCTGTGCAGATGACGTAGTGAACTGGGGAGAGAGCTAGACGTTGCTGACATCCTGGGTATAGTACTGTGGGGAGCAAACCTGACCAAATTGAGGTTTTCGCCACAATGAGCACTTCATTCTGATTCAGACAAACAAAGGAATCTGAACTTGTCTGTGTGTGTCAGGCCCTTGCACACTCTAACCCTCCTTTTCCAGCTGGGCAGCAGCTCCAGCAGGTGCCTTGGCAGAGTCCTGGCCCCTGTTCCCATCACTGGTGTCCAGGCTCCTTGACCAGCAAAGCCAAGCAGTCAGACATGACAGTAAAGTCCTTCTGAAGTGGCCCCTTCCTGCCTGGAGATCCATTCCCCTTAGCAGATCTCCTGTGTTCAGCACAAAAATACTGAAACAGGTCTGAGGAAATTAAGGGCAGGCCTTTGAAAGCTAATAGTGCCTAACTCTCATAGGCCGTGTCTACACTAGCTAAAAACTTCGAAATGGCCATGCAAATGGCCATTTCGAAGTTTCCTAACGAAGCGCTGAAATACATATTCAGCGCCTCATTAGCATGTGGGCGGCCATGGCACTTCGAAATTGATGCGGCTCGCCACTACGTGGCTCGTCTAGACAGGGCTCCTTTTCGAAAGGACCCCGCCTACTTCAAAGTCCCCTTATTCCCATGAGCAGATGGGAATAATGGGACTTCGAAGCAGCTGTGGTCCTTTCAAAAAGGAGCCCCGTCTGGACGAGCCGCGCGGCAGCGAGATACATCAATTTCGAAGCGCCGCAGCCGCCCGCATGCTAATGAGGCTCTGAATGTGTATTTCAGCGCTTCATTAGTAAACTTCGAAATGGCCATTTCGAAGTTTTTGGCTAGTGTAGACATAGCTATAGGCATATTTAGAAACCCCAGTGAGTGTGCATTACTTTGTAATTCTTGGGAGTGCTGGAGTGAAGCTGTGGAAGCAGGGATTTAAGTTATTGTCCCTCCTGTGCGTGATCAGCAGAACTGTTCTCTATGGTCAATTAAAGACCAATGAGTGATACCTGCACAAACTTGCTGACAGGTGTGTACGCAGATTCAGAGCTGGCTGTAATTGTAGCCAAGAGTATGTGGGCTGGAGAAACTTTATTGTTGTTGAATGCACAAGAAAAGGGCCCTCCTTATCTCTCAGGTCAGGGGGGTGTCACAGGGCTGGCAGTCAGAAAAAAAAGGTCATTTCTAAAGCGAGCATCTGTTATGTTCCATCTTAGATAAGCATGCAGCTCCATTATCAGCGTTCCCTGTAAGCTGGTCACTTCGGCAGCCACCCAGGAAAGATTCAAATATCACTCAACAGATTAGCAAAGTCCCCAAAGGTGGCATGTGGGTTTCTACTGGTGGTGCTGATCTGCACATGCCTCAGTGCACTTAACGATTTATTTTGCACATGGATGATAAAAATTAGAGGGCATGAGGCATTGTGCCTGTTTTAGAGTAATTTTTCAGCTAGAACTGTTGTAAAGCCCTTAACCTACAAGCCTGTTCTTTTGGTTTATTTGTAGTTAGGAGGGAAAATGAATGCAGAAAACAGAAATCAGCAGAGCAAACAATGCAAAGGAAATTCAAAACATGTAAAAAGCGGGGAATGTTCTGGGTATCTTTAGGAAAGTCTGTTCTGTCAAAAGTGCTTTAAATACTAATACATTGTTACCCTCTCCTCCAGCTCCTTGCTCCAAATCAAACCTCTCTCATGGTTCTGTTGAGTCAGGTTGTATCTGCATTGCAACATTAGGAACACCTAAAATGAAGAAAGTCCTTCACAAAAATCTTTCTCTCTGCTTACCCTGCATTTTCTGTGTTTGTTTATCTCTTTTCGTCATGGCAGGCATTGCAGTTGTGTTTGTTTTCTTTTAGTAGCATCTGTCTGGCAGGCTGCAGGGAGAGAGCCAGGAGGCTAACCCAAACCACTGCTTGGCCCATGAGAACTGCCTGACACCAGTGAGCCATCCAGGACCAGTTTTCAGTGTGTTGGTGCCTTAGGTGGAGAAGGAAAGGGAGGATGGTCCTTCTGCATTGAGAGAGAAAAAATCCCAGCAGCGTGTGCATTTCAAAAGCCAACTACTGCACCATAAATGCCACCTATGGCCCACTCTGGAACATTTGCTGTCCTTCAGGCCATGGAGAGAAGCAATGAAATGTTACCTTGTGACCTGTGTCTTTCTTGCTTCCCTCTCCTTCTCTGTATTCGCTTCTCTCTCTCATTTTTCCCAGATTCATTCTTTTTCTCTGATCTGCATTCTTTGCTTCATTATGTGCTGTTTCTCATTTGGCCTCCTCTTTGGCTCTTCCATCCAGCCCCCTTTTTGTTCCATTCCTGTATGCTCCCAGGAATGAGTCTAAACACACATTCTCGTTCATGGTGCCAAAGGCAGCCTAGCAAGTGGGACTGTGGGGTGTGCAGACTTGCATTAGCGACTCTGCAGGCCAGATAATCCTCTGATGCCACCTGGCTGTCTAGCGCTAGACACCCAGATGCCCTGTGAAGACCTGGTTCATTAGCTGTTGGGGTTCACTGTGCTGTCTCTTACCTACCTTCCAGTCCTCCTTTTCATAAGTATGATGTGACAAATGTGGGGCAAGTAACAACCATATAGTCAGTGTGCCATATGCATCCTGTGAACCACTGGTATGCGCTCAGGTTAGACCTCCCAGCAAAGCTTTTCCCAGTGGATCTGAAAATTAAAAACAAAATCCCGCTGCCAGGCAAAGGCTGCAGGAGGGAGAGGAGTGGTGCCCCAAGATGTCCTGAAATGTTTCCAAGGTGCTTTTAAAGCATTGTCCAGTGAAAACAGCAAAACCTTTCCACTGGAGTCCGCACGGCGTGCACTGACACCAGAGAAATGACTGGAACTTGAGCTTAGAGAGGGGCAGGAAGGAATCAAACTGCCTGATTAGTGAGAATGGTATTGGCTTGTTGGAATTCACTCACTGTTAATCATGCACAGAATTGTTCAGTGCTAAGGCTTCATGTGGCTCAGAAAGATGGCAAGATGAACCTCACAACCTGCAGTGTTCGTTCATTTCAACATTTTTTTACATCCTCAAAATCTTCCTCTTGGGGATTTTCAGGAGCTCGAGCTGTTTGTGAAATGTCAGCTGTGTAAGTTCACTTGGATCTGTGAGGAGAAGAGAGGAAGGAAGAGAGCGACATGAAGGCAAACACGTGTGCATTTAGCATGTGTTTGGTAACACAGACACACACCCTGAAACAGAGACAGCATTGCCAAGTGGGCAGGGCTCTGGGCTAGAACTCGTATTTCCCAGGTCCACGACTGACCTGTTAGGTGATCTTGGACAAGGTATTTCCCCTTTTTGGGGTTTCCTATTTCTTCTCCTGGTGCTATGGCCTCTTTTGTCTCAGGAGATGGTGGTTAGCAGCAGCAGTGAGGATCTATGGGCAGTGTTTGCATTTGCAGCTTCTATCATGGCTTGTCTGTCCAATATTGGATTTGCACAGTTGATTGCAATAACTGCATATCAATCTGTTTCCGAATTCTTGAGTCTGAGGTTTTTCTTCCTAAGACAGAGTTCTTTTGTGTGGCTTGCACATATACTATCGAAGGATGATGTGCTCTGTTGTAGCAATCGTCACCAGGTATTTCGATCTAATGATGTAGATTCCCAGGCTTTTGGATCGGTGTTTGAATTTTTTCCTGGCATTTTTGCATGTATGCTTGAATCTTATCTTTGGTCTTCAGCTTGTTCTCACCCCACATGACAATCCACCAAAGAGGATTTCTTTGGGAAGACATTCGTCGCCCATTCTTCTCACATGACCAAGCCATAGTAGTCTTCTGCTGTTGAGGATCACTATTGGGCTGGGTATGCCAGATCTTGACAGGACATTTGAATTTGAAACTTCATGTTGCCAGTTGATATTCATAATTCTGCAAAGCCAGCGAAGATAGAAGCTCTTCAGTTTTTGTTCCTGGTTCGAGTAGGTGGTCCATGCCTCAGAACCATATAGCAGGATACTCAATACACATGCCTGGTAGATTAATATCTTTGTTTTCTCTGTCAGTTTTGGATTGTTCCATGCTTGTTTTGTAAGTCTGCCAGAAATAGTAGCTGCCTTCCCAATTCTGATGTTCAGTTCTTTGTCCATGGATAGGTTTGTGGTGACAGTAGATCCAAGGTAACAGAATTGTTGAGCCACATCTAATGGACTGCTATCCCATTCAGTCACTGAGGTGTATCTTGAGTGAATACAACAGTTTTCTTCATGCTTATATCAGGGGAAAACAACTTGCAGGCTCTGGACAGGGAATCCATCAGTGACTGTAGCATGTCTTCATTATGAGCAATGAGAGCTGCATCATCTGTGAAGAAGAGTTCACTATTGAGGACTTTTCTGACCTTAGTTTTAGCCTTGAGTCTTGCCAGGTTGTAGAGGGAGCCATCTAATCTTCTGTGGAGAAACGCATCACTGCGTGAGTTTTGAAATGCGCAATTTAGTAGAACTGAGAAGAATATGCAGAAGAAGACAGGGGCAAGAACACATCCTTGTTTGACGCCACTGTTCATTGCAAACAGTTCCAAGGGGACCCAGAGTGAAAGGAGACTCTGACTATTCTGCCTTCCCTGTGCTTGGTGGGGATGGCACAGTGGAGGTGAGATGCTGAGACATGGAAGCGTTGCAGAGATCACACTATAAAAGCATGTGAACAGTGAGGGTGTTTAGCCATTGGAACACACTCCCAATGGGCTTAGCGGCTTCTCCATCTCTTCCTGTCTGCGAGACCAGATGCCTTTCTGTAAGGAGCGTTAGGCAGACCCAAGCATCTGTACTCAGTTCATGGGTAACTGGGTGAAATTTAAGGGGTTATACAGGGGTCAGACTAGAGGATCTAATTGTTCCTTTTGGTCTTTACCTCAGTGAATCACTGAACAGGGAGGTGAGCCTGAGGAGTGGCTCATAGTCGTGTTTCAGACAGTGCCATACAAGAGAGTTTTCTGTGAGATCCGGCACATCTGTACAGAGGTGATGCTGTGGTGCTGGGTTGTGGGACAGATTGTTTGGAGAGCTGTGGCACTCGTATTTGAGTTTGGCCCTGGGAACATGGGAGGGGAAGGTCCCATACAGTGATGTTGGATTTGACTCCTTTTGCTGTGCTACTCTCCTGCGCCAGATTAGGTGCTACATGGAGCACAAAGTCGTGTTGCCCTACCAAAGCCCTACTGACCCTTTGGATAACATTTCTGAAGGTGGGACCTGACAAGTGTCTAGAGGGGTTTCTTGTCATTTTCCAGGGCCCTTACATGTGCCCCAGAAGCTCTCATCCTCCCTCCTATGTTTTCACTGCACTGGGCTAGAGCAGCAGTGCAGGAAACAGTATCCAGGTGGCAGCAACATGAAGAAACTGGCTGGAAGCAGGAGAGGGGCTAGCTAGAATTGCAGGAGGGTACAAGGCTGGGAGAGCTAAAACAATGGAGGTGGGAGATTAAAACAGGGGTCTTCGGATGGGGTGGGGGCCAGAGGAGTCAGGAAGGTGGAGTTAATACAGAATTAATATTGCTGTTGCACATATACAAGATTTTTTAAAAACAGCGGTGTCTGCTTTTACGGGTGAGCACGCTGCGTGCACTTAATGTGTCTCCTTCTCAAAGGCTCTGTAGGACCAGCCTAGAAACCACAGGGAGAGTCTTCCCCATTGACTGCAAGGGACAGCCTTTGTGCATCAAGTAACAGCGATGCTTTAAACGGTCAGCAGTGTCTGTACTGTACACTGCACAGCATATTGCATCTATCCATACCCTCCCCAGAGTGCCACCAACGCACCCATCCGTCCATTGGCAGGTGACCTTGGCCCCCTGCAGATTAAAGCCCTCTTTTGCTTGGCATATCTTTATCGTTGAAATATTTAGCAGAAAATCTCTGTCACTTGGCAATTGAGGTTTGGCAAAACAGACCCTGTTACTTATGCCTGGCTCCCCCATGCTGAAGTCCTCAGGAGTCACACCCCTGAGTGTGTCATGCACTGATGCACCGATTTACAAATTCTTGTCTTGGACAAGACACCAGTTCACAAACTCTTTTCAGTGACTGAATTAACCCGCTGACGGATTCTTCTCCCTCCATGGAGGCTCTGCCCAGAGGCTCCCCACCAGTGGCAGAATGGCCAATCTTGCAGCTGTAGCAGGCTTGAAATGTTCATTTCTCATGCACCAGGATGTGGAGTACAAGTTGCTTTATGTCAGCTGAAAGCTAGCTGGGGATTCAGTATGTCTGCCTCTCTTTTTCACAGCCAGGTCTTAAGGGAGGGGGAAGCAGGCAAGATGCCCCAGGTTACAGAAACTTCTCCCTTGTATTCCCGTGAGCCCCCCCCCCAAACACACACTAGTTTTGAATACAAGACATGTTTCTCCCCAACTGTTTCCTCTGAGCACAATTTAACTGCACACTGACTTCCTCCAGTCCCGAGCCTGAGGGCCGTAGGAGTGTGGGGAAAGAGTTGGAAGAAGATGCACGCTGAATCATGTCGTTTGCAGCCAAGGACTCCCCGTCTAAATGACTTGTAAGGGGCCCTAAGTTTTCTCCTATTGGCAATGACCACTGTTGTCTAGCCCTGTTACTGTACAGCCAGCATTACAGTGTATCTTTAAAAAACAACCTGTGAACATTTCAAAATAAGAGTTCCCCAGGCTTTGAAAGAAACACATTCTCAGTCCAGGGACACTTCCTGAGACACTGAGACAAAGAACAGTGCTGTGCATTAAATAATTCCCTGTAAATGGAGAGCCGTGCCCTGAAGCAGCTGAATCTGGCAGTATGGGATAAGAGTAGGAATAAATAAACTGAATGGAGGTTCCAGATCTGTGGAAGATGCATCAAGGTCTCTGCCAGTCTCAATGTTTAAATCTCTTTCCTTTTTTGCAGAAACTGCAAGTCCCCTGATTTCAAATCCTTTCCCGCTTTTACAAAGTAAGTGTGTGGACGTGTGTGGTGCACCTGCAGGACGTCTCCTTGCAGCCTTTGTGGTTGTCCTGTGCTGTTAGCACTGTCATGAATAACACTTTCTTATTAGTGGTCCGTGTGCCAAAATATTTAAAAAAACATTGCTTCTGTGGCTCTTTAGGGTTTAAATGAGATAGAAATGGATCCAGGGTGCTGAGGAGACAGCCTGTGCTGTGTGTGGTTGCTGTGTCATTTTGGATCACTTCCAACATTTGACCATCAGGTTTTAGCAAACATGTCAAAGAGGCATGTTCTAATGGACCAAGGTTTGACGTTTAAAAATGAACCCATGGTACATGTATATACAGGAAAATGTCTCTGAGTGGTTTGGCACATTGGAGTTACTTTCTAGTAACAATGTCCTTTGCTCTTAAACCAGTGTGAGAAATTTCAGCCAAAGACATGGTTGAAAAGATAAGGGAGTGGATTGCCAGTTTTGGATGGATGTGTTTCTGGAGATTTCATCACATGACGTAATCTTTAATTCTTGGAAACTCCAAGCCAGTTCTTGAGTGTTGGTAACCCTATAAATGGTTTTGATAGGGATTGGCTGGCGCAGCCTGTGTTTTAAGATTTTGCAGCTATCATTCTCCTTTTGGAGATGAGAAGCTAGCAAGTGTCCCTGGTTGTTTAATAAAGAGTGTTAATTACTTTGCTTGACAAGTTTTACCTTTAAATGTTTGTCATTGTCACTTGGCTTATTTGTGTATTTCCTCTGGAGTTATCATCTGTGTAGGGTTCACATTTCTGGGTCTGAGTCCCTGAGCGTGAAACAACCCAAATGTGTCCCAGTGCCTCCAGGTAGTTTATTTATCTTTGAGGGCCACAGCAGTAGGAGAGAGTATTTGCTTTCTTTTTTCTTCTTTTAGGATCTTACAAACAAGTGAGATGTTTTCTTGGTTAATTGTATTAGTATCTAAAAAAAATCAAATTCAGTCCAAAGTAGATTAGGCAAAACTGTGTCATGTGCTTGAGGTTGCCTCTTAAAATCATCTGGAAACTCAAGGTGGCATAAAATCCACTGCCTACAAATGAATTTGTTCATTCTGCAGAGAGCACATTATACTGAAGCTCCAGAATCTGCAGCTTGCTTCTGATTGTTTTCCAGATGGAGTTCAGTGTGTTTATTTTAACCTTCAAAGGCCTTACTATGCAAGGATAGTCGAGATAAGGGGGACCATCTTCTCCGTTGGTGGACGGTATGAGCTTTTGAACTATAGCCAGTGGTTCTGAAACTGTAGCTTGGGACCCCAAAGTGGGTGACAACCCTATATGAATAGGGTTGCCAGGGCTGGTGTTAGACTTGCTGGGGTTTGGGACTAAAGCCAAAGTCCCTTGGCCTGGAACTAAAGCTGAAGCCCAAGGGACCCTGCCCAGGGAGAAAGCTCAAACCCCTCCAGCGAGGGCTAAGTGAGTCAGTTTACAGGTCTCCCGACCTGGGGCTGAAGCCCATTAACTTCAGCTTTGGCCCCTCCCATCCAAGGTTGTGGGGCTTGGGTGGACTCAGGGTTTGGTCTCCCGCTCCTGAGGTTGTGTAGTATTTTTTGTTGTAAGAATGGGTTTGCTGTGCAGTGACGTTTGAGAACAGCTGAACTACGTAGAGCTCTTCTGCAGATCTGTGGAAGGAAGCAGCATGTCTGAGCTAAACACAGGTTGAGGCAGATTGTTGGAGGTGGTCACTTGAAATGAAATGGGCAGGTGGGCATTAGATTATGTGTAAAGGGTTTGAAATGGGCACATAAGGCGGTGAGGTGTGTTACAAAAAATAAGTCATGTGACCAGCATCCCTATGGTTTGTGGTGTTTAATGGGGTTACATATTTCTGTTTCCAGGCTTCCATTGTGAAGATGCTGTTCAGGGTTCCCTTGGGAATGGGTATAGAAAGGTCAGATAAAGTTGGAACTGTTTCTTCGTGAACTATAGGCTGTTTTGTCGTTCATTGTTGTTCATCCCAGAGTATAGTGATTATCTGGTTCCACCTACGTCGTCATTGCCAGGGAATCTGATATGCTAGTACAGTACATTGAGGTGGATGAGGCCTTACTTACCTTTTAGAGTGTGCTTCAAAACTCATCTTTTTATCCAGCCTTGGAAGGGAGAGTAGGGCCAAGCAAGGAATCGGAGTTTTAGTTATAGAAAAGTCCATTTCTCTTTTCATGTAGCAGGTAGGATTTCCCAGGGATTGCTATTGGTTTTAATTGTATCATTTTTGCAAATTATGTTAAAGGTGTAAAAATAATATATTTGTATATGGCTACAAAGCAATCAGTACATTATTCAAGACTAGAGCAAGTGGTAAAATTAAAAATACAGGAAAAATTTTGCAGCAGTTTCTTGTATTTTTTTATGTAATATTGACACATGGATGATTTCTGTATGGGCGCTGACTCTGTGGTTTCCCTGTGAGATTTCCCCTCCTGGCTGTTTCAGAATGCACGTTCCAGCTAAGACACTGTGCTTTAAAAGGGAGGAGATTGGCAGGAGGGCATTTTCTACTAAATGTCTTCATCTCAGCCTCACCAGTGGTATGACAGCCCCCAAACTAAGTTGGACTCTTTTCTCTGGTTTTGTTGGGGGGTGGGTCGTCACCATGGGTATGGTACTGGGTTATTTGATCAGGGCATGGAGACCATTTTTGCTTGGCTGATGTGATCGCTTTATTATATAGTTTGAGAATTTTGTCCTTTGATCTGATATATATGAAATAAGAGTGCCAAGAGCTGCTAAGGAGTGCACTGCAAAGCAACCGAATAAGTGCCTGTGAACATAGATTTGGCAGTCACAGCCAGAGGTATTAGAAGGATGGAGCAATCTCACTACTGGAGGGTCCTACACGGGTTTCACTTTAAAGAAAACTCGGCCAAGCAGTCTAGCAAGCCAGACAGCGTCCTCTCTGCCAGAGGAGAGAGTGAGCAGCCGGCAGACTAGGAGAAAGGAAGGACCATTGTAGCTGCTACTGTTGCTCAAGACAGAAGCCAGGCAGGTTGTGGCCCCTGCAACATTTGCCATCTCATGAAAGTCTTTTCCTTGCCAAGGGTGGGCACTGAGACTGTTCCTTTGACCACAGCTCTGTGAGCTGCAACCATAACACTGAGACAAGCTGCCCATAACAATGATGGTACCATTAGAACCATGTGCAGTGCTTCTATCGGCCGATCCAGTTCACAAGCAATCCTTTCCGTTTGCTAAGGGTCCGATCCCAGCCCCAGTCTGACAGCTGCAGATTTCCCTGGCAGCAGAAGTGCACGAGGCTCAGCTACACGAGATACTGGAGCAAGATTTGAAGAGAGTGGGACACACAGGAATTGTGCTGCTTTTGCCCAGCACCGACCCTGCTGCTTAGGGGCTTCACACCCCGCAGTATGTGCAGGATGGGGGCAGCTGAGCCAAACAGGGTCTCTATCCTGCAGTGTTATGTGAGGGGCAGAATGTGTTACTTCGGTCGTTAAGCTGAATTAGCCTCCATGGGTGGTTCCTGGCTGTTCCACACCTTGCAGAGCACACTCCTTTCACACAAAGCCTTGTCTGACTCGCTGCTCAGGCTGGGCGCTTCGGCAAGGTTTGGCCTCAAATCCTTGTCTATTTTGTGTAGAACAATGGTATCCAGTAGAACTTAAAGTATCGCCGCAGCCCCACCCCTGCTCAAAATAAATACCCGCTTTTCCCCAACTGCCAGTGACTCACCACAGCCACTGGAGCCATGCCAGGCCCACAGGAGCCCTGTGGCTCTGGGCCAGAGCCTCAGGAGGAACCCCACCCCACTGCTGCCACCATGCGCTTAACCCCCTCAGTGCTGGGGCAAATGTGTAGCTCTAGGGAGCTGCATTTTGCCACACGTGGCGTCCAGTTTGCCACATGTGGTGAACAGCAAGTGTATTGGACACCGCAGGTGCAGAAATCCAGGTGAGTGGTATCTACCCTATTATACAGAGTGTAGAGCAATTCGTGATTTGTGAGAACAAGCACTGTGCAACAGCCTGACTCTTTGGTAATACAGTAGATGAGTGTTTAATATACAAGGATTCAGGCTGTTCAGTTTTTACCCCTGAATCTTAGGAGTGGTGAAGCTGTATGTTCCAGAAAACACCGCGCCATTTCCTCCGCACGTACGATTAAAGTACATTTAGTCATCCCTGTGCCTCATGCACGTGTACAATTTTTGCCTTACATTTTAATATGCATTTGGTCAAGCATGCCAGAATTTTAAGCTACTGGTTGATCAGGAAGGACTGCCTGCCTTGTCTGGCTTGTCTCCACTTGTCTGGAGTGCACTGGTTCAGTGCAGATAAGAAAAAAGAAAGACCTGGACCAGGTTCTTTTACAGGACCAGAATTTGGAGAGCTATTGTCCTTCAAAACACAATTTGGTTCATTGTCTCCACTTGACCCTAACTCTGCAACCAGAAAAAGGGCAAAAGAGAGGGTCAACCAATGTTCCCTGTAAGATGAGTGTTTGGGCAGTCGCCCACGAGAGATACAGGTATCTCCCAGCTGATTAGCAGAGCACTCACAGTTGGCAGCATGTGTTTGTACTGTACTATGTTTGTACATACTGTGGTGCATCTTACAAAATTTATTCTGCCCTAGATGGAAAAAAATTAGAGGGACCATGGGGATCAACTCTCAACAGGATTGTGTTTTGCGATGATGATCCATAAATATATATAGTTTGGGTTATACAGAGTAGTGACTCCAATTTCGTAGCAAGCAGTTTGGCTGATATTTAGCTGAGCCTGTCTTTGGGGCCCACAAAGCCTCTGATTTTTGAGAATCCCAAAGTAAACAAAAACTAGGTTTCATTGTAAGAGCTTGAAGCATCTGAGATACATTTGAATGTGGAAGCAGCTTTCCAGGGCAGCACAGTTATTGTGACAACATTCCCCTGAGAGCTGCCGAATGTTCTCTTTCTCTCCCTTCCTCCCGTTCTCGCCTGTGGAAGGATTATTCTAAGGCAGGTCGCATCTTGACCATGAGCTGAGGCAGCTCTTGTAGTGAACAGCCAATATGAATTCCAGCCTGCCGTGGCGATGAATTGACCTCTGAAGCTCCTCCTTAACTTGTTCTAAGATAGTAAGTAGTCCAAGAGCAGGGGAAGGGGTTTGAAGTAGCTGATATTTGCACAAGTAGGAGGGCCTGCAAGGTCATCGACGGTGTGAGGGGCGGTGTGTGAGGTGGTTTCTGAAGGAATCACAGGAAGCGTGAAGATGAGTGGGGTGGATGAGCACATGCTGTAGGCGGGGGAATAGTGAGAGAGGTGGGATGATTGGTAGATGGGCAGAGCTGGACCCAAGACAGCAAGGTGGGGAGCTGGCTTGAGAGGAGTACAGAGAAGCAAAGCAGCAGCAAGAGTCTGATGGTCACAGCAGTGAGAGGTGATGCATATAAGAAGTGGAAACTCGGGCAGGTGAATGAGGAGCAGTATAAATATACGGCTGGAGGCTGCTGGGGGGGTAATCAGGGAAGTGGAAGCAGAGTTAGAACTGCAGCTGGCAAGGGGTGTGAAGGGTAACAAGAAGAGCTTCTACAGGCATGTTAACAATAAGAGGGTTATCAGAGGGAGCATGTGGGGCTGTTACCGGATGAGGGAGGGATCCTGGTGACAGATGATGTGGGAAAGGCTGAAGTACTCGATGCTTTTTTTGCCTCAGTCTTCACGGGCTAGGTCAGTTCGCAGACTATGGCACCAGGCAATGCAGTATGGGAAGGAGGTGGGCAGCCCTCTGTGGGGAGGGAACAGGTTATGAGCTATTTAGAAAAGCTAGATGCACACAAATTCATGAGTCCAGATTTAATGCATCCGAGGTGGAGTGGCCACCCCCCTACCCGGAAGGGGAAGAACCCTTCTGGCAGCCATTTTGCCTGGAGCCTGGCCCCTCCTAGTCACCTAACCAGAAGTCAGGAGGCTATAAAAGCCAGGGCTTAGAGCTCGGTCGGCACCGAGCCTCCAGAGGAGCCAGACAATGGGTCTGTGCTCCCTGCCTGGCAACCTGAGGACTCTGCCGGGGGCCAGCCTCCAGGGAGCCAGAGCTCTGGGCTCCCAGCCTGGGAGATGGAGGACCAGCTGAGTGAGTCCAAGGCCTGGGTTGGGCCACCTGGAGCCTTGCCGATCCTGACACCCTGGGGAACCCAGCAGAATCTGCGGCCTGAAGAAAACCAGCTGGACCCTGAGGACTGACCAGAGTATCTACCTCAGCCTGCACCCCGAGCCAGCCTCAGGCAGCAGGAGAATGAGCCTCAGCCTGCACCCCGAGCCAGCCTGGGGCCACAGAATCTATAGCCCATACAGTCCTGAATCAGGCCACCTGAACCCCAGACAGACCTGGAACCCTGTGAGTATGAGAAGTCAGCAGGACACAGTGTATGTGCCAGGTTGGAGGGGGACTGGGAGTGGTCTAGGGGCAGTAAAGACCATTAAAGGACCTAGGATTGGTGTGTCTCGATTCCCCACTGACCCGCACAACAGGCCGTGCTGCTGAGACCAGGGCCCCTGGGCTGGGACACAGTGCAGTGGGTGAGCCCACGCCCCCCCTGCCACCCACCTGCCGTGTGCCCCTTCCGACCCCTGCAAGCACGGGCAGAGTGTCTGTTGTGTGCTGCCCCGTCCTGAGCAGTCTGTGAATTGTTGGATTGTCGCCACACCCTGAGCAAGGGCCTGGACCTCCCATGAACTGTTGGGTTGCTGCACCGTCCTGAGTGAGGGCCTAGGCTTTCTAGAGTGTGTGTTTGTTGCCCTGCTATGCACCAGGGCCTGGACCTTCCTCACCTTGCAGCAGGGCACGGGCTCTTCTGTTTGTGCGCTGCCCCACCCTGAGAGAGGGCCTGGGCTTTTTGGCGACTACTGATTGTTTGCTGCCCAGCCTTGCACCAGGACTTGGGCTCCATTGGTTTTGTCACCCTGCCCTGAATTAGGGCCTGGGCCTGCGCTGCCTTGCACCAGAATATGGGCTGCTTTTGGCTGTCTGCCACCCTGCCCTGGGCTAGGGCTGGGGGCTTTCTAAGACTCTGGGTTTGTTGCCCCAGCCTGAGCTAGGGCCAGGGGCCTTCTGTGAACTGTGGGTGTGCCACCCTGCCCTGGGCTAGGGCTGGGGGCCTTCTAAGACTGTGGGCCTGTTGTTTCCTGGACCTCAGGCTAGGCCCTGACAAAAGCTAATTTTCCCCAGCATCTGCCCGAGGTAAGGAAGGGGGCTTTGAAATGTTGCCTCTCACTGCCTGAGCCAAGGTGAAACTCCCCCAAACGAGTGACCTGGGGGTTGGTTGGTACTCGTGGCAGTGGGGCGGGATGGCCGCCCACTGACCCGGAGGAGGAAGAGCCCTTCCAGGAGCCCCAGACCAGCTACACAAGGGCACTGAGGGAATTTGCAGCTGTCATGGCATTTCCTTTGGCTATTATCTTTGAAAACTCGTGGAGATTGGGAGAGGGCCCAAATGACTGGAAAAAGACAAACGTAGTGCCCATGTTTAAAGAAGGAAGGAAGGACAAGCCAGGGAACTATAGACTGGACACCCTTACCTCAGGCCCTGGAAAAATCATGGAAGGGATCCTCAAGGAATGAATTTTGCAGCACGTGAAAGGGGAAAGTGATCAAGAGTCGTCAGTTTGGATTCATGCAGGGCAAGTCGTGCCTGACCAATCTGATTAGCTTCTGTGATGAGGTAACTGGCTCTATGGACGTGGAGAAGTCAATGGATGTGATATACCTTGACTTTAGCAAAGCTTTTGATACAGTCTCCCACAGCATTGCTCATAAGTTAAGGAAGCATGGATTGGATACGTGGACTGTAAGATGGATAGAAAGCTGGCTAGATGGTCGGGCCCAATGTCAATGGCTGGTCTATGGCTCAATGTCTGGTTGGTGATCAGTTTCAAATGAAGTGCCCCAAGGATCAGTTCTAGGGCCAGTGCTGTTCAACATATTTATTAATGACCTGGATGGGGCGGGTAAATTGCACCCTCAGTGAATTTGCAGATGACAATAAGCTTGGGGGTCAGGTAGATACATTGGAGGGTAGGGATAGGTTCCAGAGTGACCTAGACAAATTGGAGGATTGGGTCAAAAGAAATTTGATTAGGTTCAACAAGGAGAATGCAGAGTCCTGCACTTGGGTTGGAAATATTCCAAGCCTTGTTACAGTCTGGGGACCAACTGGCTAAGTAGCGGTGCAGCAGAAAAGGATCTGGGGATTGTGGTGGATGAGAGGCTGGATGTGAGTCAACAGCATGCCCTTGTAGCCAAGATGGCTAACGGCATATTGGAGAGCATTAGGAGAAGCATTTCCAGCAAATCTACAGAAGTTATTATTCCCCTCTACTCGGCACGGGTGAGACCACTTCTGGAGTATTGTGTCGAGTTCAGAAAAGATGTGGACACATTAGAGCAGGTTCAGCGCAGGGCAATGAAAATGATTAAGGGGCTGGAGCATGTGACCTGTGAGGAGAGGCTGAGAGATTTGGGCTTATTTAGTTTGCAGAAGAGAAGATTGAGGAGTGATTTGATAGCAGCCTTCAACTTCCTGAAGGGAGGATCTAAAGAGGATGGAGAGAGACTGTTCTTCTTCGAGTGTCCCCGTGGGTGCTCCACATTAGGTGTCAGGCTCGCCCGGCGCCGCAGATCGGATCTTCCAAGCAGTTTCTGCTGGACCGCGCATGCGCCGGTGCGCACCACTCCCCCGCGCGCTCCCGGCCACGTGCGCGATCCGGTCCCCGCCAGTTCCTCTTAACCGCCGTCGGCTGCAGATGGAATCCGAACTAGGCTAAGGCCAAGTAGCGTATTCAACGACTTTATCTGTTTTTCTTTAAAGTTTTTCAAGTACTTAGGCTACTGCAAGTTAGCCGGTTGTTATTTTTGAAAAAAAAAAAAAAAAAAAAAAACAAAAGCAACAAACAAACTACAAGCGGGACAGCTTCAATCCAGTCCCAGTAACAAGCGCCGGAGGCCAGGAGCATCGGGCCATCAGCCTCCTGCTGGGGCAGGCCATCAGACGGGGAAAACAGCACAGGGAAGGTGCTAAGTACCCGCTTAACAACTGAAAGACTCACCAACAATGTCCTCTTCAGGCTTTAAAAAAATGTGAGTCCTGCCGAGAGGCGATTAAGGAGAGACAGGGAGATGCGGCTTAAAATGCTGCTTTTGATAAGGCCCTCCAGCCAGACGTGCCGGAGCGGCCGCAGCAGGAGGGACCCTCCGGGGCCCATAAAAGGAAAGCTGCCTCCCTCACTCCATCAGCGCAGAAATGGAGGAAAGTCTCCCCAACCCGATCCCTGCCGGCAGCAACAGCGAGCGGGACGGGAGGAGCGCACAGCCCCCAGCCGCAGCAACAGCTGATGGGCGGCGGCAGGGAGAGCCACGTGGAAGCGGCTCAGCCTCCGATGATCAGCCAGCCGCCCGGCACCGCAAGCAGGGCAGCGGCTTAAAACTGCTTTTCATAAGGCCCTCCAGCCAGACGTGCCGGAGCGGCCGCAGCAGGAGGGACCCTGCGGGGCCCATAAAAGGAAAGCTGCCAAAAACGGAGGAAAGCCTCCCCAGCCCGATCCCTGCCGGCAACAATAGCGAGTGGGACGGGAGGAGCGAGCAGCCCCCAGCTGCAGCAACAGCTGATCGGCGGCGGCACGGAGAGCCACGTGGAAGCGGCTCAGCCTCCGATAATCAGCCAGCCGCCCCGCACCGCAGGCAGGGCGGCGGCTAAACAAGCGCCGGTACCGGCAGCACCGCAGGCAGCAGCACCAACCCCCGGGGAACCGGCGGTGCAGAGCGCGCAGGCACGCAGCCTGCAGGCACCGGAGCACACCGCACCTGCGGCACCGCCCTCGAGCGTGCCGAGCTCGGTGCGCACAGGGCCGGGATCCCCTGTACGTCAGGGGGCGGAGTTACCTCCTCAAGGGAGGCGGAAGGCTGCACACAAGAGGAGGCATTGCAGCCCCTCTCCGCACAGGGCTGTGGAGTTGCTTTCTCACAGCCCTCCGCTTATGTTACAGACTCCAACCAGAAGGTAGGGGTCCCCCCTAGCCTACCCGGAGCCCCCTTCTCCATTTTTTTGCAACCAGCCTCACCCTGGCTGGGACCACCTTCACCCTTCCTGGGGTTTGAACCGCTGGACTATTATGCAAAATCGCTCTCTCCAGCCCTCCCCCAGACGCAGAGGGTATGCACCAAGGGAGTGGTCTAGGTCACCTTCCCAAGAACAGTGCCTATACTGCCATGGTCGCCCCTACCACGCGGGGCATAGACACCATCGGCTATCTACCAGGGAAAGATCCCCACAAACGATCTCGTACCCCCGAGGGCAATTGCGACCGGGGACAGAGACTCAAGCATCTCCACCATGTTTTATATGAATCGGCAAGGAGGAGTTCGGGACTGGTTATGGAACCCCGAGATTTTCCCTTGCAAACCTCTAGTGAGAGGGTGTACCATCACCAGCAGGAACTGGAAGGGTCCACAGAGACGTATCCCAGTGGTTCCTCGCTCTCCTCCCCGGATGAGGCTACGGCCCCGGGAGACGTCCATCCTCCGGACGATCTCAAACAGTTCCAAGAGCTGTTTTACGAGGGTGGCCTTCACGCAAGGCATCCAGACAGCTAAGGTGCAAGAGAAACACCATAAGCTCCTCAAAAATCTGAGCCCTCCGGCCTCCTCCAAAATAGCAATACCGCTTAATGACGCAATCTTGGAGTCTGCCACTATGATATGGCAGACTCCTGCGACTATTCCGCCTGTCCACAAGAGAGCGGAAAAAAAAACAAAAAAAAAAACTTCGTGCCGACAAAGGGCACGGAGTTCCTGTTCAGCCACCCACAACCAAATTCCTTGGTGGTGGAGTCGTCGCAATGTGGGGGAACAGACAAACATGCCAAAAAGCTAGAGCTGTTGGGCAGAAAGGTCTACTACTCCTCCACTCTACTGTTGCGAATGGCAAATTACGCAGCGCATCTAGCGAACCATAATTTCGATAACCACATTAGGTTAACCTCCCTCATGGACTCGCTTCCAGAGGGCAAGAAACCAGTGCTCAAGGCCATCATGCAAGAAGGCTACGCGGCCTCGTGGACGAGAGTTCAGATCGCCCTGGATGTTGCGGACTCAGCAACAGCATCCCCAGTACCACAAGGGTTACGAGCAAGGGCGACATCAACAGCACCAGCAGTACAGAACTCCCAGGCGTCGTTCCCAACACAGCCGTGCGTCCTCGGGGCAGGGCCAAAGGCCACAAGTTTGACACACAGATCCAGGGCTGCGCCATCACTACCGTCGCAAGGTCATCCGAAGCGGTTATTCCACCATCGCCTCCGACCATTCTATAACCAGTGGCGAAGGATCACCACAGACAAATGGGTGCTGGAGATCATAGCCACGGGGTACGCCATCCCCTTCCAGTCGCTCCCACCGCCATGACCTCCACCCAGGCCCCACCTCCAGGAGGCCTCCCACGTGGCGAGGCTCAAGCAGGAGGTAGACCATCTCATGCTCATAGGGGCAGTGGAAAGAGTGCCGGAGCAACTGCAAGGGAGAGGGTTCTACTCCAGGTACTTCCTCACGGGGAAAAAGACAGGAGGCGGGAGGTCCATCTTAGATTTTCGAGGCCTCAACCGGTACCTGCGCAAGCAACGCTTTCGGATGATCACAATCGCCTCCATCCTTACGGCACTAGACGATGGAGATTGGTTCGCAGCCCTCGACTTATAAGACGCGTATTTTCACATAACTATTCATCCGGCTCACCTACGATTCCTCTGTTTTCTCGTGGTAGGCAAAGAACATTTTCAATACAAGATCCTACCGTTTGGCCTCTCCTCGGCCCCCAGAGTCTTCACCAAGCCCTTGGCAGTGGTGTCAGCCTACCTGCACAGACAGGGGGTATTTATATTCCAGTATCCGGATGACTGCCTACTCAAAGGGGCCTCGAAGGAGGAGGTACTACGCATAATATGCGTCACAACAGGCACGTTCTCTCGCTCGGCCTGGTTATCAATCTGACAAAATCAAAGATAGACCCCTCGCGGGACATAGAGTTCGTAGGGGCACACATAAATTCTATTACAGCGAGGGCGTATCTACCAGAGACTCCCTTTCGGGCCGTCGGCTCCCTCGTGCAAGTCTTCACCTTCAGCCCTACGGTGCTGGTTCTGACGTGCTTACAGCTGCTGGGCCACATGGCAGCAGCGGCGTTCGTACAACAGAACGCCAGGTTACACATGCGCAGCATGCAGCACTGGCTGGCGAGCGTATACAACCCAGCAGCACACACTGTTCACAGGGTGGCGTCGCCCACAACAGAGGTGCGCAAATCCCTGCAATGGTGGGTAAACCCCGAGAACCTGCTAACAGGGGTACCCTTCCACCAACCACACATATTGGTTTTTCTTACTACAGACGCCTCCCTCATAGGGTGGGGAGCACACATGGGCGAAGAGGTGATGCAAGGGCTGTGGTCCTCCACGGAACAGTCACTGCACACAAATATACTGGAGCTCAGAGCAGTGTTCAACGCCTGCAGACACTTTCGAGACCATATAAAAGGCAAAGTAGTCGGGATCAGTATAGACAATACCTCCACCATGTTTTATATGAATCGGCAAGGAGGAGCTCGGTCCCGTGCCTTATGTGCAGAAGCAGTCCGGTCGTGAAACTGCTGCATCGCCAACAATATAACCCTGGAAGCCTCGTACTTCCCAGGCGTTCACAATGTGAAGGCAGACCAGCTGAGCAGGCGTTTCGCACTCACGCACGAGTGGCAGATCCGTCCCGATCTGCTGCAACCGATTTTTCATGCATGGGGTTTTTCCCCAGATTGACCTGTTTGCTACTCAGCACAACAAGAAGTGCCCACGATTCTGCTCCAGGGCAGGACTGGGACGGGGGTCCCTGAGGGACACCTTCGCGATCTCTTGGAGGGGCCCCCTGCTTTACGCTTTCCCTCCCACAGTGCTCATCCACAAGGTGTTGCAGAAAGCCAGGAGGGAAGGAGCCTGAATGATCCCGATAGTCTCAACGTGGGATCAACAGCAATGGTTCCCCCTACTCCTGCGCATGTCGGACCAGCCACCGATGCCCCTTCCGGTGGCGCCGGATCTGCTCACGCAAGCCCAGGGGTCCATAGTGCATCCGCACCACCAAGGCCTGCGACTGCAAACGTGGTTAATCCATGGCTCAGCTCCCTAGAGAGCACATGTACGGAGGAAGTGCAGCAAGTCCTAGAAAGTAGCAGGAGGACTTCCACCAGGAAGACCTACCAGCAGAAATGGACTCGCTTTACGGCATGGTGTTCTACCAAACAGCTAGCCCCCCTTTCGGTGCCTATGGCTGTGATATTGGAGTATTTACTGGACCTCAAGAGAGGAGGACTCTCGCTATCCTCGTTTAAGGTCCACCTTGCCGCCTTTTTGGCATTCAGACACGGAGAGACAGGGCACACGGTGTTCGCCCATCCCATGGTTACCAGGTTCCTTAAAGGGCTGGTAAACCTATACCCCCCCCTCGGAAACCGCTTCCACCTTCGTGGAACTTGGACCTGGTGCTTAATGCGAAAAGGGGACCACCGTTCGAGCCTTTGGCCACGGTTTTCCTCTGCCTCCTTATGATAAAGACGACCTCTCTTCTCGCAATCACGTCAGCTCGCAGGGTGAGCGAGCTTGCGGCAGTTATGGCAACGCCACCCTGCGCTGTTTTTTCCAAGGAGGCGGTAACCATACGGCTGCATCCAGCCTTTGTTCCTAAAGTTTCTTCTGAGTTTCATACTAACGAACCTATTGTTTACCCTCGTTTTATCCAAAGCCTCATAACTCTGACAAAGACGCGCGCCTACACCTCCTGGACGTGAGGAGGCGCTAGCTTTCTATATAGACAGGACCAAGTCCTTCCAGAGAATGGATAGACTCCTAGTCTCTATCGCTCCCAAATCAAAAGGAGAATGTCTCTCTTCGCAGAGAATCTCGAAGCACATCGTATCTTGCGTTAAAAAGTGCTACAAACTCAAAAAGACTCCTTTCCTGGCCATGCCCAGAGCTCATTCCACTAGGGCGGTGGCAGCATCAACAGCCCTTTTTCAAGGGCATTGCGCTAAAAGACATTTGCAGAGTGGCGACCTGGTCATCCTGTGACACCTTCGCCAAACATTACGCCCTTCACAGGGTATTCCAAGAGGATACCCGTCTCTCGACAGCGGTCCTCTCGGGGACAAGCTGCACATACTTCGATTACCCACCTCCTGTCTTGGGTTACTGCTGGGTAGTCACCTAATGTGGAGCACCCACGGGGACACTCGAAGAAGAAAGAAAGGTTACTCACCGTAGTAACGGTGGTTCTTCGAGATGTGTCCCCGTGGGTGCTCCACTACCCGCCCATCCTCCCCGCTTCGGATCTCTGTTTAGTGTTTTGCAGGAGCATCCGAGGCGGTTGATCAAGGAACTGGCGGGGACTGGATCGCACACGTGGCTGGGAGCGCGCGGGGGAGTGGCGCGCACCGGCGCATGCGCGGTCCGGCAGAAACTGCTTGGAAGATCCGATCTGCGGCTCCGGGCGAGCCTGACACCTAATGTGGAGCACCCACGGGGACACATCTCGAAGAACCACCGTTACTACGGTGAGTAACCTTTCTTTCTCAGTGGTGACAGATGGCAGAACAAGGAGTAGTGGTCTGAAGTTACACAAGGAAAGGTGTAGGATATTAGGAAAAACTATTTCACCCGGAGGGTGGTGAAGCACTTGAATGTGTTACCTAGAGAAGTGGTGGAATCTCCATCCCTAGAGGTTTTTAAGTCCCGTCTTGAACGAGTCATGGCTGGGATGATTTAGTTGGGGTTGATCCTACTTTAGGCAGGGGTCTGGACTAGATGACCTCCTGAGGACCCTTCCTGCCGTAGAGTTCTGTGATTCTTTTCTGATTCTATGATTGCACAGGGAGCAAAGATGCTAAATTGCTCTTCCCCTATCTTCCGCCAGTTTAAGGGCAGGCAGATTATTGATGCCTATCTCACTGCCTTATGAAAGCTTATGATGCACCCTCCAGCAGATTGGCTGCATCTTGTGAGCTCCTGACAGGTGCAAGGGAGAACTACAGAAACCAACAGCCAAATAGATGAGACAGACTGAGGCTTATAAATAGTTTAAAGCATCTGTCCTCCTTAAACCTGTTCTGACTGCAAAGGCCGATAGGAAAAGATTGTGAGGGGCTGAAATGATTAAGGGGTTGATTTATATGGGGTGGCGATGCAGCCAGCAGTTACCTAGGCAAATGGCTCAAACCTTGAGCTTTGGAATGGGGTTCTGATTTGTGCTCACGTTGCCTGAAGATGGGGTTAGTATTTAAGGCCTCCCTACCACAGGGCAACTGTCTGGTGAGCATGTGAGTACCAGGTTTAGTTACTAGAGGAAAGACAAGGGGAAATGACTCATACATAGGATTGCAGGGTGGATGTTCCCTAGATATGCAAAGCAGGTCAGCCCACTGTGGGGGGAGGATCTAGTGCAGAAAGGAGGAGGATACCTGAGAGGGGCCCCGGGGTGAGTGGGGAAAAGCAGTGTCATGTCTGTAACAGACTGGGTCATACACCCTGAAAGGCTGTATCTGTACGGCCAGCAGTACCCCAAAATAGCTGCCTGAGGTCTACGCAATGCGCCTGCAATTTCAAAATATTTTTGAAATAATGGGCAGACTTTTTTGACATCCCTGTACATCTAATCGAAGGAGGAGTAAGAGAGGTGTCAAAGTAGCACTTTATTTCAACATGTGCAGTTTAGACAACACCACACACCGAAATAGCCTGTTTCAAACTTGACTTGAAATAAGCTACACAATTGCGTACCTTATTTCAGGTTAGACTGTTGTGTAAACATAGCCAAATTGCCTAGTCAGGCTGTAATCGACTAGTCAGTATAAGCGACAGGTCCCCATATGAGAGATCCACAGACGACGTAAGTTGTCATAGAGGCCAGCTATGGAGCCTTGGCCCATTAGCTGATACCATAGCAGTTCATGCTTTTTTAGCTCTGAAGTGTCAGGGTGTGTTGACTAGGAGAATGGCTGCTTCACATGTCCTGTAAGGAGGAACACAGTCCTGCAGGGGCATCCTGCATTTCAGATCTATAGAGTTAAACTTAGAACTCAGCCAGTGCAGGGAGAGAGTTATGCAGCCAACTCATCTGGAGCCTGTGAGTGCCACGGGTTGACTTCAACCCTCAGAAACCAGTGATGCTGCTAGATACAGCCTGTGAGTATGGAAACAGGCCACTTCCGGTGGAAGATAATAGGGAGTTGTTCTAGGGATGAAAGGACACATATCCTAGTCAGGCCCTTGGGCTGAACCAACACCAGGTGCTTGCAAGACAGCCAGTTGGGAAAGCTCAAAGGGCAAAGCCATTGTCACAGATCACTGTAAGACCTAGGAGGGCTCAGGGTTGCTAACGGGGAATGTTAAAGGCTATTCTGTTTGATATTTTACTGGGATATGATGTTGGAAATTTGAAACCCTGTCTTTATTTGAGGTACACAGCCAAACTCCAGGGCAGATGGAGACAAACTGCTCAGCTCACTGCCAGAAGCTGCAGGCAGCCTTTTCAAAGGGAAATGAAGTAGTTGAGAGAAGGGAGGGGCTCTTTTCATGGCTCCGCCCACCACCCTAGGAACAATGGTGGAAAACTCAGAATCCCTCCCAGGTGTCTGAGAGTGCAAATGGGCTTGGGTCAAGGGGTGGGGGGAACTTCCTCCATATTCCCCAGCCAGTGCAAGGACTCTGAGGCCAATTGGAATAGCTAGACAAGCAGGTCCTCTTATCATGGTACCTGGAGCCTCTCCTAAGGAGAGCCTGATGCTCAGCCATCCTGGAGGATGGGGCAGAGAGAGAAACTGGTCTCTGAGGAGGGAGTAAAGAGTCCTCCCTGAGGAAGGAGATGGTTTCCTCATACACGTAGCGCCCAAGGGGGATGGATACCGTGAAATGCATGCCAGAGCTGCTGGGGGCCTGTAGCTCTGCACCACCTGACAGTGTGGAACCACAGCCCCAGAGTTATTGCTTAGTTAACAACAGCTTTGCCTGTCTTGATCCCAAGAGTAGAGTAAAGCCATGGTGACCAGCACTGTGGTGAATGTGGACTCACTAGCTGCCTCATGCCCCAGCAGACTATCATAGAATCCAAGGGCTGGGAGGGACCTCAGGAGGTCATTGAGTCCGGCCCCCTGCCCAAAGCAGGATCAACCCCATCTAAGTCATCCCAGCCAGGAGTGCGTCAAGCCGGGACTTGAAAACCTCGAGGGATGGAGATTCCACAACCTCTCTAGGCAATGCGTTCCAGTGCTTCTCCACCCTCCTGGGGAAACAGTTTTTCCTAATATCCAACCTACTCCTCTCCCATCTGTCACCAAAGAACATGAGAAGAAAGTGGCAGCTTCAGCCCAGAAGTTCTGTGATAATACGGCCATGTGAAATCTTCCCATTTGTACCCATCCAGTTTGGTCAAAGAGGGTTACAGGAAGAAGGTGCATCACTGACACCATTCAGTGTCAGTGGGGGGCAGTGTGTGACAGATGTGGAGCTGCTCCGTAATAGCTTATGGACCTGGTTGTGACCGGGTGAACATGCTAGTATGGGCTGTGGAGAAAAACTGACAGGACAGAAAACAATGTCTCAAGAGAACAGTAGGCTTGGGAACACAGGAGATAACAAGAATTGGAGCAAGTTTAAAAAGAACACACCCCACGGAACAATATTGAGATTCAGAGACCAAACAGGAGGTCTGAAGAAGTGGATGGTATGTCTTTAGGCAGGATAGAAATGTGTGTAACCTCTTGACTGTTTTCATATCTGTTCTAAATGCAAAGCAAGGACTGCTCTGATCACTGGAACACAACACTCAGCCTCTGGAAGGGAATATACACAGGTGCTCTAAATCAAATAGAACTGCTAGGAAAAAATGGTTGCTATCAGGGTGTTGTGGCCCAAGACCCACTCTAGCAGTGGGAGAATCATGGCATTACAGCCCAGGAGAGGTAAAGGCTCAAGGCCTGATACTGCTGCATTTAGAAGCAACACAGAGGATAAAATTATGGGTGCACCTGATCTGTGACCATAACAGGAGCATGTTGGGGAGTGGGGAGAAGGGTGTAAAGCAAGAGACAGGTAGGCCAGAGAGGTTTTACGAGTCTAGGCAAGAGTCCAGGGCATAAAAGAAAGACCAGGGAGGTCTGGGAGGATATCAACAGGCGAGGAGTCAAGAATGATACCCAACTGGTAAACCATACCCTGCGGAGAGGATGAAACAATCTTGTGTGACAGGGAAGCAAGGAGGAAAGAAAAAACACACATAATCCAAAAGACAGCATGAGGTGCAGGGAGGGGAGAGAGACTAGCAAAGGACAAGAGAGAAGGGAATAAAGAGTGTGAGAGAAGAGGGTAGACAGCAAATGGAGAACTAGGAGGAGGAAGATGCTTTGTAAAATATAGAAAAGCAGACAATTTAAAATGAGAAACAGGGCAGGGAGAGAGACAATGAGGTGGTGTCCAATGTGATGAGATGAGCTTGGAAGGAAAGAGGAAGTGGATAAAGAAATGTAAGCAGAAAATAATCAAGAAGAGAAACAGCTTTAGAGTGCTGCCTTTAGTAGAATTGATTTATGCTCTTTTATTTAGCTGTACTTCTCACAAAGGTGTCCTCCTTTGTGTCTTAGTTTGGGGTAGAGGACAGGAATGGGATTTTTGAGCATTTATGTTCAGGACCCTGTGTATTCCATAGTTCTGCAGAACTTGCCAAAGATTTTGATATAGAAATGAGTAGCAGGATTTTAACTTGTCAAATGTTATAGTAACTTTTTAACAGTGAAGAACACATTTGAAACACAAACCAAATTAATGCAGTGCTGCCTTCCTGAGTCTGTCAGCAGCCAGAGGCCAGCTCTGAGTTTTTGTGACTTGCCCCATTCATGGTAATCGTCGTGCATCATCATGCATCTGCCAAAGCGGGATTTTGCCAATGAAAGCTCATGCTCCAAAATATGTTAGTCTATAAGGTGCCATGGGACTGCTTGTTGTTTTTGAAGATACAGACTAACTCGGCTACCTCTCTGATATTGACTCTGGAACTTAAGGATAGTTGCAAGTTGCTCTTGTTAAGTACCCCACTGCTGATTGCGTCACTAAAAACTGCCGGTTTTCTCAGTCAGCTTCCCATTCCATCTCAAGTGCCCAAACACTTAAATACATTGTAGTAAGAAGTCAAAACGTCCTGCTTTCCCCTAACAGCTATTTCGATTGAGCGAAAGTATTTCCAAACTCACACACCACAATCAAAATATGGCTCCAGTGTAAAATTAATATAGGAATGAAATCCAGTGCTAAGCTGAGCTGGCACAGCCTCAGTCTTCCCCTTGTTTCATACTGCCCCTGCCTGCTGTTTCTGTAGCATGTTCACTGAAGTGAGTTTAATCCCTGCAGTTGTTTTCTGATGTCTCAGCTCCCGAGGTTTCTGTTTGGGGGCTTTGTTGATTTTCTTCTCCCAGTGCGTGCAGTTCTGTTCACCTCTGTCAGAGAGGGATGGTGGCAGGATTGTAACCTAGTTAGTAGTGCATGGAAAATGAGTGTTATGAACCTTGTGAGATGCTTACTCCTTCCTTTGTGCATATACAGTCTGCAAGGATATTTCTCAGTTATAGTATCATACTTGTTCCCTACAAGTGTAGATAAACATTTTAAATATGTGTTAACACTGAGTGTGATTCTGTTTATGCCCAAGAAGGTCCATAATTGTAATTTATATGCAGAGTATGAAATACTTTATCGAATCTACAGTTGTGAAGCGTAACAGCACAGACACTGCAAATGAGCTGGTACGGAAGGTACGGAATTAAATTGCAGCACTATGACTGCTTTGCTGTATGTGGTGTCTTCATAACATATCTCGTGATCAATGCACAATGGTCAACACTGTTATTACAAACAAGCAACTGAAATAAGTTTGAGCATCAGCTCATTGAAAAATTAAGTTTTCAGTTTACTTCTTGTCAGAGTGGAAATAAATTATCAGTCCGATCATTAGTGGCCCAAGTACAAGTTTTGTAGCTATATTCATACCAGCTAAAGGTAGTTTGAACAGCATTTCCATCCTCTTCTGGCTAACTTGGCTGCAATCTCCTGCTCAGTCCCCTGGCATAGCTCTGTTTGCTGTGCTGCACTCTGGGCAGAGCCTCTGTCCACCCTAGCAGCTAGGTGCAGCAATGCCCTGTGCAACCAGCCCACCTTGTTCTGATCTTGGCCAGTGGCCAGAAAGCTAATTCTCACTTGCACACACAACACTCCTGCTAGTCCCAGTTCTGGGAAGGAGGGTTTGGCATAGCCTCTGTTCTGCTTCCAGCCCCTCAGAGCACAGCCCCTTCCTCTGGCCCAGTTTTCATCAAGAAAAAATGCAGAGACTGCAAATACAGAACTGTTTTAAAATTAAATTCAGTTAAAGACAAAATAGGCTAGAGAGGAATTAAAAGAAGACCAAATCTTCAGGAGGGATGAGTTACAGAACTGTTACTATGTAAATGTGCACCCATACTAAAGCCCCAATCTTGCAAACATTTCTGCATGTGTTTGTAGTAGTCTTGCTGGCTTCTAATGTGAGTAGAGTTAAGCACAGGCATAACAGTCTGCAGATTTAGAGCCTAAGACCATAATTCAGGAAGTATTCACTTTAAGTGCTATCTTGAATCAGGGCTTGGTTCTGCAAACCCTTATTCACATGCGTAATCGCTATAAAGCGAGCAGGTCTTCTGACATGACTGATGGATTTTTGTCTCAGATGCTAAAGCACCACAGAGTTCCATTATGAAATGTGCATTTGTGCTTTTTCTCCCACGCACTGTGTGATTCGTCTGAACTGATCTCTCCCACGCAGAACCTTACACCTGTGGAGCTTGTGGAATCCAGTTTCAGTTTTATAACAACCTGCTGGAGCACATGCAGTCCCATGCAGGTAAGATGGGCACTTCTGATTTATTTTTCAGACAACACAGAGTATTAAATCCTGCACTGATTCTGGGTGCTGACCTAGTTTTGTGTCCATAGAGCATCCTGTGTTCGCACTTAGAATCATAGGGCTGGAAGAGACCTCAGGAGGTCGTCAAATTGAAACCCTGACTCAAAGCAGGACCAGTCCCAGCTTCCCAAAGTGCCAAGGATTCTCTCTCTTATCTTCAGGAAAAAACTAGAGACCAGGGAATATGAGGCAGTGGCTACGGGAGTGCCAGGCTCTCCGATATGTAATCGAGTGCATATTTCAGGTCACTTTTCAATGGAAGATTGAAAGCACGCATGTGGTTTGTACAGAGCATCTCAAATTACATCTCTCCAGTCTTGTTTATCCCTACAGGATCCAGATACCACTCATTTAATTAGCCCTAATCAGTCAGCCCTCCTATTGGGGTTAAAATTCCCTGGGTAGATAAAATCCCGTATCCACTCGAAATAGTTATCTTAAAACTGAGAGAAGGCTTTTGTCCCACAGTTCCTAGCATATATTTGTATTGACTAGAACTCTGCAGGGTGTGGAAGGCCCATTTCACAGTTGCTACATTTGACTTCATTCCTACAGATACAAGCTGTGGAATGTCTACATTCTCCATCAAAGACAGTTCTAGAAAAAATCCATTTTGAGTTAATCTGTTTGAAAAAGTCAAAAAGGTACATTTTGACATTGTCCAAACTTTTTCCCAAAACACTCAGCTTGGGTGACATTGACACATTCTCACAAAATGTTGCAGCTTAGAACACCTCCACCTCCAACAGAAAAGCCTTCCATCTATGTTTTTCAACCTGCTCTCAAATTGCCTTGTGTGTTTGCACTGGATGAATCTCCATCTCTTCTTGACCTTGGAACAAGGTGTAAACAAATAGCAATTGCTGTGACTCTGGGGAGAATCCCTGATGGGCAGATGTGGGGGCACTGCTGAAGAGATAGGAGCAGGCAGGGACACATGAAGTGAGGGAGAATGTCAGTTTGAAGTAAGTATTTCAGAAAAATAATCATCTGCAGGCTCTTCTTCACGCCATCACATGTTCTGCTCTCATAAACTCACAGGCCTCATGTATTGTATATTCTGCGGCATGTATTAACAGGAAGCTTCCTTACATGATTTTTACTCATATTGAGCTGTGCCCTCTGTCTCCTCACCCTCCCTTCTGGATACTTATAATGTACTATGATCTGATTGGCTGCAACCCTCAGAATGTCCTATCCACGTGTGCACAGAAAATGTAACCCTCTCTTTGCTTATCACCTAGCGTAACCCTTGTCTAACACCAGTCCCTGGCATTTCCTTTTGCGTATCCTGGATCTTCATGTGCTGCCTGTCGCATTGACTCTCCTCCACTCCAAGGGAGAGTTCATCTTGGTCCCATTTCCTACTAAGAGTAATAATCACTTGGTATGAATTACTTCGTATTTACTATCTGGGTTATAGCGAGGGGCAAGGCAAGGGGGGTGTCATTACTAAAGGCAGCTCATTGGGATGTCAGTTCTGAAGGTCGTAACCAACCAGAGCAATGGTCAAAAGAATATAAATATCACAGTTACTGAGTGAGACTCTGTCGTCACACATTCCATGTGGAGGTCTGTGTAACTGAATATAAAGGCAGTTGCAGGTGAGTGTGTGTATTACATCCCTGTATTCCACGTGGCAAGGGCTTTTCTGCATACTGTTGAATTAATTTAACTGCATAATCAGTGACACGCAACATGGCTTGCAGCCCTTCCCCTACTGTCCTAAGGAACCTAGTATAACTGGATTTCTAAGTACAGTATAACTGTGCCACTATTAGTAGTGTGTGGGATCTGGTATCACTATGCAGACTGAATGCATTTCTTGCCAACGCATGCAGACATTTTAACTTTTGTAGTAAATGTCTAATCTCTTTCCACTCAAAATGTTGAATCCATTGGTCCCCTGTTCCTCCCCTCTTCCCTGCACCCCCACAAGTAACTGAAGTCCAGGAACATGCTGCCAGCCCCGAGGAGTGAGAGCAGGGGCTTGTTGGTACGTCAGTGATTCTAGAAGCTAAAAGGGTAATTAGGGACGATTATAACTACACAATGGGAAGAAGCAATTAGAATATAAATTGCAGGCCGAGATGCAAAAATAGAAGGGCAGAATACAAGGCAAAGGAATTTGTTCTGTAATTACCCAGTACAATATCCAGCTTTCACTCCCTGTAGGGTACTTTGTTCAGGCCGACTGCTACTATATAATGCATTGTCTGCAATCTAGTGCTAAAATATAAAGAGGACAGCTAGGCTGAACTTGAATTAAAGGATTGGCGGCATGAAGCAAAACTAAAGAACCATGATCTATATAATTCTCAGCCTGACTGATAGGGAGGATGAAACTGAAATGCACAAATCTTATTAACTCCATATTGAACACCAATGGATAATTGCACATAATAAATCCCGTACTGTTATGAAACAGTTTTTCTTCTTCGAGTGTCCCCGTGGGTGCTCCACAATAGGTGACGGGCTTGCCCGGTGCCGCAGATCGGATCTTCCAAGCAGTTTCTGCCGGACCGCGCATGCGCCGGCGCGCGCCACTCCCTTGCGCGCTCCTGGCCATGTGCGCGATCCGGTCCCTGCCAGTTCCTCTTAACCGCTGTCGGCTGCAGACGGAATCCGACTAGGCTAAGGCCAAATAGCGTATTCAACGACTTTATCTGTTTTTCTTTAAAAGTTTTTCAGGTACTTAGGCTACTACGAGTTAGCCGGTTGTTATTTTGCAAAAAAAAAAAAAACAAAAAAAAAACCAAACAACAACAAACAAACTACGAGCGGGACAGCTTCAGTCCAGTCCCAGTAACAAGCGCCGGAGGCCAGGAGCTACGGCCATCAGCCTCCTGCTGAGGCAGGCCATCGGACGGGGAAAACAGCACAAAGAAGGTGCTAAGTACCCGCTTAAAAACTCAAAGACTCACCAACAATGTCCTCTTCAGGCTTTAAAAAATGTGAGTCCTGCCGAGACGCGATGCCAGCGTCTGATGGGCACAGTCTATGCATAAGGTGCGTGGGGGAGTCCCATGTGGCACAGAAATGCGCCTTCTGTGCTAAATTAACAACCAGAGCACGGAGAGACAGGGAGATGCGGATTAAAATGCTGCTTCTTGATAAGGCCCTCCAGCCAGACGTGCCGGAGCGGCCGCAGCAGGAGGGACCCTCCGGGGCCCTTAAAAGGAAAGCTGCCTCCCTCACTCCATCAGCGCAAAAACGGAGGAAAGTCTCTCCAGCCCGATCCCTGCCGGCAGCAACAGTGAGCGGGACGGGAGGAGCAAGCAGCCCCCAGCCGCAGCAACAGCTGATCGGCAGCGGCACGGAGAGCCACGTGGAAGCGGCTCAGCCTCCGATAATCAGCCAGCCGCCCCGCACCGCAGGCAGGGCGGCGGCTAAACAAGAGCCGGTACCGGCGGCACCGCAGGCAGCGGCACCGACCCCCAGGGAACCGGCGGTGCAGAGCGCGCAGGCACGTAGCCTGCAGGTGCAGAAGGACACCGCACGTGCGGCACCGCCTTCGAGCGTGCCTAGCACGGTGCCGACGGGGCCGGGATCCCCCGCGCGTCAGGGGGCGGAGTTACCTCCTCCAGGGAGGGGGAAGGCTGCACACAAGAGGAGGCATTGCAGCCCCTCTCCGGACAGGGCTGTGGAGCTGCTTTCTCACAGCCCTCCGCTCGTGTTGCAGACTCCAACCAGAAGGCAGGGGTCCCCCCTAGCCTACCCGGAGCCCCCTTCTCCATTTTTACAACCAGCCTCACCATGGCTAGCACCACCTTCTCCCTTCCTGGGGTTTGAACCGCTGGACTATTATGCGAAATCGCTCTCTCCAGTGTCTCGACGATCTCCCTCCCCCAGACGCAGAGGGTACGCACCAAGGGAGTGGTCTAGGTCACCTTCCCAAGAACAGTGCCTATACTGCCATGGTCGCCCCTACCACGCGGGGCATACACACCATCGGCAATCTACTAGGGAAAGATCCCCACAAACTATCTCGTACCCCCGAGGGCAATTGCGACCGGGGACAGAGACTCAAGCATCTCAGGGGGGACTGGTCATGGAACCCCGAGATTTTCCCTCGCAAACCTCCAGCGAGAGGGCGTACCATCACCAGCAGGAACCGGAAGGGTCCAGAGAGACGTACCCCAGCGGTTCCTCGCTCTCCTCCCCGGACGAGGCTACGGCCCTGGGCGACGTCCATCCTACGGACGATCTCAAACAGTTTCAGGAGCTGTTTAAGAGGGTGGCCTTCACGCAAGGCATCCAGACAGCAGAGGTGCAAGAGAAACACCATAAGCTCCTCAAAAATTTGAGACCTCCGGCCTCCTCCAGAGTAGCAATACCGCTTGATGAAGCGATCTTAGAGTCCGCCACTACGATATGGCAGACCCCTGCAACTATTCCGCCTGTCGAAAAGAGAGCGGATAAGAAATACTTCGTGCCGGCGAAGGGCATGGAGTTCCTGTTTAGCCACCCACAGCCAAACTCCCTGGTGGTGGAGTCCTCGCAACAAAGATCAAAAACATCTCAATTTAAAACAGGGGGAACAGACAAAGATGCCAAGAAGCTAGAGCTGTTCGGCAGAAAGGTCTACTCCTCCTCCACTTTAACGTTGCGAATGGCAAATTACGCAGCGCACTTAGCGAACCATAATTTTGACAACTATTCCAGGTTAACCTCCCTCATGGACTCACTTCCAGAGGACAAAAAGCCGGTCCTCAAGGCCATAGTGCAAGAAGGCTACGCGGCTGCGAGGACGGGAGTTCAGATTGCTTTGGACGTTGCGGACACAGCAGCACGTTCCACAGCAACCGCAGTGGTGATGCGAAGGGAGTCCTGGCTCCAGACCTCGGGTATACCGAGGGATCTGCAGGCGAAGATAGTTGACCTTCCCTTCGACTCGCAGAAGCTGTTTGCTGAATCAACTGACTCGGTCCTTCATTCCAGTAAAGATTCAAGAGCCACACTCAGGACCCTGGGGATTTACACCCCTCCATACACAAAGAAAAGGTACTACCCTCAGCAAAGGCGGTACCAGTACCAGCAACAGCGCCCCCAGTATCACAGGGGTTACGAGCAAGGGCGACATCAACAGCACCAGCAGTACAGAACTCCCAGGCGACGCTCACAACAGAGCCGTGCGTCCTCGGGGCGGGGCCAAAGGCCACAAGTTTGACATACAGATCCAGGGCTGCGCCATCACTACCATCACACAAGGTCATCTGAAGCGGCTATTCCACCATCGCCTCCGACCATTCTACGACCAGTGGCGAAGGATCACCACAGACAAATGGGTGCTGGAGATCATAGCCACGGGGTACGCCATCCCCTTCCAGTCGCTCCCACCGTCACGACCTCCACCCAAGCCCCACCTCCAGGAGGCCTCCCAGGTAGCGAGGCTCAGGCGGGAGGTGGACCATCTCATGCTCATAGGGGCGGTGGAAAGAGTGCCGGAGCAACTGCACGGGAAAGGGTTCTACTCCCGGTATTTCCTCACGGAGAAAAAGACAGGAGGCTGGAGGCCCATCTTAGACGTTCGCGGCCTCAACAGGTACCTGCGCAAGCAACGTTTTCGGATGATCACAATCGCCTCCATCCTTACAGCACTGGACGATGGAGACTGGTTCGCAGCCCTCGATTTACAAGACGCGTACTTCCACATAACCATCCATCCGGCTCACCGGCGATTCCTCCGGTTCATGGTAGGCAACGAACACTTCCAATACAAGGTCCTACCGTTTGGCCTCTCCTCGGCCCCCAGAGTCTTCACCAAGACCTTGGCAGTGGTGTCAGCCTACCTGCACAGACGGGGTATTTATTTTCCCGTACCTGGACAACTGCCTGCTCAAAGGGGCCTCGAAAGGGGAGGTTCTGCGCATGATACGCGTCACAGCAAACACGTTCTCCTCACTTGGCCTGGTTATCAATCTGGCAAAATCACAAATAGACCCCACACAGGACATAGAGTTCATAGGGGCTCGCATAAACTCGGTTACAGCGAGAGTATACCTACCAGAGGCTCGCTTTCGAGCCATCGGTTCCCTCGTGCAAGTCATCACCTTCAGCCCTACGGTGCCGGTCTTGACGTGCTTGCAGCTGCTGGGCCACATGGCAGCAGCGACGTTTGTAGTGCAGAACGCCAGGTTACACATGCGCAGCATGCAGCACTGGCTGGCGAGTGTATACAAACCGGCAGTACACACCGTTCACAGGGTGGTGTCGCCCACAGCCGGAGTGCGCAAATCCCTGCAATGGTGGGTAAACCCCAGGAACTTGCTAACAGGGGTACCCTTCCACCAGCCGCAAATATCGGTTTTTCTCACTACAGATGCCTCCCTCATAGGGTGGGGAGCGCACATGGGCAAAGAGGTGACTCAAGGACTGTGGTCACCCACGGAACAGTCACTACACATCAATGTACTGGAGCTCAGAGCGGTGTTCAACGCCTACAAACACTTTCGAGACCACATACAAGGCAAAGTCGTCGGGATCAGTACAGACAATACCTCCACCATGTTTTATATAAACAGGCAAGGAGGAGCTCGATCCCGTGCCTTATGCGCGGAAGCAATCCGCTTATGGGACTGGTGCATCGCCCACGATATAATCTTGAAAGCCTCATACTTGCCGGGTGCGCACAACGTGAAGGCAGACCAGCTGAGCAGGCGTTTTGCGCTCACACACGAGTGGCAGATCCGTCCCGACCTGCTACGGCCGATTTTCCACGCATGGGGTTTTCCCCAAATAGATCTGTTTGCCACTCAGCACAACAAGCAGTGCCCACGATTCTGCTCCAGGGCAGGACTGGGATGGGGGTCCCTGGGGGACGCGTTCGCGATCCCATGGGGGGGCCCTCTGCTTTATGCGTTTCCTCCCACAGTGCTGATCCACAAAGTTTTGCAAAAAGCCAGGAGGGAAAGGGCCCGGATGATCCTGATAGTCCCAACGTGGGATCGCCAACAATGGTTCCCCCTACTCCTGCGCATGTCGGACCGTCCACCGATGCCTCTTCCGGTGGCGCCGGATCTGCTCACGCAAGCACAGGGGTCCATAGTGCATCCGCACCCCCAAAGCCTGTAATCCATGGCTCAGCTCCCTAGAGAGCACATGCACAGTGGGAGTACAGCAAGTCCTAGAAAGTAGCAGGAGGACTTCCACTAGGAAGACCTACAAACAAAAATGGACTCGCTTCACGGCTTGGTGTTCTACCAAACAACTGGCCCCCCTTTCGGTGCCTATACCTACAATTCTAGAGTACTTACTGGACCTCAAGAGAGGAGGACTCTCGCTATCCTCGTTAAAGGTCCACCTTGCCGCCATCTCGGCGTTTAGACATGAGGAGGAAGGGCACACGGTGTTCGCCCACCCTATGGTTACCAGGTTTCTCAAAGGGTTGGTAAACCTCTACCCCCCTCGGAAACCGATTCCACCTTCGTGGAACTTGGACCTGGTGCTTACCACACTGATGGGACCACCGTTCGAGCCCTTGGCCACGGTTCCCCTCCGCCTCCTTACAATAAAGACGACCTTTCTTCTTGCAATTACGTCAGCTCGTAGGGTGAGCGAGCTCGCGGCAGTCATGGCAACGCCACCCTGCACTGTTTTTTCCAAGGAGGCGGTAACCATACGGCTGCATCCAGCCTTTGTTCCCAAAGTTTCTTCCGAGTTTCACATCAATGAACCTATTGTTCTACCCTCGTTTTATCCAAAGCCTCATAACTCCAACGAAGAGGCGCGCCTACACCTCCTGGACGTGAGGAGGGCGCTAGCCTTCTACGTAGACAGGACCAAGTCCTTCCGGAAAACGGATAGACTCCTAGTCTCCCTCGCTCCCAAATCGAAAGGAGAGGGTCTCTCCTCGCAAAGAATCTCGAAGCACATTGTATCCTGCATAAAAATGTGCTACGAGCTCAAAAAGACTCCTTTATCGGCCACTCCCAGGGCTCATTCCACCAGGGCGGTGGCGGCATCAACAGCCTTTTTCAAGGGCGTTGCGTTAAAAGACATTTGCAGAGCGGCGACCTGGTCATCCTACGACACCTTCGCCAAACATTACGCCCTTCACAGGGTATTCCAAGAGGATACCCGTCTCTCTGCAGCGGTCCTCTCGGGGACAAGCTGCACATAATCCGATTACCCACCTCCTATCTTGGGTTACTGCTGGGTAGTCACCTATTGTGGAGCACCCACGGGGACACTCGAAGAAGAAAGAGAAGTTACTCACCGTAGTAACGGTGGTTCTTCGAGATGTGTCCCCGTGGGTGCTCCACTACCCGCCCATCCTCCCCGCTTCGGATCTCTGTTAGTGTTTTGCAGGGGCACCCGAGGCGGTTGGTCGAGGAACTGGCGGGGACCGGATCGCGCACATGGCCAGGAGCGTGCAAGGGAGCGGCGCGCACCGGCGCATGCGCGGTCCGGCAGAAACTGCTTGGAAGATCCGATCTGCGGCGCCGGGCAAGCCCGTCACCTATTGTGGAGCACCCACGGGGACACATCTCGAAGAACCACCGTTACTACGGTGAGTAACTTCTCTTTCCCCTGCCAAGACCAGAAGGCTGACATGTGAATGGGACTTAAAGAAACAAAGTTAATAGCAGACTTGTGGCATGTCTCATTACCCTACCAGTAGCTACACAGAGTTAATGCCATTTCTGATGTTCACTATGGAGCAGTTAGACTAGTCAAACCCTTGGAAAGGACCAGTCATTTCTGATGTTATATCATGTGGGGACAGGACTTCAGTTTCTGGTTTTGGCCCACCATCTCCCCAGAGATCTAACATGCTAGTAGCCTTCCTTCCAGCTGATTGCTGTCTTGAAGCATGGCATTGAGCCCTGCAAACACTGAATAGTCCATGCTGGCACATCGGGTACAGCTTTACCTACTTCAGACATGTTGAGGGACCCCGGCAAGTCCACACCAGTCTTTACCCTGTTATATTTGATCTTCTGCTGCAGAATAGCAGCTGTGTTCAGTCTGTGTTCAACAATTTCCTTAATCGCTTTTAAATAAGATCTAATGGGATGTTGCTTCAGTCAGTACACCAGATAAACAAAGCGTCTCTCTCCCAGTTTCCAAACTCACTTTTTCTATCATGTTGCCTCTTCCCCCCATTACCTCATTGTAGGCTTGTCATTGGCTCATTGGTCTGCTTGTCCAAATCAATCCATGAAGAAGCCTCCCTATTGGCTATAGTAGGGATTTTTAGTTCCTTCAGTCCCTACTCTGACTCCAAGCATTCTGCTATAGATCATGTCTCCTTGCAGTGTCTTCTCTCCCACCCTCATGGTGGCTAGCCCACCTAGAGATTGACAACTGAGCCAGCTACACAGTCACATGAGGTTCTTTTTGCTCGTGGAATAGCCTATACATCAATTTCCAGAGGTCCCATGTTCACTCCCCACTGCTGGTGGTCCACCCAGCAGCACAGTGTTACACTGGGAATGGGATTAGAGTGCTGTGGCAGCTGTCTGAGAGTTGTAATTGTTTTGGTAGGGACTTGGACAGTGGCTACAGGAGCTGAGAAATCCCACGTGGAAATTACATGCAGATTGGTTATTTTCAAGCCCTATAGTATTGTTCCCTACTGTCAGTAAAATATTAAATGGAACAGACAATGTTTCTGTTGTCACCCTAACTGAAAAAAAACAAAACTAAATACTAATAGTGAAGGGAGATTGTTTTCCTTTTTCTGTTCAGCTTTCTTATCCTGCTGCCTTCAGGAAAGTTGGCATTTCTTGTAGCCCCACAATGCATCCTGGCACATGGCTGGCTGTGTGTGTGTCTCCTTTAGTATCACAAGGAAATGCTTCTCTTACACCTCTGATTAATGCCTTCTTCTTTGTGCCCCACAGCGGACAATGAGAACAATATTGCCTCTAGCCAACCCAGATCACCTCTGACTGTTGTGGAAGAAAAATGGAAACCACAGCTCCAAAGAAACAATGCCAATAATAGTATGTAGCCGTGTTTTCTCATTACATTCCCCTATAGGCCTTAAACCCATGGCTCTGTTCTGGGGGTGGGGAGGTCACAGCAGTGGTGTAGGTACACCAAAGCTTATGTCCTGTACCTGTTAGTAGTGCTTTTCTCATTTACTTTTTCTCAGCTAGTTACACCAGATCTTAGGTGCCACTAGACCCCTGTAAACTCTTGTACTCATTCTCACTAAAGCATCTTTGAAATGTGCACAGAGGATATCTGGAGACCCCAAGGGAGGTGATGGAAATGTCCTTGTAGGAAAAAACATGAAGAGAGAGTTTGCATCTTTGAACTACTTTACAAGACCAGTCTTGCTGGAGTTGTAACCTCTTCTCTGAGGTTGGATTTCCTTGTCAGAGGGAAAGAAATCATTGCACTAGGCATCAGCAGAGAGTTACTGGCAGCCAACAAGATTCTTACTCAGACTGATTTTGTTATTGGACCGCTGGCAAATCACATGATCTTATGCTTCAGTCACAACCTATGTGAGAAATGGAGGTATTTGGGGGGGGGAAAAAAAAGCAGAGCTAAAATCCCATAGCTGAGCATTCCTATGTAAACAAGATGCATTAAACACCTAATATTTTGTGTACTGTTGTGTGACCAAAAATGGTGGAAACAACAAAAACAACCCAGCAGCAGTCACAAAAAACAGATTAGAGCTCAGGAAGGAGAAAGAAGATCTTATATTGTATAGGCTTGAACACCAGTGTAGTTAAAACCAGACTTCTTATGCATACAACATCAAGGTAGATGCAGCTCTTCGTAAAATAATTTTGTGCTAAGTCCTGAATTCTAAATGGAAAACTGGGAAGGCCAGCCTAGCACACTAAGACTTGCTGAGGAATCATAGACCTAACTGATAGCCATGATGCATTGTAAACCTGTACCATATTTGATTATAATTTGGAGAACTCCCAGATCAGTGCAACAAAGAGGTCTCCAGAGGTATGTCTACACTACAGAGCTATTCCGCAATAACTTATTCTGGATTTATTATTCCAAAATAAGCTATTCCAGAATAACTCATCCTCATGAGAAGGAAGACCCAAAATAAACAAAACTTATTCTGAAATAGTGTGTCCATACACAACAGACCCTATTTTGGAGTAGAGCTTCTGGAAGCAGTGCTTCCAGGGGCACTAATCTGAAACACTATGTCTACACAGCAGCATTATTTTGGAATAAACTGTTCCAGAATAGGTTATTTCAAAATAGACCCTATTCCTAGTCTATACAGTCCCTATTCTGAAATATCTATTTCAGAATATGCGTTATTTCTCCTAGAATTAGGTTTACAGAATTTGAAATATGCCCTCCACTATTTCAAAGTTATTTTGAAATAGTGGTTTTGCTGTTTAGACTCTTGCAAAATTATTTCAGAAGAGTGGCCATTATTCTGAAATAACTTTGCTGTGTATACTTACCCAAAGGAAGGACAAAGTACAACTGTTCGGGTGCTCAGCTGAAACCCGCACAACCCACTTTTATTGTGCTTCTATTTCTGAATCAGGGAAAATACACTGACAAGCTCCTCCCTACTTGTAAGCAAAAGTCTGTTGTTAGATCTGCGGGGAGAGCCTGAATGTGATAGAGGCCCACTGGAAATCCTAGGCTCAGAAATGGATCCGTACGTGTAAGATTCTGGGCAAAAACCAGCTGGTTGGGTCACTCCCAGAGGAGAAATTCTGGCTTTGTTCTAGAAGGAATGACCCTGACAAGTTGTTTACTTTTTTTTTTTTTTTGCAGCATCTGCAAGTGGTTCAGCAGCAAACAGTGCAATCCCAGAGAAGGAACGGCAGAACATTGCTGAGCGGCTGCTGCGGGTGATGTGTACTGACCTAGGAGCTCTAAGTGTGGTGAGCGGGAAGGAATTCATCAAGCTGGCACAGACCTTGGTGGATAGTGGTGCTCGCTATGGTGCTTTTTCTGTCACAGAAATCCTTGGCAACTTTAACACACTGGCCCTGAAGCATTTGCCTCGGATGTACAACCAAGTCAAAGTGAAAGTCACCTGCGCCCTGGGCAGCAATGCCTGCCTTGGTATAGGTGTCACTTGCCACTCTCAGAGCGTTGGCCCTGATTCCTGCTACATCCTGACAGCTTATCAGGCTGAAGGCAACCACATTAAGAGTTACGTCCTGGGAATTAAGGGTGTGGACATCCGAGATAATGGTGATTTTATCCATCACTGGGTGCAAAACGTGATGTCTGAGTTTGTGATGTCAGAAATCAGGACAGTCTATGTCACAGACTGCAAAGTCAACTCCTCTGCATTCTCCAAGGCAGGCATGTGCTTGCGTTGTTCAGCCTGTGCCTTGAACTCAGTAGTGCAGAGTGTGCTGAGTAAGCGAACACTACAGGCTCGCAACATGCATGAAGTCATTGAGCTCCTGAATGTCTGTGAAGATTTGGCAGGATCCACGGGCTTCTCAAAGGAGACATTTGGGTCTCTGGAGGAGACGTCGCCCCCACCCTGCTGGAACTCAGTCACTGACTCCCTTCTGCTTGTCCATGAGCGTTACGAGCAGATATGCGAGTTCTACAGCAGAGCCAAGAAGATGAACCTCATTCAAAACCTGAACAAGCATCTTCTCAGCAACCTGGCAGCCATTTTGGCCCCAGTGAAACAAGCAGTGATTGAACTGAGCAATGAAAGCCGGCCCACTCTGCAGCTAGTTCTGCCCACCTACGTGAAACTGGAGAAACTGTTCACTTCCAAAGCCAATGATGCTGGCATAGTCAGCAAGCTCTGCCACCTCTTTCTGGAGGCACTGAAGGAGAACTTCAAAGTTCACTCTGCACATAAAGTAGCCATGATCTTGGACCCTCAGCAGAAGCTGCGGCCAGTCCCACCATACCAGCACGAAGAGATCATTGGCAAGGTCTGTGAATTGATCAATGAAGTGAAAGAGTCATGGGCAGAAGAACCAGAATTTGAACCTTCTACCAAGAAACCACGGGCAGCAGGTGAGGCCCCGTCAGCTCAGGAAGAGGAGCAGTTTGGGAAAAATGAAGTCTATGATTATTTGCAAGAGCCCCTCTTCCAGGCCACCCCTGACCTATTTCAGTACTGGTCGTGTGTTACCCAAAAGCATACGAAACTAGCCAAGTTGGCCTTTTGGCTCTTAGCAGTGCCTGCTGTTGGTGCCAGAAGTGAATGTGTAAATATGTGTGAGCAGGCTCTCTTAATCAAAAGGAGGAGGCTACTCAGCCCAGAAGACATGAACAAACTCATGTTTTTGAAGTCCAACATGCTTTAAAACTGTCTTTTAATTAAAACACTGTTCCAAACAAAGAAAAGAATTTAAGTTCTAAACACTGTGGACCTCATTATGAAAGCCCCTAGAAACCAAGTGCTTATATAGGTGTGTGTATATGATTTTTATGTGTGTATATATGTGTGTGTGTGTATATACATATATATGCACACAGACACACACACATATATAAAATATAATAAAAAACTAAGTTTCAGAGGGAAGCTGAGCACAAGTCAGGTGCAGCCCTCTGCCAGGAACATGCTCCTTTCCATTAGCTAGCATGTGGACTTGACAAACTTTCTAATGTTTTCAAGTGGGCACACCAATGGGAGGTTGACATTCTAAAATCTTCAGGCAGCTGAGATCTAAAGTGACTTGAAGTTTCTTTTACTTCTCCTCCACCCCACCTCTCCTCTTGTCCTCTGGGGCACCTTACCATGGATAATCAAACACCATTGAATAGACCAGTTGTCTACTGGGCTTTGCTCTCATGAATAACTGTACACCTTGAGGGCATTCGTCTGTAGCCTTCCCAACGTACGTTGCATGTTATCAAGGCAGCTGTGTTTTATGAGCACTAGTATCTCTAGAAGTCAGGAAGGGAGACTCTAAGGAAACACCTTTTTTTTTTTTTGCATTTTAATTTCAGAAAAATCAAAAAATATACTCTTCTGTCTCCACTCTCATTTGTAGTTGAACATTTTAGCTAGTGATTTTACCTTTTTTGAGTTTAATTTGGAACTGAGAGAAAGTATGACAAAAAGCATCTAACTTTTATGTTTTATAGCATTTTTTACGAGATAAACTTTTTTCTGAAGTCCTACTGTAAACTAGGTCATCTCACTTGTACTTCTTATAGCAGTGGTTCTTAAAGTTGTTCATAGAGCAGAACATGTCACAGCAAGATTGTCATGTTGAGCCCTCCTGTCTCATTGAGAAGCAACATCATCCCAGTGGGAACTGCAGCAATTGCTCAAATGGAGAAGTAACATTAGCCTAGTAATGTATTTTTAGTGTCTTTCAATACACTTCAGCATCTAGCACAGACTGACTGGACCGGTCTCTGTGGACTGCCAGCAAGTGATCCACAGACCACCAGTGGTCCACAGGCTTCAGTTTGAGAACCACTGTTACACAACATTTTTGTAAGCCTTCTCGATGCATGTGTCAAAATAGTCTTCACGTGGCCAAGAACAGACCAAGGTGTATGATGTTTCAAAGCAGCAGAGGCTGTCAGGTTTCCAAATGTATGAAGAAAGCTAAGATAAGCAATTGGGCTCAAGGATCCTTTTGAATGTAAGTACTCCCACTTGAGTGCAGAGTATCTTCTCATGTTATTCTGAATGGTTTCCTCTGCTAGCACGAATGTCTTTTAAATACCTATAGTGCATTACACTACTTGCTACATTGCTGAATTATTCTGGCTAATGAGGCCCTGTGACCTTAAGACTTCATGGTCACTGGCTCTTTGGACATGTAGCCCATTCCCATGTTCAGTATAGGAGATCACCATAAAATCAAACTATAATGAGTCACTTCTGGTAGCAGGCAAAACAAGCTCTCTAAGGTATTAGTGCAAAAAAACCCACTGTGCAGCAGTGAGTCTTAGTGCATGAGTCAGCTGACTTGGGCTCAGAGCTTGTGCTACAGGTCTACAAATAGCAGTTGAGATGTATTTTTTTTGGGCTGGAGTCCAGGCTTTGAGACCCCCTCTGCTTGCTGAGTCTCTGAACCTGGACTGCAGCCCAAGCAGGAACAGCTGCATTATTATTTGTTGTCACAGGTTGTGAACATGAGTCGGGTGACTGGGCTCTGAGACTGACTGTTACAGGGTGGAGGTTTTTGCACTATAAACAATCTCTGGAAGGTCTCATGGCAGCACAGAAGTTGAGTGGCGTCACACCTGGCTTCTTAGATCGGGTGTTCTTTGATGAATCCAAGTTTTTGGTACCAAACTTCATTCTGAATCTCAACATCAAAAATTAATTCAATTCCTTTTTTTGATGCATCTTCACACACCAAGCAGTTTGCTTCCTAGTTGGAGTCACTGGTGACAAGAAACAAGTCTTACAGATTTATGAGTTTCTAGGGCAGTTTAGTTGGCAACACTATCAACTCTGAACTGAGAGGTTGTACTTTCTGAGCAGGATGTGGTATGTACTTCATACTGACAGTGTACTGCTGTGGTCAGGGCAGCTGTTGCACACCTAGAGGTACCATCCACTGAACAGATATTAAGCCAAAGTTCTTTCTGAACACCCCTGGTTGTGATGATAATTAAAGCTCCTAAGACTCTAAGAAACAGAGGATAAAGCCCACAGTCCTGACCAATAAGTGCATCCCTATGGAAAGAGTGAGCATAAGCTGTTTGCTTGCACTCCCAGTATCTCACTTCAGATACCGAGCTTATGAAAGGCACTGAATTATTTTCTGTGGCCTGTATTGCTCAGAGCTGGGAGAGTTCTTGCAGTAGTTCCAGGCACCTGTAAGTACAACCTTGAATAGGCAGGTATCTTTCCCAATAGGCCTCTGCCCCTTCCCCGCTGGGAAGCAGCATCTTGTGCAGATTACATAGGCTGAAGATTGGGTTGACTTCCTGCCAGTGACGACAGTACCAAACCCAAATGTTTCCTAAATTTAGTTATGAGTGTCATTGTAGACGTCTTTATTCTCAGATGGTTTTGAGTAAGCACAGCCCCAATCCTGCTGCCTGTTTCAGGAGTGATACCATTTAAAGAGAACATTCAAGGACACAAAACACCCTGAAGTGGACTTTCTCATGTAATAGAATTCACAAACAGAGACATTTCTTTGTGGGATTTCTTTCTCCTTCAGAACAAGGATTTTGCTGTTTATTTCCTCCTGTATGAGCACCACCTGCCCAGCCAATTTGAGCAACCCTACAGTAATAAATCTGTTTGCAGGCGCAATACAGGAGGAAAGTTTAGTACACAGAATTGATATTTCAAGCTACCAAAGAGAAAAGGAATTCCCTGACACTGACAACTGAGAAATCTTTTGTGACCTGTTTTAGTGACCACTAGGAGAAAAACTGGGGTGCTTACACAGTAAAACCTTTACAGGGTTCAGAACCCAAAGCAGGAGCAGCTTTCTAGTTTTTTGTACACCAGGTGCACAATGAACCCTGACAACAGTGTTCCCTGGAAGCTGATCACTTGGGCGGTGCCCAGGAGAGATTCAGGTGCCAACCAGCTGATTAGCAGAGCATGCACAGCCAGCAGCCTGTGTGTGTGTGTTGGTTGTACACATTTCCAGATGCTTTGGTACACACAACATTTATTCTGCCCACAGATGTAAAAAAACCAGAGGAAACACTGCTTGACTGTCAAAATTCCTGACAGGGTTTTAGTTCATTCTCTTGGAGTTGTTACATTACACCATAGATAACGTCCCTGATCTAAGCTGAAGGAAGCTTGCTAGATCACACATCTCGCATTGAAATTCAATTCCAATTCAGTGGGAAATGAGCATCCAATCCCCCATCTTTCCTTCAAAATCACAACCTTACTCAGGAACAGGGCTAGTAGTTTTGTGGAGCAGGTGAGATTTGTTGTTCTCTCCTGGGAACAGTGACTGTTCTCCTTGCTTATGCTTCTGGAAGGCATTGTGGGAACAGAGGGTGCTTGGCAGAGAGTCAAAGCCCTGACATAGCGAATGAGACAGAATTGCAACTGTTTTTGGCATTTAAGTAATATGCACTTAACATCAGATTTGAAAAATCATTTTTGGAGCTTTCTTGGTGGAAGATTTCTTGCTCTGTGCAAATTGGAAATGCCTCCAGCACTGTTACTCTCCCAGCCATACAGCTACAGATGTCAAGCTTGTGACTGCAATGGTGTCCGATAGGTGAGAAACCCGCCAGTATTTATAAACTTAGCCTACATCTGGAAAACGCTACCAGTCTAGAAATCCATGAGCTTACATGGAATTAACTACCTGTTCCCTACCAAGAGAATGGAAGAGTCCACAACTTTTATTGAGGAGGAGGGACTTGTTACAGGCACTTTACCTGCCATCACCCATTAGTGTTCCACTTCTTATTTACGCTTGTCATTTAAAACGGGAGAACAGTGTCAGCAACACACACATTGTCTTTATTTGCAAAGGCTTTTGTGGCAATTTTTCCTCTTTCCCTGCCCCATTACTCAGACAATAGCACATTCCAGGGCATACAGGTAATTTGGGATGTTTCTGAATTTAGGAAATCTTCACCATAGATATGCCACGTTCTCTATTTACGTATTACTGTTTGTTAAATTAGGCTCAGTTATCGCGCCGTCCGTAGAATCGCACTCCCCCAAAGCAGTCTGGCAACAAGAACTGCCCATCCCGCAATGGGAAGTGGTAGTGCTGTGTGCACAGTGTGTTTCCATTCTCTGAACTGGTAACTTTTTCCCCCAGCTGTTGAATGGAGCCATCTGTTCTGGGAATATGCCCCCCTCTCGCTGCAACGAGGAGCACATCAGACTTAATACGAAGCTTATGTGTTAGATTTGTGGAGGAAAGTTTTGCCCCCTCTCTGTGCTCTATCTCCAGTACAGCCATCACTGAGGCAGCAAGCCACTTTATCCATTTGGGAGAAACTCTTGTGCTGTGTTATTGTGACGCTGGCAAACCATTCCCAGGAAACATTTTGGGGAATACTTTCCTGTCCTGCAACCTTAAACTTTGAGTAATCCCCCAGAGGTCTGCTTTGGTGGCCGCAAGCTGAATGAAACATCCTGTTTCTGCACTGTCGACAGGCCCACTGACACATGCTTCAGAAACTGCAAACCACTTTGCTTCCCTCGTTCATAATTGAGAACCACATGAATCTCTGTTTGATATATGCACTAGTCTGGGCTGCTTATTCTGCACCTGACATCATATTCCTCTTGTGACTTCACAAGTTGCTGTGGAAACAATTATGATGTCAGAGAATTGTCATAGAAGAAAACAAGCACCAAAAGTAGATAAACTCTGGAGAAACCAAGTTCCTCTTGTCCTGTCCAAATATCTTTCACAAAGGCTGAGAACAGAAAAAAACAGGCAAAGTTTTTCTAAGCAAAAAGTTCTGTTTTTGTGAAAGCACAGAAGCTGAAATACCCATAGGGCAGCACTGAACCTGTAACCTTCTATCTCAGTTTCTGCTCTCCTTTGCTCCAGGAATAGCATGTGTCTAACAATGTTCCACTCCACTGAAGTTATCGCCAGAATCATGAGGAGCAAGCTGATTGGCTAATGTGGTGGGTCCAGTATCTTGTTGGGTTTTGGGCTGGACTGAAGGATGTTAGCAAAGAGTCGTCAATAACAACACGTGCAACAATTTGATTTAAATCAGTTTTTAAAACACAATTTAAATGTAAAGGGAAAAAAAGAGATAGAGGCGTAGTGAAACAAAGAGAAGGTTAACTACTGACTTACCTACCTGGGAAACAAAATTTAATAATGGGCTAATCAATCTAGAAGAAAAACATCTGATACAATCCAATAAAGTTGACAAAAGTCAGATTCAGACTGGAAATACATGTTTACCATTGAGGAGGATTAACCAGTGGAACAACTCGCCAAGTGTCTTGGTGGATTCCCATCACCTGACAATTTTTATATCAAGATTAGAAGTATCTAAAGGCCAGATTTTAAGGGTATTTAGACACCAAAACCACGTTATAAATGTGTCCTATAGTTACTTAAAATCCTAAATCACTTTTGAATTTGGCATTTAGGCACGTAAGGGTGTAAGACCCATGGAAAGTCAATGGAAATTAAATCCGTGAATCCTTTTTGAAATTTGGACTTTGGTACTTCTGAAAATGTTGCCCAAGGTCTGAACTGCCATGTCAGAGAGTTCTTTGGGAGTCTGTGTTCTATAGGGTGCCTCAAAGTTTTGACACCTCCACATCAGCTGCTGGAAGAGGGCTACATCCTCCCTGACTGGATTGACCTCATCAGCTGTGGCCTTCCTCTTAATTGGTATTACCTTCTTTTCATGAACCTGTACGTATAAGAGCTGCCTCTAGAAATTCCACTCCAATGCATCTGAAGAAGTGGGTCTTTGCCCACAAAAGCTTATGCTCCAAAAATCTGCTAATCTATAAGGTGCCACAGGACTACTTCTTGGTTTTTTTTGGTTACAGACTAAGACAGCTACCGGTCTGGTACTTGTCAAAGTTTTGTGGCTCTACACTTTCATGCACTGTAGTTGTGGGGAGGGGAGGGTTTTCTGTAAGAAGAAATATTTTTGTTGAAGGAGGAGGTCATACCACCTTAGCCAGTCTAAAGCTTACTTTGGAGCGCCTTGAATCGGACAGTGGGTGAACTGTCATGAGATATATCTATTCTTACCAGAAGATCAACGGTCAGTCTTCTGAGGTTCAGTGCTTAGTGGGGCTGCACTCAGTCGAATGATAAGGGTGCCATCGTTGACCCTGGCACTTCTCATAGTCACAAGGAGTGAGGGAAGTTGACAGGAGAGTTTCAAGTAATTTCCAAGCTGTGGTGATGGTGGCGAAAAAGATTTAAGAAGCGTTTACTCCAGTTATGCAGTTTGTGTATCTTAAATCGATGTTTTTCTCCTAATGTAGCCCTGGCCATATTAATGTGACACACAAGAGGGAAATAATAATAAACACTAAACCTAAAATACTGTGTTCACTTCTGGACACGACAAAGTCACAATAAATTGGAAGCAATGGGCCTGGATGGACTGACCTGTAATGAAGAAAGAGCTAAATCTAGTTTGGTTAAGTGACAACCAAGTGAGGATATAAGAATCTGTGAGTATTTGTGACGTATAGGCTCCAGGTGTGGAGAGGGGTGGAGTTGTTTAGGGTGGTCTGTGTGAACTAATAGGGTGAAATCAAACAAAAGAAATGCAAGTGGGACGAAGGAAGCCCATCTTTCTGCAGAGGGATCTATTACAGCCAGTCTCTCAAGGGAACAGATTAGAAGCCCTAGCATTTAAACCGAGACCAGACAGACAGAGCAATGGAGGACAGATTGCACAGCACTACACAAGCCCCTACAGAGGAACAAAGTGACCAAATAAATGTTTTTTTCCCATCACTACTGTATCCTTAGAATAGAAGTTGCTGATTGGCTTGTGTGGTGGCATCAATCCTAAGAGTACCTGGGTACAAATAACAAATGGATGCGTCTCATTTATTTCCAAATTAACTGCGCAAGCAAAACAGAGGAGAGTTAAAGCAAACGTTTTATGCCTCCCGCTGTGTGCAGCAGCTGTGTCCCACGGAGGCTCTGAATCCATGGAATCACCTGGGTATCCCTGGAAGCATCAGGTCCAATGAGACACTGCAGGTAAAATTGTCTGTGGGGCTTGGGTTCTTAAATCACTTAGGTGCTTTTGAAAATGTTGCCCAGTAGCAATAAGTATTCCCTTATATGACACTGAGGACATCTGTATGTCATGGGAAATGTTAGGGTTGTAGAAATTTCATTAAGGCAAATGTGGCAAATGAGTACATGTGCAGATTTAAAAACAAGCATAGACCCAAGCTGAATGGCCCCTTGATACTGTGGGTTTATTTTGCTTATGCTAGGCCAGATACAGTGAGCCAATGAGAGTGTATTGCCCTCTAAGTTGCATTTTCTATAATGAAAGGTTTTGGTGGGGGACTGTTTGAATTTGTTTTTCAGTTGCGTTTTCTGGAATGATTTTTGGGGGGAGGGAGTTGTGATTTTTTGTTTTTGTTTTTTACATGCCAGTTGGAATCCTTTGTTTATAACTTGACAGAAGAGTTTTGCTCACACAGAGGACACTGCATCCTGTAGACTTTAATGGTTTCATAATCTATAAGCACCTGAGTTTGAAATTTTTAGTGTAGCTTCTGCAGTCAGTCCCGTGTATGGCTAGTTGGTGCCCAACATCAACTACTGACTGAAAGGAGTGTTTTTGTATTTTCATGTCACTAACATCAGCCAGTGTTTGTCTTGGCATCCAGATGAGCAACATAGCCTTAACAAATGGGAGGTTTTGCAATTGATGGATAGAGGCATGTAAAACCCTTGCTATGTACAACCAAAGTTCCTTCAAGAGACCCTTCCAGCCTCATAAGCCTTCAGTAGCCTTCTGGGGATCCTTGGGGTAGTCTCTGAAATGTGTGTGGTTAGGGTATTTATTTTTATTATTATTGATGATGATATTATCCTTGGAGAAGGAGCCATCAGCTTGAGGAGGGAGGCATGTACTCTGAAAAGAGCAACAGAGCTTAGGGCAGGTATGGTGGCTACCCAGAGTTCCTTTAAATGTATTGGGAGGGGTTTTTTATTTATTTATTTTTTCAAAGGACAACTGATAATGGGTGATGGATGAAAACCCAAGGTTACAACTGCAGGAGGAATGCACATCATCTAGATGCTAAAGATTCCAGTCTATTCTGTAGCTAGAGCATCTCCTACCAACAAAATCACCAGGAAATCCTCAGATGCAGCCAGACTGCAAAGTTCTTCATTCTGTATGTTGTTGAATCCTCCTGTTGGGAGTTGAGTTTTTCTTGTTTCATCGGGAAAATTGTTAACAAAGTTCTCCTTTTCCTCCCCACATCTCCTCACCCAGTAATGTGTGTGCATTTACCTTCCTTTCTGTAGATGCAGATGTTCTAGGCAATACCATAGATGCACCAGCGTGTGTGTCTACATGCGAGTGCAAGAATCTCATGCCATCTTTAAAAAGAAAAAAAGAAAAAAAAGAAAGAAAGAAACTATACAAAAAGTATCTTTTTTAGGCCAGAGTTTTCTACAGGTATTAATGAATATTTTTCTTAATCCTTATAAGTTTTATGTGTTTAATATTTCTTAATACCAGTAGCATTAATTTATACTTTTGTAGCAACACAATATTTTTATAAACTGCCACCGCTGGCTTTATCTTCATAATGGGGAAATGTGTGGGCAGTTGGCCCCGCACTGTACCATGTACTGTATTTAAAAGGTTATCTAATGTCACACTTGCTGTGTTAATAAACAAAACAAAACCTGTTTGAAGTCTCATGTATTGTTGGTGTGGATCGAATGACTCAACAGAGAGCAATATTGCCCGTGATTGAGTTGCTGATTTTCATTGTGATATATGAATGCTTGAGGCTAACTCAAGTTCTTTTCGGTTTTTTTTCTTTCTAGGATTTTTGTTGGTTTGTTTTTTACAGCTAAATAAACAGTGCTATTTGAAATGTAGACTAATGTCAATGAAAAGGATTCTTTAACAAAAAAAAAAAATCAAGCTGTTTAAATGTTGCTGTTTCTCCACGTCAGTTGCTGTCCAAATGGAAATATTCCATGTGTGACAAGGCGTAATTCCACTAAGGATCCAACTAGCTCAGAGCTCCAGATCAGAGTTCAGTTATTTGGAAAGGTATCTTAGAGACGTATTTCTGCAACATTCTTTTCAGAGTTGATGCCAAGGCAGAAGACAAACTGTAAGAAAGCATCTGTTGCTTGAGGATTTTCATGTCAGTGTTGTATTTATGGTTTTACAATAAAACGACCTTCAGGAAAAAAAAATGTGTGGGGTTTTCCTCTTTTTCAGGAAAGTATCTGGGACAGCTTCATAGTCCTTTCTTATTACAAGTTTGGAAGAGTCAGTGCATATCTTTTAGGCTAATACCACAGGGCAGGAGCAGTCATTCCTTGGACTGTATGGGCCATAACACTCTGCAGTAGGTCTCACCCTATGTTCCCTGTGCACCCAAACTCTTATTAAAAATAGCCAGTGTTCTAGGTTCAAGGACTGCAGAAGGAGTAACTGGAAAAGCTATTTTAAAGTAAAAGGTAGAGACGTTGCAAGTTGATTGTATTTAGCCCCAGAGCAAAATCCATCTCAAGTTTCAAGAGACCACATGGGATACCCAGAGAGACAGATAGCATGGGGAGCAGGAAATGTCCTTTTTTAGTCATTTTTTAAAGGAAGAGCAAGTAGTGGTGTGATTTGGTGAGAGTGCAAGGGTGTGTGGAGGAATAACCACTGGAAGCAAAACAATATGATAGAGGACAGGTTGTACCTCCCTGGTCTGGTTGTACCTCCTTGGTCCCAAACCCAGGAATTTGCAGGACGTGGCGAGGTCCGTGCTAGCCCTTCATTTGCTGCTGGAGTGGAGACCAAGTGTTGGGGTGGGGGGCACAGAAGAGGGGAGCTGTGGAATCGTGCAGCTCAGGGCTAAGAGTACAACCCCATAGCCAGACCTAGGCAGTAATGGAGCTCAGTGCATGCCCCAAGACTGGAGAGAGAATGGGGGGAACATTACTCGAAGATCAGTACTGGGAGACCCTGAGAAGCACTGAGGCACTGAATACATTTGTTTTAAATTACTTGACTTAGGAAGTCCATAGATTCCAGGGCCAGAAGGGGCCATTGTGATCATCTGGTCTGACCTGCCTCACACAGGCCCAACACCTGGCCCAGTATAATCCCTGGAGCGGAGCTTTCAGAAAACCTCCAATCCCAAGTTACAAAGTGTAACGATGACACAGGTGCCAGCGTTGGTCCAACCAGCTGACCAGGAGCTCTGCAGCTCTAGCCTAGGTGAAAGAAATGGAGCTCTGTGAGAGGTGGCAGTCACGGTGTGCATCCGTGTTGTGGGATGTGGGAGCTGTGTGCTGTGCAACCAGAGCCAGGTGCTCAGTGGTGGACGGTAAAATGCCTGACATTGATCCTGCCGCTAAAAAGGAGAAGAAAATGTTGTCATGGGAACTGTTGGCCAAAAGTTGCTAGGACAGATGAGCATCAGGATGGTCTCTCTCCTGGAACTGAGCCAGGAGATTTCCGTATGGGGCAGGCAAGCTCTCAGGGGCATTACTGTGTCTAAAGATGCAGAGAGGTGCAGTGGGGGATTTTTCCAGGTGCCTAAGCAAATTAGTTCCCCAATTGCTATTGAAATCAATGGCCTAGGCCTCTAGCCTGCATCAGAGATAAGGCCAGGCTCACTAGGCATATAACTGTGTCTTTGGGCACCTCCATCCTTCTTAAAGTCTGGCCTAAAGTGTCCAGCACCCACTGGCATTCTGTGCACAATGCATCACAAGCTTCTGTGTGTGCCATGGAAAATGCAAGTCTTGAGCCCAGCTGGTTAGTTAGGGGTTAGCCATGCCCTGACTGAGCCCCACCTCCCGCTGCTCATTGCACACATGCAGGGGTGTGTCAGGTTTTGAAGAAAACAAAAGGTTTTACCACTGCTGAATTAAACCTCTGAGTAAGTTCACCCATTTTACATAGCACAGCAGCCACAGGTTTTTAAATCTGTTATGCTCCATTGCTGCAGCCCTTGGCTGGGTCCTGTAGTAGGAAGGTCCTGATATGTACAGAAAGCACAGCTCTGAAGCTGTCTGTCCTTAGTGTTCTCATGTAGCTGAGCATTGGGAACAGCTCTGGCAGCGAGCTAGCTTATATTAGACACCACATTAAAGCAGGATTTACTCTGAAGACTGTGGCTGGCCATCCTGTCGTTGGGTTGGTATGCGGGAGAAAAAGCTTAGGTTCCCACTTTGTGTCCATTTAAGCCCTCTGCAAAGCAGGCATAAGCTGGGAACAGAATTCCCCCCATGCTACAGTGGTGGCAGCATTGTGTTTTTCTTTTCACCTTTAATGCACCTTCAACCACTGAAGGATTTTGTAATACTGCGCCCATGTCTGGCTGGAGCTGTATGCGATGAAGTCAGACTGTTATAAAGTCAATTAACATTCTCCTGCTCCTGTGGTCCCTCTAACATTTTCCATCCATGCACACAATACATTTTTCATATGACTGCCACCAGTAGGAACAAATCCTAGCTGTGGGTGTACAGCAGCGTTTGAATTGATCCCGAACGGCCGCCCAAGCTCACTGCTTAGAGGGAACGCCGTACTCCTCTGACACTATTAGACTGGGCCCCACAGGCAAGAAAGATGAAGGGAATGCTTAGAGCAGGGCTACACTACACTGGAAAGTTGAGCCCAGATACGCGAGTCTGGTTACAACTACATAGCTGGAATCCATGTAGCTGGGCTCAATGTATCTGGTCCTCATCACAGAGGGAGGTTGACGGGTAAAAAAATCTCCCCTCAACCTCCCTTACTCCTGGTATTAATGGGCGGGGGGTCACCTGCCAAGCCCTTCTAGTTCGATTTTGAGTGGCCCCCACTAGGTGCTTGAAATTGAGCCCTGGAAAAGTGCCCTGACTGGGTTGATTGCCTCGTAAGTACAGCCATACCCTCTCTTTGAAGAGCCTGACCGTGGTTAAGGTTGACCTTGTTGTCATCAGGATTTCTGTGCTTGCTGTATGCCCAATAGCAGAAATCGTGAGCCATTTGAGCTTGCCAGAGAAAGGCAGCAGCTGAGCACAGGCATTGAGGAGCTCACTGGCCCCTAACTGTTGATTTTTGGCAGCGAGGCACCGAAGTCCCTTTGTGAATCCAGCCTCAGCAGTCTAAATCCCACTGATCTGACATAGCACTTAGGTGCTGCTGAACATTTTACTCCTAGGTCACCAGGCTGAGGGTGTGATACCAGCTAAGGACGTTGAATACAATGTTTGAGCTTTAAAATGGAAAACCAAATTAGTTTAGTACGATCCAGAACAAATTCCTCCCATGTGCACTCACATTCCAGCTGCCTGCTCTTCCAGCTTCCTGCTCTTTCTACCATTTGCCGTGCCATATTTTTCACTGTCCCTCTTCCCTATAAACACTCAACAACATAAACAGCACACAAATCCAGCCTGTAGCTTGCCAATGGGCTCATGCATGGGGCATAGCTCAGGCCAGGGTCTGGCCCAGTTTTCCCACACCTGAGTGAAATGCATTTCCTTACATGCCCCACTGCGGCGGCAGCGGTGGTGTGCAACACAGCGCCTTCCTATTGGTGCACCTAACACCCCACCTGCAGTGGGAGCGGAGCCTAAGATGTGCTCTGTTGGGGGGGGGCCTCTGGGTTAGGAAGCGGGTTGGGGGGCATGGAACGGTGAGGCACTGGGTGGGTGTGCCAGGTGGTGTTGGAGTTGAGGGGAAAAAGGCTGGCCTGGGACACAGTTGCGGTGCGAAGGCCTGGGCTGAGGCTGCAGGCTCTGGCGGGGGGCGCGGTTTGGGGTACAGGAGGGAGTATAGGCTCTGGGAGAGGCTGGCGGGGGGGGACGGGTAAGAGGCAGTACAGGAGCAGGACCGGGGTGTGGACTGTGGAGTGCAAGAGGTGCACAAAGCTGAGGGGCCCTCAAAGTGGGCCAGGGGTTTGGGACTCAGGCTTATTTGGGTGGCTCCTGTGTGGGCCAGCAAGGAGGGGCGTCTCTCAGCCAGCTGCAGCAGTTCCAGGCAGGGACTGGCTTGAGGGGGGGGGGGGGGGGGCTCCTTTTTGTTACCCTGGTCAGTTTCAGGGCTTGGGGAGTGATGCCCCACTGCAGTCCTGAGCCCCTCACACACAAGTGCCTATGCATGCGCGCTGACCCTCCCACCAACCGGGGGGGGGTGGCGGGGTTATGATAGGGCTGGACCTGTAAGAATGCTCTTACTTTCACCCCTAGCTGAGATGTTGCCCCAGCTCACTGGCGATACTGTGTAGCGGGCAGGTGCTGCCTCCACCTCCCAGGTGTTGCAGTTTCCTCCCCCCTCCCCCCCCCCGCACCCTTCTGCTGCGTGGTGGGATGGGCCCCTGCAGGTTGGTTAGCAATCTCGCTGTGGGGGCACAGTGTTTCTCCATGGGCCTGGAGCCGGGGGTGGGGGGGTGGGGGGGTGGGGTGAGCGCATGGCCCTCGGGCACAGCCCGCACCCTTCTCACTCGCTGCAAGGGAGGCAGGGTGCAAACGCATAAGCCCACCAGGACTGGCTCAGGCTTCCTCCAAGGTCCAGACTGCTACACAAAACAAGTGACAGCCCTTGTTGTGCAGGCAGGGTGTGGTAGCTTTGTGGTGCCCGGCATGCCATATGTTAACACAATGGAAACATGTATTCACACAAGCCCTAGCGAGAACGATCTGGCTGAAGGGGGGGTGAGGTTGACCCACTGGACCTGCTCCCTTCCCAGTAGCTGACACGCTAGTGATGTGATGCGACTTGGCAGCATTGGTGCTGAATCAATAGCAAGTCCAGCTGCGCTGCTAGCGATCAACCAGTGATTGCAGGGCTCAGGCAGTGAAAGCCTAAACAACCCCCCTCCCCGTGCATCTACTTGGGCAGGTGTGGCAGACCCTGCTGCTCTGCTGTCATGGCCCCTCTTATGCACACCTCAGGCATATGGCACCATCCCTGGGCAGGAACTGCTCAGCAGCATCTTACCATGCACGTGGCCCCCTCCTTCCACCCCCTAAACCTAGCCCTGGCCACAGAGGGTGGGCAGCTGTGGTACTTGTAAGCTATGTGCTTGGGTGGCCATCCAGGCGCGATTCAAGTACTGCCCAGCTGAATAGCTGAGCATCCACAGCCCCCAGCAGCATAGCTTTCTGATGGCGGCGCAGAGCCAGGCATGCCACTGCACGTATTTATTCTCCACATGAATAGAAAAAAATTAGCCACCCTAAGGAAGCCATAGGTGAAGCTGAGCTGAATGCTGCTAGTTTAAAAATTCTGAGGCGGTGGGGTGTCTTCCCAGGCCTGATGGGGAATGCTGTGGCACAAACACATGTATTTTTATGAAATTTTTGTAGTATAAAAATAGTAATGGCAAAAGGTCCACCAGTAAAGGCAAAGCGCTAAGTGGTCACAAAAACTCACGTCATGGTGTAGAAAGAATTTCCACCAAGGAGCTGAAACTGGTGACACCACTTCTCTGGGTGATGTGTGAGCCAGAGGAGAACCCAGCTCCCTACAGGCCACCTGGTCCTGCTTTCAACTTCCACAACTTATGCAACTCTTGTAACACTTTTGGGACACCCATCTGCAGTAATACACAGTCACACCAGCAAGCCAGCTATTTGCTGTGGCGGGGGGGGGGCAGGGGGAGGGTGTTTAGACCAGTGTTTCTTAACCTTTGTGAACCCATGGACTACCGAACAATATTTTTTAATGTGGAACACCCATGAAAATTTTCTTCTCAAAAAATTGGTGTCAGACCAAAAATAATACCCAAGCAGCGAAAACAAACTGATGTACTTTAATCAGCTATCATAGCAATGGAGGAGTAACACTGTAGCTGATATTACTGACAGACACTGTAGCCCATCAGTGTATTTCTCCTAACGCTCGGGGCACACGGGAGCGTTGGTCACAGTACAGCAGTGTTCTGCGGAACAGAGTTTAAGAAACACTGGGCGTTGTGATGCCCCGAGGACAAGCCTGCTTTTGCAGTTGTGTGCTGCTGAGTGACCACACACACCCCCGGCCAGCGGGGGGATTCTATGGCTCTAGCCCCATCCCAGACAGTAAAGTAAATACTGTCGCCAGAGACATTGATGCAAAGGCACTAGGCGGAGCTGGTCACATTGTAACCAGTGTGGAGCTAGAGAAATTCCTGGTTTATGGTTTAGTGGAAAAACAAAAGACTCAGTAAAGTGCAGCATTGACAAGAAGCCAGTTTGCAGACTACTTTGCAACACCCCACCCCCTTCTTTTGCTGTAGTGTAGGCATCAGACCTGGCATGGTACAGCCCAGCTTGGAAGGCGCGGTACGGGTGTGTTGGTTATTCACACAGCACTAATATCTTACAGTCTGGTCCCCAAACACTGCCCTGACTTACCTCTGTTTTCCTACACGTACTAAATGCTGATTTCACACGACATCAGCACGCAGCACTTGCCCCCAGCGAGGACAGGGCTTGCTAAGCAAGTCCCTGCTGGTGTCACTCAGTTGTTTCTACAGGTGGAACCTCTCCTGTCCAGCGTCATCTGCAATCTGCCATGATTTTAGTTGCTGAACCACCACCTATCATGGATGTGGCCACATTTCCTGTGGTCCCGTAAACTGTTTCCAGCCACCGCGCCTGGTTCTCAGTGTTCTGTGCTGTTATTTAGCTGCAAGTTCCCCCAAAATGTCCTCTCAGAGCCCAGTAAGCAGCGGAAGCGTTGGTAATGCTAGTAGACAATTCTGACCTCCCCTGGTCCAGCAAATTCTCTGGTGTGGCACAGGTCAAGTCCTGAGGGTGCCGGACTAGAGAGGTTCAACCTGTAGACACATATACATTACTGTAAGGTGAATTAACTTTTTTTCAGAAGTTTGGTTCTTACATTCTGACATTGTAAGGCAATCCAGAAAATAACTTCGCTTTTTCATTAGCTGTTGTAAGTCTAATAAGAGCTGTTCAGGAGCTGATTTAACTCCTTGATAAATAAAATTTCATTAGAGAGCCATCAGAGACCACCTGTAGCTGACAACTGCTGCTGGTCTCATGCTAGTTTCTTAGCAAGAGAGCAGATTATCTGCTCCTTAGCGTGTCCCAGGCTAATTCTCTGCCTGGTAACCAGCTAGGTTTGACATTGTGCTGTGCTATGGAGAGGAGGAACAGGTGTCAAACAACAGCGTTAGGGAATAGGAGCACAAAAGCCTGGAAGCACCTGAGGACCAGGTTCCACACAATTGTCCTGGAGTAACATAAGCTGTAAAGTACAGATGATGCCTCAAGGAGAGTCTGTCGGGCTCATTGGCGATGGAGGCCGTCCAGGGCCACAGTTCGGTTATGACAGCACAGCATACATCAACAGTTCTCACCCTATCAGAGGGGTAGCCATGGTAGTCAGTATCCACATCTGATGAAGCGGGTCTTTGCCCACAAAAGCTCATGCACCAAAAAAATCTGTTTGTCTTTAAAGTGCCACAAGACTTCTCGTTGCTTTGGGTTCTCAAACTGCAAGCTGGGAGCCCAAGTAGGTTGTGATCCCATTTTAATGGGATCACCACAGCTGACTTAGAGTTGGTGACGCCCTGGGATGAACCAAAGCCTGAGCCCCACCACCTGCAGCCAAAACGAGATGGATTTAGCCCTGTGTGTTGCACCCAGGTTACAGGCCCCTTGCCTGTAGCCAAAGCCCTTGGGTTTCAGCCTTGCCTCCCCCGCCCCCTGACAAGTCCCGGGCACTGGGACCTGGGTGGGATCAGGCTGTAGTCCCCTCTCCTGGGGTTGTTTAGTAATTTTTCTTGTCAGAAGGGGGGCGTCATAGTGCAATGCAGGCTGAGTGCCTCAGCCTACGCAACTCTTTGCTCAGGTGGCTGGCTAGGCGTACTGAATTAGACAGTTTCATTTGTTCTGTAGCTTCCTCAACTGTGCCACTGACAATCCAGACATGTAGGTCTATTAACTTGCTATGAGCTTGACTGCTATTTTTATTGACAAGAAAGGGATGCTGCCATGCAACATCTTTTGACCATGTGGACATCACCAGTCCAGTCCATCCTTTTGGTAGGAGAATCTAGTGCTGTTCTCACTGTAGAATTGAGCAAACCAGCGTCTGTACCTTTGGATTGCAGAATCTTCTTTTACCAGCAGTGGTTTAGAAAGATATTGCTTGTTATTCCAGATCATGATATCACGTTCAAACTGTGGTGAGAAGAAGCAGAATCATTTTAACCACCTGCACCTTTAAATGAGGGGCTCAGACCTATGACCAGTACGTCCGTTATACGCCTCCTGCAGCACACTCATGTCGCTAGAGATCCCACTGGTTCTGATGCAAGCTCAACTATTCAGCTTTTGCCACCAGTGGAGTCTGAGCTTTTCTTAGCCACAGAGCCGCCCCTCGGGAGTTCTGGATTCAGGTAAGGGAACAGATTCCCTGAGACTTTCAGCAAGCCAATTCGTTTTTCTGCCTCAGTGCCTCCGCTCTAAAATGGGCTGGGTCCTCCGAGCTCCCTCACATGACAGATGGGCCAAGGCAAGTTCTGTAGGTCAGGGTCTGTGTGGCAGGGCACAGCAGGATGGGGTTCTGAGCGCTGGTGGGGTTTTTAGAGGTTACCACAACTAAACAGGGCCTTTGCCTTCCATCCCACAATCTCTGCCTAAGGGCACCTTGCTTCTGCAGCCAGTTCCTTCAACTGTGCTGCGAACCTGGAGCTGCTGTGACAGGGCTGCAGGCCCTGGCAAAGCTAGAATCACTCAGCCATGGGTCTCATTCTTCCACAAGGAGGCCCTATATAGTAGCAATGGACAACACCGCCTGTCACTCCTCTGGGAAACCATGAAGCAATGCAAGATACAGGCATCAAAACTCCATCACACAGCACCAGGGCTTGTGAAGCATGGGCAGGAGCTGGGGAAACCACCCCTTGCACAGCAAATGTGATCGGAGGCAGTGGAGGGTCTTCTTTTGTCAGGAGTCCCAAGAACAACAAAGCCCAGAAACAGCTAATCATCACCTGGCCAACCACCCATGCAAAGATCCAAGCCTTGCATGGTCACCCAGGCCCACATCTCTGGCTCAGCCATGGCCTCTAGCCTTCCCACCTGCCACATCTGTGGAAACCTAAGCCAGACACACCCAAGACATGCACCAAGAGCCTGCTGTGCTGCCAGCCATCGCCAGTGTGTTTAACAGCCAGACCCTTGGCCTGGTACATGGCTCTGCCCTGTAACGCTGGAGGCACAAAGGATGCCGCGCTGTTGTAATCGCTGCACCACAGAGCACAGCTATGGCGTGGCCTGTCGGCACTGGAAGCAGCCCTTTGGGAGGGAGGCTAATTCCCATCTTGAGAGCCATCTCTGCACAAGCCCTATCAGAAGTGGCTGTGGTGCAAGTGGTGGGAGGGGCTAACTGCTCTGCACATGTCCCGGCATTCTGGATGGGCCCACACCCAGCCGGCCCGGCCCGCCCACGTCCGCCCGCCAGTTTGGGCACACCAGGGGGATCGGATCTCACGCACACAAGTCTCCTCAAGGCAGGAGTCGCCCCGGCCCTTGGTGACTTACCTGAATGCACTCGGCTTTCAGAAGGAGCTTGGGGATCACCGCCGGCATGTGGTGCTGATAATAGATTTTGTGTACGACATGCTGCAGGAGAGGCTCCACAGGAGTCACGCTCTGCAGAATGATTCCACGGCCCAGGAAAGCGTGGTCAAAGGTCAGGAAGACGAGCCCTGGCCCCACCTTTGGACAGAGAAGGAATTCAGCTCAGGCCCTGCTTCAGCAGGAAGGTCAGAGCGCAGTGGGAGCCAATCCTCACCACCTCGGGGCTGGACAGATTTCTGCTTGGTCCCTGGGCCACAACCTGTATTTAGGGGCAGATGCTCTGCTGTGTGGTTCTCTTCATGTTGCTCAGGCACTGCCAGCCTAAATCTCCTGTTTGGGATGCCCCAGTCAGACAGAAGCCTCCAGCAGGTGCAGGGCTGGGCATAGCTAACTCCCAGCTCTTCTCTTGAAGTCAAGGGCATGTCCTGGACCCTTAGGAGCCATAGCAAATGGCTCCAATTAGTATCTGGAGGAAAGCACCAGCAGCTGTCTCTGCTGGTTGGTCTCACCTGCCCCCCCACATCCCCCCAGCTCTGTTCCTACTCACAGGTACATTTTCTACCTAGTAGTCACCAGCCTCAAAGGCCACACTTTACAACCTCAAGACTCACACATGCCCTGCTCAGGAGCCAACCCCACTTGCATGTGGAACAGGGACTTGGATGCAAATTACGGTATGGTGTGGGCTAATTTTTCTTGCTTTGTAACAGAGTCCTGAAGACAAACATAGAGCCCAAACTGGAACCATGCACCCAGCATTTTGTACTTAGAGCTCAGCTACATTTCAGCCTCTGTGCCTGGTCTTCCCAGTTGTCCTTGTGCCAGTCTTCATAAAAGCTCCCGCATTTGGGCTAGATTCAGAAGTGGCAGAGGTTGGGTTGGCCACCTATGTGTTGCTAATCAAGATGCTCTGGGAGAAAACCCGGGCCACACAGTAGCAGACTTAAAAGTAGCTAGCCTACAGCAAAGAAATTTCAAAGAGAAATTTCTGAGCTACAATTCATCTGCAAATTTGACGCCCTCAGCTCAGGCTTAAACAAAGACTGCGAATGGCTGGCTAAATACAGAAGCAGCTTCCCCTCCCTTGGTGTTCACACCTCCAGATCAACGTCTGGTAGTAAGCTTCACCCTTGCTGACTGAGCTGACCTTGTTATCCCCACCCTTGCTCTGGCTTATTTATACCAGGCCCTGCAGATTTCCAAGACCAGCATCTGATGAAGTGCGTCTGTGCTCACAAAAGCTCATGCTCAAAACTTTTCTGTTAGTCTATAAGGTGTCACAGGACCCTTCATTGCTGTTACAGATCCAGACTAACACGGCTACCCCTCCGATACTTGGGAGAAAACCTCTGTTTTATGCTTGTGCAGAGCTGTATCTCAGGGCCAGAGAAGATCTCTGTGTAAGCACTATATGGCTGTCTCTCTCTCTCTCTCTCACACCAATGGACACGGGCCCACTAAAACATATTCCCGCCCTTGCCTTGTCTTGCTAAGCAATGGAGGTGCTTCTGCACACAGGAGTAGGTGCTGTGTACAGCCACATGGCGTAACACTTGCTAACAGCGGCAAAAGAGCTTGCTGCTCAGGCTAGTCCGGGCCATCAAAGAGGCCCTGCTGTAAGGCTTTTGCTGCCCTTTCTGTGATGGAGACGAGGCCATGGCTTCGTTTTCATGCACTTTGAGCATCCTGCTGCTGCCTGGCAGCAAGAGTCCCTGCAACAAATGCTCATGACAGGCAGCTGAGCCTGAGGCAAGCATTTCAGGCTGCAGCTGGCATGTCTGAGGTGCCATTACCTGCACTAAGGAGGATCTGCACCCAGACCCTGTCAGCAATGGAGAGGGGTGACAGCCAGGAGGAAATGTAGGCGTCAGAGAATGGTAATTAGTGATGCCTGTGCAGTGTATCTGTCATAGAGGGCAAATATTCCTACATCGTGAGTCACGCCCCCAAGAGCCGGGAGATTGCTTGTTAAGCAAAAACATTACATTGAATTGGTTGGTTGGCCTTGATTTTTGACCTCTCCTGTCCCCACTGCAGGGCATGCGCCAACAGCCAGTGTCAGCAGCTCCTCCAGCTGTACTAAGAAAAGTGATTTTGGCCCAGTGGTGCACGTAGATTTTAACTCTGCCCTCCCTTCATTACCCTCCATGTGACTCTTTCCTGCCCCCATCCCAGCCAGGGCCTCCACACTGTTCCCATCGCTTTCCTGTCCTCCCTCTTTGCCAGACACCAATTGCAGTAGATACCAATTGCTGAGCCACAGGGCTTCTCTGGGAACTGCAGCAGGGAAAGGAGCAGAATGTAGGGCCACCAGACAGCCCTCACTGGCAGCTCCTCTGCTGCAGCTGTACAGCCCCAGGCCTGCCCATGGACCCCGACAAGAGAGGCAGCTGTGCTGACCGGTGGGGGGAGGGCTGAGGGCAGAACAGCTACACGGGAGAAGCTGCCAGTGTGGGCTGGCTGGTAACCCCACATTCAGCTCCTTTCCCTGGTGCAGTTCTCCAGAGAGCCCTGTGGTGTTCAACAGAGACCAAATGTGGTTTTCCAGTACAATGTAGCAGCACTAAGTGCCTGTAAAGGTGCAGGGTACCTGACCGCACCAGCTAATGGCACCACTGTTTGGGCCCAGTACTTGTAGACTCTCGGACAGCTAGTGTTGTGAGGGGCTCCCAGCTTCCTCCCCTTCCAAACTAATTAATTCTCCTCCAAATCACACCTCTGTTTTCTGCCTCTCCTCCCTCCGGCCCTCCAGGCTGCGCCCCTATAGCTTCTTCCTTAATCGTTCACATGACTCTTCTCCGTACTCTCTCCTCCTTGAACTGGGGGCACCAGAACTGGGCACAGGATTCCAACAGGGGTCACACCCGTGCCACATACAGAAGTAAAGTAACTGGAGATTTCCATGCTTGTCTGTCCGAGGGGCAGATTAGCCTTTTTGGCCACAGCACTGCCCTGCGCACTATCCATCACCATTCCCCAGATCTTCTCTAGGCCATGGTTTACCAGGGTAGAGCTTCCCAGCCTGTCACAATGGCCTGCATTTCCCTAGATGTGGGACTTCACATTCAGCCATGTTAAAGTGCATATTTTTTTTCTTGTGCCAGCTTAACAAGCCATCCAGATGGCTCTGTACTAGAAATCATCCCTCTTCATAATTCACCACTCCATTTTTTGTGTCTTCTACAAATTTTATCAGCAATGGTAGGGTTTCTTTCAGGTGATTGATAAAAATGTTCAGTAGATTAGGGCTGAGAACCAGCTCCTGTGGGGTCCCACTAGAAACACACCCATTCAGTGAGGAGTCCCCATTTCTAATGACACCTGAGACCTAGTTTTTCAAGTAATTGGTGCCATGCTGATTTTGTATCATTGCAATTTTTTAATTGAAGCATCAGGCAGTACCAAGTCAATTAGCAGAGCTAGAATCAACATTTCAGAATCGACTTTCTGCCACTGTGTAGATTGGTGCTTTTTGGGCTTGCACCAATGTCCTTACTCCACCCGATATTATGGACTACCAAGGTTGACAGCCAAGCCCAGAGAGATCGATTTTGCTGTATCTTCACACACATGGCAAAATCAAACTCCGGAAGATCAATTGCAGCGCGGTGATCTTCCTGTAAGCATAGACATACTCACACAAGCTGGACAGATCTACTTTCCTTCAACTGATGTTGACTGGTATTTATTCCCATCCTTCAATGCTTTATTAACCAAGGCCCAGATCAGCCATTCCATTATTTTGCCCAGGATCAATGTCATGCTGACCAGCTTAGAATTACTCGGGTCCTCCCAATTCTTTCACTTTTCTTCGGTCCTGTCGAACTTCCTCGCTGCTCCATGCAAACCATCAATTGCATCCGTAGGTTTAGACAAACCCAGTCACTCTAGGGCTACGTCTACACGTGAAGCCAACATCAAAATAACTTATTTCGATGTAACGTCTACACGTCCTCCAGGGCTGGCAACATCGATGTTCAACTTCGACGTTGCGCGGCACCACATTGAAATAGGCGCAGCGAGGGAACGTCTACACGCCAAAGTAGCACACATCAAAATAAGGGTGCCAGGAACAGTTGCAGACAGGGTCACAGGGCGGACTCAACAGCAAGCCGCTCCCTTAAAGGGCCCCTCCCAGACACACTTGCACTAAACAACACAAGATACACAGAGCCAACAACTGGTTGCAGACCCTGTGCCTGCAGCATGGATCCCCAGCTGCCGCAGCAGCAGCCAGAAGCCCTGGGCTAAGGGCTGCTGCCCACGGTGACCATAGAGCCCCGCAGGGGCTGGAGAGAGAGCGTCTCTCAACCCCTCAGCTGATGGCCGCCATGGCGGACCCCGCTATTTCGAAGTTGCGGGACGCGCAACAACTACACGGTCCCTACTTCGACGTTGAACGTCGAAGTAGGGCGCTATTCCTATCCCCTCATGGGGTTAGCGACTTCGACGTCTCGCTGCCTAACGTCGAAGTTAACTTCGAAATAGCGCCCGGCGCGTGTAGCCATGACGGGCGCTATTTCGAAGTTAGTGCCGCTACTTCGAAGTAGCGTGCACGTGTAGACACGGCTTAGGACTGTTTCTCTTCCTCGTGTTGCTAATGCTTTGCATCCTCAGTAGAGAGCTCTCTACACACATCAGCACATAAGTCTTGTTCTACCCAGCGACACATATGAAAATGCATAAAGTTTGGTTGAGTCCAGCTTACTGTGCCACAGGGAAAGCAAGTTACTTAGTTAAAACCTAAGCACATTTGTGAGAGAGTCCAGCGCATGCCTGATTGTTCCCTCTAGTCACTAGTATCAGAAGGGGAGCCGTGTTAGTCTATCTGCAAAAAAAACGAGAAGTCCTGTGGCACCATATAGATTAACAGATTTATTGGAGCATATTGGAGCATAAGCTTTCATGGACAAAGACCCACTCTGTCAGACGCATGTGTGTAGCTGATGAAATGGGTCTTTCCCACAGAAGCGTACGCTCCAATAAATCTGTTACGCTGTGGCCACACTAGCCCCCTCCTTTTGGAAGGGGCATGGTGATGAGGGATTTTGGCAGATGCTAATGAGGTGTGCCATGAATATGCAGCACCTCATTAGCATAATGGCAGCCACATGCGATTCGAAAGTGCTGCTTTCAAAACGCACACCGCTCATGTTGCCGGGAGCCTTTTGAAAGGACCCCGATTTCAAAAGCCCCTTCTTCCCAAAACCAAATGGGAAGAAGGGGCTTTTGAAACCAGGGGCTCCTTTTGAAAGGTTGTCGGCTACACGGGCAGCATGCGTTTCAAAAATGGCACTTTCGAATCATGGGTGGCTGCCATTATGCTAATGAGGTACTGAATATTCATAGCAGTGCCTCATTAGCATCTGCCAAAATCCCTCATTACTATGTCCCTTCTGAAAGGAGGGGGCTACTGTGGCCACAGCCTTAGCCTCTAAGGTGCCACAGGACCTCTTGTTGTTTTAATCACTAGAACTTCCTTTGTTCCTGCACTTAGGCATATTGTTTTATGAATTGTATCACATACCTGTCTGACTCTAACAGAGAAATCCAGCAAGGAGAAGTGCTTGCCAAACGCCATTACACTGTGTTTAAGCATCATCTGGGAACAGTGGTGGTTGGGTTCTGGCTCGGCCTGCCATTCAACCTAAAAGAGATTGAGAAGAGGAGATACAGTCTAGAGATACAGTCTAGGAGATACAGTCTAGAGAAAAAATACAAACTAAGACATATGGGACAGAACCACTGGAGTCTGAGCACATTGCAGAATTTCTGAAGTTAAGGTAGAAAGTGAAGAGATTGGTCGTATGTCTAACGAGGCTTCATACAAAGAAGGAGAGTAGAGGCAAAAGTGAGTATGAGACAGGAGAAGAACACTCAACCTGACCATTAGGGTGTGTGATAGAAGAAAAAGGCAGGTGTTACAGAAAATGCTGAAACAAAGGAAAGCTTGAAATGGACTTGCAAGTCAATGAGTTGACTCAAATCTAATAAAGGTGTTACACAGGTATTCTTACCTTCCAGCAGTGCTTCAAAAAATCCCACAGCTTGGAACGTGTGTATCTCAGGTCAGTTCCACTCACAATAAATGGTTCATGGAGAAAAGTTAAATGGGCAAAGTCTGCAGCATTTTCAGGGATTTCCTGCATGTGGGGAACATTAACTGTTACCATCAAACCAAGTTAATTTGTTCCTGTACACAGACCATGGATCTTTACAGTGTACTGCAGCAACATCCAAAGACTTCGGAGAGGTTGAGTCCCATTACACCAGGCACTGTACAGACAGAACAATGACGGTCCCTGCCCCACAGGCTGTAATAGCTAAAAGATAAGATATAATAAATGGATGAGACAAACATGAGTACATAACAGGGTGTCTTTACACTGAGTAGCATTTAGCTGTTTGCGAGCAGTACTCACAAGTCCACATGGATCACATGACAATGAAATTAAGAGTGTGTGTGTGTGTGTGTGGGCGCGCGCTAGTAATTTATGGTAAAGCAAAGCGTCAGGAACCCAACAAAAGCAGAGCTAAGGTTAAGCTGAAAGAAACCCAGATATGTGAGGGTCTGGAAATGCAGTGAGGGCCCCCACTCTGCCCTGGCATGGCACCACACAGTAATCATGCAGTGCAGCATGTGTACTTCCAGAGTAGATTTAACAATCAGTTTGAAGCCACCCAGCCCCACTGAGTTTTTCTTTAGCAAAAACTTGCAACAAGCCAGTATTTGCCAGCTGCTTTAAGGCACTCTGGAGCAGCAAGCAGCAGCCTGAACATATGAGCCAAGTAAGCCTAACAGTGAACTGGTTTGCACTGGCAGAGCAGGGTTAGGCCAACAGGGTTAAATCCAGCATTCTCCTTAAGTCTCCATCCTGCTTGCTCCTGTACGTTCCCATGCACCCCTGCCCCAGAGTTCATAGTAAGCCTCACGTTTTCATGCACACACACCCTCGTTTCCTCCTCTCTTTTGAGTGGACACCAGGCAGCTTTTGGAAAGAAATGTTCTGGATTAACAGTCATTGTGGTCATTCATGTTCATACATAAAAGTTTCAGCACATGCTGCTATGTAAAAAGTCTTCAGAGCAACTCAAAGAATTCCCCTTATATGAAAATGGCTACAACTGCTCGTTCTCAGTAAGGCAGAGGCCTCACAACTCTTGGTTCAGAGCTCCTCTTTCAAGTAGCCACCACCTCCCATGGTGTCCAACAAGTACTCTGCTGAACCCCATTTTTGGTAGGAGCAGCCTGCATCCTTATCTCTATGGAGAGCAGTGGGAAGTGACAGCCCCTCAGAAAGACGGCTTTATGTGGAGTTCTACACAGGTGAACATTTGTCAGCTCCCACTGAACAAAATAATTTGTTATAAAGACTAGGAGCAAAACAGTTACTGTTAATTATCAACAGCTCTTCAAATGTATTATATGTAGAAAAGTGCAGTGAGTTTTAACTAAGTTTGAAGCATCTGTGCTACTGAGTATCAAGGACCATTCAGAAGGAAAACCTCTTGCAAGTGCTATTTAACAGAAGAAAAATGGTCAAGTCTTGCTCTAGGCTGAGCTTTTCAGAAGAGCCTTAAGGAGTTGGGCACTCATTGCCTTTGGATTCAGTTGACTGCCTAGTTCCCTTGAGCTTCTTTCAACAACTCCAGCCACATCCACGTGCCTGCACTGTCTGTTATAACTTACTGGCTTGGTCACACTAAACTACAGCGCTGCTGCCAGAGTGCAGAGATGGAGTCCTCATCTGCTTCCAGCTTCCAGAGCACGTAAACCTGCAGCACTTCCCAGAGGCTGATTCCACACAGTAGAGGTCCTCTACCTGAATGTGGGCACTGACAAAATGCTCTGTGTGTCCACGATACACCCACTCCTTTGAGGCGATCTCCTCCTGTTTTGGGACACTCCATATTGGATCAACACCATCACAGTGGTACCAGATGAGTATCATTCCATTCATTTCACATGAGGGCCATCTTTTAACCTTTGCGAAGTCTGGCACTGTGGAGGGGAGAAAGCAGTTAGCGCTCAGCAGGCGTTGCCACATCTAACATTACAGCATAACCTCACTCAGTCCCGAGCTGCAGCCAGGAGAAAGCTGCTGCCCAGCACCTCCTGTTCTGGCTGTCTAGGAGCTGAAAGCTCTTACTGAACAAGGCAGATGGCTCTGTGGCTCAGGTTCTCCCATGGCAGCCTGAAGGTACAGCCACCTTGCAGCTGGGATTGAGCCCAGGAAAAGTGACTTGCAGCAGGGATGCTGTGGCATGGGCTCGCTTGGGCTGAGGTGATCAGGCAGGTTTGGGCATGGGTAGCTAGGCCATGCTGTTTCTCTTGCCTCAATGTCCACACAGCTATTTTAACATGCTAGCTCAAGCCCCACTAACTGCATAGATGGGTGCAGAGGCTTGCTCCCTTCTGCAGAGCAGACATACCCTGGAGGCCCAAACGAGACAGGGTGGCATAAATGGATGGGCTTTTAGAAATGCGTAATTGGATTTTGGAAAATGTACATTAAATGTATTTCTCTTTTTAACATAAAACTAACATCAATCTGAAGTTATGACAACCCACATTAACACCTCAATTTGCTAAATAAAATAATACAATGTCAATGGTCCCCCTCAATTTAGGAGTTAAATACTATTCTTTTACAATCCGATACAGAATCAGAGGAGGGAGAGGCCACAGTGGCACATTTGGAGCTCATGTTCAGATGATTATTTCAGCATCCCTCCAATTATTTTTCAGGGTCAAGGCGTCCTCAGTTCTTTGTTTCTGAAAATGCACATTTAGCTGTATTACAACACATATTGGTTGCGTTCACTCAGTTTCCCAAATGATCCAGAGAGCTCTGCATACGGCACCTGGCTGCTTCAGGACATCCCATTTTTGTTTGATCTGCAAAACTGATCGGGGATGATTTCATATTTTTTGCATGTTACTGAGAGATCCCACATCCCAGGTGACTACTTTAACCACTAGGCTATAGGAAGAAAAGGGAAGAACTGCTCCCCTATCTTATATAGCATTGGGAATCATTATGAAAGGGATAGACAGAAAAGGCATTGTCTCTGTATAACTCCATGGTATGCCCCACATCCTGACTACTGTGTGCAGATGTAGTCACCCCACCTCAAAAAATGATTAGGGCTATGGAACAGCTTCTATATGAGAAGAGCTTGGCCACTGTAGGAAGAGAGGCTACTGAGTTAGATGGATCTTTGATTTGACCCAGATTGGCCAATGTTATGGTATCAACCACACCTGTTTGACGCTGAGTCCCCATTTACAGTTACATATTAAGACTTGTCCATGTTGATGTTTCCAGCGTGTTCTGTGTCAGAACAAACAGGGCATTGCCACTACCACGGAGGCTCGGTTGCTGGGTTGTAGGGAGAGGAGGAGAAAGAGGCCAATCACCTTTTTCAGCATATGGGATTGTAGTGCATTTTCCATCTTCTCCCCGAAACTGCCACCCGTGAAATGGGCACTCAATGCAGTTACCCACCACACGGCCACCAACAGCAAGGTTAGCACCCAGGTGTGGGCAATAGGCGTCAACTACAAACACTTGTCCATCCAGAGCACGGAATACAGCAACCCGTTCCCCTGCACAGCGAGGTACAAAAACACAGTGTTAGCCTGGTAACAGTGGTCTCATTCGAAGGGCTTGAGCAATATGCTTGTTGCTGTAACCCTTATAATATTTTCAGAAGTGTAAAGTGCTGTTTGCGCGACTTCATGCAAGAGGTGGAACATACCAGGGCCCCCAGCTTGTGCTACAAACAAGAGTCCCATCTGAGCAGCTGCCATTTCAAACCTCTTGGGTTCCCTCCGAGAAGGAGAGCAGAGGTGCTATGAAGCAGTCAACCAAGCTGAGCATAGTTAAAACAAAAAGCAGTCAAGTAGCACTTTAAAGACTAGCAAAATAGTTTGTTAGGTGATGAGCTTTCGTGGGACAGACCCACTTCTTCAGCCCATAGCCAGACCAGAACAGACTCAATATTTAAGGCACAGAGAACCAAAAACAGTAAGCAAGGAGGACAAATCAGAAAAAGATAATCAAGGTGAGCAAGTCAGAGAGTGGACGGGTTGGTGGGAAGATCAAGAATTAGATTGAGTCAAGTATGCAGACAAGCCCCATAGTGACTCAGAAAGTTCCCATCATGATTTAAATCACGTGTTAATATTCCAAATTTGAATATAAATGTGAATTCGTCCGTTTCCCTTTCTACAAAGGAGCGATAATTTCTTTTCAGTAACACACACACCTTGAGGCCATTGACAGAATGGCCCATTCCATTAAAATGTTGACTAACTGGTTTGTAAAAGACTATCCAATCAGCCCATTATGGTCTAAAATGGTTGGCCTTTTTGGAGAATTATCTTACTGTTTCACATCTATCAACATCAGACGTGACACCATGAAGTATCCCAGATGATAACACAGATTCCGTGCTTGGTCCTCTTGACCTATATAGGGTCACACCTGCCCATTGCTATCCAGAGGATCATAAGAACATAAGAACATAAGAATGGCCATACTGGGTCAGACCAAAGGTCCATCCAGCCCAGCATCCCATCTGCCGACGGTGGCCAATGCCAGGTGCCCCAGAGAAGGAGAACAGAAGACAATGATCAAGTGATTTATCTCCTGCCATCCATCTCCTGCCCTTGTTCTGATGGCTAGGGCACCATACTTTATCCCTGGCTAATAGCCATTTATGGACCTAACCTGCAAAAATTTATCAAGCTCTTTTTTAAACCCTAATAGAGTCCTGGCCTTCACAGCCTCCTCGGGCAAGGAGTTCCACAGGTTGACTGTGCGCTGTGTGAAGAAAAATTTCCTTTTATTAGTTTTGAACCTACTACCCATCAATTTCATTTGGTGTCCCCTAGTTCTTGTATTATGGGAAAAGGTAAATAATTTTTCTATATTCACTTTCTCCACACCATTCATGATTTTATATACCTCTATCATATCGCCCCTCAATCGCCTCTTTTCCAAACTGAAAAGTCCCAGTCTCTCTAGCCTCTCCCCATATGGGACCTGTTCCAACCCCTAATCATCTTAGTCGCCCTTTTCTGAACCTTTTCTAATGCCAATATATCTTTTTTGAGGTGAGGAGACCACATCTGCATGCAGTACTCAAGATGTGGGCATACCATAGTTTTATATAGGGGAAGTATGATATCTTTTGTCTTATTATCGATCCCTTTTTTAATAATTCCTAACATCCTATTTGCCTTACTAACTGCCGCTGCACACTGCGTGGATGTCTTCAGAGAACTATCCACTATAACTCCAAGATCCCTTTCCTGATCTGTCGTAGCTAAATTTGACCCCATCATGTAGTACGTGTAATTTGGGTTATTTTTTCCAACATGCATTACCTTACACTTACCCACATTAAATTTCATTTGCCATTTTGCTGCCCAATCACTCAGTTTGCTGAGATCTTTTTGTAGTTCTTCACAATCCCTTTTGCTTTTGACTGTCCTGAACAACTTGGTGTCATCTGCAAACTTTGCCACCTCACTGCTTACCTCATTTTCTAGATCATTGATGAACAAGTTAAACAGGATCGGTCCCAGGACTGACCCCTGGGGAACACCACTAGTTACCCTCCTCCATTGTGAAAATTTACCATTTATTCCCACCCTTTGTTTTCTGTCTTTTAACCAATTCCCGATCCATGAAAGGATCTTTCCTCCTATCCCATGACCACCTAATTTACATAAAAGCCTTTGGTGTGGGACCGTGTCAAAGGCTTTCTGGAAATCTAGGTATATTATGTCCACTGGGTGCCCCTTGTCCGCATGTTTATTAACCCCTTCAAAGAATTCTAATAGATTAGTTAGACACGACTTCCCTCTGCAGAAACCATGCTGACTTTTGCCCAACAATTCGTGCTCTTCTACGTGCCTTGCAATTTTATTCTTTACTAGTGTTTCTACTAATTTGCCTGGTACTGATGTTAAACTTATCGGTCTATAATTGCCAGGGTCTCCTCTAGAGCCTTTTTTAAATATTGGCGTTATATTGGCCGTCTTCCAGTCATTTGGTACCAAAGTGGATTTAAAGGATAGGTTACAAACCACTGTTAATAACTCCGCAATTTCACATTTCAGTTCTTTCAGAACCCTTGGGTGAATACCGTCTGGTCCTGGAGACTTGTTACTATTCAGCTTATCAATTAACTCCAAAACCTCCTTTAATGTCACTTCAATCTGAGTGAGTTCCTCAGATTTGTCACCTAAAAAGGCTGGCTCAGATTTAGGAACCTCTGTAACATCCTCAGCCGTGAAGACTGAAGCAAAGAAATCATTTAATCGCTCCGCAATGGCACTGTCTTCCTTGATCGCTCCTTTTATATATTTATTGTCCAAGGGCCCCACTGCTTTTTTAGCGGGCTTCCTGCTTCTAATGTATTTAAAAAACATTTTACTATCATTTTTTGAATTTTTGGCTAGCTGTTCCTCAAAATCTTTTTTGGCTTTTCTTACTACATTATGACACTTAATTTGGGAGTGTTTATGTTCCTTTCTATTTTCCTCACTAGGATTTGACTTCCACTTTTTAAAAGCTGCCCTTTTCTCTCTCACTGCCTTTTTAACATGGCTGTTTAGCCATGGTGGTTCTTTGTTAGGTCTCTTACTGTGTTTTTTTATTTGGGGTATACATTTAAGTTGGGCCTCTAGTATGGTGTCTTTAAACAGTTTCCATGCAGCTTCCAGGGATTTTAGTTTAATTACTCTACCTTTTAGTTTCTGTTTAACTAGCTTCCTCATTTTAGTGTAATTCCCCTTTTTGAAATTAAATGCCAGAGTGTTTGACCGCTGCGGTGTTCTTCCCAACACAGGAATATTAAAAGTTATTATATTGTGGTCACTATTTCCAAGTGGTCCAGTAACAGTTACCTCTTGGACCAGATCCTGCGTTCCAGTCAAGACTAGATCGAGAATTGACTCTCCCCTTGTGGGTTCCTGTACTAGCTGCTCCAAGAAGCAGTCATTTAAGGCATCAAGAAATTTAATCTCTGAATCCCGTCCTGAGGTGACATGCACCCAATCAATATGGGGATAATGGAAATCTCCTATTATTACTGTGTTTTTTATTTTGATAGCCTCTCTAATCTCCCTTGACATTTCAGCATCACTATCACTGTCCTGGTTAGGTGGTCGGTAATATATTCCTAATGCCATATTCATATTAGAGGAATGAATTGTTATCCATAATGATTCTATGGAACATTTTGATTCCTTTAGGATTTTTACTTCATTTGATTCTATATTATCCTTCACATATAGTACCACTCCGCCACCCGCACGACCTGTTCTGTCTTTCCGATATAATTTATATCCCGGTATGATATTGTCCCACTGATTGTCCTCATTCCACCATGTTTCTGAGATGCCTATTATGTCAACTTCCTCCTTTGATATGAGGTACTCCAGTTCACCCATCTTATTAGACAGACTCCTAGCATTAGTGTAAAAGCACGTTAAAAAACTACCACTATTTATATGTCCGCCTTTCACAGACGCGTTGGATTTTTTTATATGCGATTGTTTCACATCTGATCTTGCCCATATATTATTTCCCACGTTCCCTATCTGACTAACTTCTAGGGAATCCCTATCTATGGAGCCTTGTGTAAGAGAAGTCTCCATCCGATCCAGGTGCTCCCCCGCACCAATCGGCTTTCCCCCACCTCTTAGTTTAAAAACTGCTCTACGACCTTTTTAATGTTTAATGCCAGCAGTCTGGATCCACCTTGATTTAGGTGGAGCCCATCATTCCTGTATAGGCTCCCCCTACCCCAAAAGTGTCCCCAGTTCCTAATAAATCTAAACCCCTCTTCCCTACACCATCGTCTCATCCACGCATTGAGACTCTGAAGTTCTGCCTGTCTATCTGGCCCTGCGCGTGGAACTGGAAGCATTTCAGAGAATGCCACCATAGATGTTCTGGATTTCAGTCTCTTTCCTAGTAACCTAAATTTGGCCTCCAGAACATCTCTTCTACCCTTCCCTATGTCATTGGTACCGACATGTACCATGACCACCGGCTCCTCCCCAGCACTGCCCATAAGTCTGTCTAGATGCCTCGAGAGATCCGCAACCTTCGCACCAGGCAGGCAAGTCACCATACGGTTCTCCCGGTCATCACAAATCCAACTATCTATATTTCTAATGATCGAATCCCCCACTACTAAAACCTGCTTCTTCCTAACAGCTGGCGCTCCCTCCCCCGGAGAAGTATCCTCGGCACGAGAGGATACAACAGCACCCTCTGGAAGGGGGGTCCCAACTATGGGATGGTTTCCCTCTGCTCCCATTGACTGCTCTCCTTCCCTGAGCCTTTCATCCTCCGTAACAGCATCAGGACTGTCAGATTGGAGGTGGGACAGCCCTACTATGTCCCGGAAAGTCTCATCAACAAACACCTCTGCCTTCCTTAGCTCCTCCAGTTCAGCCACCCTGGCCTCCAAAGCCCGCACTCGGTCTCTGAGGGCCAGGAGCTCCTTGCATCGAGCGCACACATACGCCACCCACCCACAGGGTAGGTAGTCATACATACTGCACTCGACACAATAAACAGGATAGCCCCCACTCTGCTGCTGGGCTTCTGCCTCCATTTCCTACTCTAATTATATATGAGGGTTAATTAAATGTTTCAGATAGAGGTTGTTATAAAGGATTTAAGTTTAAGGGCAATAGAAGTCACTGGCTCCCTCCAAGCTCCCCTCTCAAAACTCCCTCCTGTTAGCACGCACCCTGTTCGCGAGCACCCGGTCACAAAGCTCCCTGGTCGCTTACTAGCGGGGTTTAAGTGCTCGGCCTCCCTGATAGCTCCTCCCTCTGCCTACAGCTCAGCCAATCAGCACACGGTGTTTCAGTTCAAAGCTAATCAAGACTCACAGCTTCCAACTGCCTGCCTGAGCACATGGCCTTTCAAACAAACACTCAGCTCAGCACTCCAAACTCCAAACAAACAAACACACACAAGCCCCAAACCCCCAAATATAAGCAGCCACTTACCCCAAGGTGCTTTAGAGCACCTTCAGAGCTCACCTCATAAAAGTGGTTATTTTCAGGATGTAAATAGAAGACTAGGACAGTATTGCAGGTGCAGCATGAAGCCGGTGAGCCCAGCAGTGGTTTGCAGCTGCTCAGGCTCCATGCTGTGCATGCTGTGGTGTCTGCAAGGGCAACCAGAGCACAAGGCTTCATGTGCCCACTGTGTCTGCTTTATGTCCCGGGAGGAGGGAGGCAGAGGGAAAGTGACGACCATTCACAGCAGCCTCCCTGACCAAACAGCCACAAGAAGCACCTGCCTTGGTGCCTTGGTGCCATCCTGGGAGTGCTTCTGGCGACTCTAATACAAAAGAGGCTCTATTGTGTGCAAACATGCTATTTCGCAATATGTTTTGTTTATTCTGGAGCTTCCTGGTAATGTGGATGGGTTTTTCCAGATAGCTTATCTCAGAATACTAACTCTGGAATAAGCTAGTCTGGAATAACTCTGTAATGCAAATGTAATGGTGAAAACCTCTGACTTTCAGAACGGAGGCACCCTGGCCCTTCTCAACTGGAAAGGGAGCCAGAGAGCACAGGCGGGATTTTTCTGGGTGTGCTGTTTAGCCACAAGATGGCACCAAACGCAGCCAGAGGAAGCTTAGTAGTCTGCAGCTATGTACCCAGGTAGTGTAACATGAGCACACATTCAAAACAAAAAGCAGTCAAGTAGCACTTTAAAGACTAGCAAAATGGTTTATTAGGTGAGCTTTCGTGGGACAGCTCCACTTCTTCAGACCATAGCCAGACCAGAACAGACTCAGTATTTAAGACACAGAGAACCAAAAACAGTAAGCAAGGAGGACAAATCAGAAAAAGATAATCAAGGTGAGCAAATCAGAGAGTGGAGGGGTGGGGGGAAGATCAAGAATATGCCATATATGATGTTAGTAGAGGAGCATGAGAAAGTGCCCATGATTCTGTGAGTAACCTGGTTAGGTCCAGTGATGGTATTTCCAGAGAAGCTATGTGGACAAAGCTGGCATCATGTGCCAACAATGCCCAGATGCTTTGTATATTGGACAGACTTCTAACTCCCTTAGACAAAGGGTCAACGGGCACAAAACAGACATCAAAACACTCCAGATCCACAAACCAGTTAGTCAACATTTTAATGGAATGGGGCATTCTGTCAATGACCTCAAGGTATGTGTGTTACTGAAGAGAAATTATTGCACCGTTTTAGAGAGAGAAGTGGACGAGCTGACTTTTATATTCAAATTCAGTGCATTAACACATAGTTTAAATCGTGATGGGAACTTTCTGCGTCACTATAGGGGCTTGTCTGCATACTTGGCTCAATCTAATTCTTGATCTTCCCCCCCACCCCTCCACTCTCTGATTTGCTCACCTTGATTATCTTTTTCTGATTTGTCCTCCTTGCTTACTGTTTTTGGTTCTCTGTGCCTTAAATATTGAGTCTGTTCTGGTCTGGCTATGGTCTGAAGAAGTGGGTCTGTCCCACGAAAGCTCACCTAATAAACTATTTTGCTAGTCTTTAAAGTGCTACTTGACTGCTTTTTGTTTTGATAGTGTATAGACTAGCACGGCTTACTCTCTGTTACTATTCAATGAGCACACATTGGTCTTGCTGGACCTAGGTCACACAAGAAGGGAAATAATGCTTGTATCTATCTGGGATGCCTTGCAGCACACGGCACTAACCTTAGCCACAGCTGGAGAGCTCCTAGTCTGAATGATAAAGGTTTTGCTTATTTCTTTTGCCCACAGAAGAGATATCTGCCTGGCTCTCAGCACACACTCTCCTGTAATGAGCTGAAAGCTGCACAATGCAACAAGCACTAGTCTGCTCCTGTTAAAACAAGAGCTTAATGAGCCCCCGGTTTAGAGCTGCCTGAGGGATATGTGAATCCAGACAGCAATGAAGGTCTGCCCTTCAGCACTTTGACTTGTCAGTTTTAAAAGGGCCCCCACCAGAGCAGGGAAGGAAAGGTCAGGGAGAGGCACAGCAAAGCTGGAGCAAACAGACAAGGACTTACAAAGGAAGACGTCCCGACCTCTCCCACACCCCGCCCCAGTTCCCCCTGATTTCAGGTGACACTCACACAGATGCTTTCAGCAGAAACAAGAGGAAATAAAGGGAACCAACTTCTGGCCTGGGAAGGCATTTGCAAGGCCATGCCATGCAGCCCCCCACATTGGCCGTACCCAGTATGAACGAGAGTAACCCCCCTCCAGTGACAGAGCACCAAAACTAACTGCGCTACCACTACCAGCAATCGAAAAGTAGGGACCAGTCTGGAATTAGCTCCTGCTGGCTCACCCTCAGCTGACTCTGAAGGAGAGGAAGCCACCACCGTAATCTTAACAGTCAGTAGTACCTGAGCCTCAGTGTACCGGGTGGGAGCAGCTCAAGTGCTGGGCACCCATGTGACCATGAGCAGCTGACTTAGGAGCAGACCCAATGCCCTGCTGTCCATTTGCATCTGATACGAAAAGGACCTTTTGTAGCCAGATCCCAGCTAGGCTCTTGCGAGCCTGTTTCTGCCAAACCCCTGGCGTGGAAGTCAGAGGAGAGCAGTTGACTTGTTCTAATACAGCTCCTGCCGCCATTCCAGGCTGAGTTCTTAACTATCTGTATCTCTTTATTTAGTGGAAATTATTTACTCCCAGCCTGGCCTGACGGCTTAGCGGGCCTAAGGGCTTGTGCATGCCACGCAGCAGGTCAGAGCACAGGAGCGCACGCTATAGGCTGGACTAAAGCTCTCCTGCGTGGACAATGTGGATGAGAACTAAATGGTCCATAGTTTTTATTATTAGCATAGTCCTCTTCAGATGGAGCTATATTGACACAAACTAGGAACTTTTAAATTTGTGCCTGCATGCACACATTGGGGCAGGGCAGTCTACAATGCAGCATATTTATACATGCTTCTATTCATACCCCCTGTTCAGCAGGACCTGTTCATTTGAGATGAGATGAGCCGAGCCAAAATCCAGATAATCCAGAGGATGGAAAGGTGTGAGGCTGATGTACCATCTAGCAGGCAGAGCTGAGACCGCCCACTTCTGGACCTGTGTGTATTGGCCGATCAGTTTGCATGTATAGCCAGATAACAGAGGGCTGGGTAAAGGTGGTTCTACTGACTCCAAATTGCAGTCCAACACAGACATAGCCTTAGAGTCCAGAGTACTGGCTTCACCCCTTTACTACATGAATGGTTTACACTCTTGGCTTTATATTGCTAGGCAAGGCTCTGTTTTTCTGCAACAAGTTAGATGTCTCTAGCTTCTTTGAAGGGTGAAATTCCAGGTGCACCTAGCCCTTAATCTGATACCTGACCAGCTGTTTTCATAAAGTTATAAATTTCTCTATACAGTTACAGAAAAAATCCCCAAGGGACGCCAAGGAATAAGCAATTAAAAATCAACTGGCTCTATCCCATGTTATTGTGTACAAATATGTCACATGGTGCCTTTAGGACTCATTGGGAGAGTTCTGTGCAGGTTACGTACTCGTGTATCTATGGCCATATCAATGTTACAGACCCATATTGGTGCAATTACATCGCTTGGGGTGTGCAAAATCCACAGCCCTGCGTAATGTACTTATATCAACCTAACCCTTGAGTAGACAAGGTTGTGCTGACAGGAGGGCTTTTCCCCTTGACACCACTACTGCCTCTCGTGGGAGGTGGATGGGAGATGCTCTGCTGGCAGTGTAGTGCGTGGGTAGAGCCTGTGCCTCCCACAACAGCCTCATGTGGACCTGCCATGCTCTTCTCCCTGGTCCCCTCCTGCAGTTCCCTAGGCTCTGCTCAGGCCCAGGCTGGCTGTGAGGATTGGGCCCTGCTGCCCACTTGGCGCTCACACCACCTGCCAGCACCTTGGGGCTGGAGGCACCGTGGCCATGGTGGGGACACTCCAGGCACCTGGGAGAGAGAGCGGCAGACAGAAAGAGGGGAAGAGCGCGGCCTTGGGCACAAAAGGAGCTTCCTCTTGCGGCCGGGTCACTGGCCAGCCATGGTGTCGCGCCTTAGCTCAGGACTACAGCGTACGCTGCTGCAGCACGGTAGGTCGGACAAGCCACAGGTGTAGGACATTGTCACTGTAGCCAGTGTACAACTGCAGCATCCCCTCCCCGCAGCGTGAGGAAGCAAGCCAGCAGGGAGGGGCCACCTCCAGGCTACTGGTTTACACAAACGAACAGCAAGCACCAAAGTTACCCCCCAGCCATGCAGCTTCCCACTGGGGCTCCAGGGCGGCAGCGTGGAGAGATGCCTCCTCAAGGATGCCACTGCCAGCGGGATAGGACCCCACCTCGCTGTTCCCAGCAGGGAGCAGCAGCAGCTGGGGCACCTCTGTGATGGGGCCAGCAGGAAGTGGCAAGCCCTGGGGGTTGGGGGCTCCATGGCTCCGCATGCTGCCTTTCCCTGCAGGCAGCAGCAGTGTGCACAGAGCCTCTCACCCACACCCCAGGAACTGGGGCTGCTGCTGGCCACTTCCAGGGCACATTGTGGTGCCTCAGGACAGACAGGCACCAGGCAGCCTGTCTTAGTGCTGAGGGCCAGGAGCCACCCAGTTCCACGCTGAGCTCCTCATAGTACACATCTACCCCAAACACTTCTTCACATGCCCCACAGTCCAGACCTTGTACCCTTCCTGCACCCCAACCCTCAGCCCCCTCTCGCATCTCAACTCCCTCATCCCTGGTCCATCCCAAAGCCCTCACCCCCTACTGCACCCCAACCCTTGCCTCAATCTGCAGCCCCCCTTCTGTATTTCAAATCCCTCAGCCGCAGCCTGAACCCCTTCCTGCACCCCAAAACCCATATATCTGGGCTCACCTCAGAAGCTGCACTCCCAACTAGAGCCCTTGCATCCCAACCCTCAGTCCTACCCCAGAGCCTGCATCCCCAGCTGGAGCCTTCACACCCCATTCCCCTCGAGCCTCTGTCCCAGGTCTGAGCCCCACCCTATACTCAGAACTCCTTGGCACCGGCCCACCACATGAATTTTTTATGGGGACCAACATAAAGGTGATGTACCACACACCTTCTCTGTGTCACTCACCTCCTCCACACTGGTGTACAAAACAAAATTCGTTCCTCTTAGGGATGGAAAAATTAGAGGGAACCTTCTCAAGCGCCTAATGTTGCAAAATGCAGGGAAAGAGAATCGAGTCAGTGGAGACACTGAAACAGAAAACTCCTGTCTTGGAAAACTAATGGGAATGGGATGATATTTGCAACTTAACTCCTAGAACCTTTTCTTCCCATACCTGCATAGCAGTGAGCTGGTACCAATCTGAGCTTGTTTCATGGACTTGAACCAATGTGCCACTGTGTAAACAGCACTGAGTGCAGCTAGAATCTCCCCATTCCTCCTCTCCAGTGTTTCTGTACGTCCGTGTCCTCCTTGGAGTCTTCATTGCGCTGAAAGCATCTGAGGCTCTGCACATCCTGCAGCAGAATGCATGAGGTGCTCACAATACTTGCCACAAGTATTTCAAGGTGAACGGGTTCTATGCCAGCCTTGCAATGACGTCTGCATGGGTATGCCATGTAAAAGGGCATGGCAATGCTGTTTGCCGTTGCTTTCAAGTGGGAGGGGGAGGAGATAAGTGCACTATGGGAGGCTGACAAAACATGCCCAGAACCAATTTGTTTTTTTTTTTTTTGTTCTGGTACTTGTGGGTTATTACGAAGACAAAGGTACAACCAACATGTGAGGTACTAACCAATGGAACAGTTCTTCACCAAGTGACTAAATTCAAGTACTTAGGATCCTATATCACATCCAATGGTAGGTGTTCAATGGAAGTGAATGCAGAATTGCTCAAGCGAAAGCATCTGACCTGCATCTGATGAAGTGGGTCTTTGCCCACGAAAGCTCATACTCATAAATTTCTGTTAGTCTATAAGGTGCCACAGGACCCTTCGTTGCTTTTGCAGATCCAGACTAACATGGCTACCCCTCTGATCCTCAAGTGAAAGCAGCATTTCCGAAAATGAGATGCATTCTCACAAACAGATCTTTATCATTGGAGGTTAGGAAAAGAGCGCCGCGAAGTTATGTAGAACCTGTCCTCACGTATGGATGCGAATCAGGACCTATCAGTAAACAAGCTGAGAAGTACGTCGAAGCCACAGAAATGTGGTTTTTGAGAAGGCTGTTGTGCATCCCATGGACGACCAAAAGGATGAATGAGTCTGTCTTAAATGAAGCCAACAGCAAAAGAACACTGTTAAATAGGATAAGAACAAGGCAGGCAAATGTTATAGGCCATATAATTAGAAAGTCTGCACTTGAAACAGGAAAGTATAATGGAAAGCGAGGACGAGGTAGACAACGTGAGAAAATATTGGATAGTATCACTTCATGGTTGCATTGCCACAGTACTGGGGAGATGCTCCAGAGTACTCGTAATAGGCAGGGGTGGATGGCCATGATCGCCTACACTAATCAGCATGGCACGAATGAATTGAGTTGTGGGTACTGACTTCCAGCACCTCGGTGGCTGCAGCCCTGGGACTGGCTGGGAGCTAGGGGAAGGGAGCTGGCTGAATACTGGCTCTTCGGGGTTTTTTGTATCTTTGAAAAAAGCTTCTGTGTAAAAAAGCCCTGCCCAGGATCACCTGCTGCACTGTTTTTGTCTCGCCAGACACTGGGAACTTAACCTAGAATGCAAGGGGGGAGCCAGAATTGTGGGATAGGTACCCACCATGCATTGCTGCCCACCCTACTGGGGCCGCACTCCATCAACTTCATGTGGCAGTGGGGACGTGCACCTCAACTTCAAAAATTGGGTTCTACAGAGTTAACCTCAATAAATTCGACCTAATCTCTCCATGCAGATATTCCCTTAGTCACCTCCCACCCAAGACCCCATCTTTGCCAGGTCCAAGCTTAGCAGAAACCCTGTGCCACCCAGGCTCAATGAAAGGAAAGCTGTGCAAGGATAACCTGTCATTCTAACTGCGTCATAACCCACTGTTCCCCCGGCTCCTGTGGCTGCCCCAAACAGGACACCTTAGCCACGTCTACACGTGCACGCTACTTCGAAGTAGCGGCACTAACTTCGAAATAGCGCCCATCACGGCTACACGTGTTGGGCGCTATTTCGATGTTAACATCGACGTTAGGCGGCGAGACGTCGAAGCCGCTAACCCCATAAGGGGATAGGAATAGCGCCCTACTTCGACGTTCAATGTCGAAGTAGGGAACGCGTAGTTGTTGCGCGTCCCGCAACATCGAAATTGCGGGGTCCTCCATGGCGGCCATCAGCTGAGGGGTTGAGAGATGCTCTCTCTCCAGCCCCTGTGGGGCTCTATGGTCACCGTGTGCAGCAGCCCTTAGCTCAGGGCTTCTGGCTGCTGCTGCTGCAGCTGGGGATCCATGCTGCATGCACAGGGTCTGCAACCAGTTGTCGGCTCTGTGGATCTTGTGTTGTTTAGTGCAACTGTGTCTGGGAGGGGCCCTTTAAGGGAGCGGCTTGCTGTTGGGTCCGCCCTGTGACCCTGTCTGCAGCTGTTCCTGGCACCCTTATTTCGATGCGTGCTACTGTGGCGTGTAGGCGTTCCCTCGCAGCGCCTATTTCGATGTGGTGCTGCGCAACGTCGATGTTGAACGTCGACGTTGCCAGTCCTGGAGGACGTGTAGACGTTATTCATCGAAATAGCCTATTTCGATGTCGCCACATCGAAATAGGCTACTTCGATGTAGGGTTCACGTGTAGACGTAGCCCTTCTGAGCTCCTAGCAGGACTACATCACTACCAGCTGGGAGCTGTGGCAATGGCTCAGCTGAATGGCAGCCAAGCTGGGCAGAATGCAGTCTGTGAAATGAGAGAAACCCATCTGCCCTTTGACAGGCAAATGTTCACATCCAGAGGGAGTCAGGGGAATGCTACTAGTCAAGGTTTCTGCTACCTGGGAATTCCAAGCAGAGCTCTGGTGTGGGGCTCGGCAGGGGGGGAGAGCCAGAGACGGGAGAGGAGGCCCCTTGCAATTCCATTTACCGTCAGGGGATAAGTGTCCCACAGTCCAGTGCCCTGCAGGCTGCCCATAGTGGGCAGTGATTGACATGATCCTGCAGGCCTCATGAACCATTTGACTCACAAGCTACAGAGTGCAATATGCCTTTGTTGCCAGGCATGTTCCCAATCTTGATCGCCTCTTGCCCTCTGCCTGCATCCCTGGGCCTCCCTCTAGCAAACTTATGCCCTTTACCCAATATAAGGCTTTCCCCTATTTCTTCATGTTTTGCTTTCTTTAAATGCAACACCTTTGTACTGCTGCCTTTTGGGTCCTTATTACTCGGCCCATAGTGCGAAAGGAATACCTGGACAGAACTAGCTAATGTACACCAGTATACAGCTAGTTGTCACTTGCTCCCATTACTTCCCTCTGAATTACACCAGCTTTTCCATAGCAAGAAGATTCAGGTTTTCTCATATTTCCTAGGCACACAGCAGCCTCCAGCTCAGCCTGAGGAGTGTATTGCTGTTTGTTACCTGCCCGATCCACCTCATTAAGATCAACATGATTAGAACATTCTGCAAGTTTCTGCACTCCAGAAACATCCAGTTATTCTTCCTCTTCACCAGGCAGTCTGGAAGAGGCAACCACATTTTTTATTCTCTCTGTCCTCACGCGCAGAACCTGGTCAGCGCTCTCCATGGCCAGCCAAGCACCACCTCTGCCATATGTCAGACCTTCTATTGTGATCTCCCAGCTCCAAGAGTCTCCCAGAGTTTTCCTTAGGCTGTACCTTTTAGCTGGTGAGCACCATAATGCTCAACTCTAGAGTTTAAAGGGTTCATCTTTTCTCTTTACACAGTTGTTAGTTCTGTCCCCACTTTCTTTACAAAGAAGGGCAGGTTTGCATTATCCAACCAGGCCTTACACTTGCCTTTTCACTCAAATTATATTCTAACAGATTCCAGCCTGGGAAGCCAATAATACCTTTTGGGTCAAAATAGAATCAGAGAGAACCTGATTGGATTTAAATGCTCCAGGCAGTGAAAATTCACCTCCGCACCACTGGCATCAACCTTTTCTTCACTTGCAGTGAAAGACCTGAGGTCACCATCCTGTCTTGAGGAATTCAAGCTCACATCAAACCTTCCTTCAGTGGCTATTTAGTTTTTAGATTGCACTCATCATCTGGCATCTAGAACCTGGACAATATTAAGTATCCCTTTCCTCCAAGCCCCAGCAACAATCTGAGGGGAAGGTGGTTGGTTTAGGTGCTGTTAATGGGCAGGCTATTTGCTTGGAAGATGGCAAAGCTCATGACTATGTTGATCTCTTCAAAGTTCCAGGTTTCTAGGCCATTGCCAAGCAAGCTCCAACGCCTGGGCCCGTATGTAAGTCTCATTCGAGGGTGACAACTGCATTGCTCCAATGACAAAACACAGCAGCTATGGGAGGTGACAGTGGGTCAAGTGACTTGGGCCAGACCCATGCAAGACATAGAAGAGCACCAAATTCATGAATGATCCAAGCTAAGAGGAACAACAGGCAGTCTGCTGCGAAGCAGTTTGGGTGGGGTTATACGCCAGCTGTCAGCATTAAGGTTGGTGGTTTTCCTCCATCTTTTATTTCCACTTATGCTAACTCATAGGGGACTCCAGTAAAAATTAGGCTGTTCTGTGCCTTCCTAATTCTACAGAGTAACACATCTGAAAGAGCACGATCAGGCTGGGGGTAGAGCAAAGTGTAGTCAAACCAGTCCAGGGCAGATGCCCAAATCTGAGGGATGAGCCAGAGAACAGAAGAACTTGAAAGGGAAAGTGTTTTAAGGTGGGTGTGTAGCTGATTGCATAGCAGGCTTGACTGCACTGTTGCTATGGCAGAGTTAAATAGGGAAGCTCTACAACAACGATGTGAGAGCAGGGGCACTGAGAGGTCTCCATTTACCCATCTCCAGTAGTTCAGTTAATGTTTGTTGTCTGTTTCCATGTATTCTGAATCCTGGTCAGGCCAATGACTCCTAGAAACTAAGACTGGAGCTAGCGGGGCAACAACCTTCTGCTCTTCATACCTTCCGAGGCACGGTGAACATCAGTGTGCTACCTGGACATAAGCACAAACTTGGGTCCCACCATATCAGGAGCCAGGTCTTTTCAGGAAAGCTTTCTTGTGCAGCTATCATAGACAGCGAATGCAATGCCTAGCTCCTATACCTGCTTTCCCCACTCCTGGCTGATCAGGGACCACGATTAGGCATTTAAGCAGCACAGCTCATGACAGCGACTGCTTCAGCATAAAGACTAACAGTAATGAATAAAGAGTAGGCACAGGCCTAAGGTCAAGTGAGCAGCATAAGGAGTATCCCAGGTTGCCTTAGGGGAAGAAAGAGAGTCCCTCACAATCATCCAGAGCAATCCTCCAGGCAGCTCATCTCTATACCACACGGCCATTGGATAGCACGGTTCTGGGATGGCTGCAGTCAGAAGAAAAGGAGAGGATTCAAACAGTGCAATATACTGGGGCCAAACCCCACTGGATGTAGCAGGAGAAAGAGGGAAAACAGGTGACAGGTCTCAAATGTTGTTTAGAAAAAACCCTTTTCTTTGGCTAACAGAGTTTACATTTTGGTCCCAAGATCCCTACATTAATGAGCGATTCAGACACCGAGACCAGCCCTGGCGTGGAGTCTCCAGACTCCAGGCACTGGACATCCGTCCTACAGCAACGACCTCACAAGGAGCCGCAGCTGGGTAGGGCAAGGGAGGGCTGGGCGTGTAGCTGGGGGTAGATTTGGTTCTCCTTGCTGGCTTTGCCTGCCCTGCTAGGCTAATGCGTGACCCCCCTCCTCTTCGCTGTGGGGTTGCTGGCTGGCTTTGGTGGGTACAGATTGGGTGGGGGGTAGAGACCAGTGCTACCTGGAAGCTGAGTGCCTGAGCAGCCACTTAGGAGAGATTCAGGTGCTGCCCAGCTCATTAGCAGAGCACCCACAGCCACTCTCAGCCGGCAGCATGTGCTTCTACTGGTGGTGCACAGCTGCTCACGCCTTGGTGCATACAACAGAATTTATTTCACCCATGCATGGAAAAAATAAAGGGAACCCGGTGGAGACTGTTTGCTCGCTGGCTCTGGGTCTGCCTTGCAACCATGTGGTGGGGCTGGCCTGGGATGTGCCAGCCTACAGGACTGCAAACTGCTTGTTAGTTTTGGCAGATACAGAGCAGGGACTGTGTGCCTGCTGGCTCTGGCTCTGGCTCTGCCTGCCAGCCTGCCATGTGGTGGTACTGGTGCTGGCCTGGTGTGTGGTGGTTGCACATTGGTGGTGAGCCTGGGGTAGGTGGGGACTGTTTGCCAGTTCTGTATCTGCTTCGCCCTGTGTGTGGGGTGGGGGGAGAGCTGGCCTGGTGTGTGCTCTTCCCCCATGGGGTTGCTTATTAGTGTTGGTGGGTACGGAGGGTTGGGCACTGTGTTTGCCTGCTGGCTCTGCCAGGTGGTGGTGGTGGGGATGGCCTGATGTGTGCCTTGCAATGTGTAATGCACCAAACCCTTCCCACCCTTTAGCCTTCAGCCCCTCCTAATCTTACTTCAGCCCTGGCTCCCAGACAAGTTTCTAATGCGCCTTTTGTGCGTGCTCTACAATAGCGCTAAAATAAACAATGAATTTAGAAACCACACATCCCCCGCCCCCCTTTGGAAGCATAGCTTGTTTGAGGCTTATTTGTATGGGGGGGACACCAAAAGGGGAATTGCCTTCTTTGGGGTTTGTCAGCTGGCATCATAGAGCGAAACTGGATGAGGCGCATTTGGAGCTTGTTTGAGACGGGCTGGGTTCTGCAGGTGTTTTATCTCCCGAGAGTCGGTGACACCCAGGCACGGTGAATCCAAGCAGCTTTCTAAGCACATGCAGGTGAGGCAGTTCCTTGTACATCCAGCACCTGATGTATTTACCCTTTCCATCTGCATTCCCTATTCGGTTCCTTAGGAACAGCACAAAAACATTCAATTAGCTGCCCAGAAGTGATGAGATACCCACAAGCCCAGAGGCAGAAGGTTGAGCAATAAGCTTATCTACCCCTCAATCTGCTGGCTCCTGGACTCCTTTGCCAAGTTTAATTAAAATCACTTAATTTAGCACGTAACGAGTTAGGCTGAGGACTTGTGGGTGACAGGAAACCAGACTGGTATGCAAAGGAAGGGCCAAGTCTTTTGCTGGTGGCACTGCAGCATCCTCAGTGTGTTCAGGAGCTGAGGTTTTAACCTAGCAGCTGCAGTTTCCAGCATGAGAAAGGAAGGTGGCTGGGCACTGGAGCTCCCCATAGGATATAGCCACACAGAGCGAAGCTTCACAGCCTAATACTGACATCCGCAACCTGCCTGATGGGCACATTTGTAAACCACACACCAGGATCTCCACTTAGCAGGGGCAGATATTCCCCATTGCAAAGCTCATCCTAGCAGTGCCCACTTCGCCGCCGTGCCTCCACTCTCAGACATTGATGTGAAGCCAAGGTGTCCCTCTTGCTCCTGTCATAACCTTCAATTCTTCAAGAAGCCTCAGAGGCCAAGAATTGAAGCTTCAGGTAACTGAATAATCCTGGCCCCTAGAAGCAGAATTATCACAATGAACAACTGAATTTAGCAGCATGTTAAACTCCTGCTTCAGGGCAATCTCCAGCAAAGAGACTACTGTGGGGGGCAACTTGCCCCCCCCCCCCCCCGTTTGTTACTACAGGCTTCTGACACCTTCCTCAGAGGCATCCCATGCTGCCAGGGCCAGACCTCCCCCCAAACTTTATGGAAAATGGGTTATGAATATAAACATGCATAACTTAGGTAACAAGAGGCAGTTTATCCAAAACATCTCACATTTTACATGGTATAATCTGCTGTATCAGTAAATTCTTGTTTTGCACGTGTCATTTTTGTGGTTGAAGTTATAAGTATTGTCTCCATATTTGGTCTCTGTGAAGACCTCACCAGGTGGTGTGGCTACCCTGTTGCTAGGGAATGGCTTGTGAGAAGACAGCAGTACTTAGCCTGCAAAAAGGCCTTTAACGGGGGTCCATCCACATCTGAAGAACTTCGCTGTCTATGTTCGGACAGGCAAAAAGGCAGTGGCTGTTTGCCTATGAAGGCCAAGGCCAGGTGATTCACTCAGGTGACAATCTCCATTTTCAGCTTGCTTTCACACAGCAAGAACAATGGTATTCCCTATATAGGGGCAAGAGTATAAAGAGGGACCTGGGGTTCCTCCATCTTTGTCATCAGTCTGTCTGGGAAATTGCCTGACACATGCTAAGGAGAAACAGACAAGCTTTTTAGGGAAATGAAGACCCTGATCATTGCTGACATGAAACTTTCACTTAAACAGCTCTGCTTTTCTTTTATTTTTTTCTTCTTTAAATAGGGTAAAGACTCATAAGCAGTTTGATTCTGAGGGGACTAGAGCTAGCTATGTGTTTTCTTTTATTTTAATTTGGTATCTCACTTTGATCTGCTTGTTTTTACCCATACCCACTTAAATCCTACTGTTTTGCTTAATAAGTCTTTTGTTTATAATCAATCCCAGTGTAAGTGTGAGGATTACCCACTGTGTCGATCTCTCTTTCATTGATAGAGGGACTTACCTAATGAGCCCTCCCTGTGCAAATCCTTTGCACAGAGATATGGATTTATTTGAGGTTTTGCTCCCTTCTGGAGGTTAATTTCCCAAATGCTGTGCCCTAGAACTGCACCTTACCGGAGCTGTGGTGGATCAGTGTCTACATTGGTCTCCGGGGGAGCAGTAACCACAACTCTGTACCCTGGCTGGGGAAGACTAGAGGGTCTGGCTCAGCAGGACAGGGGAGTGGGAAGCCCCAGAGGACAAGAAGGTGGGTGTCAGTGGCCTGATCAGCACACTGGGGAACATCAAGTGGTCTTCCATGACCACCCCCTCATCACATTGGCCCCTGGCAAAGATATGACATTGGTCTAGAAGAGGGTCAAAAACTCCTGGTCCGCAGCAGTGTCACACTGTAGCCCAGCAATACCAGTGGGCTGGGGGGAGGGGAAGAAGAAAAGAGGCTGTTGGCATCACCCAAGCCTCACCCCTTCTCCCACCACCCCTTCCCCCACACCCCATAGCACCCTGTTCCCAAAGGGACACAGTCTCAAGAATTGCCAAGGGGTCTGATGTGGGGCAACAGCAGCTATTGCTTCCCAGATGCCAGTCTGAGCCCAGAAAGTGGGGTTAGCATTTATAACTGTATCAACATATGTATTGTTTATTTATTCCTTTATGTCTCAAGGCTATATCAGATTGTACCTATGGAAAACACCTCCTAGAAGGTGCCACCTGACATTCCTAAAGCCTAGGAAATGGAATTTAACCTATCTTCTATAAAAGAAAACTTAAGGGTGAATACAAAGGTATTATCATGTAAACCTGAGCCATGGGCAGAGGACTTATGCAATCTTTTAGATGTCTGACTTATTTGCGCTCATTATGTCTTGCTGCTAGCATCTGCCCAGGGGTCTTGGGGATCAGCCAGTCCCTTTGCTTCCCTCCATCCATTGGCACCCTATCAAATTTATTGTAATCAGCTGTGTCAGGTTCAGTGAGCCTAATCAGGAAAGTGACACTTTACCAGCTGTGTGTAATAGACCTTGTGCCAGAATCTATACAGTGTCAAACTTTTGTTCCTTTAAAGTGTCAGCAAATAAGCATCCTGGGGAATGTCACCCATAAGCCGTGTCTACACGTGCACGCTACTTCGAAGTAGCGGCACTAACTTCGAAATAGCGCCCGTCATGGCTACACGTGTTGGGCGCTATTTCGATGTTAACATCGACGTTAGGCGGCGAGACGTCGAAGCCGCTAACCCCATGAGGGGATGGGAATAGTGCCCTACTTCGAAGTTGAACATCGAAGCAGGGCACATGTAGCCGATCCGCGTCTCGCAACATCGAAAAAGCGGGGTCCGCCATGGCGGCCATCAGCTGAGGGGTTGAGAGATGCTCTCTCTCCAGCCCCTGCGGGGCTCTATGGTCACCGTGGGCAGCAGCCCTTAGCCTAGGGCCTCTGGCTGCTGCTGCTGCAGCTGGGGATCTATGCTGCAGGCACAGGGTCTGCAACCAGTTGTCGGCTCTGTGGATCTTGTGCTGTTTAGTGCAAGTGTGTCTGGGAGGGGCCCTTTAAGGGAGCGGCTTGCTGTTGGGTCCGCCCTGCAACCCTGTCTGCAGCTGTGCCTAGCACCCTTATTTCGATGTGTGCTACTTTGGCGTGTAGACGTTCCCTCGCAGCGCCTATTTCGATGTGGTGCTGCCCAACGTCGATGCTGAACATCGACGTTGCCAGCCCTGGGGGACGTGTAGATGTTACTCATCGAAATAGCCTATTTTGATGTCGCTACATCGCAATAAGCTATTTCGATGTAGGCTTCACGTGTAGACGTAGCCATAAAGGGTATGAGATCTCAGTCTGTGGCAGTAAAGTACACAGGCACATTGGCAGTGTGTGTCACCTCTGGAAAGATCTATAGTCTGACAGCAAAGGACTGACCATGTCTCTCAGTGGTGGTCTTGTACAGCCCCTGGGGGAAGATACACATTTGACATTCACCCTTAGAAGTCCATGAAGCTGGAAAAATGACCAAAGCAAGATTTACCATACCAATAAGGACTGCTGATTTAAGATTATCCAGAACCATGTAGTCCCAAAGTTAAAGAATGATAAATACATTAACAGGGAGCACAGTCCCAGAATCAGACACTCCAGGATCCAACAAGACAGTGATTAACTCAGTTTCACAATCATGTACTCTGAAGTACGACAAAACCAAACATCCTCACTAGCTTAAGGAAGGCAAAGAGAACGAGCAGAAGTGTCCATGGATTGTTCACCAAGAAGACAGTCAGACTTCAGATTGTTTTTGAAACTCTGGAGTGCATGCTTTCTGACCTTCAGGAGATGGGTCTGCTGCAGCCTGTGCTTTTAAGCACCACTCTCATGCTTGTACATAGTCAAGGCAGAAATGACAGCCAGTTGTGTCCAAGAGAGACTTTAGGTCCTTAAGATCAATGTAAAATGTTCTACACCTGAACACTTTTTATGGGTAGATATCTTGCTAGTGATCCTGAAAGAACTACCTGTTTTGGGAGACCTTAGTGTGCCTGGATCAAACTCATCCATTGCAAAGGAAGACATACTTTTTGCTTGCAGATTTTCATTGGCTAAGCCCCTTTCCGCTGTTTAAACGTTTCCTGTTCTGCATCAATTCTTGTGTCACTCAACAAAATGGAATCCAATGTCTCCAGATCTTCCTTTTGTCATGTTTTCCTACCACCAGATATGACTTTTCTTGCATTTGGCTTGAGTTTTCCCAGAGCCTACCCTACAGTCTTTCTATTTACACATATCCCTGTTAATGGCTGCACAGCCAACATGGAGCAACATGTCTGAGAAGCATTGCAGGAACATGTTTCAATTAGTAATAATTTAAGCACAAACACCTTTTCCATGTTTACTCTTCAGCATAAGCCTTTGATCATGAAGCAGCCAGACATGGTTGTAAATATAAACATTTTTGATTCATTACCAGACCAGCTAGACTGGTCTTTGATTTACAATCATCTCCTTTTGAGGCAAGTACCCGTTTTACTGCCCCTTCTTTATGCCGCACACAATCTTGTCGACTGTCAGCTGGGAATTCAATATAATTGGGATTTAAATTTCAGTTAGCATGCTTGGGTAACAGATGGTAATTCCCAATGCCACACTGTCCTCCCAAACCTTCTTTTAGGTAAAATGCTTGCAGGCAACAGAAAGCCAACACCATTTTATCCATCTTTTCTTCCTTCAACGTAGCTAGCCTCCTCAGCATGGAATTCATGCTTTCTGATACGTTTGTAAGTCTGCAGCTTTGCCCACCTGCCCCACTGTCTTCCAACAGCCATTTTGCAACCTGCCAGAGACTCAAGATCACCATCCCCTTTCCTTACTGCTGAGTGGGAAGGGCATTCCTGCTATATCCCACAATGTGGGAATGGCTGACACTAAGTACCACTGCCCTCAGCAATTTCAATCAATGCTTCCATCATATAACTAGAGGCCTCAGGGCCACATCTGGCCTAGCACATCATCTCATTTAGTGTGCAACTGTGCTTCAGACCCACTACACATGGAGCTGGGCCACAACAGCCGTACAGGCCCAGCAAGGAGCATCCACAGACTGCCTGTCTCAGCTGCAGCATGCAGGACAAGCCAGAACAAAGGATACTCCTCAGGGAATTCTGCACCTCTGCACATACACAGATTTTTTGTCCAGATTTCTTTGCTTCTCTGCAGAAAAAAGAAAAAAAGGACTTTCTGACAAGGAAGGAAAGCAATCACGCGCTCCTCCCCAACAGCATGGGTGCATCATTTCAGGTGCCCAGAGCAGCCAGCAGAGAAGTAAATCACCCTTGGTGGGGTGGGTAGGGCTAGGGAGACCCATGCCATTGGCTCCCACTGTGCACCAGGCTCAGCTGCTAGTCCCTGCTGGGAGGGAGGCAGAAGAGGACAGGACTACAAGGAGCAGCCAAGCCTAGTAGTCTGCCCAGTTGCAGGAAGCATCTCACTCCATCCCATCTCCACTCTGCTTCCCCCATGTACCCAAGCGCCACTCCATACCCAGATGCCCTTGTCCCCATTGCAGCCCCACTCCTCCTGCATTCAGACTCCCACCCCTACATCCAGACTGCCCTCTGCTGAGCTCCCACACAACACCCCATGCAGGCGTTCCCAGTTCGTTCTGCAAGGGATGCCCCTAGACACCTGAACCACTGTCCTGTAAAGTCCCTGCCAGCTGCACCAAGACTTTCACGCCACCAAGCCCCACTTCCCCAGCACTCAGATCGCCTCTGCTAAGCCTGAGCCCCATCACACAGCCCCCATTGCTTAGCTCCAACCACTTTCACCTGGACCCTCCTTGCTTAGCCCCATTGTTCCTGTACTCAGAACCTCCTTTACATCCCGCTCCACCTCACTCCCAGACCCACCTGCACCCAGACCTCTCTCAACCCACATCTGGATTGCCTCCCCCCCACCCACTTGCATCCTACTGGATGGGCCCTGCCTGTCTACACCTGGTCCATCTGGCGCAGAGGGTCAGGACTCTGAGCTTTTTCTGGGGCAGGCCCAGCCCACACGCTGTGTCAGGACTGGGTACAGCCTCATCACTGAGTCCCTGTCCCAAGAAGGAGGGCAGCTGCAGGCAGACCTCCCACCTCCATGCAGCCATTGGCCTGTGCTCCCACTGCCACGTCGCAACCACCACATTTCTTTTTTGACAAATAACATGGAGACTTAGAAAGCTGTGCACAGACATTGTCCTTGTTTTGGTGCAGAATTTCCTCAGGAGTAAAGAAATGTGTGCAAACTGCACACCTGACCAGGAACATGCATGGCAAGGTGGCAATGCAACCCCTTCATACATGCCAGGAGTAAGCACAGCAAGTCAGCCAGGCCTGTCAGCATATGCTCACTCAACCCAGTCCCAGCTGGGAGCATCTGCTCATTTTCATGGCAGCTTAGAAGTGCTGATCAAAGGCACTCAGAGTGAGAGACGGACTTCCGGTGTGGTCAACACCTGCGCACACCTGGCCAGCCCCAGGCCAACCACACTGGTAGACATTAGTTGCAAACTGGAGGCATGGTCAGGAACAGCACAAAACAGTCTGGCCTAAGAAGGTGCAAGTGGCAAAGTACAGGGCTGTCCATAGACCACAGAGGAGAAGCTAATCCAACCGCCCAGGTCCAGCTGGCAAAACCCCAGCCGCATAGCCGCCTCTTCTCCTCTGCCCCTGCAAAAGGGGTGCCGGTTCGGTGACGGTGACAAGGTCTGGACACTTCCACGCTCAGCGCCTGCCAAGGCAGTCGCTGGGCTGGTGAGTGCGAACCCGCATTAACTGGAATTCACCAGCCAGCGACAGCTCTGGCAGGCTGATTTCTGACCAGCCCTGGGCTTCCAAGGCCAGGTAGCGCCAGGTGCCCCCTGCTGGCACTGAAAGAGGCACAGGGCTCGAACCTTTCCCGAGGCGAGCCCGGTGGTGCCCGGCTAGGAAGTGCCCTGCCCGGAGCAGAAGCGGCAGCTGGAGGCCAGGCTGGGCCGGGGCGGATGGCCACTGGGCACCAGGGGGAGCCCCGGCGGGCAGCGCAGCGGTGCTAAGGACGGGCCTCCCCACCCCACCGCACGCCCCCTCCCTGGCTGAAGCGCCCCCCGGGCCCGGCCCGGGCCCGCACTCACCCAGCGCCGCCAGGCCGCGCACCCCGCCGCGGGGCAGCGCCCGCGAGTCCAGCAGCTGGTACCAGCCGTTGGGGTAGGGGGGCGGCAGCTCCCCGGCCCTGCGGCTGCGGCTGTGGCTGTGGCGCGCCCGGCGGGCGGCCTGGCGGCGGCTGCAGCCCGGCTCGGGCAGGTAGCCCACGCGCTCCGGGGCGCGCCGCACCGCCAGGGGCCGGGTGCACAGGCGCACCAGGGCGGCGCCTCCGGCCAGCAGCAGCAGCGGGGGCAGCGCGCGGCCCCAGCCCCCGGCGGGCAGCAGGAGCAGCGCCCCGGCGGCGCACAGCGGCAGCAGCAGCCAGAGCCCCATCGCGCCGGGCCCGCCCGCTCGCTCGCCCGCCCGCCGCCTTTATAGCTCCCCCGCCGGCGGGGCGGGGCGGGGCGGGGCGGCTGCTGCCCGCCCGGCCGGTCCCACGGCAGAGCGCGGGGGCAGCGGGCTCTCCGGGCGGAGCCGCTCGGCCCCACCGCCTGTCCGGGCTGGCGGCACTCGGGCTGTCCCTGGCCGGGTCGGAGATCAGGGCCTGGGCCCGGCTGCCCGGAGGGGGCTGCATGTCCCCTGCTCGGAGTGGTGCCGGTCATGCACGGGGCTTACAGGCTGGGTCAGTGGCTCTCAGCGCCTGCTCTGTGCGCCACTGCTTCCCGCGCTGGCCCTGCCCGCCTCCTCTCCCTCGCCTGAGCAGGGGCGGGTCTGCAGCCCCAGGCCTGTGGCAGGCCGAGCGCACTGGCTGTGGCCCTCTGCTGTGACCCCTCACCAAGCAGGGGTCGTTCTTCTTTGACCTACATGCACACGAGGGAGAAGTGACTGGCCACAGCCACCATCCAGCGCTCCGCCCCTCTCAGGGCTCTTCCTCCCACCTGCTGCTTTGGGTTCGGGGATCCTGTCCACAAGGAAGCAGAATGAGAGGATCTCCTTCTTCTTGGCGGTCACTCGATAACAAGCAGGACGTCTTCCTGTCACCCCCGTGGGTGTCTGCTGATGGCTGATCAGCCCAATTGTGGAGGCAAAGATCTGATCACAGAAGGAGCAGCTGTTGGTAGCTGTGGGAGGGACACGGGGCAGTTTCTGATGCTCTTTTCTTCTCCACCTGTCCTCGTCTGCACTGCGGGAGGACCTCTCAAACTGCCCCACCCCCTCACGGATCGCCAGTCTCCACTGGGGACGGTCTTGGGCAAGGTTCTCCCAAGCGTAGACGCCAATGCTGCACTTTTTCATGTGTGCCTTCAGCATGTCCTTGTATTGCTTCTGCTGGCCCCCAACGCTCCTCTCTCCTTCCTCCAACTCAGAGAACAGAATCTGTTTTGGGAGGCACTGATCAGACACCCGGCCCATGCGAGCAGTCCAGCGAAGTTGTTGGCTAATGTTCATGCACCTGTCCTCCCAAGAGATGTTTAAGATTCTCCTGAGGCAGCATGGATGATACTGTTCAAGTGCCTTCAGATGACACTTGTATGTTGTCCAGGTTTCACATGTGTACAGTAGTGCTGGAATAACTATGGCACAGTATACAAGGAGCTTTGTCCTGGCGTAGATGTGCCCGTTTTTGTCTGAGGTGGGCAAAAGCAGAGCTTGCACATCTCAGGCAATGTTGGATTTCTGCATCAATGTCGACTTTAGTGGAAACGCAGCTTCTGAGCTATGGGAAGTGCACCTCTGGGCTGCTTCCCACAATTAGTCTGCACAAGAACTGGGGCAGCCCAGGCACTGTCTCATCCTGTCTGTAGAGCACCCAGCACAGTGGGGCCTTCCCTTAATACAGCCCACCTTTCCCTACATCTTGGTAGAGGCTTGTGCCTGCGCCTTAACCTCTAGCCTAGCACTGCCTTCCTCTCTCCCCTTTTGTGTCCCAGCCATTCTCCTTTCCTTTAAACCATGGGTGTCCACACTTTTGGCTTGCCTGGGCCACACTGAGTGAAGAGGAATTGTCTTGGGCCGCATATAAAATATATAATATAGTTAATGTATATAAATCACATAATAGTGTCAAAAGTTTACGATCTTGTGGGGCTGCATTACTAGCTGTCCAGGGCTACGTGCGGCCCGCGGCCCGCGGGTTGGATACGCCTGCTTTAAACAGACAGCTTACCTTCCCACCTCTGCTGTAACAGCACCCCTGAAAACTTGCTGGTCTGCTGTGCCTGCAGCTCTGGACACTGCAGAGTGGGTGCTTCTCAGTGGGGAAGGGTTTGTCCCTGGGCTGTTTCCCACACCTTTTCAGACTGACACGGCTTCACTTATATCTCTTTCTCCAGATTCCAGGATCCTGCACCTCCAGGTTATTTTTCACGCTGGGTATGTGTTGGAACAAGCAACTCCTCTGTGTTGCCAGCCTTGTGTCATGTTTACTGGCATGAAGATGAGAGGTTGCAGTCCCAGTAGAAAAAGTAGCACTGACTGCTTGTAACATCCTCACCAGTGGAACTCATCACCTTTCTAGTGGGCTGGAAGTTTTCATAGTTGTGTAAGGTTGGCTCCTGGGGAATTCCCTGTGGGACTGAGCCCAGGGCCTCTGGCTACAAAACCATGTCTGTTGTTGCATGCTTGCTTTCCATGCCCCTGCGTGATTGAAGTTATAATGCATCTGTTTGGAGCGCTCTGGGCTGAGCCTAGTGGCCTTTTATGCCAGGTTGGAAGCTTCCTAATAGGCTGTACCTTTGCTTGCTAATCTCTTTGGCTCCCTTGTTGGGGGGGAGCTAACTTAGGGTGAAGGGGTTTAAGAAGCCAGCTTGTAAGTAGCCAGAGGAGCTAGCACAGGGCTTTTTATGTCAGGCTCCACTTTTCGTGTCTGCTATTAGTAGCAATCCCCTCCCCCTCACAACCTGTCTAGTGTAATCCAAACCAATGGACATTTTGGTTATGTTCATATGAAAAAAAAATACAAACCTTTAGGCCTGTGTAAGAAAATAAATGTGTAGAATGTAGCCGGCGTGTAAATGTGAGCACACAGACCTAGAAACGGTGACATAGTTCAACATTTTTAATGAGATGGATGAGCCTGAGACCCAGCAGCTGATTGTTCCGTGTCTACCTTATGAAATGTCATACGCTCCCCTGAAGGGAACTGGACCCATGTTAGCAAATAGGAGCAACGGGCTAGGAGAGGAGGGAGCATGAGACTGAGATACACATAAAGTCTCTAAACATAAGCCCAGACAACACTGCGTTATGTGCCCTGTGGGTGGGTGCAAGTAATTTACATTTTTTTACAGGTACTGTTGTATCACAACTGCCCCTTGAGGGGGGGCTCAAGGCAGGAGGTGCGGGGGTGGAGGGGGACCGAGAAGGGGACAGGGTAGCTCCAGGTGTTGGGGACCTTGCTATCTGGCTGCGAGATCCCTGGGCTGGCTGGGACTGCACTGTCTGCTGTCAGATCCCCAGGCCTGAGTGGGGTATTGGGGACCACAATCTCCAGCCACCAAGCTCCCGGACTGGAGCCTTGGGGTGCTGGATGCCATCCAGGGCCTGTGGGTGCTGGCTTTGGCCCACTTGGGCTAGGGCCCTGTCTCTCTATCTCCCACACTGAAGCTGGACAGAGGTGGATTCCTGTGGGCCAAAAGGGGAAGGGTGACCCACCCATACCCAACTGTTGCATGGGAACCTTACTCATGTTTGGTAACCAGCAGCATTCGGAGACCTGCCCTTCCTGTCTTACCAGTGCAGCACACCTGGGCACTCCCACTTACTTTCGCAGCTGAGTGTGTGACAGCCATGGAAACCCTGTGTGGAGCCGTAAATTGACATATTCATGTCCTTCATTACATAGAGTATATAAAGGAATCTGTAATTCAGGGGTCAACCCTCGGTAAGGTTTACCCCTTCACAGCACTGTACAGCCCCTTCTAAGTTGGGAGGCACGGTTTTGACAGCAAGTGCTTCCCTATGTATGCAGGAAAGCACCCACCTTGCCATGCGAGTAACTGTTCGGATGTGTGTCACTACTCAGCTTTGCTGCATGTGCGCAAATGCCAAGACACCATATATTGATTTATGAAGCTGCCAAGCACCTGGAACATCTCCTCAGCTCGTGTTCTGGAAGGGAGGGACTGGAAAACCTATTTCACCTTCATAAATGCTCTGCATGTACACAAGAAGGTGAGCTCAGTCTGCCACATCAGTGGATCCAACCAGCTGCAGAGCAAAGTACTGGCTGTTGGTCACATGGTTCACTAACTGAATTAGGACATCCTTGATCATATAAAGCCTGGTAATAAGTGGCCAGGGAGCTTGCGACCAGGTGATTGCTAACGGGTGGGAGTTTTGAGAGAGGCGTCTTTGCCCAGGAAAGCTTATGCTCCAAAATATCTGTTAGTCTGTGAGGTGCCACAAGGCTTCTTGTTCTCCAAGCTACAGACTAACGTGGCTACCTCTCTGATACTTACCTGGAGTGTGTGTGTTTGTATTTGGGGGTTGCTTGCCGGTTGCCTGAGAGCTACTGTGTACTGGGCTTGTGTTTATCTGTTTGTTTCTTTGGAGATTTATGTGTGGAGCTGTTTGTTTGTTTGTTTGAAAGACTGTGCTGAGACTGGCAGGTGGAGGCTGTGAGCCCTTAATTAGAATTTAAAATCTAGAATTCTCTGCTCATTGGTTGAGCCATGGCCAGAGGGTGGGACTATCGGGAAGGCCAGAGCTTTATAAAGCCTGCTAGTAGGTGACCAGGGAGCTTGCAAACATGGTGATTGCTAACAGGAGAGAATTTTGAGAGGGGAGTTGAGAAGGAGCTAATACTTTTGACATTCTTTAAAACTTTTATACTAAACTATACCCCAAACTACCACATTTAAATAAAACGCCTATATATAAGCTAATTATCCACAGGAGAGAATGCAGGCAGAAGCCCAGCAGAAGAGTGAGGGGCTAGCCTATTTATTGCATCCAATCTAATGTGTATGATTACCTACACTATGGACAGCTGGCCTATGTGTGCATTTGGTGCAAGGAGCTCCCGGCCCTCAGAGACAGAGCGTGGGCTTTGGAGGCCAGGGTGGCTGAACTACAGGAGCTAAGAGAGGGAGAGAGGTATGTTGATGAGGCTTTCTGGGACACTGTAGAACTGTCCCACTTCCAGTCAGACACAAGTGTAAACAAGTCGTAAGTGCAGAGTTCTTTTTCTTTAAAAAAGGAAAGAAGGACAAGCCAGGAAGCTATAGACTGGTCAGCCTGACCTCAATCCCTGGGAAAATAATGGAGGGGATCCTCAAAGTATCCATTCTGGAGCACATGGAAGAAGGGAAAGTGATCAAGAGTAGTCAGCATTGATTCACCAAGGGCAAGTCATGCCTGACCAATCTGATTAGCTTCTATGATGAGGTAGCAAGCTCTGTGGACATGGGGAAGTCAGTGGATGTGATATACCTTGACTTCAGCAAAGCTTTTGATACAGTCTCCCACAACATTCTTGCCCATGTTAAGGAAGTATGGATTGGATCCATGGACTATAAGATGGATAGAAAGCTGGCTTATTGGTTGAGCCCAACGGGTAGTGGTCAATGGCTCAATATCTGGATGAGAGTTGGTTTCAAGTGGAGTGCCCCTAGGCTCAGTTCTGGGGCTGGTGTTGTTCAACATCTTTATTTAATGACCTGGATGAGGGCCTGGATTGCACCCTGAGCAAGTTTGCAGAAGACACTAAGCTAGGGGGAGAGGTGAATACGTTGGAGGGTAGAGATACGATCTAGAGGGACCTGGATAAATTGGAGGACTGGGCCAAAAGAAATCTGATGCAGTTCAACAAGGAGAAGTGTAGAGTCCTGCACTTGGGACAGAAGAATCCCAAACATTGTTATAAGCTGGGGACAGATTGGCTAAACAGCAGAACAGTGGAAAGGGACTTAGGGGTTACGGTGGATGAAAGGCTGGATACGGGTAAACAGTGTGCCCTTGTAGCCAAGAAGGCTAGCAGCATATTAGGGTGTATTAGGAGAAACATTGTGAGCAGATCTGGAGAAGTGATTTTACCCTCTATTCGGCAGTGGTGAGATCACATCTGGAATATTGTGTCCAGTTTTGGGCCCCCCAGTAAAAAAAGGTTGTGGATGTGCTGGAGCAGGTTCAGCAGAGGGCAACAAAAATGGTTAAGGGGCTGGAGCACATGACCTTTGAGGACAGGCTGAGGGATTTGGGCTTACTTAGTTTACGGAAGAGAAGACTTAGGGGTGATTTAATAGCAGCCTTCAGCTTCCTGAAGGGGTATTCTAGAGAAGATGGAGAGAAATTGTTCTCAGTGGTGACAGATGGCAGAACAAGGAGCAATGGTCTGAAGTTACAGAGGGAGAGGAGTAGGTTGGATATTAGGAAAAACTTCTTCACCAGGAGGGTAGCGAAGCACTGGAATGCGTTGCCTAGAGAGGTGGTGGATTCTCCGTCCCTAGAGGTTTTTGGCTACACTACACGTGTACGCTACATCGAAATAGCTTATTTCGATGTAGCGACATCGAAATAGTCTATTTTGATGAATAACGTCTACACGTCCTCCAGGGCTGGCAACGTCGACGTTCAACTTCGACGTTGGACAGCACCACATCGAAATAGGCGCTGCGAGGGAACGTCTACACGCCAAAGTAGCACACATCGAAATAAGGGTGCCAGGAACAGCTGCAGACAGGGTCACAGGGCAGACTCAACAGCAAGCCGCTCCCTTAAAGGGCCCCTCCCAGACACAGTTGCAGTAAACAACACAAGATCCACAGAGCCGACAACTGGTTGCAGACCCTGTGCATGCAGCATGGATCCCCAGCTGCCGCAGCAGCAGCCAGAAGCCCTGGGCTAAGGGCTGCTGCACACGGTGACCATAGAGCCCCACAGGGGCTGGAGAGAGAGCGTCTCTCAACCCCTCAGCTGATGGCCGCCATGGCAGACCCCACTATTTCGATGTTGCGGGACGCTGATCATCTACACGTGCCCTACTTCGACGTTCAGCTTCGAAGTAGGGCGCTGTTCCCATCCCCTCATGGAGTTAGCGACTTCGACGTCTCGCCGCCTAACGTTGATTTCAACTTCGAAATAGCGCCCAACACGTGTAGCCATGACGGGCGATATTTCGAAGTTGGCGTCGCTACTTCAAAGTAGCGTGCACATGTAGACACGGCCTTTAAGTCCTGGCTTGACATGGTCCTGGCTGGGATGATTTAGTTGGGGTTGATCCTGCTTGAAGCAGGGGGCTGGACTAGATGACCTCCTGAGGTCCCTTCCAGCCCTATCATTCTATGAGTCTGCAACTAACCATGTTGTATGGTAATTGGAGGTGTTCTGTATCTCAACATCACCACTTGCCTCAGCTTAAACCCCTCCAGTACATCATTGACAACCTACGACCTATACTGGAACATCTCAGTCTCACAGGCCTTCGGTGACAGGCCTATTCTCCTACAGACAGCCCCCCAACCTCAAGAAAATGTTCAACAGCAGCCACCCATTTCACCACAGAAATACTTGGGCAGGAACCTGTCCCTGCAACAAGCAGCTCTGTCCATATACTAGAGACACTATCACAGAACCTAACCACATCAGCTACACCATCTGGGGCTTGTACACCTGCACATCCACTAATGTGACATATGCCATCATGAGCCAGCCATGCCCTTCTGCTGTGTACATTGGACAAACTGTCTGCGCCATAGGATAAATTGACATAAATACGACATCAGGAATTGGAATATGCATAAACCTATAAGGGAACATGTGAACCTCCCTGGACATTTAATGAAAGATTTGAAAGTTGCCATTCTCCTACAAAAGAATTTTATCACAACACTACAGAGGGAGACATCTGAATTGCAATTCACTTGCAAGTCTGACACATTCAACCTGGGGCTTGATAGAGATCTCAATTATTTTACACATTACAAGGGCAATTTCCCTACCTTTGATACTCACAGGAAGGGCACCATCCCACTTAAGTTACTTCTTTCAATGAATGAATGGCAGATGACTCCTCCCGCCCCATTTTTTTCCTCCTCCTCCTCCTCCTCCTTCCTGCCCCTACTCCTGCTATGTAAACTTTGGATTCTTATTTTCTACTCAAATCTGAAGAAGTGGGTGTTACCCATAAAAGCCCATTACCTAATAAATTTGTTAGTCTTTAATGTGCTATGGGAATGCTTGATTTTTGTGTTTTCATTGGTATTACTTGAAATAAATTAACTGCCATATCTACTACATATTTTAAATAGTTTGTTTGATGAAGAACTCCTAAATAGTTAAGAGTGGTCCTCTTTACTATGCAGCTTCCTCTTCTTAAAGCTCAAAGCAACATAATAGTTTGATTGTGCCAGGAAAGTGAGATGCGCCTGGATGGAATTATTTCTCTTAAACCCAAACAGACAAGAGACGGAAACACCAAATCAATGTACAGTCCTCAAAATTGACATATCTGAGCAAATGTGGAAAGAGACTGAACAAAAATGAGCCATAAAAAATATGGTGAAGCTGGGATAGGATTGCTTCTCAATCAGCCTTACAGAAAAGGGAGCTCCGTTTTGGCACATCTAAATCAATGGTTAAGTTGAAAACTAGAAGACAATGTTATTGGAAACCAAATTGACTATAGCCCTTTTGTGTTAAAACATAGCAAATCATAAAAATTGAAAGGGATGAAGAAAAAAATGAACTTGATGGAATTCACATTTTAAAAAGTTTACTAAATTAAACAGACAAATTTTAACAGTTCCTTTTTTTAAGAAATCTGAGAAAAAATAACTTCCTAAAAATAACACTGTATTTTGGAAAAGCACTATGTTTTACATAAAGCATATACATTCTCCTTTTATTCTGGGGGGAAAAAACTTTAATTGTGTTAAATAGCTCACCGATGCTGAGTACATCTGCTAGTTTTATATAAAAAATTCCCACCAGCTTTTAACAGTTTGAGTGTCTGCTATAGGCCACCAGATCAGGGAGAGGAGGTAGATGAGGCTTTCTTCAGGCAGCTAAGTGAAGCTTCCAAATCACAGGCCCTGGTTCTCATGGGAGACTTTAATCATCCAGACGTGTTGGGAGACCAACACAACAGCATACAGACAATGCAGGAAGTTTTTGGAGAATGTTGGGGATAACTTCTTGGTACAAGTGCTGAAGGAACCAACCAGGGGCCGTACACAACTTGACCTGCTGCTCACAAACAGGGAAGAACTAGTAGAAGAAAAAGAAGTGGGAGGAAACCTGGGCTGCAGCGACCATGAGATTGTAGACTTCGGGACCCGGACAAAAGGAAGAAGGGTGAGCAGTAACATACAGACCCTTGATTTCAGGAGATCAGACTTCGACTCCCTGAGAAAACAGATAAGCAGGATCCCTTGGGAAATGAAGATGAAGGAGAAAAGAGATGAAGACAACCGGCAGTATTTTAAAGAAGTCTTACTGAAGGCACAGGAACAAACCATCCCACTGCATAGTAAGAAATGGAAACATGGTAGGCAACCAGCTTGGCTTAACGGGGAAATCCTTAGTCAGCTTAAATTCAAAAAGGAAGCATACAAGAAATGGAAATGTGGACAGTTGACTAAGGAGGAGTATAAACATACGGCTGGAGAATGCTGGGCAGTAATCAGGAAAGCAAAAGCACAATTGGAACTGCAGCTGGCAAGGGATGTGAAGAGTAACAAGAAGGGTTTCTACAGGCATGTTAACAATAAACAGGTTATCAGAGAAGGTGTGGGGCATTACTGGATGAGGGAGGTAACCTAGTGACAGATGATGCAGGAAAAGCTGAAGTACTAAATGCCTTTTTTGCCTCAGTCTTCACGGACAAAGTCAACTTCCACATGACGGTCCTAGACAATGAAGTATGGGAAGGTGGAGGGCAGCCACCTGTGGGGAATGAACAAGTTCTGAGCTATCTAGAAAAACTAGATGTTCACAAATCCATGGGTCTGGATTTAATGCACCCCAGGGTACTAAGGGAATTGGCAGAGGTCATTGCTGAACCTTTGGCCATTTTCCTTGAAGACTCTTGGTGACCAGAAGAGATCCCGGATGACTGGAAAAAGGCAAACATAATGCCCATCTTTAAAAAAGGAAAGAAGGACAATCCAGGAAACTATAGACCGCTCAGCCTTACCTCAATCCCTGGGAAAATAATGGAGGGAATCCTCAAGGAATCCCTTTTCAAGCACTTGGAAGAGGGGAAAGTGATCAAAAGTAGCCAACATGGAATCCCCTGGGGCAAGTCGTGCCTGACCAATCTGATTAGCTTCTATGACGAGATGACAAGCGCTGTGGACATGGGGAACTCAGTGGATGCGATATACCTTGACTTCAGCAAGGCTTTTGATACGGTCTCCCACAACATTCTTGTCCATAAGTTAAGGAAATACGGATTGGATCTTTGGACTATAAGATGGCTAGAAAGCTGGCTTGAGGGTGGAGCCCAACGGGTAGTGGTCAATGGCTCAATATCTGGATGGCGGCCGGTTTCAAGCAGAGCGCTGCAAGACTCGATTCTGGGGCCAGTGTTGTTCAACATCCTTATTAATGACATGGATGAGGGACTGGACTGCACCCTCAGCAAGTTTGCGGATGACACAAAACTAGGGGGAGAGGTAGATACGTTGGAGGGTAGAGAGAGAATCAAGAAGGACCTGGATAAATTGGAGGACTGGGCCAAAAGAAATCTTATGCAGTTCAACAAGGAGAAGTGTAGAGTCCTGCACCTGGGGCAGAAGAATCCTAAGCATTGTTACAGGCTAGGGACTTACTGGCTCAGAATCACAGAATCATAGGGCTGGAAGGGACCTCAGGAGGTCATGCAGTCCAGCCCCCTGCTTCAAGCAGGATCAACCCCTACTAAGACATCCCAGCCAGGACCTTCTCCAGCCGGGACTTAAAAACCTCAAGGGATGGAGAATCCGCCACCTCTCTAGGCAACGCATTCCAATGCTTCACCACCTGCCTTGTGAAGAAGTTTTTCCTCATATCTAACCTATACCTTTCCCTCTTCAACTTCTGACCATTGCTCCTTGTTCTGCCATCTGACACCACTGAGAACAATTTCTCCCCCTCCTCTTTAGAGCTCCCCTTGAGGAAGTTGAAGGCTGCTATTAAATCACCTCTAAGTCTTCTCTTCTGTAAACTAAACAAGACCAAATCCCTCAGCCTATCCTCATAGGTCTTGTGCTCCAGACCCTTAATCATTTTTGTTGTCCTTTGCTGAACCTGCTCTAGCAAATCCACATCATTTTATACTGTGGGGCCCAAAACTGGACACAATATTCCAGATGTGGCCTCACCAGTGCTGAATAAAGAGGAATAACTACTTCCCTCGATCTGCTCAAAATTCTCCTCCTAATGCACCCCAGGATGCCGTTAGCTTTCTTGGCTACAAGGGCACACTGTTTACTCATATCCACCCTTTCATCCACCATAACCCCTAAGTCCCTTTCCATCATACTGCAGCTGACCCAGTTGGTCCCCAGCCTGTAACAATGTTTGGGATTCTTCCGCCCCAGGTGCAGGACTCTACACTTCTCCTTATTGAACCGCATCAGATTTCTTTTGGCCCAATCCTCCAATTTATCCAGGTCCCTCTGGATTCTCTCTCTACCCTCCAACGTATCTACCTCTCCCCCTAGTTTTGTGTCATCTGCAAACTTGCTCAGGGTGCAATCCAGTCCCTCATCCAGGTCATTAATAAAGATGTTGAATAACACCGGCTCCATAACCGAGCCTTGCAGCACTCTGCTTGAAACAGACCACCATGCAGATATTGAGCCACTGACCACTACCCATTGGGCCCAACCATAAAGCCAGCTTTCTCTCCATCTTATAGTCCAAGGATCCAATCCATATTTCAGCAACAGTATGATGGAAAGGGACCTAGGGATTCTGGTGGATGAAAGGCTGGATATGGGTAAGCAGTGTGCCCTTGTAGCTGAGAAGGCTAACGGCATACTAGGGTGCATTAGGAGGAGCATTTCGAGCAGATCTAAGCCGTGTCTACACGTGCACGCTACTTCGAAGTAGCGACACTAACTAAGAAATAGCACCCGTCACGGCTACACGTGTCGGGCGCTATTTCGAAGTTAACATCGACGTTAGGTGGCGAGACGTAGAAGCCGCTAACCCCATGAGGGGATGGGAATAGCGCCCTACTTCGATGTTCAACGTCGAAGTAGGGACCATGTAGTCGTTGCACGTCCCGCAACATCGAAATTGCGGGGTCCTCCATGGCGGCCATCAGCTGAGGGGTTGAGAGACGCTCTCTCCAGCCCCTCAGCTCAATGGTGGCTGCGTGACGCGGCCCCTTAAAGGTCCCCTCCCCCTCCCTTCCTGTGCAGGAAGCTGAGGGAATGTGCAGGCGGCAGCCCAGACATGCGGCCGGCCTGCACGTCCCTCAGCCACCCAGAACAGGGTCAGCACCTGCCATGGCTGCCCATCAGCCCCCCCCAGCACCCCCAGAGGACCCCCCCCCAAGGGGAGCCAGAGCAGCCAGGCCAGCCAGGCGGGCAGCCAGGCTGGGAAGTGGCAGCGGGGCCCCTCCTGGATGGAGGCCGAGCTGCGGGACCTGCTGGGGCTCTGGAGCGAGGAGGAGGTGCTCCAGGCAATGGGGAGCAAGAGGCGGAACGCGGATGCGTTCGCTCGGCTGGCCGAGGGCCTGGCCACCCGGGGTCACCCTGCCCGCACTCCTGACCACGTCAGGACTAAGGTTAAGGAGCTGCAGCAGGGTTACGCCCGGGCCTGGGATGTGGCCGGCCGATCTGGGGCCGCCCCCATCACTTGCCCCTTTTACAGGGAGCTCAGGGACATCCTGGGCCTCCGGCACACTTCCTCCCCACCGGCCACTCTTGATACCTTGGCCGACGAGCCCCAGCAGGCCCTGCAGCCGGAGTCCGCCCAGGAGGTAAGCCCCGCACCCTGGGGGCCCCCCCTGGAGCCCACCCCCGGGCCATCGCGGCAGGAGGAGGAGGAGGAGGAGGAAGGGGGCTCCTCTGCAGAGTCCGGCCTGCAGATCCTCCTCCTGCCCTCCCGGACCAGCAGCTGGGCGTCCGCCCCCCGGGAATCTCCGGACCGTGGGAGCGGACCGACAGGTAGGTACCCCCCTCTGGTGTACACCCCCGTGGTTGAGGGGCAGGGGTAATAGATATGTGCCCAGGGCCCCCCACATGCCCACATGGCCATGGCCCCAAGGACAGCAGGGCCATGTCCCTCACAGGAGTGCATCAGCCCCTGCCCTCCCCCAGCACGACAGTGCCATGCCCCATCCCCGGGCCAGGGGGGAGCGGAACCTCGAGGGGCCCCCGGGAGGAGGGGGTGGGACACCCCGCAGCAGCAGCAGCAGCAGCAGCAGCAGCAGCATGTGATGGAGTGGGGGGAGTGCAAAAGGGAGACTCAGGCTAGATATCAGCAACAAGCTGAATAGCTCCCAGGGGCAAAGGATGATCCTGGGGCTACAGCTGGCAGGTGACACCTCTGCCCTGAACAAAGAGGAGGGAGGAGCCGAGCTGGCTTTGAATCGGGGCGAGGGCTGCAGGTAGAGGCTAGGGGAAGGGAGAGCTGGAAGGCAGCCAACCTGAGGAGGGGGAAAGCTACACCCCAGGGGGCACCCCTTGGGGTCTTCTCCCCACGACGGGTTGGAAGGACTGTCTCTGATTGCTGTGCTGTCATTCCTGGGAGAAACTGGGCATCTGTGGCCTAAGAAACCTCTCCTGTCAGACCCTGCTGAGTGAAGTGAGAGTCACTCCCGCCAGGGGACGGGGTGCAGTGCATGGGGACCCCTGAACCCGATCACAGCAGCATCTCCCAGGGATGGGGATGGGGAACCTGCAGCAGAGGGGTGGGGGGACAAGGGCCACGGCTCGGGGCCCACACTAACGCCTGTCTCCATTCTTCTTCCCCCGCTCCTGTGTCCCGCAGCTGCACCATCGGAAGGACTGGAAGAGAGCGCCGGCGAGGCATCAGTGGTCCTGGAATCCCCTCCGGGGCCATCGCTCCAGGCAAGCCCCTCGGCGGAGGACCGACCGGCCCCACGGCGGGCTAGACGGCAGACCCCGCAACACCACACGGCGGCGACGGACCCCCAGCTGCTGGCCATCCACCGTCGGCAGCTGGAGGTCGCGGAGCAGCGCCTGCGGGTGGAGCAACGCCGCCTGGACCTGCAGGAGCGGGTGCTGGCCTGGCGCCAAGAGGCATGGGGGCCTGCATGGACACATTCAACTGCCTGGTGGACTACTTGGCCCCCCATGCCGCGCCAGCCGCCGCAGCGCCCGCCCTGCCTGCTCCACCCGCCGCACCACCTGCTGCTCCGCATGTCGCCGTCCCATCCGCCGTCGCCCCGCCACCCGCCACCGAGGGCCGGAGCGCTGAGGGACACCTGGGGCCAGCTGAGACTCGCCGGACATATCTTCCGGTCCGCCCGGCCCCCAGCCAGCCCCGGACAGGGCTGCGGCCGAGGCGGGGCTCCCGGCCACCCACCCCCATTGCCGGACTTTAGGGGCATGGGGCCCAGGACGTGGCCCCCCCCTTGTATATAGTTAATTTCCACAAAAGGACTATGATGGACAGTTTCATTTATATTTGTGCCCCCCTTTGCCCCATCCCCCCCATGTAAATAGTTCTCCCCTTCCTTATCATCCCTGGTTTTCTTTTTATTGAACAACAGACCCATATTATTATATGCAAACTTTTTTATTATTACTGTTTTATTTGTACAGATTACTTTTGTTAAAGACGTCTTGTATATAGTTTCTTCTTGTTTTAATTAAAGTTACAAAAAACAGTTCTAAAAGAAAAACCAGTTTAATTTTAGCCACACGTGCGTGCTGTCATTTGTACAGGAGAAGTGGGGGGGGGGGGTGCTGTTGGGAGCTCCGTGGTGTGGGCGTAGGGGCAGGGATTGTTGTGGAGGAAGGGGGGGCGCAGTGGGGGGCCTGGCAGAGTTCACCCCGCGGCCTCCTCGAAGTGGGCCCGCAGGGCCTCCTGGACCCGGGTCCCTTCGGGGTCCACCTGGCGACTGGGGGCAGCGGGGGGCTGCTCATCGCCCCTGCCGGCTTCCACAGCCCAGCCCTGCAGAAAGGTCTCCCCCTTGCTCTCCACCAAATTGTGCAGGGCGCAGCAGGCACCCACAAGCTGGGGGATGTTGTTGGGGCCCGCATCCAGGCGGGTGAGGAGACACCTCCAGCGCCCTTTGAGGCGGCCAAATGAGCGCTCCACCACCTGGCGCGCGTGGTTCAGGCACTGGTCGAAGCGCTCCTGGCTGGCAGAGAGATGCCCCGTGTACGGGTGCATGAGCCAGGGCCGGAGGGGGTAGGCTGCATCTGCGATGACGCAGAGGGGCATGGTGGTGTCCCCCACAGGGATCTCCCGCTGGGGGATGTAGGTCCCCACCTCCAGCCGGAGGCACAGGCCCGAGTTCCGGAAAACCCGGGCGTCGTGGGTGCTGCCAGGCCAGCCCACATAAATGTCCTGGAAACGGCCCCGGCTGTCCACCAAGGCCTGGAGGACCACTGAGTGGTAGCCCTTGCGGTTGATGTACCGTCCTCCACTGTGTTGCGGGGCGCGGATGGGGATGTGAGTCCCATCCAGAGCCCCGAAGCAATTGGAGAAGCCCAGCGTGGCAAAGCCCACGATAGTGGCATCTGGGTCCCCCAGCCTCATGAGCCTGTGGAGGAGCATGGCGTTGATGGTGCGCACAACCTGCAGGGAAAGCACATGGGAGAGCACCAATGAGGGGTGAGCAGGGTGTGCATGGCCCAGCCCTGCCCAGCCCTGCCCTGCTCTGCTCGCCCCTGCCCTGCCCTGCTCTGCCCTGCCCTCCCCTCCCCTGCCCTGCCCTGCCAGGGCCCCCCTGCCCTCCCCACCCCCGTGGGGCCTCTTACATCCATAAGGACAGCCCTGACGGTGGCCTTGCCGACACCAAATTGCTGTCCCACGGATCGGTAGCTGTCTGGAGTGGCCAGCTTCCAGACAGCGATGCCGACCCGTTTCTCCACTGTGAGGGCACGCCGCATGGCAGTGTGCTGGTGCCTGAGTGTGGGGGTGAGCCACTGGCACAGCTCCATAAATGTCTGCCGGCTCATCCTGAAGTTCCTGAGCCAGTGGTCGTCGTCCCACTCCTCAAGCGCCAGCCGCTCCCACCAGTCGGTGCTGGTGGGGTAGCTCCACAGGCGGCGGCGTGTGAGGCCGGGGGGGGGGTCGGGGTGCTGCAGGGTTGGCGGTTGAGCCCTGCTCCCCTGTGGGCCACTCCTCCTCCGGTGTGGCAAGGAGGTGCTCAGCTGCCTCCCGCATGGCATGGATCAGGGCAAGCCCTGCTCCTGCCAGGAGGGCTGGGTGGACCTCTGGCTGCTGCTGCTGCTGCTGCTGCTGCTGCTGGGGGTCCATGCCTGCGTCGCCCGAGGTCTGTGTGCCTATGGCTCTTCAGACCGCGTGCTGTGCAGGCTGAGTGTGTCTGGGAGGAGACCTTTAAGGGAGCAGCTAGCTGTTGCCCCGGAAGCGCTAGTCCACCCTGTGACCCTGTCTGCAGCTGTGCCTGGCATCCCTATTTCGATGTGTGCTACTTTGGCGTGTAGACGTTCCCCCGTTGCGCCTATTTCGATGTGGTGCCGCGCAACGTCGAAGTTGAACATAGATGTTGCCAACCCTGGAGGACGTGTAGACGTTATTCATCGAAATAGACTATTTTGATGTCACTACATTGAAATAAGCTACTTCGAAGTAGGCTTCACGTGTAGACGCAGCCCTAGAGAAGTAGTTATTCCCCTCTATTCAGCACTGGTGAGGCCACATCTGGAATATTGTGTCCAGTTTTGGGCCCCACAGTATAAAAAGGATGTGGATTCACTGGAGCAGGTTCAGCAGAGGGCAACAAAAAATGATTGAGGGTCTGGAGCACAAGACCTATGAGGAGAGGCTGAGGGATTTGGGCTTGTTTGGTTTACAGAAGAGAAGATTTAGGCGTGATTTAATAGCAGCCTTCAGCTTCCTGAAGGGGAGCTCTAAAGAGGAGGGTGAGAAACTGTTCTCAGTGGTGTTAGATGGCAGAACAAGGAGCAATGGTCTGAAGTTGAAGGGGGAGAGGTGTAGGTTGGATATTAGGAAAAACTACTTCACCAGGAGGGTGCTGAAGCACTGGAATGTGTTGCCTAGAGAGGTGGTGGATTCTCCATCCCTTGAGGTTTTTAAGTGCTGGCTGGACAAATTCCTGGCTGTGATGACTTAGTGGGGGTTGATCCTGCTTTGGGTAGGGGTCTGGACTGCATAACCTCCTGAGGTCCCTTCCAGCCCTAGGATTCTGTGATTCTGTGAGCAGCCCATTGTCAAAATGCAATATGTAAAATAATTAACAGATAAAATCCACCATTACACTACAATATTTCCAACACACACCCCAGAGATAGCTCACTTACCCCTGGCGTGATGTATGCCATAGTTAGGGACCCCCGGCCTGACAGGTGATTTATTGAATGGGATACTTTATAACCTAATTAAAAAGAGAAGATCGAAGCTGAAGGGAAACAATCAAATGAAAAGTCCTGTTCAGTTCTACTTCATGAAGGCAGATGGCTAAAAGCTGACACAACTGCCATGTGTTTTGTACAAACTTCTGAAGTCTGCATACTAAGATAAATGAACCTGAGTGCTTGGTATTAAAGGGTATTGATATAATAGGCATCTGTGAAGGGGGTCAGCTCACCATGTTCTCCTTGCAGCTGGACGTGGCATATCAGCTCTCTCTGTCCTGGGGACAGCAGGTGCCAGATGCTCCACCTCTGTGGTGGTGTGTCTCTTCCTGTAACTTGGTCCTCCAGTCAGGTCCCTCCTATGTCTCACCACTTCCCCCATAGTTCTTACACAATAACCAGGGGAATTAACAGAAACAAGCTGAGTTAGTTAATGGCAGGGAGGGAGAACACCTTCCTCTCAGTCTCTATCATACTCAGGTCTTCCCTTCCTTCAGAAACCTTCAGGCATTTGTGGTGGTGTGATGTTATCTGATTAAAATATTAGTCATCTGTTTAAGATGTGGCATATGGGCAGAAAGGGTCAACTAGCTCATCGGCTGACTCACACAGGGTCCACCTTCAAAGACTTGTTGGGAAGATGCATAAATGATGAGTGGACTGTTACATGAGGTTAGAGAACTTTGGACTGCAAACTTGCATTGTGATAGTCATAGAAAGGTAGATGTTTGTTCAGGTCTTGTGATGTGAACAAACAACCCTTGTCTGTTTACTTAGCTTTGATTCAAGATGAGAAGGAAATACTAACATTTATGATGAAACTTGATTGAACTAGTATTATTGTTCGTATGTCTCTTTGAATGTTGTAGTAAGTTGAATGTGAACTGTTTAATGGATAAATTACCTGGTGCTAATTGCCATGATGTTTGGGAGACAAAAGGTTTAGTCAAAAACCTGTTGTGCTCTTCCAGGCTTCATTGGGCAGAAGCCTTTTCCACTCATATCTGCTTAGACGCTCATGGGGAAAGCTGCAAGCCATAAAGGGCGGGATCCCCGGAGGTCCTGGTTCCCTTACAGTGAACATTGACTTAATAATGCTAGACTGATCTGAAAAGGTCCATCTGCAATTACAAGCTCATCATCTGTTAGGTATCTCAGCTTCAATAACTGAGCTCTTGTCCACATGCATTTTCATCTATTAACCAACACACTCTCTCTCTCTTTTCACTTTTTAAACAATTTTTAATTTAGACAGTAAGAATTGGCTACAAGAGTGTGTTTGGGATAATGTCTAAAATGTTTATTGACCTGGAAGGTAAAATGTACCAATCCCAAAAATTTGGCCAGATTATCCGGCTTGGTCAGCGGCTGAGTACTCTAAGGGAACTGCATAGTTTGAATGTCTGATTGACCAATAAAGTAATAAAGATTCTGTTTTATGCTGGCTTGGTAACTCTAAGGTTTGGAATACACCAGCTTTGAGGGTTGGATGCCTCATTTCCTGCAGTGCACCCTGAGCTGGGAATGGATGTCCCCCTCAAGGTTCCTTCCAGTTCCACTATTCTATACAACGCATACAAGAGTTATTATTTGTTATGAGTTTTCAAATATACCCCACAAGGCATATATTGAAACAAAGACTGTTATAATAGCGGACAGGGCATGAATGCAGGGGTGACTAGCGTTACATGGGGGTAATGCAAGAACTTGGCATCATGGTAAGGGAGCCGGGTGGAACCTGGGGAAAGAGGCACGGTTGGGAATGGGTAGCTATGACACAGTGTCTCTGGTAAGGGGGAAAAATGGGGGTTGATGGTATGAAGGGAGGAGGCTTCAGGGTGACACACAACTCTCAACAGCTCGCAGAGGAGAAAATGAGGGGCACAGAAGAAGGGGGAACCTTGGTGGAGAGGACACAGATCCCCTGGCATTGATGGGATCACAGAGCCCCTGACAAGAGCAAAATTGAAGAGAGTTGCAGGGGGTCTTGGAAAAAGAGATGGCACCTAGGGAGCTTGTTGGGGCGATTCAAGGAGCCCTTAGGATGAGCAATGAACTTGGCTTACAGAAACAGCTGAGCAGGGTATCACAGTATGAAGCAGGAACACGCTATTGTTACTGGCTGTGAAGCACAGCACAATACAGAGGGAGTGACCTCCGAACACGGAATTACCATTTGTGTTATCATTCAGAATGATTTTGCTCCTGTACAAAGGGTGATCTCTGGTCTGAGCCCTGTCTTGATCCCTCTGAGTCAGGAAGAATGTTGCCGTTTGCTGGTGTATGTGTGAATGGGGGGTAATGTAATGCTCTTTTTATCAACTTAGCCACTGTACTTCAATCTTTCCTTGAGACTCACTGTACTTGGAGACTCTTTCCTTGACTGGAACTTCACAACCTGAACTATAACTCACTGGAGCTTACGTTTTGGGCCAAGCTAGCAGCAGCACCTCCAGCTAAGGTTGTTGTGCTGACGCCCATTGTCCAAGGTAAGGAGAGTCCAACTTGTCTCATTCATAAAAATTTATAAAAAACAGCAAAAGTTCAAGGCCAATCTCCCCTCCTCCCTGCCCATAGCAATGGTCACTGGTAAACAGAAAATGGCACTGAAAATTAAGGGAGCAACAATGGGATGCAGGAAATTAAGCCTATGTGGTGAACAAAATAATGGGTTGGACTGTTCCACCCATCACCTCTTTGTGGGGTCTTTAAAAAGATACTCTGGGGGGCATTGTGAAATGGGAGCAGACGGATGGATTGAGAGGAGTGAACTGTGCCTCTGTGGCTTCAACCTTCTGTGGTTTCTTGGATCCATCATGACACTATATTGGCTTTTTGTGTCCCAATCCAGAGAAATGTCTGGAACTGACCAGGCCAGCAGAAGGGACCCAGGTGACTCCACGGGCTACAGCTAGGTCTTGAGAAGCACCTGGAATGTGAGCACAGTCAGTTCCTGCTCTCACTCTGCCTCATGACTCCTTTCCCTCCTAGTTCTTCAATGCCCTGAATGGATACAAGGGCGAAACAGCAGAAGACACTTTAGAAGGATTGGAGGGAAATTTGCTGGTGCAGCCATATACAGCCATAGTGTGAGGCACAAGGATATCAGAAGCACACCCCGTGTGCAGAACAGAAGTTGCTAATACAAATTTCCCATCAAAGATGCAGAAAGCAGATGCCCACTGGTGCAGAGGAGCCACAAGGATGCTGCTTGAAGAAGGAGCTGCATTTTCAATCTTTGCTGTTCTGCTTTTCCCCCTCTTGCATGTGTCTTTTGTCTTCATGGGAATGAACTAACACAGTAACAACAGTAAGAAGAACAGTGCTGGCCCATCTCAGCTAAGCTCTTCCCACTTCCTCACAAGGACCACTTTTAACACCAGCTAACAAACTGTCTAAAGGTGGCCATCTGTATGCAAAGGCTCTCCAGCTAAATAGGGGGAGGGAATATTGTTAAAATAAAAATGTATAAAAACACTTTACTGTTAAAATACTTTAAACCTGTTCTTACTGCTTTCTCTGTATCCTTAATAAAAGCTATAAAGGTTTTAAAGTTGGTGCTTGTCATAGGACTAACTCGGCCAAATTTTCTCCATTCAAAATCCTGAACCAACTTTAACTGTTCACACTACTGTACAGTGCTGAATCATGTCAAAACCTCAGTTCTTGGACCCACTTATATTCAATCAAAATTAAGACAGCTTGTTACGTTTTAAGACTCTGTTTTCAGTTGCTTGTAAAGTAGCCCAATTATTGGGGCTGCAATTCTCTGTAGCTAAAGCTCTTTCTCAGACTGGAGTTTTCTTTTCTTGAGCCGTGTCTACACATGCCAGCTACTTCGAAGTCACCGCACCAACTTCGAAATAGCGCCCGCCATGTCTACATGTGGCGAGCGCTGTTTCGAAGTTGAAATCAACGTAAGGCGGCGAGACATTGAAGTCGCTATCCCCATCAGGAGATGGGAATGGCGCCCTACTTCGACGTTCAACGTCGAAGTAGGGCACGTGTAGACGATCCACGTCCCGCAACATCGAAAGAGTGGGGTCTGCCATGGTGGCCATCAGCGGAGGGGTTAAGAGATGCTCTCTCCAGCCCCTGAGCTCTATGGTCGCCGTGTGCAGCGGCCCCTTAAAGCTCCCCACCCCCTGCGTTCCTGTGCAGGAAGCTGAGAGTGCGTGCGGGCAGCAGCACTGTCACGCGGCTAGCCTGCACACACCTCTGCAGCCCCAACCCCCCACCCCTGCAGCGATGGCCACTAGGCAGCCCCCCAAGCGCCCCCAGGGCACCTCCCCAAGGGGAGCCAGGGCTCCCAGCCGGGCAGCCAGCCTGGGAAGCGGCAGCGGGGCCCCTCCTGGATGGAGGCCAAGATCCGGGACCTGCTGGGGCTCTGGGGCTCGGACGAGGTGCTCCAGGTAATGGGGAGCAAGAGGCGGAACGTGGATGCGTTCGCTTGGCTGGCCGAGGGCCTGGCTGCCCGGAGTCACCCTGCCCGCACTCCTGACCATGTCAGGAGTAAGGTGAAGGAGCTGCGGCAGGGTTACGCCCGGGCCCAGGACGCGGCCAGCCAATCTGGGGGCTGCCCCCGCCACTTGCCCCTTTTACAGGGAGCTCAGGTCCATCCTGGGCCCCCGGCACACTTCCTCCCCGCCGGCCACTCTTGACACCTCGGCTGACGAGCCCCAGCAAGCCCCAGAGACGGAGTCCACCCCGGAGGAAAGCCCTGCACCCCAGGGGCCCCCCCAGGAGCCCACCCTGGGATGCCAGAGGAGGAGGAGGAGGGGGAATCCTCCTCCAGCGATGGGAGGCTGCGGATCGCCATCCCATCCCGGAGCGCCAGCAGGGCGTCCGCCCAGAGGGTGTCCCCCGACTGTGGGAGCAGACCGTCAGGTATGTACCCCACTGGTGCACACCCCTGGGGTTGAGGGGCGGGGACAACAGACATGACCGGGGCCCTCCACATGCCCAGATGACCATGGACCCAAGGACAGCAGTGGCATGTCCCTCAGAAGAGTGCATCAGCCCCAGCCCCCCAGCAGGACAGTGCCATGCCCCATCCCTGGGGATGGGGGAAGCGGAACCTAGGGTCCCCCCGGGGGGGGGTGGGACACCCATCATCAGCAGCAGCATCTCCCGGGGATGGGGATGGGGAACCAGCAGCAGAGTGGTGGGTGGGGGGACAAGGGCCATGGGTCGGGGCCCACACTGACGGCTGTCTCCACTCTTCTTCCCCCCTGTGTTCCACAGCTGCACCATCGGAGGGCCCAGAGAGCGCCGGTGAGGTGTCCGTGGTCCTGGAGAGCCCACCGGGGCCATTGCAGCAGGCCAGCCCCTCGGCGGAGCACCGACCAGCCCCAGGACGGGGCCGACGGCGGAGCCACCACCAACAAAGGACGGCCACGGACCCCCAGCTGCTCGCGACCGTCTGGTGTCAGCTGGAGGTGTCGGAGCAGCGCCTGCGGGTGGAGGAGCAGTGGCTGGAACTCCAGGAGTGAGCGCTGGCCTGGCGCCAGGAGACATGAGGGGCCTTCATGCGCACATTAGAGCGCATAGTGGAATACCTGGTCCCCCATGCTGCGCCGCCCGCTGCTCTGCCTGCCGCTCCACCCGCCACTCCGACCGCCGTCCGCCACCCTGGGGCCTGCCACTGAGGGGGACCTGGGGCCTGCTGACACCTGCCGGACGTACCTGCCGGTTCGCCCAGCCCCCACCCAGCCTTGGCCAGGGCTCAGGCCGAGGTGAGGGTCGCGCCGTCCAACCCCGGGCGCCGCACAGTAGAGGGGTGCGGGGCCGAGGACGTGGCCCTCCCTCCCCCTTTGTACATATCCCCCATTATATTTGTATATAGTTTGTGTTGGACCCCTGTTGTGTTATGGTACCTGCCCCCCCATGTAAATAGTTCCCCCCTTTTGTTCTATTATATATATATTGTATTAATAATAAGACATTTCACTCTTTTCATTTAAAAAAACAGGTCCATTTATTTGCAAGAAAAGTCGGGGGGGGGTGTGCTCTCGGGTGCTCTGTGGTGTGGGCGTGGGGGCGGGGAATGTTGTGGAGGATGGGGGGGTGCAGTGGGTGGCCTACCAGCATTCACCCCACAGCCTGGTTGAAATGGGCCTGCAGGGCTTCCCAGACCCGGATCCCCTCGGGGTCCACCTGGTGACTGGGGGCAGCGGGTGGCTGTACGTCAGCCCTGCCGGCCTCCACAGCCCAGCCCTGGAAGAAGGCCTCTCCCTTGATCTCCACCAGGTTGTGGAGTGCGCTGCACGCGCCCACAACCTGGGGGATGTTGGTGGGGCCTGCATCCAGGCGGGTGAGGAGACACCTCCAGCGCCCTTTGAGGCGGCCAAAAGTGCGCTCGACCACCTGGCGTGCATGGTTCAAGTGCGCGTTGAACCACTCCTGGCCGGCTGTGAGATGGCCCGTGTAAGGGTGCATGAGGCAGGGCCGGAGGGGGTACGCCATGTCTCTGATGACACAGAGGGGCATGGTGGTGTCCCCCATGGGATCTCCCGCTGGGGGATGTAGGTCGCCGCCTCCAGCCGGCGGCAGAGGCCCGAATTTCTGAAGACCCGGGCATCGTGGGTGCTGCTAGGCCAGCCAACATAAATGTCCAGGAAGTGGCCCCGGCTGTCCACCAAGGCCTGGAGGACCACCGAATGGTAGCCCTTCCTGTTCAGGAAGCATCCTCTGCTGTGCTCCGGGGCACATATGGGCTACGTCTACACGTGCACCCTACATCGAAGTAGCTTATTTCGATGTTGCGACATCGAAATAGGCTATTTTGATGAATAACGTCTACACGTCCTCCAGGGCTGGCAACGTCGATGTTCAACTTCGACGTTGCGCAGCCCGACATCGAAATAGGCGCAGCAAGGGAACGTCTACACGTCAAAGTAGCACACATCGAAATAGGGATGCCAGGCACAGCTGCAGACAGGGTCAACGGGCGGACTAGCGCTTCCGGGGCAACAGCTAGCCGCTCCCTTAAAGGGCCCCTCCCACATACACTCAGCCTGCACAGCACGCGGTCTGACGAGCCATATAGGCACACAGACCCCGAGCGCCGCAGTCATGGACCCCCAGCAGCAGCAGCAGCAGCAGCAGCAGCAGCAGCTAGAGGTCCACCCAGCCCTCCCGGCAGGAACAGGGCTTGCCCTGGCTCTTGTCATGTTGGGGGCAGCTGAGCACCTTCTTGCCCCAGGGGAGGACATGCCCCCAGGGCAGCAGGGCTCAGCCCCTCCCCCTGCAGCACCCCGCTCCACCCCCCGCCTCACACGCCGGCGGCTGTGGAGCTACCCCACCAGCACCGACTGGTGGGAGCGGCTGGTGCTTGGGGAGTGGGACGACGACCACTGGGTCCGCCACTTCAGGATGACCCGACAGACATTCCTGGAGCTGTGCCAGTGGCTCAGCCCTGCACTCAGGCACCGGGACACTGCCATGCGGCTTGCCCTCCCTGTGGAGAAACGGGTCGGCATCGCTGTCTGGAAGCTGGCCACTCCGGACAGCTACCAATCCGTGGGGCAGCAGTTTGGCGTCGGAAAGGCCACCGTCGGGACTGTCTTCATGGAGGTAAGAGAACCCACAGGGGGAGGCCAGGCCAGGGCAGGGCAGGGCAGAGCAGGGCAGGGGGGCCAGGGCAGGGCAGGGCAGGGTAGGGGAGCCAGGGCAGGGCAGGGCAGGGCAGAGCAGGGCAGGGGGGCCAGGGCAGGCAGGGCAGGGTAGGGGAGCCAGGGCACGGCAGGGCAGGGCAGAGCAGGGCAGGGGGGCCAGGGCAGGCAGGGCAGGGTAGGGGAGCCAGGGCAGGGCAGGGCAGGGCAGAGCAGGGCAGGGGGGCCAGGGCAGGGCAGGCCAGGGGGGCCAGGGCAGGGCAGGGCAGGGTAGGGGGGCCAGGGCAGAGCAGGGCACGGTAGGGGGGCCAGGGCAGGGCAGGCCAGGGGGGCCAGGGCAGGGCAGAGCAGGGCAGGGGGTCCATGGCAGGGCAGGGCAGGGTAGGGGGACCAGGGCAGGGCAGGCCAGGGGGGCCAGGGCAGAGCAGGGCAGGGTAGGGGAGCCAGGGCAGGGCAGGCCAGGGGGGCCAGGGCAGAGCAGGCCAGGGGGGCCAGGGCAGGGCAGGGCAGGGCCATGCACACCCTGCTCACCCCTCATTGGGGCTGTCCCATGTGCTTTCTCTGCAGGTCGTGCGTGCCATCAACTCCATGCTCCTGCACAGGCTCGTGAGGCTGGGGGACCCACGTGCCACTGTCGCCGCCTTTGCCACCCTGGGCTTCCCCAACTGCTTTGGGGCTCTGGATGGGACTCACATCCCCATCCGCGCCCCGGACCACAGTGGCGGCCGATACCTCAATCGGAAGGGCTACCATTCAGTCGTCCTGCAGGCCTTGGTGGACAGCCGGGGACGGTTCCAGGACATTTACGTGGGCTGGCCTGGCAGCACCCACGACGCCTGGGTGTTCCGCAACTCGGGCCTGTGCCGCCGGCTGGAGGCGGGGACCTACATCCCCCAGCGGGAGATCCCTCTGGGGGACACCACTATGCCCTTCTGCATCATTGCGGATGCGGCCTACCCCCTCCGGCCGTGGCTCATGCACCCCTACACGGGCCACCTCTCCGCCAGCCAGGAGCGCTTCAACGAGCGCCTGAACCGTGCACGCCAGGTGGTGGAGCGCTCATTCGGCCGCCTCAAGGGACGATGGCGATGTCTCCTCACCCGCCTGGATGCCAGCCCCACCAACATCCCCCAGATTGTGGGTGCCTGCTGCGCCCTGCACAACCTCGTGGAGAGCAAGGGGGAGAGCTTTCTTCAGGGCTGGGCCGCCGAGGCCGGCAGGGCACACCTCCAGCCACCTGCTGCCCCCAGTTGGCAGGTGGACCCAGAGGGGACCCAGGTCCGGGAGGCCCTGCGGGCCCACTTCGACGACCAGGCCGCGGGGTGAACTGTGCCCAGGCCCCCTACTGCCCGCCCCTTCCTCCCCCACACTCCTGCCCCAACGCCCACACCATGGAGCACCCCACCGCCCCCCAGCCACTTGTCCAGGAGAAATGACAGCACGAACTTGTGGGTGAACGTAAATGTTTTTTTTGTCCTCACGAATTTTTTTTTTTTTAAATAAAAAAATATATATATGTGAAACAGAAACCAAAAAGGAGGGACAAACATTCAACAAAACCAAGATGGGCACAAATAAAACTATGTACATCAATAAAAATGAAAGCACTGTGCGCCATCAAAAGAAAAACAAAAAGCAGGGAGGAGAACGGGGAGAACTATGTACAGGGGGGGACGGGGCAAACAGGGGAAACACCCACACCACCCACCCAGTCCCCAAAGTCTGTCCAACAAGGGGGGGGGGCCACGTCCCGGGCCCCTCGCCCCTACAGCCCAGCAGTGGGCGTGGCCGGCCGGGAGCTCCACCGGGCCTGCAGTCTGGTGCGCGGCTGGGTGGGAGCGGGCTCCACTGGAAGGTAGCGGCACCGGCGAGTCTCGGGTGGCTCCAGGGGTCCCTCGGCGCGGTGGCCCTCGCGGGGAGGTGGTGGGGCGACGGCGGACGGCCCGGCGACGGCTGGAGCAGCCGGTGGTGGGGCTGCAGGAGCGGGCATGGTGGGCGGTGGCGCGGCCGGCGCGGCATGGGGGGCCAGGGAATCAATCAGCCGATTGATGGTATCCAGAAAGGCCCCCCATGCCTCTCTGCGCCAGGCCAGAGCCTGCTCCTGCAGCCGGAGGTGCTGCTCCGAGACCTCCAGCTGCCGGCAGAGGATGGCCAGCAGCTGGGGGTCTGTGGCCGCCGCCGGTAGCAGGCGCGGGGTCCGCCGTCTGGCCCTCTGCGGGGCCGGTGGTTCCTCGGCCGAGGGGCTGCCCTGGAGCGAGGGTCCCGGAGGGGTCTCCGGGACGACCGATGCCTCGCCGGCGCTCTCTTCCGGTCCTTCGGATGGTGCAGGTGCAGGTGCAGGACACAGGAGAGGAGGGGGGAAAGAAGAATGGAGACAGGCGTTAGTGTGGGCCCCGAGCCGTGGCCTTTGTCCCCCCCGCCCTGTGCTGCAGGTTCCCCATCCCCGTCCCCGGGAGATGCTGCTGTGATGGATGGGGTTCAGGGGTCCCCCTGCCCTGCAGCCCGTCCCCTGGTGGGAGCGACTCTCACTTCACCCCGCAGGGTCTGAGAGCAGGAGAGGTTTCTTAGGCCACAGATGGCCAGTTTCTGGCAGGAGTGACAGCACCAGCTGTCGGAAGAGACAGTCCTTCCAACCCGTCGTGGGGAGAAGACCCCAAGGGGGGCCCCTCTGGGATGCAGCTTTCCCCCTCCTCTGGCTGGCTGCCTACCAGCTCTCCCTTCCCCTAGCCTCTACCTGTGGCCCCCGCCCTCGCCCCCCCAATTCCAAGCCAGCTCGGCTCCTCCCTCCTGTTTGCTCAGGGCAGAGGTGTCACCTGCCAGCTGTAGCGCCAGGATCCTCCTTTGGCCCTGGGAGCTCCTCGGCTCGGGTGGCTCATATGTAGCCTGAGTCTCCCTTTGGCACTCCCCCCACTCCATCGCATGCTGCTGCTGCGGGGTGTCCCACCCCCTCCGCCCGGGGGCCCCCTCGAGGTTCCGCTCCCCCCTGGCCCAGGGATGGGGCATGGCACTGTCATGCAGGGTGGCGGGGGGCAGGGGCTGATGGCTGCAGTGCTGTGAGAGCCATGGCCCTGGTGTCCTTGGGGCCATGACCATGTGAGCGTGTGGGGGGCCCTGGACACATCTCTGTTCCCCCCGCCCCTCAAGCCCCGGGGTGTCCACCAGAGAGGGGTACCTACCTGTGGGTCCGCTCCCACGGTCCGGAGATCCTCGGGGGTCGGAGGCCCTGCTGCTGCTCCGGGATGGCAGGAGGAGGATCTGCAGGCTGGAATCGGTGGAGGAGGAGCCCCTCTCCTCCTCCTCCTCCTCCTCCTGCCGCGATGTCGCGGGGCTTACCTCCGGGGCGGAGCCCGGCTGCAGGGCCTGCTCGGGCTCGTCAGCCAAGGTGTCAAGGGTGGCCGGAGGGGAGGAGGTGTGCCAGGAGCCCAGGATGTCCCTGAGCTCCCTGTAAAAGGGGCAAGTGACGGGGGCGGCCCCAGATCGGCTGGCCGCATCCCGGGCCCGGGCGTAACCCTGCCGCAGCTCCTTGACCTTACTCCGGACATGGTCCGGAGTGCGGGCAGGGTGACCCCGGGCAGCCAGGCCGTCGGCCAGACGAGCGAACGCATCCGCGTTCCGCCTCTTGCTCCCCATTACCTGGAGCACCTCCTCCTCGCCTCAGAGCCCCAGCAGGTCCCGCATCTCGGCCTCCGTCCAAGAGGGGCCCCGCTGCCGCTTCCCAGACTGCGTGGCCCTCTGGGTGCCCTGGCTGCTGTGGCTCCTCTTGGGGGTTCCCCTGGGGGCGCTGGGGGGGCTGCTGGGCAGCCATGGCTGCTGTCAGGGGCTGAGGGCTGTGCAGGCTCACCGCCGCGTGTGCAGGCAGGAGCCTGCACGTTGCCTCAGCCTCCTGCAGTCAGGGCGGGGGAGGGGACCTTTAAGGGGCCGCTCCACGCGGCCACCAGTGAGCTGCGGGGCTGGAGAGAGCGTCTCTCAACCCCCCAGCTGATGGCCGCCATGGAGGACCCCGCTATTTCGACGTTGCGGGACGCGGATCGTCTACACTGTCCCTACTTCGACGTTGATCGTCGAAGTAGGGCGCTATTCCTATCTCCTCATGAGGTTAGCGACTTCGACGTCTCGCCGCCTAACGTCGAAGTTAACTTCGAAATAGCGCCCGACGCGTGTAGACGTGACGGGCGCTATTTCGAAGTTAGTGCCGCTACTTCGAAGTAGCGTGCACGTGTAGACGCAGCTATGGGGATATGGGTCCCATCCAGAGCCCCAAAGCAATTTGGGAAGCCCAGTCTGGCAAACCCCACGATGGCAGCATTCGGGTCCCCAAGCCACACGAGCCTGTGGAGGAGCAGGGTGTTGATTGCGCGGACGAACTGCAGGGGAAGGACATAAGAGAGCACCAGTGAGCGGGGTGCAGGGTGTGTCTGGCCCTCCACCCCAGGGCTCCCCCCTCCCAGGGCTCCCCCCCCGGGTCCTCTTACCTCCATGAGGACGGCCCCGACGGTGGCCTTGCCCACGCCAAACTGCTGCCCCACGGATCGGTAGCTGTCTGGAGTGGCCAGCTTCCAGACAGCGATGCCGACCTGTTTCTCGACTGTGAGGGCACGTCGCATTGAGGTGTCCTGGTGCTGTAAGGCAGAGGTGAGCCACTGGCAGAGCTCCAGGAATGTTTGCCGGCTCATACGGAAATTCTGGAGCCAGCGGTCATTGTCCCACTCGCTGAGCACCAGCCGCTCCCACCAGTCAGTGCTCGTGGGGTAGCTCCACAGCCAGCGGCGTGTGCGGCGGGGGGGTCGGAGGGCATCAAGGTCTGGGGCTGCTTCCTCCTCCCCTGGGGGCAGCTCCTGTTCCGCGAATAAAAGGTGGACAGCTGCCTCCTGCATAGCACTGAGCAGGGCAAGCACTGCTCCTGCAGGGGCGGCTGTGTGGACCTCTGGCTGCTGCTGCTGCTGGGGGTCCATACTGCTTCGACGGGCGTGCGTGCCTGTGGCTCTGCAGACCACGTGCTGTGCAGGCTGTGTGTGTCTGGGAGGGGCCCTTTAAGGGAGCGGCTAGCTGTTGCCCTGGAAGTGCTAGTCCGCCCTGTGACCCTGTCTGCAGCTGTTCCTGGCACCCTTATTTCGATGTGTGCCGCTTTGGCATGTAGACGCTCCCCTGCAGCACCTACTTCGATGTGGTGCTGCCCAGCGTCAACGTTGAACGTCGACGGCACCAGCCCTGGAGGACGTGTAGACGCTGTTCATCGAAATAGCTTATTTCGATGTCGCTACATCGAAATAAGCTATTTCGATGTAGCGTCCCCATGTAGACGTAGCTTTGAAAGTTTATGCCAAATGGGGCTAGCTGGTTCAGAGTATGAGCCTAAGAACAAATGCAAGTTCTATAGTTCAGTCGCTCTAATGTCTTCATGCGTTGGAGTGGGAATTTGAAACGTGGCAGGTGTGGACAGTGAGGTGGTCAATGAAGTCTTCTGCTGTCTTCATAAAAATCCATTCAGATTTGGCCCAAGTCACTGGCTGCACATGCTCAGCAGTGATCTGTTAGAGAATAGAACCAAAAATCTCCCAGGACCTATCTGTTCTGAGCACAGGCCAATCCAGGGGCACACAAGGGCCTTCCCAGTAAGTCTCTCCCAGCATCTTTGGGTTGCTGTAGCCACAGAACTGAGACAGGGATCCTGTCATTCCTGTGCTCAGTGCTCCCCCACTAGGCCCTGGCAGCATGGAGGACGAGGAACCAGCTTTACTCAAAGGCAGAGAGCGGAAGAACGGAAGAATGGAGACCGATTTGTGGTGACAGATTTGTGGCAGTGGCTACCAATCACCTAAATAACACAGTTCTGTGCTGTGGAGCTAAAGCTTCCAGCAGTGGGGAAGCTTGTGTGGTCAGTCTGATCCTACAGGACGGAGGTTCTGTTCTTTCAGTTTACCTTTTATGACTTAAGAGACTGTTAGAAGAACATGCAAAGTGCTTAGCCAAGCACTCAAAACTAGGAAGTGGCAGGTTTCTGGCTACTCCAGCCACCTAAATTCCTTCCTTCCCTGCTGCCCTGCCGTGTAGGAAAGCACACACGATTGGTAAATGAGGACATACTAATTCTTCCACAGGACTGGCTCCCTCAGCTAGGGCCTAGGACAGATTGCGTTCCGTGAATTAATTAATCTGTCTTGTGTGCCCAACAGAAACACAGCATTATCCCACAGGACACTGGTCTCTGCTCCTTGGTTCTCCATGGTCCTATCCCAGGTCCCGACACCCACTTCTCTCTTCTCCAAGGCGCCTGACTGCCTCCCACCTGCTGCCAGTCTTGGCCTTGGCTTGAGCAGCCGTCCACTTCTGTGCGACACATGAGCCTTCCTGGAACTCCAACCAGCAGCTGCTGTGCTGTGTGCTGCTGGGTCCAGCCCTCGTGATGGACAAGCTGCAGAACGCAGACGGATGGACATATTAGCTACCTACCCCCTGTTGCCCATTTACGACTTCTGACTCCTTCTCAACACCCCTCCATCCACCCACTCCTCCCTGCAGCACCTGGCCACACAGAAGCCCAACAATTTATTTAAAACACAAAGTCGACCAAAACAGCACAGCCTCCCTCCTGACCTTTCCCCATTAGCCTCTCACACTTTCCTCCTGTGTCCCATTACAGGCACTGGGATGAAAACAAAAAGCAGACAAGTACCACTTTAAAGACTAGCAAAATAATTTATTAGGTGAGCTTTCGTGGGACAGACCCACTTCTTCAGCCCATAGCCAGACCAGAACAGACTCAATATTTAAGGCACAGAGAACCAAAAACAGTAAGCAAGGAGGACAAATCAGAAAAAGATAATCAAGGTGAGCAAATCAGAGAGTGGAGGGGTGGGGGGGAAGATCAAGAATTAGATTGAGCCAAGTATGCAGACGAGCCCCTGTAGTGACTCAGAAAGTTCCCATCACGATTTAAACCATGTGTTAATGTGCCGAATTTGAATATAAAAGCCAGCTCAGATGTTTCTCTTTCCAGAACGGTGCGATAATTCTTCTTCAGTAACACACATACCTTGAGGTCATTGACAGAATGCCCCATTCCATTAAAATGTTGACTAACTGGTTTGTGGATCTGGAGTGTTTTGATGTCTGTTTTGTGCCCGTTGACCCTTTGTCTAAGGGAGTCAGAAGTCTGTCCAATATACAAAGCACCTGGGCATTGTTGGCACATGATGGCATATATGATGTTAGTAGAGGAGCATGAGAAAGTGCCTGTGATTCTGTGAGTAACCTGGTTAGGTCCAGTGATGGTATTTCCGGAGAAGATATGTGGACAAAGCTGGCAGCGGGCTTTGTTTCAGGGAAAGTTTCCAGGACTGGTATTCCTGGAGTATAGACTGTGGCTGTTAGTGAGGATCCTCATGATGTTGGGAGGTTGTCTGTAGGAGAGAACAGGCATGTCACCCAGGGCCTTCTGGAGTGTAGCATCCTGATTAAGGATAGGTTGTAGGTCTTTAATAATTCATTGCAGTGGTTTGAGTTGGGGGCTGTAGGTGATGACCAGTGGTGTTCTGTTCTTGGCTTTTTTGGGCCGATCTTGGAGTAGCTGGTCTCTGGGTATTCGTCTGGCCCTGTCGATTTGTTTTTTTACTTCTCCTGGTGGGTAATTCAGGTTTATGAATATTTGGTAAAGTTCTTGTAGTTTTTGGTCTCTGTCAGTTGGATCAGAGCAAATGCGATTGTACCTAAGAGCTTGACTGTAAACCATGGATCTAGTCACGTGTGCAGGATGGAAACTAGAAGGGTGTAGATAAGTATAGCGATCAGTAGGTTTTCGGTACAGTGTGGTACTGATCAGGCCATCCTTGATTAGTACTGTGGTGTCCAGGAAATGTATCTCTTGCATGTTGTAATCGAGGCATAAGTTGATGGTGGGGTGTAGATTGTTAAAGTCTCTGTGGAATTCTTCTAGAGCCTCTGTACCATGGGTCCAAATCATAAAGATGTCATCAATGTATCTTAAGTAGAGGAGTGGTAATAGGGAACGAGAGCTGAGGAATCGTTGTTCCAGGTCAGTCATAAATATATTAGCATATTGTGGGGCCATGTGGGTGCCCATAGCAGTTCCACTAATCCGGAGGTATAAATTGTCCCCAAAACGGAAATAATCGTGTGTGAGAACAAAATTACAGAGGTCAGACACCAGATTGGCTGTGGTGGCATCAGGGATGGTGTTCCTGATTGCTTGTAATCCGTCTTTAAGTGGAATATTAGTGTACAGAGCCTCTACATCCATTGTGGCAAGGATGGCGTTATCAGGAACTGTTCCGATGTTTTGTAATTTCCTCAGGAAGTCAGTGGTATCTCGGATATAGCTGGGAGCGTTGATGGCATAGGGTTTGAGGAGGGAGTCCACGTAACTGGATAGTCTGGTGGTAAGGGTGCCAATACCTGAAATGATAGGGCGTCCAGGGTTTCCAGGTTTGTGGATTTGGGGAAATAAATAGAATAATCCAGGCTGCGGCTCAGATGGTGTGTCTGAGTTAATGAGGTCCCGAGTAGCAGCAGGGAGTTCCTTCAGTAGTTGTAATTTCCTTTGGAATTCCAAAGTGGGATCAGCGGAGAGAGGTCTGTAAAATGTGGTGTTGGAGAGTTGTCTGGCTGCCTCCTGTTCATAGTCTGACCTATTCAGGATGACAACAGCACCCCCTTTGTCAGCTGGTTTGATTATGATGTCTGGGTTATTTTTGAGACTCTGGACAGGATGGCATTCAGCATAGTTCAGATTATGTGTCATTTGGCATTGTTTGTGTATAATGTCAGCCTGAGCACGGTTGCGGAAGCACTGTACGTAGAAGTCCAGACTTTCACTACGACCCTCAGGGGGAGTCCACATAGAGTTCTTCTTTTGTTGTTGCGGGGGCGGGGGGGTCGAGAGAGTCAGCCTGTTGTTCATAGGTGTGCTGGAAAAATTCCTTTAGGTGGAGGCGGCGAAAGAAGGCTTCAAGGTCACCACAGAATTGAATTAAGTTCGTGGAGGAGGTAGGGCAGAAGGAAAGACCCCGGGATAAGAGAGACTCCTCTGCTGGGCTGAGTTGGTAGTTTGAAAGGTTAACAATGTTGTTGGTTGAGCTACTGTTATTGTGGTTGAAGTATCCTGAGGAATGAAGTAATGAAGAAAATTTATTCTCTTTTCTTTTTTGTAGAGAGAAGAAGTGTCTGGGATGGGTTCTGTTTTCTCCCTCTAGCCCAAGGCTGGGCAAATCCAGCCCAGGGAGACAGCAGGGAGCTTCAGGCAGGATCCCTGCCTGTCACCGCCTCCCCTCATCACACACCACTCAGAGTGGGGGAGGAGGGGAGCGCTTCATGCACGGCCACTGCTCCCTGGCACAATCCCATTTGCTGGTTCTGGCCCCACATAACCCAAACGCTCTGCCCATCCTCTGCTCCCAGACCCTCTCCCAGCCCCTGAACCCCCAATCCCTGCCCCATGTCACAGTCCCCTGCTGCTCTAGGTCACAACCCACATCGCAGCACCCCACCCCCACCCTAGGTCACAACACCCTCTAACCCTAGGTCACAACCCAAAGTCCTATGCCCCAGACCTCTGCTCCAGGTCACAGCTGCCTCCGTCACCCAGACTCCCTCCCAAACTCCACACCCTCTCCTGAATCCCAATCCCTTACCCCAACTTCCATCACAGACCCCATAACTCGTCCATTAATGTAATAGAATCATAGAATACTAGGACTGGAAGGGACCTCGAGAGGTCATTGTGTCCAGCCCCCTGCCCTCATGGCAGAACCAAGTACTGTCTAGACCATCCCTGCTAGCCATCTATCTAGCCTGTTCTTAAATATCGCTAGAGATGGAGATTCCACAACCTCCCTAGGCAATTTATTCCAGTGTTTGACCACCCTGACAGTTAGGAACTTTTTCCTAATGTCCAACCTAAACCTCCCTTGCTGCGGTTTAAGCCCGTTGCTTCTTGTTTTATCCTCGGAGGCCAAGAAAAACAAGTTTTCTCCTCCTCCTTATGACACCCTTTTGGATATCTGAAAACCGCTATCATGTCCCCCCTTAATCTTCTTTTTTTCCAAACAAGCTCAATTCTTTCAGCCTTTCTTCATAGGTCATGTTCTCTAGACCTTTGATCACTCTTGTTGCTCTTTTCTGGACCCTTTCCAATTCTCCACATCTTTCTTGAAATGCGGTGCCCAGAACTGGACACAATACTCCAACTGGGGCCTAACCAGTGGAGAGTAGAGCAGAAGAATGACTTCTTGTGTCTTGTTCACTACACACCTGCTAATGCGTCCCAGAATCATATTTGCTTTTTTTGCAACAGCATCACACTGTTGACTCATATTTAACTTGTGGTCCACTATAACCCCTAGATCCCTTTCCGCCATACTCCTTCCTAGACAGTTGCTTCCCATTCTGTATATCATGGACGAGTGTGGCCCTTGACCATTTTCCAAATGTTTGGAGTGGCCCCCTATGAGGGGGTGTGGTCCTAGAAGACCCCTTGGTATGTTCCCAGGTGTGCTGATTCAACTGGACATCCACCTTATTGCTCCCTCAGGCTCCCCATAGTCTTGTCCTGCTGAGACAGATCCCTTGGTCTTCCCCAGGCAAGGTGCAGTGTTGGGGCTACTGTCCAGGCACAGAGCAATGGAGACAATGATTAACCACAGTTCTAGGCAGGTGCAGGCACACTCCTGGGAAATCAACTCCCAGAGGGGATCAAATCCCCAAATAAATCAGTATCTGTACAAAAGATTTGCAGAAGGAGGGCTTGTTATGTAAGCCCTCTTTATCAATGAAAGGGCGATATGCACAGTGGTTGCCCTCCCCAGGTAATAACAATTTACACTGGGCTTGATTATAAACAATAGCGTTTTTATTAAGCAAATCAGTAGGATTTAAGTGATTATGAGGAAACAGGCAGATCAAAGTGAGGCACCCAATTAAACAGAAGAAAACAGAGCTAGTTCTATCTCATTAAGAATCTAGTTACCCGAGAGTTCTTACCCTAAATAGCTGCCTTTGTATCAGGTGAAAACCTCAAGTCAGGGTCTCCAGTAAACTGTAAAGCACTTCTGTTTCTCTGTAGGGTAGGTCAAGTAATTTCCAGGACAGGCTGAAGACAAAAGAGCTGAATAGGCTTCCCGCCCCCTGGGCAGGAGCCCATCGTTTTAACAATCTTCCGTCTTCCTCCCCTGCAAAAAACCCCCTGGAATTCCAACAGGGAGGGGCCTGTGCCATGTGTTATGGCCACATGTCTTTCTAGATCAACCACCTCCCAGTCCTACAGGACAAACCAAGCCATCAGGCTGATTGCCCAGCTGTTTGGGATGGGACAGCAGTGGATGTGATTTGGCTGTATGTAAGTAATGTGTAGCCAGCAGTTTTCAGAGGGCTGGTTTGTAGACAGAAGTGGTTAATTAAAGTAAGAAAACAAATTGCTATAGCACATAAATGACGGCAAGTTGAGAATCTTGGTCCTGGTTGCCTTTGTTTGGTTTCTGATATGAATTTGATGTTATAAGCTACATTTGTACAGACAATCCGAGTGCTTTGATTAAAACAAATAGCCAAAATGTTCAGATTTGGCAACATGATTTTCAGAAGAGCTGAGCTCCCAAAACTCTGACAGAGATCGCTGGGAGAGGTTGGTGCTCCACACCAATGAAAACCAGGCCATTCTGTAGGCGCTAGGGTGTGGGTTTGACCAATCTCTATATTAGCAGCGGCTGGGGGAAAGGCAGTGAGGGATCTTGCAGCATATCATAATACAGAGGAAAAGGAAAGGGAGAAAAATATATATAGCAGAGCAAATTCTGCTGTCAGTATGTACATCAGAATTAATAGGGCCATCGATTTTAAGGCCAGAAGGAATCACTGGATCATCTACCTGACCTCCTAACTCACAGTACACTGCATTTTACACAATTAACCCTGTACTGAACCCCATCTTTGTGTTAGGCTAAAGTAGCTTCCAGAACAGCATCCAGGCTTTATCCGAAGACAGCAGGAGACAGACTCCACCACTTGCCTTGGTACACACCTTCTTTAACACTTGTGCCTGTTTCCTAACTTGAGTTTGTCTGGCTTCACTTCCCATCCCTTGCCTCTAGTTCTGCCTTTTGCCACTAGACTGGAGTTCTGGTATTTTCTGTCCATGATGACATTTATACCTCATAATCACGTCGTAGGGGGCATGTCAGTCTGTAGCTTCACAAACAACAAGGAGTCCGAGGCTGTGTCTACACGTGCACGCTACTTCGAAGCAGCGGCACTAACTTCGAAATAGCACCCGTCGCGGCTACACGCATCGGGCGCTATTTCGAAGTTAACTTCAACGTTAGGCGGCGAGACGTCGAAGTCGCTAACCTCATGAGGGGATTGGAATAGCGCCCTACTTCGACGTTCAAGTAGGGACCGTGTAGACGATCCGCGTCCCGCAACGTCGAAATTGTGGGGTCCTCCATGGCAGCCATCAGCTGGAGAGTTGAGAGACGCTGTCTCTCCAGCCCGTGCGGGGCTCTATGGTCACCGTGTGCAGCAGCCTTTAGCCCAGGGCTTCTGGCTGCTGCTGCTGCAGCGGGGGATTCATGCTGCATGCACAGGGTCTGCAACTCGTTGTCGGCTCTGTGGATCTTGTGCTGTTTAGTGCAAGTGTGTCTGGGAGGGGCCCTTTAAGGGAGCGGCTGGCTGTTGAGTCCGCCCTGTGACCCTGTCTGCAGCTGTGCCTGGCACCCTTATTTCGATGTGTGCTACTGTGGCGTGTAGACGTTCCCTCGCAGCGCCTATTTCGATGTGGTGCTGCGCAACGTCGATGTTGAACATCGACGTTGCCAGCCCTGGAGGATGTGTAGACGTTATTCATCGAAATAGCCTATTTCGATGTCACCACATCGAAATAGGCTACTTCGATGTAGGCTTCACGTGTAGACGTAGCCCGAGAGCACCTTAACTACAGTACTAATCAATTTATTGGGTCGTGAGCTTTCACGTTTGTGCCCCACAGCACCTGCACCCTCTCGCACCCGCTGCTGCCACAACATCACCCTTCACACACACTTCCTCAGCCCCCTCCACCGGCACTCAGCCATGCATCTCTTACCTGTGGAGTCTTTGACCTAGACCCAGTTCTCCCGGGGGTCTCATTTATTTCATTTGCGCGTCTTTCTCCAAAGAGCTCCCCTTCAGATTGAGGGTCTTCCCAGCCCGTCTTCACAAGGCTGGTATTTCTGTCATGCTGCTCCTCCTTGGCACAGGAGCCTCCGGTTCCCATTGTTGGGCTGTGTTCTGCAGCTCAGGCCCGCTGGCGCTTTCACCCAGCTCCTCCTTCACCTTGCCCCTACCTCCAGTCAGTCAGTGCCCAAACTCACACCTCAGCAGCCTACCTTCTCCTGCTGAGATGTCTCCACTAGGGCATGTCCAATTCCTCTAGCTCCCTCCCGACTGGCAGGGGCAGAAGGTGCTCCACAGCTGCAGGGATCCTGTCCCAGGCCCTTAATGAAAGTGCAATGGCTTTCTCCCAGCTGCTGCTTATCCTCACAGACCATTTCCCCTCCACCAATGTTTCTTATTTCCAAGGTCAACATTTTAAAGGGCCACACCACATGATCCAGATGGGCTGACTGCTAGGCATCACTGCCCTTAATGGGACACACTACACAGTCACTGTCAGGTTTAAAAATGATCCTAGTAAAACATCACTAGAGACACACCCACTCTGTGATGATTCCTCATTGGCATCGACTAGCTGAAATCTCTGTTAGCCACTTCTATGTGTTCTGAATGTGTACACCCCTGAAATTGTATGCTGCTCTTTTTAAAAGCAGAAGGTCATGTGGTAGTCTCAAAAGGCTAAATGCATTGCTTGTAAACCACCTGCATCAAATGTGGAATCACATTTGCTTGAGAGCTATTCCCCTTGGCTACGTCTACACGTGCACCCAACTTCGAAATAGCTTATTTCGATGTTGCGACATCGAAATAGGCTATTTCGATGAATAACGTCTACACGTCCTCCAGGGCTGGCAACGTCGATGTTCAACTTCGACGTTGCTCAGCCCAACATCGAAATAGGCACAGCGAGGGAACGTCTACACGCCAAAGTAGCACACATCGAAATAAGGGAGCCAGGCACAGCTGCAGACAGGGTCACGGGGCGGACTCAACAGCAAGTCGCTCCCTTAAAGGGCCCCTCCCAGACACACTTTCATTAAACAGTGCAAGATACACAGAGCCAACAACTAGTTGCAGACCCTGTATATGCAGCACGGACCCCCAGCTGCAGCAGCAGCAGCCAGAAGCCCTGGGCTAAGGGCTGCTGCCCACGGTGACCACAGAGCCCCGCAAGGGCTGGAGAGAGAGCATCTCTCAACCCCCCAGCTGATGGCCGCCATGGAGGACCCCGCTATTTCGATGTTGCGGGACGCGGATCGTCTACACGTCCCTACTTCGATGTTGAACGTCGAAGTAGGGCGCTATTCCCATCCCCTCATGGGGTTAGCGACTTCGACGTCTCGCCGCCTAACGTCGATTTCAACTTCGAAATAGCGCCCGACGCGTGTAGACGTGACGGGCGCTATTTCGAAGTTAGTGCCGCTACTTCGAAGTAGCGTGCACGTGTAGACGCAGCCCTTAAGACCATGTGGATTGGCAATAATTATATTTCCCTCTTTTCACAGAATCATAGAAAAGTTGGGCTGGAAGGGACCTTGACAAGCCAGCAAGTCCAGCCCCCTGTGCTGAGGCAGGACAAGTAACCCTAGCTCATGTCTAGCAGGTGTTTGGCAAACCTGTGCTTGAAACCCTCCAATGGCAGGGATCACACAACATGTCTTGAAAGCCTGTGCCAGAGCTAACGCCCCTTAGAGTTAGAAAGTTCTTTCTAATGTCTGAATCAAATCTCCCTCACTTCAGATTAAGCCCATTGCTTCTTTTCCTGCATTCAGTGCACCTGGTGAGTCATCAACAGGGCTGACAGTTGCTGTGGGCCCTGGGGCAAGGTGGGAAGGGGGCCCAGCTCCACGCCCCTGGACAGGACAGAGCCAAGGAGCAGAAGGGGTGAGGTGTGGGGCAGTCAGGCCTTAGCATTGCTCAGACTGCAGCACTGGGGCACTCCCCTCCCTCCCTAACAGCTGCTCAGAGCAGCAGAGCAGGGCAGTCTAAAGGGTCCTGGAGCTCCGGCTGCCACCATCACTACTGAAGTATCAGTAGCAGCTGTCAGAGTTCTGCGCCCCTTTGAAACACCAGGCCCCTTGCCCCCCGCCTGCCCACCTCCATCGGCAGGCCTGACAGCCACTGAGCTCAGCCCTCTCTATAACAAACACCCCTTGCCTTATTGGGAGACTGCTCTCAAGCCATGCTGCCCTCCTCTCTGCTGCACACGAACCATGCCCAATTGTTTAACCCTTTCTTGTTGCTCTCCTCCGGACTCTCGCCAGGTTCCCTGAAGCATGATGCCTAGAACTGCACTCCAGCAGAGGCCTTGGAATCTCTCTTTGTGGATTTGCCTAGAAAGATGATGATCTGGCCCTGCACACCCAGCCTGCAAACAGGAGTTACACTGCATGGCACACATAGGGCATTTTGTATTAATCTTATTTCCATGCGGCCGTCCTCAGCAGGTTTGCTCCAAGGGTTGCCAGGCTTGAGAAGTAGGGCTGGGCCACACAGCTTCTTGTGCCTTCCCTTATATGCCAGGGTGGTAAGGTTTGTAACCCAGCTAAAAGGTTGTAATGAAAGCAAATGAAACAGTCATGCTGTCAGTGAACACCTCCACCTTGCAAGGCTAATGTGGTTGTGGAGCAAGAAGAATGATTTTATACTCACTCCAGGCTGATCTCCCTAGGATAACCAGGCAGTGGCTGTGGTTGTGGCTGCTGTTTACATAAGTGTCATGCTGGGAAAACTCCCCTTGTGCACCAAGCTGTCGTTAAATGATCAAAGAGCTGGAGGACACAGCAAGTCAGGGTGTCATGCAGTGAGGTCTTCTTCTCTGGCTGTGCCTGGCTTCTGTCCTTTGTGATCTCACCTCTCTGATGCAGGGAGAGTGCAAGCCAGCTGGAGGGGGGAAGCAGGCTTTGCTCAGATCCCTGGAATGCTGTCTGCCAGGAGCATTGGCCTGCAGGCATGAAAAAGAACCGACCAGCGAGGGGACACAAAAGGCAAACCCTGTTCTCCTGGCATCTCCAGCCCAGATTCATAGGCAGCATGAAAGGGGCCTTGGAGACTTCTCCCTTCCCCTCTTATTGCAGGTGACCCCATAAACTACTGGGGCTAGAGAGTGTACATGGAAAGTACAATGGCATGCTGCATAACGGTCCCAGATCTGCCTTTTCCTCACAGTCCTGATGGGTTCCCAGTCTCAGCTAGCTCCTACTTCTGTTACCCTGTGCTGCTACCTGACAATGCTGCTGAGAGGATTCACTGAGTAGCATTAGCTGCCCCATGTTGGGCGAGTGTGTCACTGTTCAGTTCCTCGGGGGACCTGGGTTTCATGCCTTTGTTAAGACACACATGCTCTGTTAATTCAGAGTAACCACCTAATGCAGCTGTGGCATAGGGAGGAGTTCTATGACTGCAATGCTCTGAAGCTCCATCTGGGAGCGGGGCTTGTATGCATCCCTACCAATATGTGACCTTTGTTCCAGAGAACAAGCTCCCCATGCTGGTGGGTCAGAGGGACGCAATCTGCTGCCTGCCTGTATTGAGGTATACAGCAATACCAGTGCCATGCTGGTTGCTTCCTAAGGAGATGTGATTCCAGCTGTTTAACTGCATCCTTTGCCTCCAACAGAATTCAGAACCGTGGAACTGCTCAGACCTGAGCCTAGCAGGGTGGGAAGGGCTGTTCAGCATGTCACAAGCCCTTCGGTTCCACGCTTTGTAGAGCAGAAAGAGCTCAATGGTGTCCCTTTGGTTCACTGTCCCTTGTGCAGAGTTTGCTTGTAGCGTGGCACAGGCAGTGGGGCTGGGATTTCTATGCATTGCCGCCCAAAGCTGGAGAGGGGTTAAAGTAAGCAGGGGGCCACTTTTGTTTTCTTCTTGGGAGAATCACAGCTGAAATCAGTGTCACTTGCCTGCTTTGAGGGCTGAATGCACCTCCCAGCCTCCACGCGTGGGCTGTTACCAGGAAAGGATCCTTGCAGCATTGCTTTCTTCCACCGTCCAGATCGTGCGTCTTTACATAAAGGCCATTTTGCTTCAGCCTTTTCTACTGCATATATTTGAGAACATGGGACACTGACAAAATGGTTTCCGTGGCAACTTGCACTCCAAAGACGTCAGCAGGAAAATTTTCATTGGGGAAAAATTCCCTTCTACTAATTGTTTGGAATAAGCACAGTGATGGGCTGGGGCAATATTCTGGAAATGACAGTGTTTTCCTCGCAGTGCTCATGCTCTGCTCTCGCCCTTGGCAGATGCTGATGGCGTCTGGCCCGTGCATTTAGAAGAGTGGGTCTCTGTACTCTCCTGAGCTCACGTTTTTTTCACTTCATTGCTGTGGAAAGGTGTTAACTAGGCAGCTGCAGAAAGTAAAGTCTTTTCCAGTCCAGTTCAATTCCTGGTCTCTAAGCTGAGCCCACTGTCACTGAAGAAGTGTCAGGTGAAACCCACTAGCACAAAGCACGGGCGCTCCACTTCCCCTGAGGCAGGCAGCTAGTGCTGGCCCAGAGAACCTCCCCTAGCCAAACAAGTCATCTGAGTTTAAGGGCACCCCAAGATATCCTTTAACTTGCCCACCCTGAAATCCTAAGTGTGGGCCTGGGCAAGCACTGGGAGGGAAAGGGATTGTTTCACAGGCTGCCCCACAGTGGCACAACACCTGGAGAGCATCCACGGTCTGTAACTCATTCTCCAGGAACCCTCCAGCTGTTAGCCAGTGCACAGAGAGGGTAACACGACCCCCTGCAGAAAACCAGCGCAGACTCGGAGCCACTTCACCACATGCACTCACAAAATCCTTGCCCCAGGACTCCCATCACCCAGCCCTACTTTAAAGAGAGCCCCACATGTGCATCATTCAAAGCCCTGGAGACCTTGGAACCCTTCACTGCTTGGAGGCACTACTCACAGGAAGAAGCCTAGCAAGGCCGTGTCCTGCCAAGGGGACAGGAATACTCAGAGCACAAAATGTTCCATAAAGCAACAGCCAAGGACTCCAGAGCAATGCAGAATGAAATGGTTTCCACAAGACAACATCACCCTGTTTTCCAGGGCCAATGTAGGGAAGGGGGCTTAGCCCTTAACTGCCTTTCCGTCTGGAACACCTGTGCCCTTATCTCCCCACCCCCTCTGCTCTTAGCAAGTGCCCCAGTGCACCACCCCACCATAACAGATCTGGGCCCCTACACCGTCGCCATCCTCCAACCCCACCTGTGCTGGCTCCCGACCTTCTTCTCCCTAGGCACGTGCACTCAGGGCAACACAGCCCCTCCATGTTGGTTCCTTGCCTGGTGGTCACTTTGGGAGCCAGCAGGGAGAATACTGGTGGCCTGGGAAGGACATGCTGAAGATCAGGGAAGGAGTCCAAAGCTGGGCCAGGGCAGAATAACCTCCAGACACGAGCCCTAGTCCTCTCCACCTCCAGAAACCCTCAAGTTGCTACTTTGTGCCTGCAAAATTCTAAACACAACACAACTGGTCTCCATGTGCCACCTCCTGGTACCTGGCCCTGGCCGTGTTTGTGTGCAGAGGCCTTGGGGAGGGTCTGTTTATTTGCAAAGCGCTGCACTAGGCTGTAGATCGGCCCTTTCTTAGCTCGCTCTCCAATGTGCACTTGTGGCTTGTGCTTTCTGGAGCAGTGCAACGTGTTGACCAGTGTAAGAGGGAGGACTGCGCACTTCCTGGAGGACAAAGCACACCCATTTGTAACCCGCTGTGCTTCTTTCCTCCCGTTAGCTCTTCTGCCACTCAGAGCCTGAAAGTCTGGCTGAGCAATCAATCCCCTACCAGAGCAGGTGCTGGCGATAGCCCAGTCTCAAATCACTGACTTCAGCAACTGCCCACAAATCCGAAGGCCCATTTTAATTCCCAAGGTGAGCAATTTTAGGGCATAAGAGTTGCCAGGCTCAGCCTGTGGATGGATGTGTCTATCTCCAAACACACCAGCTACCCTTTGATTGCTCTCTCCATCACACAACAGGCACCGATTGCACTATCCCCCTACATATCAACTAGATATCATTCGACCTCCTCCTACAGACCAGCGCACCAGCTCTGCCCCCTTGGCCTCTGTCTTTCCCCAAACACACCAGATACCGAGGGATCTCCAGCCAATGCCTGACACTCACTGGCGAGCTGTCCAGTTATCCCCACGCACCATCTGCACTTGATGATCGTTCCCTGTACACACCAGCCATGGAGCGATTCACACCTGATCCTCCAGCCAGGTGCCTATCAACCAACCTATCCCTGTAAGCCTGAGCTCCCGATCAAAGATTTCATCCCACACTCAGCAGGATACCCCCAGCTCCATGTCTGTCCTTCCACAGCCCGTTCTCTGGGGCTCCATCCCGCCCCATGGCCCCAGCTCTGCGTCTGTCCTTCCACAGCCCGTTCTCTGGGGCTCCTTCCCACCCCATGGCCCCCACTCCATGTCTGTGTGTCCCACAGCCCGTTCTCTGGGGCTCCATCCCGCCCCATGGCCCCAGCTCCGTGTCTGTGTGTCCCACAGCCCGTTCTCTGGGGCTCCATCCTGCCCCATGGCCCCCACTCCGTGTCTGTCCTTCCACAGCCCGTTCTCTGGGGCTCCATCCCGCCCCATGGCCCCCACTCCGTGTCTGTCCTTCCACAGCCCGTTCTCTGGGGCTCCTTCCCACCCCATGGCCCCCACTCCATGTCTGTGTGTCCCACAGCCCATTCTCTGGGGCTCCATCCCGCCCCATGGCCCCAGCTCCGTGTCTGTGTGTCCCACAGCCCGTTCTCTGGGGCTCCATCCTGCCCCATGGCCCCAGCTCCACGTCTGTCCTTCCACAGCCCGTTCTCTGGGGCTCCATCCCGCCCCATGGCCCCCACTCCATGTCTGTCTGTCCCACAGCCCGTTCTCTGGGGCTCCTTCCCACCCCATGGCCCCCACTCCATGTCTGTGTGTCCCACAGCCCATTCTCTGGGGCTCCATCCCGCCCCATGGCCCCAGCTCCGTGTCTGTGTGTCCCACAGCCCGTTCTCTGGGGCTCCATCCTGCCCCATGGCCCCAGCTCCACGTCTGTCCTTCCACAGCCCGTTCTCTGGGGCTCCATCCCGCCCCATGGCCCCAGCTCCGTGTCTGTCTGTCCCACAGCCCGTTCTCTGGGGCTCCATCCCGCCCCATGGCCCCAGCTCTGCGTCTGTACTTCCACAGCCCGTTCTCTGGGGCTCCATCCTGCCCCATGGCCCCAGCTCCACGTCTGTCCTTCCACAGCCCGTTCTCTGGGGCTCCATCCCGCCCGATGGCCCCAGCTCCGTGTCTGTCTGTCCCACAGCCCGTTCTCTGGGGCTCCATCCTGCCCCATGGCCCCCACTCCATGTCTGTCTGTCCCACAGCCCGTTCTCTGGGGCTCCATCCCACCCCATGGCCCCAGCTCCGCGTCTGTACTTCCACAGCCCATTCTCTGGGGCTCCATCCTGCCCCATGGCCCAGCTCCGCGTCTGTCCTTCCACAGCCCGTTCTCTGGGGCTCCATCCCGCCCCATGGCCCCACTCCGTGTCTGTCTGTCCCACAGCCCGTTCTCTGGGGCTCCATCCCACCCCATGGCCCCACTCCATGTCTGTGTGTCCCACAGCCCGTTCTCTGGGGCTCCATCCCGCCCTATGGCCCCACTCCATGTCTGTGTGTCCCACAGCCCGTTCTCTGGGGCTCTATCTCGCCCCATGGCCCCACTCCATGTCTGTGTGTCCCACAGCCCGTTCTCTGGGGCTCGATCCCGCCCCATGGCCCCACTCCATGTCTGTGTGTCCCACAGCCCGTTCTCTGGGGCTCCATCTCGCCCCATGGCCCCAGCTCCGCGTCTGTACTTCCACAGCCCGTTCTCTGGGGCTCCATCCCGCCCCATGGCCCCCACTCCATGTCTGTCTGTCCCACAGCCCGTTCTCTGGGGCTCCATCCCGCCCCATGGCCCCAGCTCCGCGTCTGTCTGTCCCACAGCCCGTTCTCTGGGGCTCGATCCCGCCCCACGGCCCCACTCCATGTCTGTCTGTCCCACAGCCCGTTCTCTGGGGCTCCATCCCGCCCCATGGCCCCAGCTCCGCGTCTGTACTTCCACAGCCCGTTCTCTGGGGCTCCATCCCGCCCCATGGCCCCCACTCCATGTCTGTCTGTCCCACAGCCCGTTCTCTGGGGCTCCATCCCGCCCCACGGCCCCAGCTCCGCGTCTGTCCTTCCACAGCCCGTTCTCTGGGGCTCCATCCCGCCCCACGGCCCCCACTCCATGTCTGTGTGTCCCACAGCCCGTTCTCTGGGGCTCCATCCCGCCCCATGGCCCCACTCCGTGTCTGTGTGTCCCACAGCCCGTTCTCTGGGGCTCCATCCCGCCCCATGGCCCCCACTCCATGTCTGTCTGTCCCACAGCCCGTTCTCTGGGGCTCCATCCCGCCCCATGGCCCCCACTCCATGTCTGTCTGTCCCACAGCCCGTTCTCTGGGGCTCCATCCCGCCCCATGGCCCCAGCTCCGCGTCTGTCCTTTCACAGCCCGTTCTCTGGGGCTCCATCCCGCCCCATGGCCCCAGCTCCGCGTCTATCTGTCCCACAGCCCGTTCTCTGGGGCTCGATCCCGCCCCACGGCCCCACTCCATGTCTGTCTGTCCCACAGCCCGTTCTCTGGGGCTCCATCCCACCCCATGGCCCCACTCCGTGTCTGTCTGTCCCACAGCCCGTTCTCTGGGGCTCCATCCCGCCCCATGGCCCCACTCCGTGTCTGTCTGTCCCACAGCCCGTTCTCTGGGGCTCCATCCCGCCCCATGGCCCCAGCTCCGCGTCTGTACTTCCACAGCCCGTTCTCTGGGGCTCTATCTCGCCCCATGGCCCCCGCTCCGTGTCTCTCCCCGGGACGCAGCCTCAGGAGCCCTGCGGCCGTGGGGTGGCGGCGGCGCAGGCGGCCCCAGGGGGCCGGGGCAGAGGGGCGGGCGGAGGCTCCGCAGCGCCGCGCGGTGACGCGGGGGCGGGGGCGGCCGGGCTGGGCTCTGCGCGGCTGGGCTGGAGCGCGGCGCGGGCACTTCAGCACCTCGGAGAGCGCCGGGCCGGGCCGGGCGGCGCCGCCGGATGGGGCGAGCCCGGGCCCGGGGGCACCATGCGGCCGCTGCTGCTCGCGCTGCTGGTGTCCTTCTCCTTCGCGCGCGCCGGCTGCGAGCCCAAGATCGTCAACATCGGCGCGGTGCTGAGCACCAGGAAGCACGAGCAGCTCTTCCGCGAGGCCGTGAGCCAGGCCAACAAGCGCCACGGCACGTGGAAGATCCAGCTCAACGCCACCTCCGTCACGCACAAGCCCAACGCCATCCAGATGGCCCTGTCCGTCTGCGAGGACCTCATCTCCAGCCAGGTACCGGGCCGGCCCCGGGCCCCGGGCCCCGGCGTGTCCCCGCGGCCGCCCCAGCGCCCCCTGCCCTCCCCTCCCGGCCACCCCCCGCCCGGCCGCCCCCCCGCCCTCTGCCGCCCACCGTCCTCTTCCCCGGCCAGCGCCCGGCCGCCCCCCTGCCCCCCGCCCGGCCGTCTCCATCGCCCCTTGCCACCCCCCGTCCTACCCCCCCGCCAGCGCCCGGCCGCCCCCCCCGCCCTATCACCCCCTGCCGCCCCCTGTCCTCCCCCCCGCCAGCGCCCGGCCGCCCCCATCGCTCCCTTCCGCCCCCGCGTCCTCCTCCGCCAGCGCCCGGCCACCCCCATAGCCCCATCGGCCCCTGCCGCCTCCCGTCCTCCCCTCCCGGCCAGCGCCCGGCCTTCTGGCCACCCCCATCTGCCCCTGCCGCCCCCCATCGCCCCCTGCTGCCCCCCCGTTCTCCCCACCCCGCCAGCCCCCAGCCCTCCGTCCGCCCTCATCACCCCATCGGCCCCTGCTGCCGCCCCTGCCGCCTCCAGTCCTCCCCTCCCGGCCACCGCCCGGCCCTCCGTCCGCCCCCTTCGCCCCCTGCCGCCCCCTGCCGCCTCCCGTCCTCCCCACCCGGCCACCCCCAGGCCCTCCGTCCGCCCCCTTCGCCCCCTGCCGCCTCCAGTCCTCCCCTCCCAGCCAGCGCCGGGCCCTTCGTCCACACTCCTCCCTGAAGCCCACCTCCCCTCGGTGTGTCTCCCTGCAGCCCTCATCTGCTCCTCAGCCTGTGCGGAGCCCTTCATCCCCATCTCCCCCCATCCACACACCTCACTGTCAGTAGCTTCATTCACTGATCGGGGGCAAGGACGAGCCAGGGAGTGCTGAGTCCACCCCATGGTGAGAGCAAATCAGGAGTTAACACTGACAACCAGACCGTGCCTTCTCCCAGATGCATGATGTCGGGGGTATCTGCATGTGAAGGGTGGTGGTGGACTTGTTGAGCAGGTTGATGTTAATGTGAGTGATGCACAGTGTGTGCTTTTGTGTGTTTGTACAGTACAAGTGTGTGTTTGAATGTTGGGGTGTGTGCAGACTGTGTGTGATGTGTGCCTTTGTGTATGTGTTTTTATGTTCCCTGTCTACATTGTTTGTCTGGGTGCTTGTTTTCTCTGTTGTGTGTAGACTGTGTGTGTTTGTATGTTTTCGTGTGTACAAAGGGTGTATGTGCTGGAAGCACAGTCCGTTCACACAATAGATCAATCTCTAATATTTGGAATAAGTCTGATGCTTTTTAACATTCTTTATGGAAAATCTCAGAGGTAGGTAATCATCAACTAGAGTTGTTTATTTCTTCCTATCCTCTTTGGAGAGGCTCAGTATTTTTCCTTGCCTTAGATGAATTTGCTACCTACAGAGATATATTCAGGCAAAGTCTTACTTGAGGAGAAATAAATGCAACCCCCTTTTCCATCTGGCTCCTCAGAAATAAATGCACTCATATTTTGGGGAAATAAATCTGAGTACAGCCATTCTGATAACTGGATATTGCTGAGATGCAAGTAAGAAATTCAGATATAAACTGAACAATGCTCCTAACCCTTTACTTTTGTTACCAGCATAATTCTGAATGCAGCCAGTTTGAACCATGATTTGACTTTATGCTGAAATGCAAACCTTGAGTGTTACCTTTGCATGACTAAATCAAAGGAAATATCACATAGAAGCATTTTCACGGTGTTGGGGGCAGTGAATTGCTGCAGTGAATTGCTGGGGGCAGCTCTGTGTTCTCTTGATTTAAAAATACGGTGAGTCTAATGCTGCTCCAGCAATCTGTGCTTATTCTTGTGTCAAATATGGTGTGAAACCGAGGCAGGGCCCTGGCACATGCAGGAGCAGCCGCTCTCCATGCCCAAGCGGAGCCTCACCGCTCATGCATGACTCCGGGTGGCCTCATTTTGTGTGACATGAGCTCCCCTCCCCCACGCGCTGCTGCCTTGCTGAATTCCAATGAAGCTTTATCTGACTGCATTGCAGCTTTTTATATAAGAGCATTTCGGCCCTCTCGCACATGGCACTCGCATGCTCACACGCATTTGAGCGCACCCTGTTCCCAGGCTCCCCACCAGAGCTACAGGATTTTTTCAAATATTTGGGCCTCAAAAATAATTCATTAATCCAACGACTTCTCAGCGCACAGGAGCAGGCAACTCTGAGGGGCGAGTAGAAGGGCTTTAAACTGTCTGTGTGGTGCTATACACCTTCAGTACTGTGGCAGCGCTTCATCAAATACCGAAGATCAGTCTTTTAAACACTTTGCTCTTGAGCGCACACAATCCCGCACTCTGCTGTGCATAGTGGAAATGTTGGGCTGGAAGGGACCTTGAGAGGTCAGCTAGGTCAGTCCCCTGTGCTGAGTCAGGACCCAGGTAACATAAACTGCCCCAGATGTGCCTGCCTAGATGTGTAAACCCTGCAATTAGAGGGATGCCCCCCCCAAGCCCCTGGAAGCCTATTCCACAACATACTACCCTCATATCTTCAAAGTTAACTTCCTTTATAGTTGGAAGGCCTTTACTCTCTCTCTCTCTCTCTCTCTCTCTCTCTCTCCTATCTTGCTTAACTCCCTTTCCTCTCCACTGTGGAAATTCCCATGTAGAGACCGGCTCTTAGAAGCTGGATTCCTCTGCCACGTCTTCACGTCTTATCATCCCCACTTGGTTTGCGCCCACCCAGTGAATCCCACTGCATCATCTGCCAAAGGCCAGGCTGGGATGTGTGATATGGAAAATGCCAATGCCTCATCTAGCCCAGCCAGCCTTGCAGTGATGCAGCATAATGCAGGGGCAGAGGGCTCTGTGCTTATATTTAGAGAATTTAGTAGGAGACTGCTTATCTGTCCCTCATTTAAAACTGAGCCGATTATGGATTTGACTTCCAGCACAGCCATGTCTGGGATTTTCTTTATTATTTGCGGAATAAAGGGCCTGGGTTTCCCTTTCTCCAATTGTCACTCGCTTTCCAACGGCTGCAGAAGAGAAGCTTGTCCGTAACAGCAGGGTTGGGGGAAGAGGGCTGTGCCTTTCTGTCCTAATGCACAAAAGCAGACGCATGTAGATAGCAATAGCATAAAATAAATAGCCCTCCAAAGCCAGTCCCGGTGTGCCACGACTTGGAGCCCTGCACAGACAAGGTACTGCAGGGGTACCTGAGTGAAGGCTACACTGAGGCTGGCTGCTAAAGCAGAATTAAGATTCCTTTGGTACAGTAACTCTGCAGGACACCATTATATGTGCTTTATAATCTTTAAAATGAAATGTGTTCTAACTCCTGCAAAGGAAAATATTGAATGCTCTTTTTTGTAGTAGTGTAGGCTTGTTGGGTTCTCTGCCTAAGTAGGACATGGGCCTTTTCACATGCATGCACGTGTACACACACACATGAACACAGACACACACACACGTGTAGATACAGGCTACGTCTACACGTGCACGCTACATCGAAATAGCTTATTTCGATGTAGGGACATCGAAATAGTCTATTTTGATGAATAACGTCTACACGTCCTCCAGGGCTGGCAACATCGACGTTCAACTTCGACGTTGGGCAGCACCACATCGAAATAGGCGCTGTGAGGGAATGTCTACACGCCAAAGTAGCACACATCGAAATAAGGGTGCCAGGAACAGCTGCAGACAGGGTCACAGGGCGGACTCAACAGCAAGCCGCTCCCTTAAAGGGCCCCTCCCTGACACAGTTGCACTAAACAACACAAGATCCACAGAGCCGACAACTGGTTGCAGACCCTGTGCATGCAGCATGGATCCCCAGCTGCCGCAGCAGCAGCCAGAAGCCCTGGGCTAAGGGCTGCTGCACATGGTGACCATAGAGCCCCGCAGGGGCTGGAGAGAGAGCGTCTCTCAACCCCTCAGCTGATGGCCGCCATGGCGGACCCCTCTATTTTGATGTTGCGGGACGCGGATTGTCTACACGTGCCCTACTTCGATGTTCAACTTCGAAGTAGGGCGCTATTCCCATCCCCTCATGGGGTTAGCGACTTTGATGTCTCGCCGCCTAACGTCGATTTCAACTTCGAAGTAGCGCCCAACATGTGTAGCCGTGACGGGCGCTATTTCGAAGTTGGTGCCACTATTTTGAAGTAGCGTGCACGTGTAGACGCGGCTACAGAGAGATAATACTCTGGATATCTTACACTTCTAAAATTCAGCACGGTGGACTCCTGGGGTTGCCGCAGGTAGTTTTACAGAGGCGGGGGCAGAGGTGGAGAGGGGAAGGGAGAGTAACTAATCTTCTTGGCACAAATAATAGTTAGATATGGCGTTTTCCAAACAAATACTAGGCAAATATCTGGATGCCAGAGAAAGTCTGAGGCAGGTGCAGGCGACGCATTCAAAAGTAGCAAGCTCATGAACCACTGGACTGGACCTGGACCAATTAACACAGTTGAATCACTGAAAAAAGTATTTTCTTCCACAGCAATTTCTGCAGATAACTCGTTAGAACAGGGGAGGGGCTGTCTTCAAGCATTGTAATCTGACAAAGGACAGTGTTGAGAGTAACTTAGAGTTCAAGCAGGGATTTGGGGTTCCTTAAAAGATCTGTGTATTATTTCCTGGAATCCGACCACCAGACAGTGACCAAACCAGCAAAGGAATAGAGCGCCACTGACGTCCTCAACCAGGAGTACTACACTAGTGAGCCCAACCAACAACTATCTGGTACCACCTACTACTATAAAGAACTCAAAAAGGAGCCCCACACCACAATTCACACAGACATTTAAGGATATAATCAAATCCATTCCTAAACAACTCCCAGATAAACTCTGTAACCTCATCCCCCAACAAGCAGCCCCAGGGACCTTCTGCATGCTTCCTAAGACATTGAAACAAGGGAACCTGGGTACACCTATCACACATGACCACAGCTCTCTTAATGAAGGAATAGCAGGACTCACTGAAACCTTCCTCAGACTTGCCACACAAAGGATTAGTTTTGTCCGGGTCACAATCAATTTCCTCAAGAAACTGCAACATTAACAACCTCTCAGAACACCACCCTTGTCACCGTAGATGTTACTTCCCTATGCAACAGCTTCCCTCACCAGGAGGGCATTACTGCCTGCCTTATACATCTACAAGACTATGGACTGACAGCATTCAGAAGTCCACCCAAATCACGTTGCCAAGCTCATCCATTATATCCTCATCCATAATGACTTTACATTCTGGCCAAACTATGAGAGCAGTCATGGGTGCAAGGATGTCTCCCTAACATGTTACATTATTCATGGCCCACCTAGAGGAAGAATTTTGGGAAACATGAAGGTCAAAACTATGGGTATACCTCAGATATTTCAATGATATATTTGTTCAGTTACACAAGCTTGACAGCACCCAGGAGCACAGTCCCAAATAGGACCAAACCTCCAGATGAATCTGTCTTACTCTGTATAAAAGCGTTATGCTGAGAAAGCTCATAAGTTATCTCCCTTTATCAATGAAAGCAAGAAGCACAGCTGTTGTCCCCTCACCCCTCGTAACAGTTATTTACTCTGGATTTGATTCTAAACAAAAGTGATTTCACTAAGTATAAAAAGTGGGATTTAAGTAGTCGCAAGTGATGACAGATCAAAGTACGTTATTAAATTAAAATAAACAAACCACATCAGCTAAGCCTTATGCACTAAGAGAAATTGTTACGAATCATAATTTCTCAAAGCAGATCTTTTTCCTGACCTGGTTTAACAGCTTCTTCCCTCACTGGAGTTCTTTTCTTTTCAGGTCCTTTCACGTATCCTCTTGAGGATGTAGCAGTTGGTGAAGCCAGCTGAAGACAATCATTGTTTGGTTTCCAACTCTTAACTAGAATTTCCCCAGGGCATGAACTTTTCATTCAGTTCTCCCCTCTATCCCTCCTCCTGCGTGGAACAGTAGAAAATTCAAGATGGATAAGCTTTCATGAGCAAAGACCACTTCGTCAGATGCATTGCATCTACCTCATCCTCCAGGTCTACTGGTCTATAGCAGATTCCCACCTTGACATCACTCTGGTGAAACTCTCTAGAGCACTCACACACCAGCATCAACTTGCAGGTCACCACAGTCAGCTTCAGCAATAGAGCGCTACAGATAACTACAGTATATACCAGAAACAGATCACCACACCTACGATCATAGATCCGTAACCATCTAAAACACACTGAGAAACCTGCAGTAGCCAGGTACTGCAATATGCAGAACATACTCTGAGGAGAAAGTCTGGGATACACACCTCAATACACTTAAAATCACCTTTGCCAAAAAAAAAAGGATGCCACAAAAAGTACAGAAAAGGAAAAAAGCCTCCACCAACCACAGACCCCCTAGTTCTCACTACATTGGAACTCATACAAAGTGTTGCCAAACAATTAACACCCTTATTTAATGGGGACCCCATCTTGAAAGAAATCTTTCCAAACCTCCCATCCTGGCCGCCAAGCAATGCCCTAACCTCACCAAGCTCATGATCAGAAACAAGATCCCTTCATGTGAGAACCCACCAGAACAAGTGATGTAAAACTGCAGCATTATCTTTATTGCTACAATGAACAATACCTCCCACAAGACACCTTTCAAGAGCCAAAGATCCTACACATGCCTATCACAACATGTGCTGGACCTCATCCAGAGTGTCAAATACCCCAACAACAACTGTGGTGGTGAAACTAGACAGTTACTATATTCTTGAATGAATTCACACAGGCTACGTCTACACGTGCAGCCAACATCGAAATAGCTTATTTCAATGTTGCGACATCGAAATAGTCTATTTCGATGAATAACGTCTACACGTCCTCCAGGGCCGGCAACGTCGATGTTCAACTTCGACGTTGCTCAGCCCAACATAGAAATAGGCGCAGCTAGGGAACATCTACACGTCAAAGTAGCACACATCGAAATAGGGATGCCAGGCACAGCTGCAGACAGGGTCACAGGGCGGACTCAACAGCAAGCCACTCCCTTAAAGGGCCCCTCCCAGACACAGTTGCACTAAACAACACAAGATACACAGAGCTGACAACTGGTTGCAGACCCTGTGCCTGCAGCATAGATCCCCAGCTGCCGCAGAAGCAGCCAGAAGCCCTGGGCTAAGGGCTGCTGCCCACAGTGACCATAGAGCCCCGCAGGGGCTGGAGAGAGAGCATCTCTCAACCCCCCAGCTGATGGCCGCCATGGAGGACCCAGCAATTTCGACATTGCGGGACGCGGATCGTCTACACTGTCCCTACTTCGACGCTGAACGTCGAAGTAGGGCGCTATTCCTATCTCCTCATGAGGTTAGCGGCTTCGACGTCTCACCGCCTAACGTCGAAGTTAACTTCGAAATAGCGCCCGATGCGTGTAGACGTGACGGGCGCTATGTCGAAGTTGGTGCCGCTACTTCGAAGTAGCGTGCACGTGTAGACGCAGCCACAGGCTACGTCTACACGTGCAGCCAACATCAAAATAGCTTATTTCGATGTTGCGACATCGAAATAGTCTATTTCGATGAATAACGTCTACACGTCCTCCAGGGCCGGCAACGTCGATGTTCAACTTCGACGTTGCTCAGCCCAACATCGAAATAGGCGCAGCGAGGGAACGTCTACACGTCAAAGTAGCACACATCGAAATAGGGATGCCAGGCACAGCTGCAGACAGGGTCACAGGGCGGACTCAACAGCAAGCCGCTCCCTTAAAGGGCCCCTCCCAGACACAGTTGCACTAAACAACACAAGATACACAGAGCCGACAACTGGTTGCAGACCCTGTGCCTGCAGCATAGATCCCCAGCTGCCGCAGAAGCAGCCAGAAGCCCTGGGCTAAGGGCTGCTGCCCACGGTGACCATAGAGCCCCGCAGGGGCTGGAGAGAGAGCATCTCTCAACCCCCCAGCTAATGGCCGCCATGGAGGACCCGGCAATTTCGACGTTGCGGGACGCGGATCGTCTACACGGTCCCTACTTCGACGTTGAACGTCGAAGTAGGGCGCTATTCCTATCTCCTCATGAGGTTAGCGACTTCGACGTCTTGCCGCCTACCGTCGAAGTTAACTTCGAAATAGCGCCCGACACGTGTAGACGCGACGGGCGCTATTTCGAAGTTGGTGCCGCTACTTCGAAGTAGCGTGCACGTGTAGACGCAGCCACAGTGTGATAAGAGACAAAAAGACACTGTTACGCCTGAGCAAACACTTTTATATACAAGTTGAACCTCTCTTGTCTGGCACCCTGGGGGTGGGGTGGCAAGAGAATTTGCTGGACCACAGGAGGTCAGTATTGTCTAGCACATCACCAACACTTCCACTGCTCACTGGGTTCTTAGAAGCCATTTGCGGTAAATTACAGCTAACGGCCCAGAACACTGAGAGCCAGGACTGGTGGCTGGAAACAAACTTTATGGGAACACAGGAAACTTGGCCTCACCCATGGTAAGAGGTCATCCAGCAACTAAAATCATACTGGATTACGGCTTTTGCAGGAAGAAAGTGCTGGATCAGAGAGGTTCAACATCCATCTATCTCTACAGCTCCCTCCAACACTTGCGCCTCATGCATTCTATCTTATCGATCTATCACTACGCTATGTACCCCTCAACTGAAGAGATGGACTGCATTAATCTTGCCACATAAGGCATAAGGCCTTAGCAGTGTGCAGAACTACAGGCCAGTACCTTGTGCACTGGCAGCATTGTCTCGCCATTTGCTGGATCACACTTGTGCAGTGGGCTAGCAAAAGGCCTGTGCACCTCTCAGTTTGCACCTAAGCCCTAGTTTGAGGTTGTAAATGGGGCTTAAGAGGTGCTTTGTCCTGGTCTTGCCTCTGCACACAGGTTGCCCTGAGACAACTTTTGCACATTTTAAACAATGCAGATTTGTTGTGTCTCCTGCATGTCCAATAGGAGTGTGATGTGTTCCCAGCCCTGTGCTAAATCACGTCAGCCAGAGAGGCATTTCAATAGCTGTTAAAACAGCTTCAGAGCTACTTGCCCTAGACATGACACAGTGATGTTCCCTGGCCTCTAGAAATGCCCGTGTGGGGTGTAATTTGGACCAGTGCATCATGGCATGCACAATGCTCGCTTCTGGCTGGGCTCTACCTTGGCCCTGGGTACATTTAGCAGCTTTCCTTTTTCTATTCATTGAGCGGAACTTCAGTGTGTCAGAGATGAATTTTGGAAATAAAGTGTTGCAAAATGGCCAATTTGTCTTAGCAGCTGCCGTGGATAACGCACAGCACCACCCCAGGCCGAATCTGCTGAGCTAATGCGGCCAGGCTTAGGGGGGCTGGGCCCCAAATCTCAGGCTCCAGCCCAAGCCTAAATGTCTACATGGCAATTTTATAGCCCCACAACCCAAGCCTCAGTCACAGAATCATAGACTCCTAGGCTGGAAGGAACCTCAGGAGGTCATCTAGTCCAGCTCCCTTCATAAAGCAGGATCAGCTCCAACTAAGTCATCCCAGCCAGGACCATGTCAAGCCAGGACTTAAAAACCTCTAGGCTTAAAAACTTAAAATCCCTACAGCCCCCACAGGAAATATATAGTGGGCCCTCAGCAACCACCGGCATCTTCCCCCAGATCCGTTCCTCCCTCTCCCTCCCAGAACTTCCCACCTGTTGTGATCAGGGAGGCACTGGGAGGCAGGGGAAGTAGTGAGGGTGGGACACACGGGGGAGGGACAGAACAGGATGGGCAGGAAGTGTTGGGGGAAGAAGGGGTGGGAGGAGGCAGTGCAGGCTTGAGGTGTGGGGGAAGGGCTGGGGTAGGGGTGGGGCCGGAGGTGGAGCAGGGATTAAGCCTCCTGGCAACTCGGAAAGATGGCAGCCATGCTCAGCTGTCCCAGGCCAGCCATGGGGGGTTTACACCCTGAGCTAGCCCAGTGCTGACCTGCCCCATACAAGCCACTTCCAGCCTCTCTGTTCGTCTGACTCCTCCCTGGCCAGTCACTGAAGCTTCCCAGCTGGGTCACAGGGATGCACCCTCCTCCGTGGCCTCCCTGGGCTGTGCTGTTCACGCTCCAGCTGACACTGCCCCCCTGCTCTGCTCTCTCTCATCTCCTGGCCTGGACCATTTCCAGTCCTGGCTGCTCACAGATGCTTTGCTGCCTGCTGGTGCTGAGCACGTTCTGTTCCTTGCAGACTTAAGCCCTTGGTTCCAAATCTGCCCTCTTGTGACTTCCCCAGTTTGCTTCAGCTTCATAGTGCCTCCTCCCCCCTTTGTGTGGTGGGGTTCTGTCTTTTACCCCTCCCATTTCTGTCTTGCTTGGTGGCAGCTCCCCTGGGAGCACACGTGGCTGATTTCTGATCTCCTTCCCCCATTCAGCCCTGTCCAGCTGCTTCCCTGACATCTCCTGCCAGCATCTCCAACTCTTCACACCTGAGCCACTTGTCCTCTCACTGCCTGCACCCCTCCACTCTCTCCCATCCCCACTGCTCTGTCCCCACTGAGCACTGCAAGGTCTCTCCCCAAGTCTGGGTCTTTTCTTCCCTCTGCATCTCCCCCAGCATCCCGTCGCTCACATGCTAAGTCCTGGGGCTGTGTCCACTTCAGTGCCACTCTGGCCCTTCCTTCCCCTTCTTCTTCCCCTTCCAGTGCACATCTTTTTCCTCTTTTGCCTGGCCCATGGCCCCCTAGGCCATTCTCCTGCTGCTCCTAACAACACTGTCAAAGTTCTGCTGCAAATGTCCTCTCCTTCACACAGCACCAGGCAGCAAAAGCCTGCAGCTTACACCCCTCCCCAGTTGCACTCAGCCTCTGCTCCACACTCAGGGCCCAGCTTTGCTGTCTTGACCTGCTCATGCCTTTTGCTCCTCTCAGTGCTTTTGCTTTATGCTTTGTGCCCTCTGCTTCCGGTTATTCCCCATCTAACCTACTGCCCCCGAGGACTGAAAGAGACTGTTCCTGGCCTGTGCACATCCCTTTCTTAAACCCCACCTCCAAAGTTCTTTATTCCAGGCAGAAGGAGCTCAACGCCAGCGTGGCTACATCTCCACTGGCTGCTGTCCCCACGCTGACTGCAGCAGAGACCAGCCTGCAGACTCTTAAATGCCCGGGGCAGAGAATGTGAAAATGGGGTTAGGGCTATATCCTAACTGGTGCAAGTTGGTCTTACCCCATTGACTTCAGTGTAAGTTGCCCTGATTTACACCAGCTGGGGAGCTGGTCTGCTGTTTGTAAGTCCTGGGTACAATTATGGGGCTGTAAAAGTTATTTGATATAAAATAATATCACCATATTGGCCACCACATCGGTAGTAGGAGGAGGTATTTTTAGCTGCATTTCTTTGTGTCCTTACCTGAGTGTTGAGCAGTCTCCCATGTGCCTCTTCCCACATCCCTGTGCAGTTTGGTCTGTGTGCATGCCTTGCAGACAGCTGGCTGATTTGTTCTGTGTTTGGATTCTCTCTGTCTGTCTCTCACTCGCTTGCTGTCTTGCACAGAATCCCAGCTGACCACTTTGTTTGTAATAGTCCTCAGAGGGGAATTAGAGTTGAGTATTAAATGTGTGGTTAAATAAATTGCATTACACAGTGTGACTGCAAGAGAGATGTTTCTCTTTAATCGGTAATCCACCAGCACGATTAGGTTCTCTTGCCAAGCAGCGCGTATCCATTAAGGTGAAGCCTCAAACAGACCCAGCTCTTCCTAATGGCAAGCGCTTCAATCTAAGGGCAGGGGCAGCCTTTGCATACACACCTTCCTCCCTCTACCACATCACATTACATCACATGGGTTGCTTAGCTATTGCCTGGTTATAGATATTTCCTGCCGTTTGAATGCCCTGACCAGCGTAGTGCTTAGCTACTTCATGTACAGAAAAGAAAAGGAAAGTCACATTTCATGATCGTTCTGCTCCTATGAAATAATGTTTGTGTCATGTATCCTGTGTCCTACAGGTCTATGCAATATTAGTTAGTCACCCACCTGCTCCAAATGATCACCTTACACCAACACCTGTATCATACACAGCTGGCTTCTACAGGATTCCTGTCATTGGTTTGACAACACGCATGTCTATATATTCTGATAAGGTAACTGATGCATTCTTCCTAGTGTGTGTCTCATACGTGTGATATAAATGAAGAACATCCATCACAAGTGAATAACGATTTCTGTGTTACTTTCTCCAGAATACATCTGTCTATCTAGCCATCCATGCATCCTCTCAAGACTGATCTGATAACTCGCTTTTTCTCTCCTACTCTGGTTCTTTCTCAGTTCATTGATTTTGATATCTCCGCGTGTTGGCCTTACTGGACCATCTCTGCAGTGTTTCTCTGTCAGGCTGCTGGATTCACAGCTCTTTAGTCAAATTAAGTGCATGAACTAGCCCCTGAAATGCTGACTAGTGACAGCTGGGTGCCTCCTGGGGGCGTTCCTGGATACTGGAGGAACTGCAGAGATGGAGGAGGATGCTAACACTGTCTAACCATTTGGCAGGAGCTCTTTTGGTCTTCAAGATTGTTTGGTTCTGCCCAGTTGATGTGTGGATGGAAGTTAAGACCAGTGATGTTGTTTTCCTCTGGTTTGAAATAACACCCAGTCTGCCCAGCAGCCAAGAAACACCAAGTCACGTTCCACACTAAGGTCCACAGTCCTGTGAAAATGAGGAAGGCTATTCACTTTGGGGCGAGAAGATCAGAGAAGGAAGAGGTGCCAAACATCTGATAACCCCCACCCCATTTGAGGGTGTAGACATGCCTTGCCTGGGCTTTGTGCTTGTTCTCTGCAGAGAGGTGAATTTGATGCTTCTGGCCATGTGCAGGGGAGTATGGTGGGTGTGGCTGCTTCATGAGACACTCCTCACTTCAGGGCTGACCTTGTGCAATGGGCTTCTTTCGTAAAGGCAAAGGAATTCCAGTGTCATTGCAGGAGAGCTGGGACATTCTCATCTTATTACAAACATAAAGCAGTGTCCATTTTCAGGTAGAACAGTATTGGTAAAAATTAGTATTTCAAAGCTCAGAAGAGCCCATATTCCATATGCTGATGGCTCTTACATGGAAAATCTGAACATTCACTGATGCAAATGTCAGTGCAAAAATAGTTATGCCACCCTTGTTCCAAGCAAAACCAAACTTCTCTTGGGCAGGAGCAACAGATTCACCTGAAATGAAACAGCAGAAGCTCAGAGCACATCTCTAGTCACACATCTGAGGGCTGATTCTGGATCTATGGATAAAGTGTGGATGTTCTCAGCCAGTTCCAACAGGGCACATTTCCGCCAATAAACCCCATTCCCCCTCAGCACCCCCATTATCCTGAGTGCTACCTTGTTAGCAATCTTAGTAGAAAACCTGGGGCAAGGCCAATTAGTGCTGGAGACTGAAAGACCCCAAAGATGGCTTCTCCAAAGGTGAGCCCCAGTGACAAGCAAGGTGGGGAGCTGTATTGTTACTACTCATCATGCAACTGTTCTGTGGAGAACCTTAATCCTTCAGAGCACAGACTGAAGTTCAGTACAGCATCCCCAGGGAAGGTGGCAAAGGAGCCCTTTAACCCTGATCCAGGAGCATCTGCAGGTGTCAGGACCTGGGGTGTGGGAAAATCACAGGGGGAGAATTGCCAGCCAGGTACAGCTGGATACATTGTGGTTCCCTGCTAGTGAGTGCAGAGAGTACAATATTGCTGAGCAGCTCATGATGACAGCACCTTTGAGACTTCATAGCTGCTCGGCGTGGTGCCGATCAGGTGCTCTCTGGACAGGAGAAGAGACCTGGATGATGTTTAAAACGGAGAGTTAAGTGCGCTTCAGAGCGAAGTGCTATCAGAGACCAGAAAATGGGGGGTGGAGGGTGTGTGTGTGTTACAGCGAGGTGACAGGGAGGGGATGGGGCACCTGTATCCAGGCCAGGCTCAGGGACATCTCGTGGGCTCTGAGGGGTGGTCATTCAGCTGGTGCCAGGGATAAAGGGGTATTCACTCAGCTGCTGTGCTAGGACTTTTTCTCAGCAGAGCTAACACCCACTGCAATGAATGATGCTTATTATAGGCAGCGGGCAGCAACACCTTTCAGGACCATCCCGTAGGGAGTGCATGGCCTGGGGCAACCCTCTGCCACCCCCTTTTCACATCCCTGTTCCACCCAGCCCTACCCACATGCCACCCCTTCCCCCAGGTCCTGCCCTGCTCTACCCCTGCCCTGGTTTGCCCTCTCCTTCCCCACAGCCCCTCCCCCAAGCTAGGTGACCCAGGGGGTTACCAGGGGGCCCGGTGTGAGGGAGCAGCAGGTCAGGCCATCGCATTTGGCACGGCAGGGGGAGCTGCAGGAAACAGAGCAGCCCAGCAGCCTGCCCTGGCCTGGTGCACGTCTCCCAGCTGGGTTTCTTCACCGCGGCAGCGGGAAAGGGAGCAGCCCAGCTCCAGCCTGCTGGGCTCCCATGAGCCTTGTCACTCAGGGGAGTGGAGAGGGCTCCACTTCCTGTGTCTCTTGCTGCTGTGCTATGTGTGCGGGGGGGGCAACCGCTGCTGCTGCCTGCACTAGGCCCCCCCGGTAATCCTCCAGGCTGCTTTGGGCCTTGTGGGCTGATCTGAACATAGGAGGCGTCCCATGCTTAAGGGGTTGGGGGGCCCTTAGGTGGGCAGCTGCCCTGCACTGTCTTATGGACAGGATGGCTCTGGCACCCGTAGATAAAGTACTTAACACTCCCTTTGTAAGACCCTGTCTTCCGTTGCTTCTAATTTTGCTGAAATTAAACTGTTCAGGTTAAAACGTCCTGGGTGTCTTGGGCTGATTCTGGGCTTGTTTGACTCCCATCCATGTCAGAGAGTGAGGCTGGGGAGAGCACATTTGTTTCTCCCGTATTGCAGAGTATTACACCTGTTCCATTCAGAAGCCCTAGCTCAGGGGTCTCGAACTCCATTTACCTCAGGGCCAGTGCCAGACCTCAACTCCTCCTCAGAGGCCAGTGGGCACCCCTGTCTGGCAGTCCAGTTGGGTGGAGTGTCTGCATGTGTCCCCCCCCCATGCATCTGCTGCCCCACGCACTCCTCCCTATCCATGTCCTCTGGCCCCAATTGCCACCCTCAGGCAATTGAAACTCCCCTCCTGACATTGGGGGAGGGGTGTGCAGAGCCCTCCTGTCTGTAGGACAATTTGGTGCGGCCACTCCTGGGCCCATGTTTGGAGTGTTCCACAGCAGCTACCCCAACTGTCCTGTGGACAGGATGGTTCCTCATACACACGTTAGCCTACAGGGCCCTTGTTTCTTGCAGTCAGACACAGTGGCTAAGTACACTCTTAGTGTTATTGACAGTGAATACCAAGGTCAGGTCTGCTTCTTAACGACCACAAATTCTACCTCCCCACACGCTGGGCTGGCCCCTGAGAACAAGAATGTCTGAAATTAGAGCTAGTGTCTGTCTCTCCACCAAACAGAGAGAATTTCAGACCCCAGGGGCCAACTAAAGGTTTGAGATCCAAAGGCTTATACTGAAGAATCGCCATAAATTGCTGGGTCTCTAAACTCCTGAGCCTGGCCCAGTGTTTGTGGAACTGACTGGTCATTGAACTGTACCTCTGCAAGAAGGAGCTGCAAAAGTCTATGTTTAGCCTTTGTTGTTCTTTGCAGAGCATCCACCTCTCCTTCCTGCGTACTGTCCCACCATATTCACACCAGTCCAATGTCTGGTTTGAGATGATGCGAGTGTACAACTGGAATCACATCATACTAATTGTCAGCGATGACCATGAGGGTCGTGCTGCACAGAAGAAGTTGGAGACACTCCTGGAAGAGAGAGAATCCAAGGTCAGTATTTATACATTGTCATGTAATTTTGTTAAAGAACAACAACAAAACTAGAAGTCTCAGGCTGTTATATGTATGTAGATTTCTGTATGTAAAACACCTTTTCTTTCCATTGTAACATGGCTAACATTATGCTTAAAGCATCAACAGTGTCTGACTAGTACCTGACAGAACTTTGTACTTTATTCATTTCACTTGCTTTGCCATGGTCGAAATCTCCTACATGTAAATCAACTACAAAATGAAGGGAAGAATAACCTGGAGCTCTGCAAATACCTTGCCCAGGCCATCCCACCCCCCAGGCAGAGAACCCGTGGCACGCCCCCTTTTACACTCTCCTCAGGACTGTGCAGGCTTGGCCAAGCCAATATGAAACAAAGAGAGAAGAGTAGCTTTTTGATTGGCTAACTGGCACTTGCTTAGTGGTTTAGGAAGGACAGGGCAGCCAGCGCATCGCAGCACAGGGGTGTAATGCACAGCTGCAGGCTGTTACTCTGTGCCCTAATGCATCTCCATTGAAGCACATGCTGAACATGCTTTCCTGACATGCCTCATGCTGTAAATGAGAGTTAAGTTTGTGGCTTCTGAGAGCAGCTTTACCAAGGAGCTGCTCTGCACCTATTGACAGTGCCAAACAAGGAGCGGATAGTCAGTCCAGCCTAAAAGAGGTTCGCCAGTGCAATACAACCAAGGGCATGTCCGAATTGTCTGTGGAACGCGGGAGCCTGAGCCAGCAGGCAAGCTGCAATCCTCAAACTGAGCAGGCACGACAAGACAGGAAGCCCCTGGGCTGCAGTCTTATGCTGAGAAGTTTAAGATGAGGAGCCTCCTCCAATATTAGACTGTGAATGAGATACCTCTCATCCGCAGTCAGGAGCGCAATCTTTTGTCCATTTCAGGTAGGAAGCATCCAAGCTTCTCGTGCTTTGGCAGTTCCTGGAGAAGCCCCGTGAGGCAGCTGACTACAGCAATCCCTGTGGGTGGTGGCCACTCTTCACTTGGGCCTCTGGGGCCTGCCATATGTCACCGGCAGCACCTGTAATTTGCTAGTGTCCAGATGTTACTGCAGCTGCCGGACCATCTGCCAAATGTGGCAGAGAGGGTTGGTGATTGGCACACACAGCTGTAGGCATTGCTTGTTGTGTCTGCTTAGAATCAGAGAGACCTTGGAACTGGTGGCACCTCTTCTGGCTCATTGTGTACATGCCCATTTCTGCAACAGACGGGCACTGAAGAGCTCTCCCTAGGCCAGCCCTTACTCCCAGCATGGGATAGCCCCACTGATGGCTCTGCTGGCAACTTCTCCCATGGCCCAAATGATCCTTAGGCTCAAACATTTCCCCAAGTAGGAACCATAAGGATTCCCTGCAGCAGCACAAGTTTCATAGACTTCAGGATCAGAAGGGACTATCCTGACCATCTAGCCTGACCCTTGCACATCGCAGGCTGCAGAACATCATCCACCTGCTCTGCAAACAGACCCTAATCTCTGTCCAAATGTCTGACATCCTCAGATCATGGTTTAAAAGCTTCAAGTCACAGAGACTTCACCATTTTACACTAGTTTAAACCTGCAAGTGACTTGTGGCCTGTGCAGCAGAGGAAGAAGAAAAAAAACCAGGGTCTCTGCTAATCTGACACAGGGGAAAATGGCTTCCTGACCCCAAATAGACCATGAACATGTGGGCAAGACCCGCACAGGCAGAGAACTGCAGCAACTCAGAGCCCTCCCCACTCAGCGTCTTGTCTCCAGTTGCTGGGGATCTGTGCTGTTGCTGCTCACTCTGTCCCTGGTGAGTGGCACTGGCTGACTTTCACTTGGCATTTTACCTGAGACCTCCAGGGCATTAGGTCCAGACCAAGGTCCTCACTGTGTCATCACTTCAGTTACTGGTGGCTTTGGAAGGGTCAATGTCACCATTATTCTGAATCAATGTGTCTGTGTCCCTAGCCTCAGACCTTCCCTCACCCTACAACTTTCCTGTTCATAATTTGTGCTGTGGTTTCTGTTGCCCTGTTCCCTGCCGTGTCCTGCACTGGCCTTTGGCTCAACAAAAAGAGAATATTAAGCCCATTCTTGGCAGTGTTCTGGCACGTTGCCTCCTCTTACACCCAAGGGAGTGCTGCCCCAGTTCTGTTACTCTCTTTGTCAACCTATCTCTTGTAAAGGGGAGCCACTGGGATCAGGGTGTGAGGGTGGAGTGTCTATATCATGGTCCTGCACTGTGGTTGAGCTGAATACATGACATCCCCTGGTGTCTTCTGGCAGCCACTAGGCTGCTTTTGCTGCCCTTCTTTAGACCCTGGGAACAATCTCTTGGATGACATGTTGCCTTCTTCTTGGCCCCTTCTTTGGCAACTCCTAGGCCATCTTATTCCCTTTGCCTTTGACATGGTCTAGTCAGGAGATGGAAAGGTTACATTGATCCAGCCTGTTGCTCTGATGTTCAGGGCACTCTAGGAGCTGGATGATAAAATCTAAGGCTCTCCTGCTCATTAGTTTGACCTCCTGCCTAACAGAAGTGATAGGTTGGGTTTCTTCACCTCTTTCCCAGTCTCTTCTGGTTCTAGTCACCCTTCTTATCAAGGGCTACTGCACCTGAACCTTTGTCCAGTTCCTTCCCTTTCATGATCTCTGTCCCATCCTGGTCCTTTCCCCAACCCTACAGTCAGCCTGAACGTTGATCTGGTGCAGAACAGTGAGCGAGCAGAAAGCAGAAGCTACTGCCATGCTGTCAGGCTTTGCCACTGGCCGCCTGCAGAAGGCTGAGTGTTCACGGTGATTGATCGTTATAAAATTCACCTTAAGTCCAACCCCATGTTCCTGGGGACAGAAACCTTTGGTGGCAAAAATCAGATTTCCTATCGCAGCCTCTTATTGCAGCCTCCTGATAGCCTGAGAGAGTCCAGTTACCTTGCGTGTTACCTAAACACTGTTTTAGTGGTTTAATAATTTAATGTGGGTGTTTGTGCCCAGCATTCCTGTCCAGCACTGAATTCCCTGGGAACAGCTGATTTTGGCTTTGGTTCAAGATCATCTACTACAGTGACTATCAGCCTGATCTGGCTGCTCTTCATCACGCTAAAGAGCTCTACCTTCTGCAGCCAGACCAGGGCATTTCATTTAGCACTTAAATACCAGGCCGTGTGTATTAGAGCTTGTGCAAGATTGCAATAAATCCCCCAAATGCATTTGCATTGGTAAGTGACTCTGCCAGACTGAGTCCCAGGCCTGCTGTGCTGTGCTGTGCTGTGCTGTGCTGTGCTGTGCTTCCGGCGAACTGGCATGCTGGCAGGCACCTCTGGGCAAATGCCGGAGAAAAGTTCTGGAAAACGGATGGTTGATTTGTGAGCGTGAGCCTCTGCCTCCACGGTCACAGTACACTTAGGAGACGTTGGGATTTAGAGGGAAATGGTTTGTGACATCATGGGACTGCCATTTAAAATGGGAAGACTGTGTAGGAGAAGATGGGAGTGGATTGCAGGGGGACCCTGTCCTGCACTAACCTGAAGCAGATTCATGTTCCTTTGGGCTTTCTTGGGCCCCCTTCCTGCTGTTCCCAGAGTGCACGCATGGCCTTCCCCCCATGATGCTCTACCCTGCCTCCTTCCTGGCTCTGGCCCTGCTGAACCCCTTCCTGGGGTGGGCTGGTAAAATGATTGGGTCTGGATGACACCCTGCCCCAGGTCTACTACCATGAAATCCCAGATCCAGTGCGAAATCCCAGATGCCAAGCCAACTTCCAGACAAACCGAGAGATCACAGCGCCTGTAACACTTGTGCTGGCATGTCAAAGCGGCAGTCCTGGAATGATTCATTAAGTCCCTTCTTGTCTAGTCCCAATAGGTCTGGACTACTCCATGCTCTCTGACCTTTTGTCCAGTCCACTGCTACGTGTGTGCACAAAGTTTGCCGAGGCTGAGACTAAAACGAATAGGAAATACAGGAAGCCAGCGTGCTGCTGCCTGAGTGAGAGGACCTACACACCTGGAAGGGAGTGGCTATTTCATTGCGTCCTACTGCTTTTCTCTCTTGCCATATTGCTGTGTGACTCCATGTGATCTGATGAGAAACTGCGAAGAAGCACTGGAAATTCCTACCATGGCCATCGGTAGAAGGAGCCTGCAATGAAGACAGACGTGGGCTCAGAGTTTTATTTCCTCTGATTCTTTTCCACCATAGATATAGTCACTTTATAACATCCTAAATTCTTAAGCTAATAAAATCTTGCCTGATTTATTTGGGGGAGAGTGCAAGGAGCAGAAAGGCAGAGGAAGGATCCACCTTTTCGTCGTGCAGTGCCCTGCAAACATTGTACAGGCAGGAGAAATAGCAATGACTCTTTAAAAGAAGCACCTATGAGAGCACAGAGAGGGAGACAATGAAGTTTGCAAAACAAGATGCAAAAAAGAAAACAGATGCACATTACAGGGATAACTTGGGGGGAAATGCATAACTTGTTCACATTTAGCAGACACACGACAGATCCCATTGGGAATTTCATTCAACAAGGGCCTCTGCTGCAAAATTTGGAACTCCTGAAGTCCAGAACTGTTCAGATCTAGAAGAGATGGATTAAATCCATTTCTAGCTTTAATACAAATCTGCCTTAACCCTGCATGTACTAGCAGTTGTAAGGTTTAGCAACATGAGCCCTGGCTTCTCCAGTTAGAATGCACTCTGCTTTGTAAGAAGCTGTTGCAGGTTCAGCCCTCTGACTTCTGGGCTTGTCCATAGGGAAGGCAGTTAGCAGGGAAGACAAGCCTGGATGGAATCCATCCCCTCTAGATCAGTCTCCTTTGAGACTGGTCATATGGAGGCCAACCAACCATGGAAAATTACTCAACGCTGTCAGTGCAAGTAGGGGAGGAAAGAACTCTTCTCGCCAACTTATGGCTCAGGGCTTTTTACCACCATGCGTATTCTGCACCTGCTGGCACTTAGCATCCCCATTGCTGTCAGAGAAAGCTCCCCGGATGGAGGGCTTGCCAGGTGACCCATGGCAACAGCAATCTGCAGGCAGAGGGGACCATTTTCTGCTCTCTCTGTATTTTCCAGGGGCAGAGGCCCTTTCTGTAATTGGATTCCAAGGGTATATTTTGGAGGCCTGCCCTCCTGCCTTCCCTCATGCAGCAGATAAAGGCTGACATGCCATCCTGTGATCATCACTGCTTCCACATCATCACGCTTTGATCCAGTGCAAAATATAGAGCAAACGAATCTTTCTCCTTTGGATAAGAGCAAACCTCCATGGAGCTCTGCAGGACCCTGCCACAAACGCGAAGCCCAGACAGTCATTCCACTTGCAACTCTCCCTCAAGGTGAACATGACTGTAATCAAATAATAGCAGATTTAATCATCATAACACTTTGCATTTACCTAGCACTTTTCCATACAGACCATTTCGTCTTTTTGTCCTTCCACAGTAATTCTATGAAATTACAACAGCTAAAGTCCCTATAGACACGTAAATTGTCTCTGAATTTAAGGTCCCCATTTCATGCTGAAAAAAAAGTGCCTAACTCCTACTTGGGAACATACGACTGCATTGCACCAGCCCTGACATTCAGTCTTGTTTTAATCAATGTGGCTTTTCAACTCAAGGTTTTCAAAAAAAGTCCAGACATGCTCTCCTGCTAGTAAGGGTTTTTGCGAGCTCCAGAGTTATAGAGACCCTTTAGCAAACAGTGGAGGAGGAGGTGGATGTTGGATTGCTTTACTACACGTCATTTTCAACTGTTTATAATATTCTTCTGTGTCTACATATTTTCTCTGTGCACATTATTCATCAGAGTAAAAAAAGGAACTATGAAAACCTCGACCAACTTTCCTATGACAACAAGCGAGGACCCAAGGTATATTTGCATGGAAATGCACGCCGCCCACCAATCTAACTAGCCAATGACAAATAGCCACAGCCACCAATAAAAAAATAAAAGAAAATAAAAGAAAAGCGAAAAAAAAGATCCATGACTATGTTTCTTGGTAGCACGTTTTTATGTTGACATAGTTTTGGTTTGAACTCGAGAATGGAAATCTAGCCAGCTGACCCCAAAAGGATTTCTTTTTGAGACATGCATGTGAACCGGTAATAACTTGCAAGTTTTTCTTTTTGAAAATTGAACCAACCCCTTTTCCTCCCCAAAGGAAATGGTCCCTTGGTGTATGATGTTCACTTTGACTCCCAAAGGTTAACCCTATGCAATATTTTTTTAATTTCCCATGTTTTTGAAAAACAACACTCGTTTGAGTTTTCAATTGCATTTCGAAAGCCTTTTTCTCTTTCCTGTACAATGCACGCCTCTTTTTGGGTCTTGATTGACTTCAGTTTGCATGCACAGTGCAAAAAAAACCCCAAAAGCAAGCAAACAAAAACTGCTAAAACAGAAAAGAAAGACAGAAAAGCAAAGAAAGAAAAGAAAACAGAACAAGAAAAAACCTAATTAACCTACCATATCTAGCGGAGCTGTATACAGTTTAATGAATTCTCTTGAACCTTTTCTAGATAGAATGGCTCTCACCAGCAAGTGTTAGGCCGCTGCACTAACCAGCTTTGCTCACACTAATCACAGGCTGAGAAAGTTCTTCAGTTTGATCCGGGAACCAAAAACGTGACCGCGCTGCTGCTTGAAGCCAAGGAACTGGAGGCCCGGGTTATCATCCTCTCTGCAAGGTAAGGAAATGAACACTGGAGGCCCCCCCCCCGCCCCTTTGAATTACTATCTGTATTCTGTAGCTGTATCCACAAAAATGAGTTGCAGATATCTGCATCCACACATGCAGATGAGGATACCTGGGGCTATAAAGCAGATATACACTGTTTTGTAGGGCTCTAGAAATGCCTGTCTATGGCTGGTCTGGAGTCTTTGAATCTCCTTGTTGTTCCTCATCCACCATCTGTAACGTTTGTCCTATTGACAGTTCTACTTGTCAATGGATGTTGACAGTTTCTGTTGAACTCTCAACTGTCATTCACAGTCTCATATGATCTGGGCAACAAATGCTCTTTCTGAAAATTACAGCAGGAATTCTCCATCCCTTTTCTCCATCTGGCTTGAAGCAAATGCAGTCACCAAGTTCCAGGCCCAACAGTCCTCTAGCTGAGTGGTGTCCCTCGTCTTTGTGTCTGTAACGGGTAGTGCTCACGACTCTGTTGCCTCCTGTTTGCTCTGTTGGACTTAGCACAATCCAGCTTGCTCATGCGCCCTCTTCAGATGGTGCCATGCCCAGCATCTCCTCTGTTCCAGGACCCATGTCCTCTCCAGGGTCACAGCATCCCCTCCAGCACACAGCTCACTGGCCATGACCCACTCCATTCTCCTCCCTCCTTGCCTGAGTGGCCACCTTCAGTCCTGGTTATAGGCACTTGCCTCAATGGCCCACTGCAACCCATGAACTGGCCACCCCCGCTCCATGGCACCTGGAGGGACCTACCGCCAGCAACCATGTATTGCCCCTCCTCCAACCCCTCAGTCTGCTTCCCTGAGCCACTTCACTGTAGTCCCAACATCTGGTCTTGTGTCAGGGCCTCATTCTGGAAGCCATCAGTCTGAAGCTTCCTTTGAGTCCCTCTTAGACCTTCAGGGATCCCTAGGCTCCCACGGGAGGACTGACTCTTCTCCCTTGCACCTCTCTATATATGGGTCTGCTTTGCCCTGATTGGCTTCCCTCTCAGCCCTTCTCTGACTGGCTGCCTCCCTAGGGCTGCTTTTTCCCCTTTTCAGACTGCCTGGGGCAGACGCCCCGTCACAGTGACTGATTTGGCTGCTCCTTTCCTGTCTAGCCACACTGGAGATGGGTTCTCTTCCAAAGTCAGACCAGTAGTTCTGAGCTGCCTTCCCACTGGGGGCTGTGCTGGACTATGCCCTGTAGATGTTGGCAGTGTTGATCTGTAGCTCAAAAGAACAAGGAATGGATCTTTCTACTGTAGAATTTTCATGGCTGGCTGTACTGCTCCCTCAGCTTCTCCATTTGCTTGTGGGTAATGGGGGTTGCTAGAAATATGCTCAAAATCATATTTAATTTGTATTTACTTTAATTCTCCTGCAGTGAACTGTGGTTCATTGTCCATCACTGTCTGTTCTGGAATACCAAAATGGTTCTTAATTGTTTGTACTACAGCTTAACTCCTTTGTTGCTTTAGTGCTGCAAACAACTGAAAAAATACCCATTTTTGTGCACTTTTACCTCTTGCATCTTTGGCTGGAGGTAAGTCTCTTGAGCTATGAATATTTCCACACCTTTCATGTTTAGCTGAAAGTGGTTTGTAGTTACCCTTGGATTTATCCCTTTTAACTTCAGGGATCTTCTGGGAAATGCTGTTCATTCTCATTAGTCTCTGTTTAACAGCTTCTAAGCAAGTTCTTGGTTTTTCAAGTTTGACAAGGTGCTTTTGTTTCTTCTGTTACATCAGCTCAGGCTATGTGTAGGTTTAGCTCCATTTTAACTGTAGCTGCTGTGGAAGATGTTTGTGTGCAAGACTTAAGACTAATGTGTGTCTGATATTTTCATATCTTACAGTCTCTAAATCACAGTTTTATGTCAATGCATGAAAAGCTCTGATAAAAAATTTGACAGAGTCTCCTGGTTGCTGACTTTTCTGGCAAAGTCATGTCTTTTTATAAAGGACATCACATCAAACAATCATAACTCTTCCATTGTCATCTTTGTGACTGTCTTCTATTTAGGTATCTTTGTTCTCCTCCTGTGAGGACAGGTAGAATGCCACTGAGGATCTCATGAGTATTCATTTCCAGCAGGAATCTAGCAGTATCATTTCCTGCCACGCAAAAAACAATCAGTGGATTCTTTCCTGGTCCCATTAGGATGGTCGGCAGGTTCACATCCTGTACTGTAGCTTTTGCCAAACAACACACCTTTCTGTTCTCCAGATCAGCCCTGGCAACCGCTCTGTTGGTTCTTAGCAGGGAGTTACCCATGGGCAGTGGGTGAACACAGGGCAGGGGGGGTGCGATCTATGCCACCCAAGCCCCCATGGGAGCCAAGTCTCCTACCCACTGTAAGGTCACGCCACTCCCCCAAATGGGAAGGCATACCTAGCCTCCACCAGCCCCAGGGGTAGGAGGAGAGTGGATGGCACATGGCCCCAGCCTCCCCTGGAGCACAGAGAGGGTGGGCAATGCACCCATCCCTGGGGTGCGCGTGGCTACTCTGAGCATGGAGCACTGACAGCCTTTCTTCATAGGTCACTTTCTCTAGACCTTTAATCTTTCTTGTCGCTCTTTTCTGGACCCTCTCTACTTTCTCCACATCTTTCTTGAACTGCGGCCCCCAGAACTGGACACGATACTCCAGCTGAGGCCTGACCAGCGCAGAGCAGAGCGGGAAAACGACTTCTCGTGGCTTGTTCACAACACACCTGCTAATGCATCCCAGAATCATGTTTTGCTTTTTTTGCAACAGCATCACACTGTTGACTCATATTTAGCTTGTGGTCCACTGTAACCCCTAGATCCCTTTCTGCTGTGCTCATTCCTAGGCAGTCCTTTCCCATTCTGTATGTGTGACACTGATTGTTCACTTTGCATTTGTCCTTATTAAACTTCATCCTGTTTACCTCAGACCATTTCTCCAATTTATCCAGATCATTTTGAATTATGACCCTATCCTCCAAAGCAGTTGCAACCCCTTCCAGCTTGGTATCAACTGCAAACATAATAAGCGTACTTTCTACGCCAATATCTAAATTGTTGATGAAGATATTGAACAGAACCGGTCCCAACACAGACCCCTGCGGAACCCCACTTGTTATACTTTTCCAGCAGGATTGAGAACCATTAAGACCTACTCTCTGAGTACAGTTATCCAGCCAGTTATGCACCCACCTTATAGTAGCCTCATCTAAATTGTATTTGCCTAGTTTTTTTTGTAAGAATATCACGTGAGACCATATCAAATGCTTTACTAAAGTCTAGGTATACCACATCTACCGCTTCTCCCCTATCCACAAGGCTTGTTATCCTATCAAAGAAAGCTATCAGATTGGTTTGACATGATTTACAAATCGGTGCTGGCTGTTCCCTATCACTTTACCACCTTCCAAGTGTTTGCAGATGACTTCTTTCATTACCTGCTCCATTATCTTTCCTGGCACAGAAGTTAAGCTGACTGGCCTGTAGTCTCCTGGGTTATTCTTGTTCCCGTTTTTATAGATGAGCACTATATTTGCCCTTTTCCAGTCTTCTGGAATCTCTCCTGTCTCCCATGATTTTCCAAAGATGATGGATAAAGGCTCAGATATCTCCTCTATCAGCTCCTTGAGTATTCTAGGATGCATTTCATCAGGCCCTGGTGACTTGGAGACATCCAATTTTTCTAAGTGATTTTTTACTTGTTCTTTTTTTATTTCAACTTCTAACCCTACCCCTTTCCCACTAGCATTCACTATGTTGGGCATTCCTTCTTCAGACTTCTCAGTGTAAACCGAAACAAAGAAGTCTTTAAGCATCTCTGCCATTTCCTAGTTCCCTGTTACTGTTTCTCCCTCCTCACTGAGCAATGGCCCTACCCTATCCCTGGTCTTCCTCTTGTTTCTAATGTATTGATAAAAAGCCTTCTTATTTCCCTTTATGCCTGTAGCTAGTTTGAGCTCATTTTGTGCCTTAGCACAAATGAGATGGTTAGAAGTGAGATCACGCAGGACCTGGAGAGTGGGAGGGATGAGTGTGACTGAATGGGGCCAGTGGTCAGAAACTCAGTGTAGGACATAAAGGCAGCTGAAGGGGCCAGGACATTGGGAAAAGTGATCTACTCCATAGATAGAAGTGGATGTGGGGAAGCCAGGGAGGAAAAAGCGATGACAGGCCAGGGGAGTGACACCAAAGACACAGGAGATGGCATTAGCATGTAGACAGGGAGGATGGGGCGAGATAAGGATGTGATTGTGACCAGGAGGCCAGTGGCACTAATTCTGTCAGAAAAGGAATGAAGGAATGGGCTCAGGAGGAAAGGCAGAAAGCCAAGAGCTTCAGCTTGTCAGCCCACAAGACGTGTTGGTGGGGCTGTTGAGATGGGCTGAGGAACATAACATAAGGATGGATATTACTGGGTCAGACCAAAGGTCCATCTAGCCCAGCATCTTGTCTGCCGACAGTGGTCAGTGCCAGGTGCCTCAGAGAGGGTGGACTGAAGACAATGATCAAGAGCCTTTTCTCCTGCCATCCATCTACAGCCTCTGACAATCAGAGGCCAGGGACACCATTCCTACCCCCAGGCTAATAGCCTTTTATGGACCTAACCTGCATGAATTTATCTAGCTCTAGATAGTTGGGCTTGTTTAATTTGGAAAGAGAAGATTGAGAGGCGACATGATAGCGGTTTTCAGGTATCTACAAGGGTGTCATGAGGAGGGAGAAAACTTGTTCTTTTTGGCCTCTGAGGATAGAACAAGAGGCAATGGACTTAAACTGCAGCATGGGAGGCTTAGGTTGGACATTAGGAAAAAGTTCCTAACTGTCAGGGTGGTCAACGAGTGGAATAAATTGCCAAGGGAGGTTGTGGAATCTCCATCACTGGAGATATCTAAGAACAGGTTAGATAAATGTCTATCAGGGATGGTCTAGACAGTACTTGGTCCTGCCATTGGGGCAGGGGGCTGGACTCGATGGCCCCTCGAGGTCCCTTCCAGTCCTAGTATTCTATGATTCTATGATCTCTTTGACCTTGTGAACTTCAGCTCCTTCCACTCATGCTCTGCAGATCTCCTAACCCTTTTGTCACATTGCTCCCACTCTTAGTTTATACCTACCTTCATGTTGCCCCACTTGCAGATAAAAGCCTGCTTTTACTTCTCCATCCAATAGCTCCCTAATGCCTTTCAGGGAAATCTCTCTCCTTTCTCTCTCAGCCTGCAGCAGTTCGGGGCAGAGACTGAGTCTTACTGAATGGCTACGTCTACACGTGCATGCTACATCGAAATAGCTTATTTTGATGTAGCGTCATCGAAATAGTCTATTTTGATGAATAACGTCTACACGTCCTCCAGGGCCGGCAACGTCGACGTTCAACTTCGACGTTGGGCAGCACCACATTGAAATAGGCGCTGTGAGGGAACGTCTACACGCCAAAGTAGCACACATCGAAATAAGGGTGCCAGGAACAGCTGCAGACAGGGTCACAGGGCAGACTCAACAGCAAGCCGCTCCCTTAAAGGGCCCCTCCCAGACACAGTTGCACTAAACAACACAAGATCCACAGAGCCGACAACTGGTTGTAGACCCTGTGCATGCAGCATGGATCCCCAGCTGCCGCAGCAGCAGCCAGAAGCCCTGGGCTAAGGGCTGCTGCCCACGGTGACCATAGAGCCCCGCAGGGGCTGGAGAGAGAGCGTCTCTCAACCCCTCACCTGATGGCCGCCATGGCGAACCCCGCTATTTCGATGTTGCGGGACGCGGATCGTCTACACGTGCCCTACTTCGACGTTCAACTTCAAAGTAGGGCGCTATTCCCATCCCCTCATGGGGTTAGCAACTTCGACGTCTCGCCGCCTAATGTCGATTTCAACTTCGAAATAGCGCTCGACGCGTGTAGCCGTGACGGGCGCTATTTTGAAGTTGGCGCCAGTACTTCGAAGTATCTGGCACATGTAGACGCGGCCCATGTGTGTAAAGCAAAACTGACATTCACAGCATTACAGTTTTGTACACATAATAGGGCGGAAGAGCAGGAAAATGACAGAAAATCTATGGTTTTTCATCATTATCTGGTAAGAAGAGGAAGAGAGAGTGTGTCCGCGTGTGTGTGCATGTGTGTACACAAAAGGGCCAACAAGATGCAAAAGAGTTAAATAAAATGCTGGCAAGCAAGTATCTGGAGAAGGTCAAGGCTGGGGCAGCTCTCATTGTAGTTAAGAGGGTCCTGGGAAGTGGAAGTCAGTGCCACTCACTGATCCTGGTAGAGCAGGATAGCCCAGGAGAGATGCTAGATTTGGAGAAGAGCAAGTGGGGCGTCATGTCAGATAGCTGAAGAGTCGAGTGCTTGTTTCAGGCTATTTGCTGACCCTGGCAAAGGCTGGTACTGGAAACAGCAATCCCAGGCCCAGTAAAGCCTGGACTGAAAGGAAACTCCAGATGCACAGATGGGTTTTGTGCACTGTGAATACTCAGACAATAGGGGCAACATCTAGAGGTAGCTGAAAGTATGTAGCCTGTGGGCTACTGCATATGATACACCTGAGCTGTCCCTAGGTGGAGGCAGGCCCCAGGGCACCCCTCACCTGCCCCTCCCCATTTCTTCCTGTCCTTGCTCCACCCCGTCCCCAGAGCAATGCAAGCTGGGGGATTACTAGTAGGGCTGGGTCTGTGGTGGCAACAGGGGTAGTCCCCCTGCACTCACTGTGGTGGTGGGAGCCAGAGAGCTGCAGCAGCCTGCATCACTCCCCTGCCCATCTGCCAGCCTGGTTTGCTCTGGAAGTCGAGTGTCCCAGGCCCAGCCTATTCCCCTCTGCCCCTGGCCCTGAGCTCTGCCGCAGTGGAGCGGAGTTACCCCGCTGGGAGATGGCTAGTGTGGTAATCCTGCTGGCCACCCTGGGCCCTGCAGGTCCTGTCCATAAGACAGCGGAAGTGGCCAACATGGGCCCTCCCAAAGCACGGGTCCTGGGGAGGCTGCCCTTCACCAGCCTATGGATCGGAGAGCTCTTTCATACTCCCATGGCTGTGCCTGGCGTACCCAGGCTGGGAGCCTGTTAGCCCACTGCCTCTATACTTCAGGCTCTTCTAACTGCTACGTTTGCCTCTAGCTGAGAGGTCCCTGCATTATGCCCTGGCATTAGCTCCTTCAGATGCACCTTAACAATAGTGAGTCAACAGATTCAGAGGCAGGTCAGTCACCTAAGACAAAGTCAGTTACAATCTGGCTAAGCTGAGGGGAGAGCACAGACCTCATGAGTCTGGGTTTTGGAAGAGATGGCTTGTCGGAGGAATGCTGATGAGCTGGTTGGAAACGGGTGTGGCTGATGCCCCTGTCTCCTGTGGGGAGAACTGTTGGCTTCTCAGAAAGGAACCTGCTCCAGCACATCCACATCCTTGCCATACTGCGGGGCCCGAAACTGGACACAATATTCCAGATGTGGCCTCAGCAGTGCTGAATAGAGGGGAGCAACCGCTTCTCTAGATCTGCTGGAAATGCTCCTCCTAATGCAACTTAAAATGCCGTTGGCCTTCTTGGCTACAGGGGCGCACTGTTTACTCATATCCAGCCTTTCGTCCACCATAACCCCTGGGTCCCTTTCCGCTGCACTGCTGCTTAGCCAGTCGGTCCCCAGCCTACAACAACGCTTGGGATTCTTCCGCCCCAGGTGCAGGACTCTGCTCTTTTCAGGTCTGCCTTGAGCAACGGGTGGGTGCCTGGCATGGCCAATTGCTAGATTACTTCTTTGCTCAAATGTGGGATAGGAAAGCCAAGAACTCTACCTGAACCCAGTAGAAAGCGCATTGACCAGTTTCCGAGCTGGCTGGATTATCATCCCAGGAAAATACCAGTCCTGCATCTTTCTCCCATCTGCCCCCACAGCTTCCTTTTCAGCATTGCTCTCTCCAGACCTTCCCCATGGCTGGCACATAGAGCAGCCTTCTCTCCTGGCTGCTCAGAGATGGGTTTTGTCAACTGCATCTGCTAGGCACTTGGTGAGGCCCAGTTGGTGGCCTGCCAGACCTGGAGAATGGGTCATTGCCTGCACTGACAGACTGCGAGCAGAGGCGAAGAGCAGGAAGGGGCGCATCTGTGGAAATAGGGATCTTCAGCATTTCCAGAAACTTGAGCAACCCGTTTAAAGCAGCCTGGCAGGAGCCAGCACCTCCCGATTTCACACAGTTCCAGCCTGTGCATTACTCATAAAGGCTGGCACTGAATTAGCACCTAATTCTCATTTATACAGATGCCATTGGGCACTGCTCTGGCAGCATAAAGGAGCCCTGAAGTGCGGTGGGGGGGTAGGGGAGCTGGAACCAACATCTGTTCTGAGGCCCTGTCACAGTGCCATGGACACTTTGGTAGCACGTCCTGTTTCCCACAGCACAGGCACTGAGCCCAAAACTGCCAGGTGCAGAACTTGCCAAGCACCCGCAATCCCCAGTAACTTTGGTGGAACCGAGGACTCCCGGCTATTGTGAGGATATGCTCAGCACTTTTCAGGACGAGCCCCAGGACGTCATGCATCCTGACTCCCCCTCGCGCATCCCCATTCAGAGATGGAGGAATGGACAGATAGGCCTGGGCAACCAGGTGGGACCCCATGGCTTCAGGGACACTGTGTCTGGGGATTAAGGCAGCCAGTCCTCCCATGACCATTGCAAGCTGCTGTGATATCTGGCTTCCTAGGAACCTGGCTTTGTAGGCACTCACAGCGTGAGCTCCTGGAGGGCAGGGTCAGCCGTTTTGCTCTGTGTCTGTCCAGTGCCTGCCACAATGGGGTCCTGGCCTTTACTAGGGCTTGGCATTGTGCTGATGACAGTGGCAATGAGGATAAGTGTGCGGTGCCCATGCACGTGGCTATGGGTCCTGTAGGGAAAGCCTGTGCTCACTGGAAAACCTGAAGGATGTTCTCTCTAGAGATGGTGGGCAAAGGCAGGGACTAGGTGTGTCCTCTGGGTGTCTTTGATTGTTATCACATGTAGAAACCAGCTTATTTCTGCCCTGGGGGTCCATCCACTTGGGCTGATCACTTCTGTCACTCTCACAGGCATTTCCAGAACAGGGGGAGGATGCAGGTTACCTGGACACATCTTCAAGCCCTCTTACCCTCTGTCTGCCCCACTCAGCAGGTGCTGATGTCCCCCGGGGCTGGTTGTGGCACGTCAGTGTTTGGGTGAGACTCCTCAGCTGCAGCTAGCTCTCTGTCTTTGTCCTTCGGGCTGCAGCCTGCTTTGAAAGAGCTCTTGCAAGTCCCAACCCCGCCTGGCAAGGAATGGAGGGAATCCTCCTACCATGTGGAGGGGAGAGGGAATTCTCCCGCCGCTGCTGGGCCTGGACCAGAGAAGGTGGAAGGGTGGTACCCAGTATCTGTGGTGACCGAGAGATTCATCAAGCCCCCTCTTGCCTCTCTTTTCAGCGAGGATGATGCAGCCACCGTGTACCGATCGGCAGCCATGCTCAATATGACAGGCTCAGGATACGTGTGGCTGGTGGGGGAGAGAGAGATATCCGGCAACGCCCTGCGCTATGCTCCTGATGGTAGGTGCTTACATGGTTCTCTGCAAATTGCTGGCAGCGAGTGCTGCGCAAGGGGTCCCAGGTGCGATGGTACTACGCCTACTAACGAGGCAGCTCCCGCCTAGAAGCCCTGGTGGGCCCAGCGTACTTTGCTGGAAGCGCTGGCCTGGCTGTCATGCACACGCTGAGAAAAGAAACAGCTCCTCGGTGCACCCCAGACCAGCAACCCCCAGACCACACGCACAGAAGCAGGTCCGAGCGTGCAGGTACTAACACACCTCAGCCATGATTCCTGCAGCAGACGTGCAGCCCCGGGCACGGCCCGTGCTGGACAGGCACACGCGCACGCAGGCTGTGGCTACACTGCTCCATTTAAAGTGCAGTTGTGGCACCAGCACTGGGCTCAGTCTGACGACAGGGCTGGGGGGCAAAGGGGCAGTTGCACCAGGGCCTGGTGTTTCAAAGGGGCCCAGAGCTCTGTCTGCAGCTGCTGCTACTTTGACAGAGGCAGTGGCTGGAGCTCCAGGCCCCTTTGAAATGCCACCGCAGTGCTGCTCCTGCCGCTCCATGCAGCTATGAGGGGAGGCGGTGGGGCCCAGCCCAGAGATCTGAGCAGCAGCAAAGGGGCCTCTCCCCTTCTGCCATTGGCCCCACCCCTTCCAGGGTACAGAGCTGGGCCTCCCACTCCCACCTTGCCCCAGGGCCCGCAGTGGCTGTCAGCCCCGCTGAGTGGGAGAGAGCTCTCCTGGCGCTGTCGGCGAACCCCTCTGCAAGGGGAGTCTCTAGCAGCACTGGGAGCCTGCTCACACCGGTGCTTTACAGCACTGTGACTTGCTGTGCTCCAGGGAGTTGTCCCTTCACACACCCGCAGGAGACAGAGCAGAGTGACGTGGCCATGTGGACAAGCCCACACATGCTGAGTTCAGGCAGCAGGAACCAGGAAGAAACCAGGAAGCAGGAAGGCAGCATACACCCATCATTGCAGTGTCCTTCCCCTCTCTCCAGCAGTACCCGGTTGGAGGCACCAGGGCACCTGGGCTAGATCTCCCAGGGTTATATCTCTGGTTCCACTCCCAGCTGGCTGCTGCTGCTGTGATGAACCTTCCCCAGCTGATCACTTCCCACGCAAAAAGAGCTCCTCTTTCCTACGGGTTGCGCTTTCAGCAGGCAGCATGTCCTGCTGGTTAGCAGTCAGGTCTCCATGTGATAACGCGCTCCCCACAATTTGGACCCTGATGGTCCCAAGCTCATGCCACAAGTACTGAAAGAATTTCTGAACCCTCCCTGAGCAAACACTCCTTGTCCAAGGCTAGACCAGATAGAGTCTTGCAGAGCTGTGCCTGCTGAAATACGCATGTTTCCTACACATCAGTCGACTTTGGCAGAAACACTGGATGAACCTTTGTGATCAGCATAGGCAACTTGGTCCTCATAGTTCAGATGAATAGCCAATAGACCTGAGTTTCCCCAATATTCTCATGAGAGGTACTCCCAGTATCATATAAAGCACAACTTAATGAAATGTAGTGCATTTCTCCTGCAAGATATGTGCTTTTCCAGAGTCCCACGCAATCTCTGAACTATCCCATCTCCTTGGGTATGGTATGCAGCAGATTTGTAAAGTGCTGTGCCAATACTTAGAAAGACTTCAAATTCTATGAATACTAAAGGCGCCTCATTACCTGAAAAGGGGCCTTCGGAGAGGCCAGATCCAGTGAATAAAGTGGTTAGATGAGAAAAGAGCTCCTCTGAGATGCCTTGGGAAATTATGAATGCAATGGGGCAAACTAACAGTCTATAATGGTTCACCCTGTCTAGCCATGCAGTGCAATTGAGGGTCCAGTAATGACCACTGCAATTCTCCACAATGATCGCTCTGCAACTGCTGATTTCAAAAGTAACCCTGGAACAATATTTCTGTGCATGTCACTTTCTGGGTGAGTGCAGCCCTGACCACCAAATATAACTTTGCAGAAACCTCTTCATCTGTATCAACTCTCAAATGTCCTTCCTGTTCCACATCCAGGGTTGCTTGTCCCAGCACTGAGGGGATGATAATCCAAGTTTCTACGTATGAGATACATCAAATAGCACATTTCCACCATGAGCTCAGAATGAATTTTGTGGAGTGTAGACAAAGCTTTGTTAAGGACTGGGTCTGGCCAGGCTCCTTGTAGAACACATATCATCCTGCACAGCTCAGCAACTTGGAGAGTGCACCAGCAGCCCTCCCTGAGAGCGCTAGCCTATCAGGCCGCCAAAAGCCCCACGTGTACTCTGCCATTTGAATAATCCACCACGACAGCCTCATATGTAGCAAATCAATAGCCTTATAACAGAGACCTAGAATAGGCAAATGGTCATTTTTGAAGGTGAAATGTTTTCTCACTAAGTAAACTTTGAAGCATGTAATAGCAAAAACCATTACCAAGAACTCTAGCTCAGTCTAAGAATATTTTCCTTCTGTTGGGTTGCGAGTATGGCATGCAAATATAATCTCATAGAGCAGAATTATGCCCAGACACAGTTAAATGCATCCATCTGAACCACTGTGGCGTGCATGAATTAAAATAAGCCCAGGACTGGACCTAATGGAGGGGTTGGGATGGGTTTCAAAAGCCTGCTTTGCTTCTTTAGTCCAAACTGGCTGGCCCTGGCCCTGGTCCTGGGTTAAATCCCCCAGCAGTTTGGCAATGGTACTAAAATGGGCAAAGCACAGCCACCTATGTACCAAGCTAGTCCAAGGAATAAACTATTACCTGTGATCAGCAGGTAATAGTAACAAAGTGACAGCTTGTAGCCATTCAGGTGCTGCAGTCACTGGCTGGCAGAGAATGCCCTGATATCTACAGCATTTTTTGCAAAACTGCATTTGGCCTTCTTCAACTTGACCTCTGCTGGGTTGGGTTGGCTTAGAACCTGGTCGAGAAGAGCATTATGCTGAAAAAATCTTTTAGCAAAGCTGAGAATGTCCTCAGAATAGCAGCGTGTGCCTTGGATATTATCAAGAAGCTGAGCTACCAATCTCTGAAACACTTCAGGAGCAGAGACTAAGCCCTGCCAAGAGATCTGCCTGAGTAAAGCATCTGAAAGGAACTGCCAGGCCCTAGCCCAACTGTTTCTTTTATACCAGCCTGCTGGCTCCTGATTGGCTGCAGCAGGGTCAGGTGCTCTCTCCTGCCTGTGGGACCTCTTTTCTGCTCCTCTTGCAGGGATGAGGTGTAGCAAGACTGCTGGCATCCATCCCATCACACCTCCTGTCTCACCAAAACTAACGAGCAGCCTGAAGTGCACTCAGTAGAGAGCAGAAAAAAGGTCTGTTTTAGGCTGACCTGGCAATAGAAAAGTCTGTTCCTTTCCCCTCGTGCTTTTTCTCCTTGCTTGTTCTCAGTTTGATGTGGTCGTCATTCCACCCTGCGCTCTGACCTCACCTGTACAGGTATCGTAGAATCATAGAATCATAGGGCAAGAAGATCCAGGAAGAGGCAGAGAAGCTGTCTTGGAACCAGAATATCTCCATTCCACTGCTGTGCTTGACCCCCTTTCCTTTCCTCTCTACTTTACGGTTGATGATCCAAGTAGGAATTGAGCAAGTGTGGGAAGTTGCAGAGACCTTGTGGGGAAAAGCAGCCTTTTCATAGACTCATAGAACCGTAGGGCTGGAAGGGACCTCAGGAGGTTGTCTAGTCCAGCCCCTGCTTCAAGCAAGATCAACCCCAACTGAGTCATCCCAGCCAGGACCTTGTCAAGCTGGGACTTAAAAACCTCAAGGGATGGAGATTCCACTACCTCTCTGGGCAACGCATTCCAATGCTTCACCACCCTCCTGGTGAAGAAGTTATTCCTAATATCCAACCTACACCTCTCCCATCTGTAACTTCGGACCATTGCTCCTTGTTCTGCCATCTGACACCACTGAGAACAGTTTCTCTCCCTCCTCTTTACAGCTCCCCTTCAGGAAGTTGAAGGCTGCTATTAAGTCACCCCTCAATCTTCTCTTTTGTAAACTAAACAAGCCTAAATCCCTCAGCCTCTCCTCATAGGTCTTGTGCTCCAGACCCTTCGTCATTTTTGTTGCCCTCCACTGAACCTGCTCCAGCAAATCCACATCCTTTTTATACTGGGGGGCCCAAAACTGGATGCAACACTCCAGATGTGGCCTCACCAATGCTGAATAGAGGGGAACAACCACTTCTCTAGATCTGCACGAAATGCTCCTCCTAATGCATCCTAGTGTGCCCTTAGCCTTCTTAGCTACAAGGGCCCACTGTTTACTCATATCCAGCCTTTCGTCCACCATAACCCCTAGGTCCCTTTCCACTGTGCTGCTGCTGAGCCAGTCGGGTCCCCAGCTATAACAATACTTGGAATTCTTCTGTCCCAAGTGGAGGACTCTACACTTCTCCTTGTTGAACTGCATCGTAAGCCCCTCCTTGCACAAACTGGGGTTTGCTGAAGCAACCTCATGTAATTTCTGTTGCATCCCAAGCACTCATTGCAAGAGCAGCAGTCAAGTACATAAAGTACTTGCAGGAGGGGATTCCGCTAAAAAACCACTGAGGCTTGTGAAGCTAATTCACTGGGTTATAGTTGTTTTGTGTTGCAGCAATGAGTTCAAATAGTTACTAACCAAGATTATTTCTCTGACAGCTTCTAAGGGGACAACGACCGCTTTAGCTGGTATCACTCCCAGATTCACTCCCCAATCCCTTGCCCAGAGCCAACACCCAAGCTTCAAAAGGCTTCTGCCAATAGTAGTGCTGCTGCAGCCACTTCTGCCTCTCAAAACTTGCGTCAGTGTTGGGGTTTCCACAAGCACCGTCCACCTGTCTGTTGCCTGAATTCCCAGGGTGTTCCCCAGGAGACCTACCATAGTAGCAAAGAGCCTTCCTACAACAGGCGAGCGGCAGCCAGCTAGCCTCAGCTTCAGTCTAACTCCTGCTCCGTCAGCACCAAGGTTTGTAGGATGGGTCTCCCATGGTCCTGAGTTTGCTGGCCTCTTGGTAGAACCCTGCTAGCAAAAGGCTCTGGGTCCTACTCCAGAGATGGTGAGATGGACCTGCAGTGAGGACACGTCCACCTGGAAGTCTCTGATCTGTTCCATGCTCTCTATTTGCTGCAGGGGTGATCGGTTTGCAGCTCATTAATGGGAAGAACGAGTCAGCTCACATCAGCGATGCTGTCGCAGTGGTCGCTCAGGCTGTGCATGATTTATTCGAGAAGGAGAATATCACAGACCCCCCAAGAGGCTGCGTTGGGAACACCAACATCTGGAAGACAGGCCCTCTTTTCAAGAGGTACTTAGGCTCCTGAACTGCCTCCTACTTTCTGCTCCACTTGTTTGATTATTTACTGCCACACATTACTCTGGTAGGACCTGGGTTATGAGTGTTCAAATATGTTTGAAGAGGCAGTGTAAATTAGTGGCTGGAGCACAGGGCTCCATGCCAGCCTCCCTGGGTTCTGCTGCTAATTCTGCTGGTGCTTTAATCTATTGATGAGTGAAGGAGGGAAGGGGATTTGAACTGCTACTTGATGTTTTACCTACATTTTTGTGATTGTGTTACTCTGGATGAAAAGTAAACCCATAAAGAATAATTAAGAGCAACAACCACCATGGCAGGGCCTGGGCACAGCCACTTCCATTCTGATCATCTCTTTTCAGATGCTGATTTCCCTAGGAATTTGCTTTCTGTTGGACATCTGTGAATCCCAAGGCCATTTGCAAACTCTGGGCACACACTGCTCTGTCAGTTTTGGACTAATAGAGAATGAAATGAATATAAGCCATAATCTTGTTCACGGTTAAAAAAAAACAACAGCAGCAACTTTGTAGTTAAATTTGTGCTACAGCGCATCAGCTTGAAACTTCCCGTGGGAACAGACCCCACGGGGGAGTAGCAGATAGAGCTGGGGGGATGGTTTCCACTTAGAAAATGTCTGCATTTTAGAAAACGTGCAGTGTGCAAACCAAGTAAATCTGTCTGTGAAATCAGGAGCATTACACCTTGCCAGCCTGATTGGCCTGATAGGACATAAGGGTGCTCTTCAGTGTTGGGGCACTTGGGTGAGCTACAGGCTGTGATTCTCAGCTATGCAGCTGTGTGGCGTTGCAGGATCTCAAGGTTGCTTGGGAAAAGGCATGAATTCGAATATTCTTTCAGCGTCTGGTGCTCTCTGGCTGCCCAGACTAGCTCAGGTGGTCTGGCTCATTCTGATCTGCTGCATTGGCTCCAAAGACCACTTCATAGAGGAACACCAGTTCCATGAGGTTTGAAACCTCAGGGGTAGCTCCTGGGTTGGTTGCAAGCTGCTGGGGCCCATCTAGCCTAGGGAAATCAGCCCCGCAACTTCTATCTCTTTGGTTATTAGAATGTCTGATCTCCCAAGCTACCAAACCTCTTCCCCACTCACAAGGCTGCCTTCTCACTGAGCTGCCACCCGCCCTGCTGCCCTGTGGGCTGGGAGCAGAGTTCATGAAACTTATCCAAGAACCTAAACATGGCTCTTCTTCATAGAGTGTTGATGTCATGCAAGTACACGGAGGGTGTGACCGGGAGAGTGGAGTTCAATGAAGATGGGGACAGGAAGTTCGCCAATTACAGCATCATGAACCTGCAGAACCGGAAACTGGTTCAAGTTGGGATTTACAATGGCAGCCACGTACGTATGTTTGTGCAGGGAGAGCCGGCCGTGGAGGTGCAGCGCCTGCACCAGGCATCTAATGTCTCTCTCTCCCTCTCTCGGTGATGCTCACAGGTCCTGCCCAATGACCGGAAGATCATCTGGCCAGGTGGAGAGACAGAGAAACCTGAGGGCTATCAGATGTCAACCAAACTGAAGGTACCCACAAATGACTGAGCTGGGTGAGCTGGATCCTGGTGGCAGGACTGATTTTCTGGGGCCTGAGTCTCTGTTCCACTAAGAATCCTCTATGTCTCTCCAGCAGCATCAAGGGGCCACAGAGCGGGAGTGCAATAAGTTACTTAGAAGCACGTCAATACCCACCGCCCAGACTCTTGCAGAGCAGTGTCAAGGAGCTTGAATGTAACTGAGATGCAGGCCCAGACTCATCCAGTGTTGTCTTGTCTATTTGTAAATGGGTCCCTAAGCCAGGCTGTCTGGCACAGGTCCTGGGTCAAAGCTGATGGGGATTTGTTTTAGCTTCAGCTGGTGTGACCTAGTGGATAGAGCACTGGGCTGGGATGCAGGAGACCAGGTGCCCTTTGTGGTTCTGCCGCTGGCCTGTTGGGTGACCCTATATAAATTACTTTGCTAAGTCACTCTGCAGTGCGTCTGGAAGTCACAAATGGAGCCCAGCGCAAGGTAGGATGCTCCCAGCCCCGGTCCTCCCTAGCTCTCAGAGGTTAAAGGGGCTTTGGGCTGGCTGTTAAGGGTGGTGACCACGGCCCTCTCTGACCATAGCACACCAGGCAGTCACCCACAGCCCCCACCCAGAAGGCTTTCCCCCCACAAACCAGTGATGTCTGTCCATGGAATTCGACATTCACTTCTATGCTGCTGGTGGCAGCGTCACCTTCTGAGTTGGTTGCCTGGCCAGCAGCTGCTGCTGTCTGGCTGCCCAGCTCTGAAGGCAGAACAAAAATAAGAGTGGCACGACTGTGACCTCCCCCTCAGGTTTCACTGTTTGTGACATGCTTTTCATGACTGTGGATTTGGTGGAGCCCTGTTTATTGGGAATGAGCACCCTGGTGTTCCTGCCACTAATGAGTTAATCTGAACAGGCTGGACAGTTTGTGTTTTACTGGGGTCTGGGGTATGTCCCCCACCCCTCGGGGAGTGAGAAGGGCCCTCGCAGAGGCTCAGGCTCTGAGGCAAATGGGCGTTTTTGCTTTTTGCACAGATTGTGACAATTCACCAGGAGCCCTTTGTGTACGTGAAGCCTGCCCAGGCTGACGGCACATGCAAGGAGGAAGTTACCATCAATGGAGACCCTGTTAAAAAAGTCTTTTGCACAGGACCCAATGAGACCGTTCCAGGTGAATGTCCAGTGTAACAGCAACTCGTCAAAAAGCAGGGGGAGCCCAATCCAGTTCTGTGACCTTCAGGCCTTTAAAGGGAGCAGCTCACTGGCAAATATGTGAGTGTGTGGCCAGGGCAGAGAGCACCCAGGTCAGCTTTTCCCCATTGGGAGTTGGGAACCTCAGGGGTCCCTGTCCAGCACTAGGCAGCTGTCAGTGCCAGTCTTTCCCCTCTCTAGTTCCTCTTCTTCTGCGTACTCCCCTCTCTCTCAGTCTCCTCGTGCCTCTTTCTTTCCCTTATTCACTGGCACCTTCTTGGTTCTGTCCTTATTTTTGTCTCTTCCTCCATACCATAACAGCCTACCCCTTGGAAGTCCGTTCCAACGTGGGAGGCTACTTTACCTTCCTAAATTCCCCTGCAGTGTGACTTGAACTCTGGGTTCTCTTTCATTTCCGACCCTGCATTGTGGAAGTGTTGCTGTGGGCTGTTAACACTCCACTGCATTCCACCCCAGTGACAGATGCATTTCAGTGGCACTGAAAGGTTCCCTGTGTAGCTCCAATAGGGCACTAACCTTGCCATGTCACTGCACAGATACATTACAAATCAAATATGTCCGGCTGTTTCCTGCTTCTGAGTACAGCGCTACAAAGAGAACTCATGGCTGTGACTTCTTCACCCATGCCAAATACATGGCAGAACATTTACTGGTGCACTTGAAATTATCCCCACACGAGAGCTGCGGTGTGGCGCAGAGCGGATGTTTTCTCTCTGCTCTTACTAAACTTGTGCCTCAGCTCATTATTTCGCACTACGCCGGCATTTGTGACGGGTCTCCCCCTGCTCCGCAGGGCTTGCTAGGTTCTGCTGGTGTAGGTGCTGAATTCTTTGTGATCTTTGTGGTGCTACATGAGCACCCCTCATCCATACTCCCTTCTGCAGGCCGCCCCACTGTGTCGCTGTGCTGCTATGGCTTCTGCATTGACCTCCTCATCAGACTTGCAGGGGTGATGAATTTCACCTATGAAGTTCACCTGGTTGCTGACGGTAAATTCGGCACACAGGAGCGGGTGAGTTTGGCCAAGCTGTGCTGATGTGGGAGAAATAGGCATGGGCCACTGTTAGCTGTGAGAAGCCTGAGCCAAATCCCCCTCTCTGCCCGCTTGGAGAAGCTGCCTGTGGAGGCGAGCACCTTGGGGCCTGTAGCAGAGTGGGGTGACACTCCTGGCTGGCTTTTGCAGGTCAACAACAGCAATAAGAAGGAGTGGAATGGGATGATGGGGGAACTCCTGAGTGGCCAGGCAGACATGATCGTGGCCCCCCTCACCATCAACAATGAGCGTGCGCAGTACATCGAGTTCTCCAAGCCCTTCAAGTACCAGGGCCTCACCATCCTGGTGAAGAAGGTAAGGGTGGGCGCAGCCAGTGCCAGCCAACATGCCCCCCAGAGACAAGCATAGGCAGAAATGCCATAGCTTGGACATGGGCCCCACCCTTCACAGGCAGCTAATGGCTGCCTCTCTTCTAAGAAAGAGACCAGGCCCCGGAAGGCTGGAGAATGGACACGGCCCTGGTCCCTCTTTGCTGGGCAGAGGCTAAGCTCCTGCAGAGGCTGAATGCAAATGAAGTGTCTCTGGAGCCTGCCCTTTAAAGCAGTGACTACAGCTGCTTGCCTGGCCTGTGGGAACAGGTTGAGCCTTGGGTCCCTCTTGCTTCTCTCCAGAAGAACTCTTCGGCTCGTCCTTGCTCCAGAGTGCGGAGAGACCATTACATTCCCAGCTGGGGGGCTGAGGGCTGCTCTGATTCAGGACCAGAATCAATGCTCCCATCTGTCTTTCCTCTGAGGCAGTATGGGAGTGTTTCCCACAGACTGCCCGGGTGGGGGCTGCCTTCCTAGTGCCACGGCATTGTCTCCAGCTACATGGCGCCCTCCGAAGCAGAGGTGGGGCAGGAGGCTGGGCTGGAAGCAGGGCTGCAGAGTGGAGGATTGGCAGGGCTTTGGCTCCAGCGAGATGCCAATGCTCCTTCCCTCTGCTCCCTCTGTGCAGGAAATCCCCCGCAGCACCCTCGACTCGTTCATGCAGCCTTTCCAGAGCACGCTGTGGCTGCTGGTGGGACTTTCGGTGCACGTGGTGGCCGTGATGTTGTATCTCTTAGACCGGTTCAGGTACAGGACTTTCGGGGCAGAGGGCACTTTGGGAACACTGGGCAGTGGACAGGGAGGAGATTCATGTGGGAGCTCGACCTGAACCCTGCTTGACGCAGGGCTCCCCAGAGAGCGCTGACTGGAGCTGAGCCTGGTGCATTGCTGTTGCTGCAGTGTTTGGCTGCACTGGGTCCTGAGTTCTGCAGCTCGACACCCAGGGGAAGCTGGCTTGGGCCAGATACTGGGGTGATGCTCCAGTTACTCACTCCACCCCTAGAGCTCAGCGCTGGGGTTCAAGTCAGGGCAGGCTCAGCAGACTCTTGGATTTGCAACCCTCATTGGCCCAGAGACCCCGTGCCCAGCCCTTCGGGCGGCATGACGCCCACCTCGTTGTGAAGCACTGCACCGGGGGTGCCGAGTCCGTCCCCACTCACAGGGGGTCAGTGGGCTGTGAGACAATTGTTTAAGGCCATGGGCACGGGTGAGATCAGAGGCTGCCTGTGAGGAGCCCGGGGCCCAGCAGCCAGGGAAGGCCTGAGCTGCGGGAGGTGGCTCTGTCCGTGGGGCTGGGGATGCGGAGGGCGGTGCAGGAGCAGACCCGGCCACAGCAAGTGGTGCCTGTTTTACAGCCCTTTCGGCCGCTTCAAAGTGAACAGCGAGGAGGAGGAGGAGGACGCGCTGACCCTCTCCTCGGCCATGTGGTTCTCCTGGGGGGTGCTGCTCAACTCGGGCATCGGCGAAGGTGAGACCGGCCCCAGCCCCAGCGGTGCTCCGGGCCCTGGGCAGGAGGCCTCCCGCCACCTGCATGGCTGGGGGGGCGGGGCTGGCAGGTCACCCTGGCGTGACGTTCCCAGTCGCGCTGGGGTCAGCCACGTGATCCCCATAGCGCAGGCGGCAGGGTGGGACTGGGCCGGGCCACGGGGGTCCTTTTCCATCAGTGGGTGCCAGCGCCATGGGGCGCCCTGAGTCCTGCCCACTCTGCACAGTTCCCTCCTCACTGTGTCGCACTCCTAACTCCGTCTCCTCACCTCCCGTAGGTGCTCCCCGGAGTTTCTCGGCTCGGATCCTGGGCATGGTGTGGGCCGGCTTTGCCATGATCATTGTGGCTTCCTACACTGCCAATCTGGCTGCCTTCCTGGTGTTAGACCGGCCTGAAGAGAGAATCACGGGCATTAATGATCCCAGGGTAATTAGTGGGTGTCTTTCTGAGAGGCACTGTGCAGCATGTGTCCTGAGCCACGGCCATGGAGTACGCACCTCCTGGCCAGGTAGCAGCCCCTGGAGCTGGCTGGTGCCATCAATCCTCTGAGCCTCACACACAAGCGTTCCGGCTTCTCCCATGAGGCGTAATGGCCAAGGCAGCTATTGGGCCCCTCCAGACCCAGCCAGGCAGTCCCTGTGCTGGCCACCCTAGCACCCCGTCCGCCCCAGACACTGCTCCAAAGAGCCAGTGAGAGGCCCAGGGTAAGGCTGCTGCTTCATCTCACCTGAGACATGGGACCTGCCCTAGACAGCACCCTGCTCATCTGCTCTTTCTGCTGCTTCCTGGTGGGGGAGAAGGGCCACAGCCAGATTATGGAGACATGAGAAGCAACACTGACAAGCTTGGGCAGGAGAGGGGAGGGGACTGTTGGCAGCAACAGTTTTGGGAGCAGACACAACCCCAGCCCTAGCGCTGTGAGACCACTTGGGATAAGACTCAGAGGTGGAGGAGGAGGTGCAAATTTGGCATGTGCCATTGAAAGCGGCTGCAAAGCTGTCAGCCTATGTTCTGCACAAACGCAGGATGATGGGCCTTAGCATCAGTTATAACCTGGTTCTCCCAATGACTGGTGCAGGCCCTTCCATGGAGCAGGGACAGAGAATGGACAGCCAGCCGGCCAAGGGGCAATCTTGTCCAGAAGTAGCACCATTCAGGGTGCAGTGTCAGCTCTTAGGGAATGTGAGCCAATTACCTTGATTGCTTAAATCGCTGCTGTGGCAGGGCAGAGTCTCACCACGTTTTACAGACCTAGCTGAGCCACACGTTCTGCCTCACTGTGCCTGCGGCTGAAGTCAGCCAAGCCAGACGCACAGCAGACAGGGCCCACGAGCAGTGTTCAGGGGCATTGCAGAGGAGCGACGAGATTTTCAAAAGGAGTCACAGGCCAGGCTCTGGCTCATGAGGACAAGCGAATGGGGGCTGGCAGCTGGGCATGCAAGGCACATATCCTCCCATTCCCAGCTCCCCACGCCTGTTGGCTCCAGCTGCTCCCCTGCACAGCACACTCAGCCTGGCTGTCCCCTTCCTTGCAGCTGCGGAACCCCTCCGACAAGTTCATCTATGCCACAGTCAAGCAGAGCTCTGTGGACATTTACTTCCGGCGCCAGGTAGAGCTGAGCACCATGTACCGGCACATGGAGAAACACAACTACGAGAGCGCCGCCGAAGCCATCCAGGCTGTCAGGGACAAGTGAGTGAGGGCTGAGCTTTAGCTGACTGCCTGGGCGTAGGCCATGCAGGGAGGGTGCTGCTCCCAGGCTCTCTGGTGGTCGGGGCTGTGGCTCTGGTTCCTGGTCAGGGTGTAGTGCCCAGCGCAGTGTGGGGAGCCAAGGCCAGCCTGGCTGTAGGGCCACAGAAGCATTTCTCCGAGGAGAGGATGGCCTGGGTGGCTGTGGGCAGGGCCCTGGCACTCAGGGAAGGCATTTCCAAAGCTGTATTGTGTCCCTGTGGAGCTGCAGGTGTAGCCGGGGCCTGTTCTCTGTACAAGGCTTCACTGGAGCTGGTGGGGCCAACTCTGCTACTTCTTAGGGGAACCAGGGCGGAGAGAGCTGATCCTCGTGCAACACCAACAGAGCCGGGTTGCCAGCCCCAGGGATAGAACCTGCTAGCACAGGGGCTAAAGCCCTGCACGCAACCATGGGAGCTAAGGGCCAGCTGCCTCTCAGCCAACGCTGCACAGCAGAGACTTCACTCACCCCAGATAAGGTCTCAGTGCCTCTGGGCACTACACTGGTATGAGCGAAGCTGTTCCAGTCAGCTGTCTGCAGACCTGTCCTAGTGCTCTAAGTGGCAGGGCCCAGGGGGTGTAGGACCTGGGTGTGCTAGATCTGTAGGGGGCAGGGCCTAGGGGGTGTAGGACCTGGGTGTGCTAGATCTGTAGGGGGCAGGGCCCAGGGGGTGTAGGACCTGGGTGTGCTAGATCTGTAGGGGGCAGGGCCCAGGGGGTGTAGGACCTGGGTGTGCTAGATCTGTAGGGGGCAGGGCCCAGGGGGTGTAGGACCTGGGTGTGCTAGATCTGTAGGGGGCAGGGCCCAGAGGGTGTAAGGCCTGGGTGTGCTAGATCTGTAGGGGGCAGGGCCTAGGGGGTGTAGGACCTGGGTGTGCTAGATCTGTAGGGGGCAGGGCCTAGGGGGTGTAAGGCCCGGGTGTGCTAGATCTGTAGGGGGCAGGGCCCAGGGGGTGTAGGACCTGGGTGTGCTAGATCTGTAGGGGGCAGGGCCCAGGGGGTGTAAGGCCTGGGTGTGCTAGATCTGTAGGGGGCAGGGCCCAGGGGGTGTAGGACCTGGGTGTGCTAGATCTGTAGGGGGCAGGGCCCAGGGGGTGTAAGGCCTGGGTGTGCTAGATCTGTAGGGGGCAGGGCCCAGGGGGTGTAGGGCCTGGGTGTGCTAGATCTGTAGGGGGCAGGGCCCAGGGGGTGTAAGGCCTGGGTGTGCTAGATCTGTAGGGGGCAGGGCCCAGGGGGTGTAAGGCCTGGGTGTGCTAGATCTGTAGGGGGCAGGGCCTAGGGGGTGTAGGACCTGGGTGTGCTAGATCTGTAGGGGGCAGGGCCCAGGGGGTGTAAGGCCTGGGTGTGCTAGATCTGTAGGGGGCAGGGCCCAGGGGGTGTAGGGCCTGGGTGTGCTAGATCTGTAGGTGGCAGGGCCCAGGGGATGTAAGGCCTGGGTGTGCTAGATCTGTAGGGGGCAGGGCCTAGGGGGTGTAGGACCTGGGTGTGCTAGATCTGTAGGGGGCAGGGCCCAGGGGGTGTAGGGCCTGGGTGTGCTAGATCTGTAGGGGGCAGGGCCTAGGGGGTGTAGGACCTGGGGGTGCTAGATCTGTAGGGGGCAGGGCCCAGGGGGTGTAAGGCCTGGGTGTGCTAGATCTGTAGGGGGCAGGGCCCAGGGGGTGTAAGGCCTGGGTGTGCTAGATCTGTAGGGGGCAGGGCCTAGGGGGTGTAGGACCTGGGTGTGCTAGATCTGTAGGGGGCAGGGCCCAGGGGATGTAAGGCCTGGGTGTGCTAGATCTGTAGGGGGCAGGGCCTAGGGGGTGTAGGACCTGGGTGTGCTAGATCTGTAGGGGGCAGGGCCCAGGGGGTGTAGGGCCTGGGTGTGCTAGATCTGTAGGGGGCAGGGCCCAGGGGGTGTAGGGCCTGGGTGTGCTAGATCTGTAGGGGGCAGGGCCCAGGGGGTGTAGGACCTGGGTGTGCTAGATCTGTAGGGGGCAGGGCCTAGGGGGTGTAGGACCTGGGTGTGCTAGATCTGTAGGGGGCAGGGCCCAGGGGGTGTAGGACCTGGGTGTGCTAGATCTGTAGGGGGCAGGGCCCAGGGGGTGTAGGACCTGGTGTGATGGGGTTCTGGGGTCCCCCAAGCTCTGCACCCTGTCCGCAGGCAGGAGAGTCTCTCACTCAGCAGGAGAACAGCGGGTTTATTATCCGAGAGGACACAGCATCGTAGAGAGGAGTCAGTACAGCAGGCAGAGACAGCCAGTCCCATCCATGTTGAGGAGAGGAGGCCCCGAGGGGCCCCCAGAGCTGGGGCCTGGCCCCCTCCTTTGCCTCGCTCTCCCTCAGCCCAGACTAACTGCTTCCAACTCCCAGTTCCAATTCAAACCCCTCAGGCTCCACCTCCTCCTTTGTCTGCAGTACAAAGGTGTTACCTGGTCATCAAGGTTACCCTCAGCAGGAGCCTCACACCCTATGTGAGCCGCTCACACACACACAGGTATCCCCCACTCCATCACATCTCTCCCCCCTTCCAGACCGAACTGAGCGGGGTCACTCAACTGGTGACCTGGGGAAGTTCGGGGCTCTCCTCTTGTGACAGGGCATCGGCTGTACCCTCAGTGCTACCCTCGATGTGCACCACCTCCACGTCATAGTCCTGCTGGGGGAGGCTCCAAGTCAGGAGCTTGGTCTTGGCCCTTTTCATGTGATGCAGCCGGGCAAGTCCCTTTAGTTCCGTTGGGTTGGTTGGTCTCGCTGCTTCGGCCCTGGTCCGTCAGCCATGTTCTCAAGTCGGGCGGGCAGAGCCCATACAGATGCTGCAGCACCAACAGATCAAACAGGTCTTTTGTGGTCTGGGTCCTGCCCCATCTGACCACCAGCCCACACAGCTGCTCCAGCAAATGTCTGGAATTCAGTTACAGTCCAGTGACGGAAGGTACAAATGCTTCCATCCTTGGCATTTAGCCAGACCACCACAATGGCTGTGTGCCTCAGTTTCCCCTTCCATGCCACACAATAGGTTTGGAATGTTCCTTCTCATGTCAGAGGTTGCAAGACTAGTTACAGGGAACAATGGTGACATTTCAGACTTACAGACTCCTTCAACATACAATTCATGCTTCTACATCAATGTCATCATGTCACATGGCTCTTTTCAAACATTCAGTGCATGGTACAATTCTACAGCTTTTGGTAGCAGCACCCCTTGGTTACAGCAGTCAGCGTGAGTAACAGAACAAACCCATTGCAACTGTACATTTACGTTGCTCTTTGGTAGACCACAACTTTTGTGTAACCTCCTTGAGAATCTGGTATTTTGGGGATAAATGGCTGAGGCCTTTCTTAGCACCATCAAGTTCTAATCTTCTCCCTTGCCCCCTGGGGTGGAAATTTGATCTCTCTGGCTGTGCCCTCCCTTCTAACAAGAGCTGGGCCATTGATGATCTCAGGGAGACGGCCCCCTTCCTCCCAGTCTGGGAATTTGCAAACCAAACTGCTTTCTGAGAGTTGTTTTGTGAGTCCCAGACGCAGAATCCACATGAAGGAATCCCTGTTTATCCCTTACTGGCCCACCAGGCCCACAGCTCCTTCGTCCTTCCACCTCCAACTACTGCCTCCCCATGGAATCAGAAGTGGAGTCCAGTATAAGAATATACGTGTTTCCACCATCTGGAGATGGGGAATTGCTGGCGCTCTCCTGCATCCTACAGAGATTGACTGTGCAGCTGTTTTACTTGGTTCTCACAGGGCTGCTCACATTCCCTGATAGTTTTTACTTTACTTGCACCAGCTTCCAATTCCTGAGAAACTTTTACACTACCTGCTTTGGACCCTTCCAGAGCACAGCCAGTGGTTTCACACTCAGGCAGGTCCTGGCCATCAGGAGCTGAAACAAACTTCTCCCCAGGCAAAGGGCTGCTCTGGTGCTTACAGACAAGCACCTTTCCTGTTCACTCTCCTTCACCTCACTCCCATTTTCTGCAGTCCCCACAGACGGGTCAGGAAAAGTTTCAGGGAAATTCTCTTCCTCAAGAGCTCCCCCAAACAACAACTCACCCCTGTCTGGTTCCACAGGGGCACTGCTCCCTTGAGCCACAACCAGCTCCTGGGTTTCACCTACACCCAGGATCACTTCTGGCCCATCAGGCAGATTCCCACGTAATCCCCCTCCAGGCAGACAGCCAGTACCACCGGACAGAAGGTTAGGATCCCTTTCCTCCCTTCTGCTACCAGCTCCTTTATCTTCATCAGTCAGCGTAACTCCATTGCCCATCTGTTCTTGTGTCCTGGCGAGAGGATGACTCTGGTAGGACAGAGTCCTCTCACCCCCTCCCAGTAACACCTCAGCATCAGGCAAAGAACAAGTACCAGAATCGTCTGGTCTCTGGGATTCCCTGATGATACTAACTGGATTAGACCGAGTTAAAGCATCATCCCCCCTGAGAGACACAGAGGCAGGCCCACTTCCCATCTGGGCTTCAGCTGCCCTCAGATCCAGCTCTGGGATCTTGGCTCCATCTCGAGCCCCCACAGGCTCAGGCAAAGGATTCACTTCCCCAGAAGCAGAAGCACTTTTCTTGCACCAAGGACCAGTGTCCTTAGCAGGGACACCACTGCCCATTCCAGAGCCACTCCCTCTGTTCCAGCCCCCATGGCTGGGTTTAGGCACACCTGGAATGCTCTTTTCTGGTGGTTCCTTCTCCAGCCACCCCAGGCTGGGGAATCTTCCACAGACAATGGGCTAGTTTCCTCATTGGCACCTTTTCCAAACGCAGGCTCTGCTCTCTCCCCAGGCTGCTGCTGCTGTTCAACACAGACAGACAATGGGAGACACTCTCTCCTTTGTCCCAGCCTCCCGGCTGGTCTCCACACATGCACAGAAGGTGGAGCAGCTTCTCTCACAGACAACTTGCCATTCCCAGTGGATCAGCTGCTTTCCTGCACAGACACACAGGCACCTTCCTCGGCCCGGCCTGGAAGACTCTTCGCAGGTCTGTCTTGGCCACTAGTAGATGATGGGTTGGAATCGCTCCTTCCCTCCTTGAGCTGTGGCAGGCCACTCGGTTCAGAGCTCCAGGCAGTCCAGGGTTCCCTGCCCCGATCCGGGCTCACCTCTGCAGGATTCTCCTTAACCCTCAGCTCTGCCACTGCACATCCACGCTGCCTTGTCCAGCTTCTTTAATCTCGATTCAGTTTCCAGGTGCTGCCACTTCACAGTGGAGTTGCTCAGCGTGGTTGCAGGCTCTCAGGCTGATGCCCTCTGCACCCCACGATTCCTGGAAGAATCCCTTCAGTGTGCCAGGCTCCTTGCGGGTCACAAGCTCCCCGGGGTTAGGCCGTAGGCCCCTCTGCCCTCTGGGACTGACTCCAGCAGACATTCAGAGGAACCCCTTCTTCAGTGTGACACCCGCTCTCAAGGACCATGAGCACACTGTCTTGGGACAAACTCATTCAGCGTGTCAGCCTCCTCAGGGGTCACTTGTTCCTGGGGGTTGGGCCCTCGGCCCCTCCACCTTCTGGGACCGACTCCAACAGATTCCCAGGGGAAACCCCTCCTCAGGTGTGACACCCCCTCTCGAGGACCACGACCGCAGTTGCTTGGGTTCGGCCGCAGGCCCCTCCGCCTTGGGAAACTGCACCTCACTGCCCGTCAGCACACCTGGGTCTCGCAGGCCCCTCTTCTTCTTCCGTGGCGCCCGTCACTTACTACTGGATGCTCCATCCTCGGGGTGCAGAACATCCCACTTCTGACACCAGTGTGATGGGGTTCTGGGGTCCCCCAAGCTCTGCACCCTGTCCGCAGGCAGGAGACTCTCTCACTCAGCAGGAGAACAGCGGGTTTATTATCCGAGAGGACACAGCATCGTAGAGAGGAGTCAGTACAGCAGGCAGAGACAGCCAGTCCCATCCATGTTGAGGAGAGGAGGCCCCGAGGGGCCCCCAGAGCTGGGGCCTGGCCCCCTCCTTTGCCTCGCTCTCCCTCAGCCCAGACTAACAGCTTCCAACTCCCAGTTCCAATTCAAACCCGTCAGGCTCCACCTCCTCCTTTGTCTGCAGTACAAAGGTGTTACCTGGTCATCAAGGTTACCCTCAGCAGGAGCCTCACACCCTATGTGAGCCGCTCACACACACACAGGTATCCCCCACTCCATCACACCTGGGTGTGCTAGATCTGTAGGGGGTAGGGCCCAGGGGGTGTAAGGCCTGGGTGTGCTAGATCTGTAGGGGGCAGGGCCCAGGGGGTGTAAGGCCTGGGTGTGCTAGATCTGTAGGGGGCAGGTCCCAGGGGGTGTAGGACCTGGGTGTGCTAGATCTGTAGGGGGCAGGGCCCAGGGGGTGTAGGACCTGGGTGTGCTAGATCTGTAGGGGGCAGGGCCCAGGGGGTGTAGGACCTGGGTGTGGTAGATCTGTAGGGGGCAGGTCCCGGGGGGGTCTAAGGCCTGAGTGCGAGAGATCTGTAGGGGGCATGGCCTAGGGGGTGTAAGGCCTGGGTGTGCTAGATCTGTAGGGGGCAGGGCCCAGGGGGTGTAAGGCCTGGGTGTGCTAGAGCTGTAGGGGGCAGGGCCCAGGGGGTGCAGGGCCTGGGTGTGCTAGAACTGTAGGGGGCAGGGCCCAGGGGGTGTAGGACCTGGGTGTGCTAGAACTGTAGGGGGCAGGGCCCAGGGGGTGTAGGTCCTGGGTGTGCTAGATCTGTAGGGGGCAGGGCCCAGGGGGTGTAGGGCCTGGGTGTGCTAGATCTGTAGGGGGCAGGGCCCAGCAGGTATAGGGCCTGGGTGTGCTAGATCTGTAGGGGGCAGGGCCTAGGGGGTGTAGGACCTGGGTGTGCTAGATCTGTAGGGCGCAGGGCCCAGGGGGTGTAGGACCTGGGTGTGCTAGATCTGTAGGGGGCAGGGCCCGGGGGGGGTCTAAGGCCTGAGTATGAGAGATCTGTAGGGGGCAGGGCCTAGGGGGTGTAGGACCTGGGTGTGCTAGATCTGTAGGGGGCAGGGCCCAGGGGGTGTAGGGCCTGGGTGTGCTAGAACTGTAGGGGGCAGAGCCCAGGGGGTGTAGGCCCTGGGTGTGCTAGATTTGTAGGGGGCAGGGCCCAGGGGGTGTAAGGCCTGGGTGTGCTAGATCTGTAGGGGGCAGGGCCCAGGGGGTGTAAGGCCTGGGTGTGCTAGATGTGTAGGGGGCAGGGCCCAGGGGGTGTAGGACCTGGGTGTGCTAGATCTGTAGGGGGCAGGGCCCAGGGGGTGTAAGGCCTGGGTGTGCTATATCTGTAGGGGGCAGGGCCCAGGGCGTGTAGGGCCTGGGTGTGCTAGATCTGTAGGGGGCAGGGCCCAGGGGGTGTAAGGCCTGGGTGTGCTAGATGTGTAGGGGGCAGGGCCCAGCGGGTATAGGGCCTGGGTGTGCTAGATCTGTAGGGGGCAGGGCCCGGGGGGATGTCAGGCCTGGGTGTGCTAGAACTGTAGGGGGCAGGGCCCAGGGGGGTGTAGGACCTGGGTGTGCTAGATCTGTAGGGGGCAGGGCCCAGGGGGATGTAAGGCCTGGGTATGCTAGATCTGTAGGGGGCAGGGCCTAGGGGGTGTAGGACCTGGGTGTGCTAGATCTGTAGGGGGCAGGGCCTAGGGGGTGTAAGGCCTGAGTGCGCGAGATCTGTAGGGGGCAGGGCCTAGCGGGTGTAGGACCTGGGTATGCTAGATCTGTAGGGGGCAGGGCGTAGGGGGTGTAAGGCCTGGGTGTGCTAGATCTGTAGGGGGCAGGGCCCAGGGGGTGTAGGACCTGGGTGTGCTAGATCTGTAAGAGGCAGGGCCCAGGAGGTGTAAGGCCTGGGTGTGCTAGATCTGTAGGGGGCAGGGCCCAGGGGGTGTAGGGCCTGGGTGTGCTAGATCTGTAGGGGGCAGGGCCCCGGGGGTATAGGGCCTGGGTGTGCTAGATCTGTAGGGGGCAGGGCCCGGGGGGATGTAAGGCCTGGGTGTGCTAGAACTGTAGGGGGCAGGGTCCGGGGGTGTGTAGGACCTGGGTGTGCTAGATCTGTAGGGGGCAGGGCCCAGGGGGTGTAAGGCCTGGGTGTGCTAGATCTGTAGGGGGCAGAGCCTAGGGGGTATAAGGCCTGGGTGTGCTAGATCTGTAGGGGGCAGGGCCCTGGGGGTGTAGGGCCTGGATGTGCTAGAACTGTAGGGGGCAGGGCCCAGGGGGTGTAAGGCCTGGGTGTGCTAGTTCTGTACGGGGCAGGGCCCAGGGGGTGTAAGGCCTGGGTGTGCTAGATCTGTAGGGGGTAGGGCCCAGGGGGTGTAAGGCCTGGGTGTGCTAGATCTGTAGGGGGTAGGGCCCAGGGGGTGTAAGGCCTGGGTGTGCTAGATCTGTAGGGGGCAGGGCCCAGGGGGTGTAAGGCCTGGGTGTGCTAAATCTGTAGGGGGTAGGGCCCAGGGGGTGTAAGGCCTGGGTGTGCTAGATCTGTAGGGGGCAGGGCCCGGGGGGGGTGTAGGACCTGGGTGTGCTAGATCTGTAGGGGGCAGGGCCCAGGGGTGTAGGGCCCAGGGGGTTTAGGGCCTGGGTGTGCTAGATCTGTAGGGGGCAGGGCCCAGGGGGTGTAGGGCCTGGTTGTGCTAGAAGTGTAGGGGGTAGGGCCCAGGGGGTGTAAGGCCTGGGTGTGCTTGATCTTTAGGGGGCAGAGCCCAGGGGGTATAAGGCCTGGGTGTGCTAGATCTGTAGGGGGCAGGGCCCAGGGGGTGTAGGGCCTGGATGTCCTAGAACTGTAGGGGGCAGGGCCCAGGGGGTGTAGGGCCTGGGTGTGCTAGATCTGTAGGGGGCAGGGCCCAGGGGGTGTAAGGCCTGGGTGTGCTAGATCTGTAGGGGGTAGGGCCCAGGGGGTGTAGAGCCTGGGTGTGCTAGATCTGTAGGGGGCAGGGCCCAGGTGGTGTAAGGCCTGGGTGTGCTAGATCTGTAGGGGGCAGGGCCTGGCGGGGTGTAGGACCTGGGTGTGCTAGATCTGTAGGGGGCAGGGCCCCGGGGGATGTAAGGCCTGGGTGTGCTAGATCTGTAGGGGGCAGGGCCTAGTGGGTGTAGGACCTGGGTGTGCTAGATCTGTAGGGCGCAGGGCCCAGGGGGTGTAGGACCTGGGTGTGCTAAATCTGTAGGGGGCAGGGCCCAGGGGGTGTAGGACCTGGGTGTGCTAGATCTGTAGGGGGCAGGGCCCGGTGGGGTCTAAGGCCTGGGTGCGAGAGATCTGTAGGGGGCAGGGCCCAGGGGGTGTAAGGCCTGGGTGTGCTAGATCTGTAGGGGGCAGGGCCCAGGGGGTGTAGGACCTGGGTGTGCTAGATCTGTAGGGGGCAGGGCCCAGGGGGTGTAGGGCCTGGGTGTGCTAGATCTGTAGGGGGCAGGGCCCAGGGGGTGTAAGGCCTGGGTGTGCTAGATCTGTAGGGGTCAGGGCCTAGGGGTTGTAGGAGCTGGGTGTGCTAGATCTGTAGGGGGCAGGGCCCAGGGGGTGTAAGGCCTGGGTGTGCTAGATTTGTAGGGGGCAGGGCCTAGGGGGTGTAGGACCTGTGTGTGCTAGATCTGTAGGGGGCAGGGCCCAGGGGGTGTAAGGCCTGGGTGTGCTAGATCTGTAGGGGGCAGGGCCCAGGGGGTGTAAGGCCTGGGTGTGCTAGAGCTGTAGGGGGCAGGGCCCAGGGGGTGTAGGGCCTGGGTGTGGTAGATCTGTAGGGAACAGGGCCCAGGGGGATGTAAGGCCTGGGTGTGCTAGATCTGTAGGGGGCAGGGCCCAGGGGGTGCAGGGCCTGGGTGTGCTAGATCTGTAGGGGTAGGGCCCAGGGGGTGTAAGGCCTGAGTGTGCTAGATCTGTAGGGGGCAGGGCTCGGGGAGATGTAAGGCCTGGGTGTGCTAGATCTGTGGGGGGGAGAGCCCAGGGGATGTAGGACCTGGGTGTGCTAGATCTGTGGGGGGGCAGGGCCCAGGGGGTGTAAGGCCTGGGTGTGCTAGATCTGGGGGGGGGCAGGACCCAGGGGGTGTAGGACCTGGGTTTGCTAGATCTGTAGGGGGCAGGGCCCAGGGGGTGTAAGGCCTGGGTGTGGTAGATCTGTAGGGGGCAGGGCCTGGGGGTGTAAGGCCTGGGTGTGCTAGATCTGTAGGGGGCAGGGCCTGGGGGTGTGAGGCCTGGGTGTGCTAGATCTGTAGGGGGCAGGGCCCGGGGGTGTAGGGCCTGGGTGTGCTAGATCTGTAGGGGGCAGGGCCTGGGTGTGTAAGGCCTGGGTGTGCTAGATCTGTAGGGGGTAGGGCCTGGGGGTGTAAGGCCTGGGTGTGCTAGATCTGTAGGGGGCAGGGCCTGGGGGTGTAAGGCCTGGGTGTGCTCGCTATCAATAGCTATAAGTGTTGGTTTATACTGGATGTGCTGGTGGTATCAGGGCTGGGGCACAAAAGGACATGGTGCCTTTGTGGTAGATGGACACAGGGGTATAAAGCCCAGAGGCTGGAGGGGGTAGAATGCAGGATGAGTTGGTGGGACAGGGGCAGGATTTGGGAAAGACAGTATTATAATGCCATGCTCGGTGGAAAGCAGGGCTGGGACCTGCCTTTCCCCGATGGGCCAGGAGATGGCGGACCTGCGGAGGTTGAGAAATGTTCAAGTGCTGTAGAAACCCCATTTGGTTTCTCGGTGCAGTTGATAACCACTCTCAAGTTGCTTTTGACCTTGGTAAGGTGCTGATGTGCAAATGAGAAGAGGAGTTTCTGGGTCCCTTTAGGGAGCTTGATGCCTTGTCTGCTGGTGATAGTGTAGCTGGTAACGCCTGCTGCAGTAATTGAAGACAAGCCAGGCCCTGCTGCCACACTGACCTGGCCTCTGCTTTCTCTGTGCTGCATTAGCAAGCTCCACGCCTTCATCTGGGACTCAGCAGTGCTGGAGTTTGAAGCCTCCCAGAAGTGTGACCTGGTGACGACAGGGGAGCTCTTCTTCCGCTCTGGCTTTGGGATCGGGATGCGCAAAGACAGCCCGTGGAAGCAGAACGTCTCCCTGGCCATCCTCAAGTCTGTACCCAGCTCTCCAAGAGCACTCTGAGCTCTCCACACGTTGCACGTGCTAGACTGTGATGAGAGATGTATGTGTGCCAGCAGCTAGCATGGCCACGTGTCGGGCAGGGCTCTCGGGCGGCTTCTGCTGAGCTCACCTGTGCAGTGATTCCCAGCCAGTGGGACTGTGGACTAGCCCAAGCAGTGCTACAGAGCCCAGCAATGGAATCAGAGGCTTGATTCCACATGCTGAGCTATGGCAGGTCCAGGGGTAGCTTGAAGGTGAAAGTTCCTCCCAAGCTCAGCCTGAGGTCCCATGGTCTCAGCTGCAGGCAGAAATTTATCCCCACGCTTGGGGAGGGAAATGCTCAAGATGCCTCAGAACCACCTGCTAGAGAGAGTGGTGGTGAGAAGGAGATGAACTCCTCCTTTCCAGCTCTCGGAAAACAGAGGCTCTGTGGGCACTCTGCCTCCACACTCACTGTCTGTCTGATCCATGTGGGCTCAGTCTGCAACTGGAAAGCACTTTAAACTCTCCGCAGCCTCTGAGGGCCCAGCTGGGCTCTGCCTCCCACATGCAGCAATACCAGTCCCCACGATCCATGTATTAAAAGAGTTCTCCCAACAGTTCAAAGTTCCTGAGTCCAAGCCTGAGCCAGATCTAATCCAGCTCGACTCTCACGTGCTGGATGAGTTGGTGCCGACGTAGTTAGAAAACAGAGGACCATGGGCATAGTCCTTGGGCAAGCAAGAACCAGACACTTCACAGAGAGGTGTGAGAAACCGTTCCGTAGGAGACGTGCACTCCGGACAGCCTCCCTCCTAGCTCCATAGCAAAAGGCTGCCTTTGTCCTGAAGCGGATGAGTGTACAGCCCTGCCAAAGCCCGTGTTTATCCCTTGAATGCTGCTCTTGTCACTGCTGTTGATGTTCACCAGAGAATGGCCACCCCTCTGTTCACTTTCACTAAATGCTCAGCAGTAACAATTTTCTGTGGTAAGCAGCTCGACAGGTTAATTGTGCTGTGTGCTCAGAGGACTTCCTTGTTTATGGGATACTAGTACTGATGGGGTACAAGGCCAGGTACGGCCAGGCGGGGAGGGGGCAGCGCAGATTTTGGTAGGATGCAAACTGTGCATGCTGCGATGGGAGGGGCAGCGTGAGGAGAGCGGTTGCAGCAGTGTTACTCTGGCTTTTTTGGCTGCTAACTTCACAATTAGCTGATAGCAGCACTGCATCCTCTGCACACCGTCCAACCTGCTGCTGCTTACCAGCCTCTCTTCTCCATAGCTAAATGGAGTTTATCGCTGACTGGGGGCCAGGCAAGACCTCCTAGAAGCAGAAGATATAGAGTTTGCTGGATTTTAATTAGGATGGTCTCCTGGCAGCTAGTCAGCCCACTCTGCCCAGACCCCCCTGGCTCCCCATCTGTTCAGCCCGGGCATCTCTGTGCCGGAGAGGCGGCTTTTCCCCTGGGAGCGAAGCCCATTGGTGCAGGCGTGCAGGAGATGATGGCCAGGGAGCCCGTGAGCAGAGGGCAGCTCTGCACTTACCTGTCAGAGTTGCACCTTGTGGGTTAGCAGACAGGAGTGCTGTAGGCAGTGCTGAGTGCATGCGTGTGGACTGGAGCCATGCCGTGCACAGGCGTGGGATAGACATGCGTGCTGTGTGCTGTCTGCCTGGAGCCCGAAGGGCAGCGAGTGAGGCTGATGTAGGCAGGTCTGAGTGAGAAGAGCTGGTGTTGCTGCTGCCATTCGTTGCGAGTGCCCATTGAATCGGCCAGCCCCAGGCAGCGGTCTCCAGTGAATACTCTGTTGTCTCCGTGTGCTTTCAGGTCCCACGAGAATGGCTTCATGGAGGATTTGGACAAGACTTGGGTGAGGTATCAGGAGTGTGATTCCCGTAGCAATGCCCCAGCAACACTCACCTTTGAAAATATGGCAGGTTTGTTCGGCAAACCTCTTTCTTCCACTGGGGTCTCTAACCTCCTTTCCTTCTCTGTAGCCCTCTGTGCTTCCGTGGGGGCTGAACTCCACCTCTGGCTCTGCTGGCAGCTTGCTGTGTTGAGCTGTGCCCTGTTCCCACTGCAGGGCTCAGAAGAAGCTCTGGAAGGCCCCTGGCTGCAGCCCCTGATCATCCCTTTTGAGGCCCATTAGCGTTCTTGAGCTTTTCACTATCACTCACTCTGAGCATGCTATGGTGCAGTCACGGGCGGTCCCCAGGGCAGATACCAGCCTCCTAGCTGGAGCTGCAAAGGAACCAGGGCAGGAGAAAACACACCAAGCATCATGGGCCAGGAATGTGGGGGAGGCGACTTGCCTAGTGGGGAGAGCAGGACGTGTCCTGCATGGGCCCAGACCCACTGTGTGATTCAGTTTCTCCTACTACAAAATGGAGAGAATGAGACCAAACGGGGGCTGGGCAATTGGGAAGGAAGAATTGCAATGAGTTTTGTCTTGTTTCCTCTTTGTGAATTGTCTGCAAAGAGACAGCCATTGTCTCAGCCAGCCTCTCCCTTCAGTGACCCACCAGGAAGTCTCACCAGCAATGCTGCGTCAGTGACTCCTTCCCCAGCACTTTTCAGTGGTGTTTGGGGTCCCAGTGTCTGCAGAGCTGGTCAGGGTTCCCCAAACAAGTGTGAGAACCAGCCAGACAAAAGCAATTTCGTCCACCTCCTCCCACCAGAGACACGACACACCCCCACCTCCTTTGTCCTGCTCCTGGCTCAGAGTTTGTCACCGAAGATGTCACCATGGACGCAGGCGGTCATACTTGTGTGCTCCTCCCCCACCCCCGACTGGACACAGAGCTCCCTGACTAGCTAAACCCAACTGGCAAGCACTAGGCTTCTAGTGCATGCCTGGAAACGCTCCGGCGTGGCTGGTTTACAGCATCTGGCCCAGCAGCCCTCATCCCCAGTCACCGCTCCTCTTAGCCAGCCAGTACCAACATGACCTCAGCCCTAGCTTCCCTTAACAGTCTGCCACGTTCCCTTGGAATTTCCTCTTTGTGCTGCTAGGACATTTCCTGAAAGCAAGGGCAGAAAGGGGGTCAACACTTGAATCCACTACAGTAAAATCTGTAATTGAATCCACATAGAAAGGCTCTGCACTAGTCATCAGCCGCTGTACTCAACCCTTGGCCATGCTGGGGCAGAACAGTGGCTGCAAGAAGTGCCTGGCTTTCAGAGGGTTATTGTAGTGCTACAAGGGAAATGCAGTGTCATGATGCTCTTTCTATTGTCCTCTGTGTAACTTTCCTGCTTATTTCAGGTGTATTTATGCTGGTGGCTGGAGGTATTGTTGCCGGGATATTTTTAATATTCATAGAAATAGCTTACAAAAGGCATAAGGACGCGCGGAGGAAGCAGATGCAGCTGGCGTTTGCAGCCGTTAATGTGTGGCGGAAAAACCTGCAGGTAGGACAAACCGTTTTTAGAGCAAATCTCCAACAGGTGCGTTTTCCATCACTTCACCAAAGCAGGGACCACAGAGCTCTGGGATAGCACAGGGGCCCCTCCATCCTGTTCCTGGGGTCCCTACTAACCATGGGGGTGACTGTGCTGCTAGTGACCAAGCCATGCATACCCGGTCCTCTCTGGGGCAATTCCCCTTGGCACTAACAGACTGTCTGATGCAATCTCTCCCAGGAGGTGAGTTGTGCACAAATCTAGCCAGGACACCTGGCAAAAATCACTTCATTTTCAACTGTGCTCTCAGGGGTATGTGGCAATTGCTCGGCTGGAGATTATGTGCAAGAGGCGGGTCTCAGTCTGTTTGAGCAAACGGTGCCAGCACAGCAACTTTCAGCCGCCACCGACCTACCATTAGCTGACCCCAGATGACACAGCATTAAGCTGCTGTGGAGGAACACCCCATTCTGCTGCTGTCTGTGTGGGGAAAGCTCGCGTGACCGTTAGTGAAACCCGGCCAAAGCAACCCCCTGCATAAGTGCAGCAGCAACCTTCATAACTGGGCCCGATTCCAAAAGAGGTGGTGTGTGCTCTTGTCAATTGGATTCCATGGCTATGGAGACCTGCGTATCTCCGCAGGCCCCTGGTTCAGCTGTGGGTTAGTAATGCCAGTTGCTGTTTGCACACAGATTCCCCCGGCTCATTCCAAAGGGCCACTGCTTGCTGTGGATTCGCTTGTCCCCAAAGGGATCATTTCTTCTTGTCCCTCAAGCGAGGCGGGTCCGGAGGGAATCTGTTGTGTCTGACACCTTGTCATAGTGACAGAGGAGCCAGGGCCAGGTGGCTTGGCTCAACGTCCTTTCCCAGCTGCTACGGGATTAACTCTGGCTGTGTCCATGGCCCCAGTTTAGGGCGTCTGGAGTCTCTCTCAGAACTGCCTGGGCTGTTTCTCGGGTTTGGGGAAGCAAACCAGCATTTGAAGAGGCCCAGATCCTTTAGCTGACTAATGGAACCCACTGTCCAAAGCAAGAGCGAATGGAAGAGAGAGAGACAGCGATTGGGAACTGCACAGCGGGGGTGCTGCTGTAAAGAAGTGAAATGAAATGGCCATGTGACAGCAACCCTGACTGTGACCTGGGAAAGGGCTGCTCAGGCGTAACTGGCCTCCCTGAGAGCAACAATGGGGAAAGGAGGAGGAGCAGCTGCTATATACTCTATTAAACTGAGAGCACATGGCACTCGGCTCACTAATGGTATTGCAAAAGCCATTTCTGTTTCCCTTTGCTTCCAAAAAGCAGCAGCGCTGAAGCGGTTAAGTCTGCTGGGACAGAGCACTAGAGTCACACTGCCATTTTTCACTTGCCAACCTTCTAGAAAATACTGCACTGGGTCACTGGGCAGAATCTGTGGGACTGTGAGCTACGCATGTCACCCTGTGGGTATAAACAGAGTCTCATGATAAAGATCAGTTTGACAATGTAAGACTTTTCCACAGGAGGAAACGTCAGACCACTAGTATCTGGTACATTACTAGAAGGTAGGCAAGTGGAAAGATTTATTTGTTCAAACAAACAAACAAAAATAATGGGTTTTGGGATCACAGTTTTGCCATGGCTATTTCCTGAGATGCCATGGAAGAAAAAGACATTTCATTCCATCCATCTTGCTTTCTTTTCTGTTTCTGCATGTCTGCAAAAGAGAGTACTAAGAGGAGGAGGAAATGTATCCCCGAGCATGCACTACGCACCGGTGGGATACATTTTGGTTACCCCTGGGGGGTGGTAGAGCCAGACCTGGTTACTCCATCCCCATTCGAAAAGGTGACGCTCATTGGCAGTAAAGTAACTGGGGAGGAATTGTTTTACCAACCTGGTATCTGACTGGTCCCCGCTGCTTAGCACTACTCCTACACCCGGTGGCTGGTGCTCACAGCCTATGGTAACCAGGTCTGACCATCTAACACCCATGGCTCCATTTTGAGTTCTGTTTCTCTTTGAGTTCATGCCAACCCCAATGATGTCATAGCGCTAACGCTTTGCTTCTTTCCTTTTTTTCCCCCTTTTTTTCCTTTTCCTTTGGAAAACATTCAGCTTTGCTCAAATGCATCATTTAAATTTTTGAATACATTTTTTTACAGAATATTCATACAATGACTTCTCTTTCAATGCAGTCCTCTCTCTCTCTTGTGGCGCTAGGATTCAGCTTCAGAAAAGGCCCAGAGCATTTTTTTTTAGTGGTAGGTGCAGTATCTCACCTCTCGGTCTAGCTAGACTAGTTCTGGAAGCAAGGGGAAGGAGTCGTGCAGACATGTTTGTTAGGAACAAAATGTCATTTAGCCACGGAATTTTAAATGTCTCCCACGGGAACTGAGGTTAGCCATACAGACCTTTAAACGGACACAGAGGAGAGCAGGGCTGTTTCCCCAAAGGGGTTTGCATTCTCCAGATCCTGAGCCATTCCATCTAGTCACAGTAGTATGACAGCCCTTTTGTAATGCCTTATTCATGTGAGGGTCATGATGGCCCCTCATGGAGGAGTTGGGAGTGACACCAGCAGATCATTTCCAGTAGGACATAACATGGGGCAGTATTCAACTAGATTTAGAGATTCAAACAACACACTAGAAATCTAATCACTTATACATATTCATTTTAGGATAGAAAAAGTGGTAGAGCAGAACCTGACCCTAAAAAGAAAGCCACTTTTAGGTCCATCACCTCCACCCTGGCCTCCAGCTTCAAGAGACGTAGGTCCTCCAAAGATACGGTAAGAGGAAGAAGAACAATTCTGCCCTCTCTCTTTCTCTCTCTCTCTCTCTCTTTTCTGCCATCCCATCGACTACCACACACCCATCCTGGAGCTGCCAGTGTACATGCATAGCCTCATGTTTGTCAACAGTCAGTCAGTCAGTCTTCCCATGGACCTGAAAGGGTTCAGGGACTCCTGAGTGCAGGCAGGAGCTGGTCTGTGGTCCTGTGATGAGTCTGGAGATGCTACCAAGTTTTTGTTTTGTTTTTGACTGGATGAGTTTTGAGTTAACTCTGTTCTTTGAGCACTGTACTGGTGCTGACTTTTGGAAACCAATGAATATTTTTTCCTGTTCCTGAGTGTTCCTGTAAACTGTTTGTCATTGTATGCCTAAAATGATCACCCAGGTTTAATTTAGGCACTGTCTCACTTCACTGAGAGTCATGCGTGTCACATTCTCTGCTTGTGATTTTTGTTTGTGGTTGAGAGCATTTTGAGCTTATGGCTAAGTGCACAAGTTCTAACTGTCTCTGGTCTGGGCAGCATTAATTCTGCTCTGGAAGAGAGACACCGATGGCTGAGAGAGGAGTTTTTAAAAACTCAGCCTGATTCAAATAGTGTATTTCTCTGCTTGAGTACAGCTGCTCAGCTGAGACTGAGGAAGTCTGTACATAGCTGCCTCTAAAACCCCACTAATGTCAAACGGAAATCCCCTGTCCTCTCCAGTTAGTATTTCACAGAGCTCAGTCGGGCTGGGCTGGGGAGCTAAACGCCAGGGCCCCATCTGCGCCTGTGGCCTGGTGCCTTGTGTCGTATGCCACTCCCTACAGTTAGCTAATCTGCTGTAGCAGTGGGGTGTGGAAGAGCCGTTCTGGGGGCCAGGCAGCCCAATGAACAGGCGCTGAAATCAGCTGTTCATGCTGACCTCCAAATTTCTGCCCCGTGCAGGTTTGCTCAGGGCTGGTTCACGCACAGGCTGTTAGACACGTGGCTGGAAGTGGAGAGCCAGCTAATGAACGTGGGGTGGCAAATCACAGCCCAGCATGTTCTGCCATTTGCTTTGTCTGTAACACAGAGGCGTGGCCCACAGAGACTAGTGGGAGCGGGAGCGTCAGGAACCAGCATGTGATGGCCTGCATTGTTCCCAGTGCATGATGGGACACGGGGTGTCTCTGGGACGTGGCTCTGTATGCATGACAGTGAGTCCATTTTAGGTTAAAATGGGGGGCAGAGTGCAGTTTGGATCAGATCCGCTGTGCGTTGATCACCTGCCAACCAACCAAGCCCTCAGCTGGGCCGGGTTGCGCTGCCCCTTCCCTAGAAGCGGCTGCTGCTGTCAGCTTACTGTGTGGGGTCCTCTACCTTGGCTGTTGTCTCAGGGAATGCAGCACGTGCCAGCTGGTTCAGAGAGCAGAAGGGATGCTCCCCCAGCACCTTGAGGAGGCGGCCAGAGCCAGCAGGCTGGAATGAGCCCCAGCATCAGTGTGACTGGGGCTGCATGCTCCAGAGGGAGGAACTCGCAGTCTGTACTGACTCCACCTCAGACTCAGGACCGCTGAGCAGCAAGCAGGCAGGAGAGGAGCTGGCTTGTGATGTCTCCCTTTAAGGCACTGAGCAGGAGGGGCGGGGAGCGGAGCGTGAGTGAGGAGGCGGAAAGGTGGAGGTTGTGCGGGGGCTGGGCTAGGTGCAGAGTGGGGGGCTGCGGGGTTGGCATTTGGGATGGGTGTCTACCCCCAACACTAAGGAACCTGAGGGGGACATGAGCTTTGGTTCCAAACTCCGCGGCTCACTCGGAGTAAGGCGGGGGTGGTGTCCCAGGGGCATAGGAGCAGGGGAAGTGTTCTGGGCTAGAACAGCATTGTGGGAAGCTGGGTGCCCTGGCTGGGGCAAAAGGGTCAGGGAGCTGGGTCTGAGCCAGGCTAGCTGATGTCAGTGCTCTGCCTGGGGTGAGAGGAATTCAGTGCGCATGTCAGGCCTGCCTGGAGCCTGCGACATTTGTCACCTGCTCACCCATGTAGGTGGTGCTCACAGGCCAGCTCTGCCAATGCACAGCCACCTGGGCCCCAGCTCATGGGAGGGAAGGCGTGGAACCGTATCCCACCCAGCTACTCGCCACAGAGGTGCCCTACTCCCTGCTATTCAGCGCACACCGGCACCATGCCTCCCCCTGCTGCCAGCCCCACAGACAGCAGCGAAAGGACCTCACCTCTAGCCGGACTGTCATGCTCCTGGCCAGTACCCTGGCCTCACTCCTGCCCACCAAGCACGGCCTGTGGCCTCCCGCAGCAGGCACAGGAAGGTGCACGCCAGCACCACTTCAGTTCCCAGAGATCTCCTTGCATCTCATTATCTCAAGGATAGAGGGGAGGTGCTGGTTCCCTCTGGTGCTGGGGGCTGTGGGGGAGGCTCTGCCAGATCAGGGGATTCTGCAGCTGCTCTTCCTTGGGCACCAGGTGCCGTGGCCCAGATCTGGGCACCTTTCCCTCTAGGCCAGCCTGGCTGCTGCGCTGGTCCCCGGAAGAGAGGCTAGTTCCACACAGACCTTGGCACAGTACCCGAGGGTAGATTAACCATGTTAGAGTGTTTTCTGTTCTTTGTCACTCCAAGGCAGCCTTGGGGTTGTTTGGGCATCTGAACTTCATTTCCATACCCTGACATGTTTGGGTTTCTTCTCCGGTTAACGGTAATGCTGCATTTCTTGGCTTCAAGGTGCTTGGTTTGGGGCTAATGCCAACACTCTGCAATGTACGTTACCCTCCAGTCCTGATAAGTGCTCTCAGCATGAACTCCACCTGAACCACTTTTATCTGGACAGTTCCTTGGGTTTCAAAAGATTGTTCAGAATGTTGTATCTGAACATTAGCCAAGAAACCAAACAAACGCTGCCCCGTATCTGCCGCTGAGTGACAGATGCATCGTTTTGACCCGAAAGCCTTGTCTTGGCCAAACTCACCAGTCCCAAGGCTGCTGGAGGCCAGACTGGTGCAGCCGGAATGTGCTGGCCAGTGCTATTCAAATCAGCCGGAGCAGGCACGCAAGTTCCCTCCCCTGCCTGCCCTCCAAATTTTCCTGTGCAGCCCCCTGCAATGCTCTACCCCACACATTGCCTTGCATGTGTGTGGACACACCTCCACACCTGCACACGTGCACGCACTATTGCCGACTCTTGGAGCAACACCATTTTACGTGCTGCTGGAGCCAGTCTCTGCCAGTGAGTCTGCTCATTCTGAGTCCTTCCCAAGAGGAAACTAACCCTCTGGTTGTCCACCTCCTGGAGAAGAGCTGTGGTGGGTGAAGTGTCAGCATCTCCCACTCCCAGGGGCCACAGAAGTTTTGGGGTAAAGGGGCTACAGTGGCGGGAGCAGCTCAGGCAGGCTCTGTCCCTAATGTGAGCAAGGGGCCAGAGTGCTGCTCCCTGTCTCCACTTGCCACCCCTGTCACGCCAGGCCTGCAAAGGGGGAGAGGACTCCCTACCACTCTCCTGGCGGAGGGGTGTAGAGCCCCTGGAGAACATTCCCTCCAGGGCAGCTGTGGAGCTGAGGAAGGAGAACCGAGGTTGGACTGTAGACATGCCAGCAATTACTGGGTGGGAAGGACCAGCACAGAGAATTTGTGAATGGGAATGGTTGGGTTGGGCAGTAGCTGGAAGCAGCATTTTATACTCATGTGCCTGATATGAACTCAGCTGGGAGAGCTCCAGGCACAGGGCTCATCCCTCCATGCCGCACAGTTGTCGATATGTGGCCACTGGCGGGGTGGGGGGAAACAGAGGTCTAAAACTGGAAGAGTGACCAAGACCACACATTTCTATAGACTCCCGTAAGGTCAGGGCCAAGCTTCTGATGTCTGGGTGGCAGACAAAAGGCTTTTTTGGAGTTGGTGCTGCAGTGCGTAACACACGCACACACATGCACACACACACGCACACACAAATCCATGTATGGCCAGTCTTCCTCCCTAGCTGTTTCCGCTTTCAAAATGGCGACGTTGCCTCCTCTCAGTGGGTTTGAGGCCCTTCACAAAGACGGCTGTGCCTCCCACGTCTTCAGTCAAACTGAAGCCAAGTTGTTTTCAGAGCAGCGCCGTCAGAAGGCAGAAGATAGCCTTGTGCAATGCCAGTGAATGGAATTGGGCACCATCTTTGCTAAGGGCAGCCTGGTAAGTCCCACTGAGGTGGTAGGACGTGACAGCCATTTTGAAAGAGAGAACAGTCATGGTGTGTTTTCTGATGCAGACCATTACCCTTCAGTCTCTGCTCATGGAGACACTTTCATTTTTGACAAATCATGGGGAAATGTCCTTAAAAGCTCTTCTGAAAACTATCCATTGTGTCAAATATGCTCAGGAGTCACCTCTCAGCTGGGGTTGGGGTGGCTAGACAACGGTTGTGGTTTTGGGACAATTGAAGGCTCTATCTTAACATTAACTTTACCTCATAAACTTACTAAGGAAATTACTTCTTGTGTAACACCCAGTGACAGCATAGAGTCCCCCATAACACCAGTAAGCTTCACACAAAGACCCACCAAAGCACACTGTTCGTGTAGATTCAGCTCAGTAGTCCTTAGATGGCATTTGAGAGCCTGTAACTTCCACACACAAACTAGAGATGCACATAATCGCGCTAGAAACAGTACAGAACAGCAAAAGCCCAGAGACAGAATAAGATGAACAGTCATAAAAAAAGACCAACGCAAAGCACAAATAAACTCCAGACAGTCTCTGATGAGCCCACTGAGAGCCATGCAATCCACCAAAAGCCACGTCCTTGTAGACCCCACCTCCAGTCCCAGACTGCCCTGGAGAAATCCTGAGCGTCTTTATTCCACACACGAGATGCCGCCCACCCTGCTAGCCAGAGGCGTGCTCATTGTATTGCCAGTTTCTGTCCTGTTCAGCACAGAAACCCTTCTCTGGGCTCAGGAAGGGGGGCTCCAGCAGGGCAAAGGGAAGTTTCTGGTAGGGGACAAGGCAAGGGAGGGAGACAATTGTCTCTGCGACCTGATTTTTCTATACAGAGACCCAAATGGAGGAAAGTGGGAAGCTCCTCTGTGGCACATGATTCAGCACCCTGTGGATTCTCCTTCCTCTGGTTTTCAAGAGCTCTGGCTCAGGCATTAGCTGTGGAGGGGGGTATTATTCTATCAACGTAACAAGGAGATGGGACTGGCTGTTCCTGTCGGGGATCCGTAAACACCCTCAGTTTCCTTCTGGCTGGTGAGGCACCCTCTCCTCAAGCTCGTGGGGGTGGACTTGGCAGCTGTAGTGCAGAGTGTGATGCTGCCAGGCAAGGAGCTCGTGAGCAGGAGGGAATTCTGCCTAGTTTAGAAGACTCTTCATGGGGTGGGAGAAATTTTGGGTACTGGCAGTTCCAAGCAATTTCTGCTCCCTACCCGTATAGCCAATGAGTTGTGCAGCACGGGAGGGGTGGCCGGAGGGGCCCTTTCCAAATGAGCTATTTCCAAACTTTACCTGTCGGAAAAGCGGAAACCAAATTCCAGCCTGTACCTTTATCGCATGACATACGGTGGCATTTTCACAGCACCAGCAGGTTTTCCACAACTAAATCATGGGGCACATTTCTGTACCTACTGGAGGGGAAAGGTCAAAAGCAGAGGGTTGGGAACATGAAAGCCAAGTGCCTTGAACTAAAAGTCACTGTAGGCAGCTCGGTGATAAGTGACCCAATGGACTGGCTCAAATTGGTGGTGTTGGCCTGACAGCTCCTCACAGACGCTGAGACAGAATTGCTCAGTGAGCACTATATAAGCTGCCATATTCTGTAGAAACGGTCCTGTCTCTGGGGAGCTCTCATCCCAGCACAGCTTAGGAAGGCTTTGGGCACTGCCTGCAGCACCCTGTAGCAAAGCTTTGATTGCGTTTTTAATTGACTCGGAGACCTCCGCAGTGTTCCTGCTGTTGCATCATCCCTGAGTGCTACCCCGTAGGGACACCTGTTTGACTGAGTTGAGCCAGGCAAGCAAGTGCCAGACCTGCTAACCCCTTGCACTCCGTGTCTCTGTATTTGTCTTTTGCAGCAGTATCACCCCACAGACATCACTGGGCAACTCAACCTCTCTGACCCCTCAGTAAGCACTGTGGTGTGACGCCTCCAGCAGGAGCCATCTGCCCTCCTCTGAGACGGCCCAGCCCAGGACTTCCCTCCAAAGGGTCACTGATGGGTTCTTAGTGGTGAGTTTACAGCGATGCCTCTTCCATCCCTACACAGTGACATTGGTGTACATCTCCTCCCTTCCTGAGCCTGCTGGCACCTGGCACCCCAGATTTCACTGCAGAGCTATGGACCGTTCTGGAGCTGGCCTGGACAGAGCTGATCACTTCTGGTCATGGTACTTTTTTGACTCGATATTGCAACTGGCTGCAGATGAGTTGGACTTATGGCCCGAGGCAATGGCTCTGAACAGCAGGTGGTGTCTGCCCTCCCCACGGAACAGCAGCAGGAAAAGCAGGGGAGGAACAGACGGCTACACACACCTGATGTCCTTTGCAGGAGGAAAAGGAGACCTTGCTGAGACCTTGGTTGTTCCTAAGCCCCTGTATGGAACACCACAGCCCATGCCGCATACTTCACCTGGCACAAGAGCAGCGTTCCTGGCACAGGAGAGATTCCAGTGCTGCCAGCAGATTGGCAGAGCGCCCACAGCCAGGTTTGTTTCCCATGGCGATGTGCACCTCAGTGCATAGAGCATTTATCCCGCACACGGCTGGAAGAGGAGAGGGAACATTGCTCAAGCTGGCTGTGACGTGGTCTGTGAGGACTAGAGCTGGTGGATCCTGTCTACAGCTCAGCATGCCAGGACGTGTCAGCCGCTCTTCGAGCAGCTCGTTTCAGGGAGCAGAGGTAGTCTCACAGTCTGCTGATGGAACACGGGGTCTCTAGCTAGAGCCTTTTCTCCAGCTCTCTGCATTTCCAACTGACGATAAAGTCCACAGCTGCCTATTCACCCACCACTCCAATCTGCAGGATGCCACCCCCTCACTTTTCCCACATTAGCAGTCTGTTTTTGTGCAGCCCTCTGCTAGAGGAGTCGCCCTGGTCCCCAACACCTTCCCTCCCCCAGGCTCCCCCATGGTGGCACCACTCTATGCTGCTGGGATACAGTTGGCTGCTTGATGAGGTCTTGGCAGTGTGCTGGGTGCTCCCATCTCCTGCCGTCAGCACACGGGACATTTTCAAGGGTCAGGCCAGGCTGAGCCCTGCTGCAGATGGCTGCCAGCCCAGCAGTGCTGTGATTTGTAACAAGTGCACTGGCGGACACTGACGGGCCTCCAGGATCATGGATCAGGCAAGCTTGGGCCATCCCTGGGTGGCTCGCTGGCCCAGCAGCTCCATACCTCTTGCCGCAGCAACCGATTTCATAGCCAGAGGCTGGCTGTGGGATGCCACGGGCCTTCTGCTCGGTCCCCTCCCAGGGGTTAGACTGACCTTCCTGCTGAATGCCCCAAGTGCTTCTAGCTCAGCACCACCAACTCAGTCTGTTGTGAGCAGTGTGCCCTTGGCATGGGCAATGGCGGGACCCAGAGTGCACTGGTCACCCCTTGGACCTGCAAAGTGAATTCATGAGCACCACCAAGCCTCCTCTGAGTGTGCGACAAGCACTCGCTTTGAGCCTGGCAGCTCTACACAGGGGCAGGACATGGCCCACCCGTCATGGTGACCAAGTTGGCCCTGCCCATTCCATGGAGAAGCACTGGAGGGGAGACCCTCGGAGAGACACTTGCCCAGGCCCAACATTCTTGTCCAGGTTCTGCCCAAGTTGTCCTGCCCAGCTGTGCCCTTACTCCTATAAATCCCTTTGTGCAGGCAATGGGGAATTCCTGGGGCCAGCCACCTTGGCCTGTAGACCCCACAGCAGGCGGGCCTCCTCCTTGTAGAGGGTGTGTGTACGTGTGTGTGTTTGTGTGTGCACGTGCACAGAGTTGTTGGTCTATTTAACCTCTTGCATGCAGAATGTAGATACCTTTTTAAAAGGCTAACCTGTCTGCCATGTGACACTAAACCACAGGCCTGTCTGGCGGCCAGCCTATGGCATGGCATGTCCTAGCAGCAGCTACCTTCCCCAAGGGTTTGTGGCCATTGCAGACAGAACTGGACTGTACAGTATTTTCAAAATCAGTTTTCAGCACCAGCTGATAAATCGGCTCCTCAGCTGCCATAAATCAGCATACGCTCCCTGACTGCCGGGGCACCGCTGATGCCCGTCAGATGAGGCCAATTTACGCCACCTGGGAGTTTGGTCCATTCTACATATACTTTGATGTGATGTGACTTTAAACACTGTTTTGCAAGAGCTGGGTACATGGAAACCAGACCATAAAAGGGTTTATTCCAGAGCCTATTGCCTCCTTCTTGGTGTATCCACTTTAAAGCGAGCCCCACCCAGCAAACCCAGTGGCTACCACCGACTCTGAGCCCCACTCGGCATCAGTGTCAAACCGTTTACAGACTGTGAAACAAACTGCAAGAGACGGAGCAGCGCAGCAAGTGGCAGTGCTAGCAACGGGCACTGCCTAGAGAAGAGATCCCGCAGGAACACAGGCCAACATGCCAGGGAATCCCCAGGCAGATTGCCAGCGGAGCTGGAGCGAAGGCCCAGATGCCAATCAAACACGTGGAGACATGCATGACAGTCACGCCAATCTGCTATGCGTGTCGTGAAAACTGGCTGAGCCAGCATATTCTGCGAGCAGCTAATACAGCTGCAACCCAAGCCTGGTACCTTCCAGGCTTCTGGAGTCCTCCTAGTCATCTGCTCCAGCCAGCTCTGCACTGACAGCATGCTAACAACCAGGCCATGCTTTGTTCATTAGCATAGCCGGCAGCTTGTCACACGCCTGGAAATCAGTCCAATACTACTAGTTAGCACCTGCCGTTGGAAGGGGAACAGGCTGTCTGTCCTTCAATGCCAAGTGTAGTCCTGGGAACAGCCTGTGGGGTAGGGGGGTTCATGGGACAGGGAAACATTTTCCACGCATGCTCGATTCTATTGTGCCACTGAGGGACTCCGAGGCCCAAGAACCTGAGTGTTGGGTAACCCTGACTCTGGGGTTAGCTTTGGCTCTGGGAGCGCTGGTCATGCAGGGATTGCTGCAGCCATAAATGACAGGTTTGGTGACACTTCCTGTCCTCTGGTCAGAGCCAGAATGCGGCTCCCAGAATGCTGCGCAGTTCTCAAGGGTCAGTCTGTGCCCAGAGGTCCCAGCGAGCACACGCTGTCCAGTTTGCACGTCTGAGCTCTGTGTGTTGGCACACCCAGTTGGTCTGTTCCCTGATTGAGGAGCCTGGTCCCAGTTCAGGTTTCCAGAGCGCGCACACTCACACAGTCAGAATTCGCTTGCCACAAACACTCTTTGCAATGCCCCTTTCCAGGGAGCTCTCCTGTCAGGGTGTTTGCTAGTGCCTGGCTGAGACAGGACTGCCAACAGGAGCTGCTCGGCTTCACCTTCCGGTAGGTCATTGCAGAGCATTGTGCAGTACTTGCCCAGCTCAAGCTCTCTACTCATGCCCCCCTCATGCTGAACAGCCGCTCCATTCTCCTGGTGGAAAAATGCTCGTGGCTGGTTTGACCGGCCCACGCTCTGGTTTAAGCAAAGCGGGAGCCAAAGTGAACAGCTCCTATTTCTGCAGTTCTGAGGATCATGCCAGTGGCAGTGGAGTGATTGCCTCTGCTCCCTGATGCTGCCCCTGAGCGTGCGGGGGTGGGCGCTCCTAAAGAAGTTACCCAGTGCAAGAAGGAGGCACCCCAAAGGCTGGGTGCGCTGCAGACCCAAAGGCACTTCTCAGCTCACACCAACGCAGCAGACGCAGGTTTCCTAGCGCGTTTAGCACCAGGAAAAGGTGCAGCCTGCGCTCAGCCCCCAGCGGTCACGTTCGTACTGGGGGACTGGGCTGGGCAGGCTTTCGGATAACGCTGAAGCCCTGGTAATGCTGGGACTGGAGGGTTGTTACCAAGGTGCAGGGGACAGAGGCAAATCGGGAAGTAGAAAGGAGCCTTTTATCTCCAAGGCGCTGGCATGAACCAGGCCAGGTGGGAGCAGTTCCCATCAGCCGGTGGGCAGGGGCAGGTGTGGAAGATGATGATGGCGGGTCGCAGCTCAGTCCTGTTGGCTTTCACTCACTGGCAGGCCCTTGCAGAGAGCTCGATGGCTCGCTTGTGCCACTTGCTGGCGCGTGCACTGGCCAGCCAGTGCAGATGGATGGTTGCGGCAGCCTTGCTGAAACTGGGGAGATCCCCAGGAGTTCTTGCTGCAGCTCCAGGGACTGAGAGTGGGGCCCACGGTCCTGTGGGGGAGAAGGAAAGGCACCGCAGCAGGGGAAGGGAGCACCATTCGCTCCCAAGATCATGACACTACTCGCCAGCCCTGGCCACTGGTATTGAGACATAGCCAGTACCTCATCCCCTCAGTGGTCCCCAAGCTCAGCAGCTGAGCAGTCCCCCTCTGGCAGGCTCCTCACCAGTGGGAAAGTTTTTTCAACAGGGTTTGGTAGCCCCCAGCCAGGGAGCCAAGGAGGAGGCAGATGAGGATGCTGGCCAGGAAAGAGCCAGGGCCAATGAGCAGGATGAAGGTGTAGTCCTGGGGGTGCAGCAAGCTGTCCTGGCAGTGGCTGAAGGACTCATTGCCAATGGCCAGCAGGGGAAACTGGTTGAGGTGCTCTGGGAATCTGCACAGGATCGAATTCTCCTCTGCCAGAGAAAGACAGACAAAGGTTAGGCAGGGTCCTGGCTCCCACTGCGGCAGCAGCAGAGGGGAGGCCACTTGCCCTACTGCCTGGGCCGGGGGTGGGTGTATTACAGCCTGTTGCCAACACCCCAAGGAAGGGCAGCCTCGGGGGGCAGGGGGGGAGCAGCAGGGAGCCCCCACAGACTGGCTGGGTGGGCTGGTGATGCACGACACCCCAGTGCTGGGGCAGGGGGAGGGGGAGGGACGGCACTCAGGAGGCACACGGCCTGCTGCACGGCCATGTAAGCGAGAGCGCGGTGCCAGCACCCTGACAGAGCAGGGGCTCCTGTGCCCAGCACCACCAGGCCTCGGAGGTGTGGCTCAGAGCCGCTGGCGCCATCTTCCTGGCCAGACGCTGTGTGTGCCAAGCACTGCAGTGGAGCCAGCAGCCACAAGTCCTGCTGCAAGGGGAGGGGACGCCCAGGGGAGGTCCAGACCCTGCCTGTGCTCAAGAGGCTGGAATAAATCTGCTGCAGTCCGCGAGGCTCCCTGCCCCAGTGCTGGCCAGCCCAGAGCCCGGGAGCTGAGTGAGGCCGGCTGGAAACTGAGAACTCTGCCGCAGAAGGGACAGGAGACCGTGCGGCCAGAAATCCCCTGAAATAGGTCAGTGGTTGGGTTGCCGGACTCAGGGCAGGTCCTTCAGCCTGGCTCCCTCCCTGCCCACGCACAGACTAGGGGCATAGCACATGGGTTCTCTGGCCCACTGGCTAATGAATTGTCTACAGCTGGGACAACTTCAACAGGAACCACAGAGAGAGCCCCTGTATGGCCAGGGCCCTGCTCCGAGCCTGGAGGGCTGGTGGCTTTGGACTCAGCATACGCTGTCAGAATGGGCAGGGTCCAATGGCCGGGGCTGGGTTCAGCGGCACCGGGCTCTCCAATGAAAAATTCCCGCCCAGCCCTAAACGCGCACACTGCTGCGCTCCTCCAGCCTTACCTTGGATTGTGGCCCTGTTGCTCATGAGCCAGAGGAAGAGGGGCTGGATGTCACAGGTGCATGCCCAGGGGTTGCCCTGCAGGGTCAGGGAGTGCAAGGCCGACAGGTTCAGAAAGACACTGCTGTGCAGAGATTTGAGGGCATTGCTGTGCAGATAGAGCTCCTGCAGGCTGGGCACTGCTCTCAGCACCTCCGGGGGCAGCTGGCCAAGCCGGTTGTTCCCTACGTTGAGAGTCACTAAGCCGGAGAGAGTCAGAAAGATCTCGGCTGTTAGCACAGTGAGGAAGTTGTTGCTCAGGTCCAGCTCCTGCAGCTCCCCGAGCCCAGCCAAGGCCTGGCTGTGGATGCTCACCAGGACATTGCTGCGCAGGCTGAGGCTCTGCAGCGCCCGCTGCCAGAGGAAGGAGTTAGCCTGGAGGACAGCGATGTGGTTGTAGCCCAGCCACACGGCACTGGCATTGGTAGGGAGGTTTTCAGGGACGCCGCGCAAGGCTCGGTAACTACAGTCCACTTCCCCAAAGGAGCATCTGCAAACAGCGGGGCAGCCAGGGCAGGGCAGTGGGCACAGGAGGAGGAAGGTCAGGAAAGTGGCTGGACCGTTCCTGCCAGCCATGCTTAGCTGCCCAGGGAACGGCTCAGCTCCTGCTCGCCCCGGTCATCCAGTTCTCCCAGCGCTGGCAGCAAGGGGATGCACCCGACCTTCCTGGCCCTGCTCAGCAGCCCACGCAGGCTGGCGCCTTGGGCCGGGCAGCCAGCAGTGCGGGAGCCAGGCCGGGGGTGAGCAGTGGCTTGCGCAGGACTCAGCCGCCCTGCAGCTCTTGCCGCGCTCCGGTTCCCTTGCAGCCTCACCTCCGCTCTGCAAACACTAACCTGGCTGCTCAAAGGCCAGTGGCTTCCCCGGTGCGGCTCCTTCAGGGCGGAGCTGCACTTTCTTAGCAAATATTTTCACAGGGCAGATGCTGCTGCCAAGTTGCAGCACCAGGGCCCCTCCCCCACTCCAGAGGGACAGTTCTCGGCCAGGTAGGGCGGCAGTGCCGCACACCCTTCCCGTACGGCCACACGCCGGGGCACTGGCCAGGAGCCCAGAAGTCAGCCCAAGTTCAGGCCTCTTCCCAGGGCTCCGGTTGCACAGGCCACCAGGGCTCCCGCCACTTTCCTCTGCCCACACCTGCGTCCTCTCCCCTTCCTTCAGCAGCTCTGACCCTGGAGCAGGGCGCTGGCCCCACGCTCCCCGGTGTGCTCCAGCCAGCAGGCTGTGCAGTCACCCCCAGCCCGTGCCCTAATGCTCTTGCTCTGAGACACTTGGGACAGAAGGAGGGGCCCTGAGCCTGGCTCTGTAGCCTAGTGGTCAGAGCCATCACCCAGCTGCTGGCAGACCCAGGATCTAGTCCCCAGAGCTGGTGACTGGTTCACTGTCTGCAGTGCAACGGCTTCCCCCAAAGAGCTTGAGGGAACCCCACTGCTCCAGGCCAGAGCGCAGGGACTAGTGCTTGCCCTGCAGAGGTAGCAGCCCCAGGTCAAAACCCTACTTCCCCATAAGGCACGGAGGGGCTCCCACAGCTGAGGGGAGCACCCTGCCTAGGGTGCAAAGCTAGCAGGCCCTCCTCCTGCCTGAGAGGTGGGGCCTCCAGCCAAGTTCCCTTCTCCAGGGCAGGCTGTGCTGCAGGGCCTAGGGGCAGCAGCTGCTCCCTCTGCGCAGAAGAGACACGTCAGTGCTGAGGTGCAGGTCCTGCACAGATGCAGTTTCAGCAGGAGGGTGGTGCCTTGCTTGCCTCCTTCAGTGCACACAGGCCCTGCCGTGCCTTGCAGGAGCAGCTCACCCAGCCCTACAGCTCTTAGATGCTGCTCAGCCTCTGGGCAGGATTCTCAGCCCCACCCAGTGAGATCCGGGAGGGGAGGGGAGAAGCCTGGCTCTCAGCAGCCTGCCTGTGCCAGCCAAGGGCTGGGGCTGGATCCTCAAACTGCCACTGCCACTTGCTTGGTCCAAAATCCTTGCTGAGCCTGGCTGAGGGGCTCGATTAGCCCCTTGCTGCAGCATCTCCACCCCTCACCTCAAGTCCCAAGGGGCCTCCTATCCTGCTCTGCCCCATGAACAGCCTCCTGGGCACCCCACGCTCAAAGGAGTTCACAAAAGCCTGGGGTGTGACCACTGCTTCTGCTGGGGGGTGCACCGGCACGAGGCCGCAGATGGTCAAGCCTGGTGCACCGTAACCATCTCGCTTGGACTGCGCCTTGTCTCGCCCTGTGATGCTCCCTCTAGGGAGCTATGGATGATGCTGCAGAGCCCTGCTAGGCGGCTAGTCAGCAACACAGAGGGCCCCGCACCCTCCCCCATCTGCTCCCCAGCGCCTGGCTCCCATCGGCTGGGTGCAGCCTTCTCTTTCCTGTGCTGGCCCCAGCCCAGGCGCAGCCCACAGCCATAGGACAGTTGGGAACACCACACTGAGCCCCCTCCCCCTGTACATTTACCACAACACAGCAGCACCAAACCAAATGGGGAAAGGAACAGCTGTGGGCAGCCAGCCCTGCTCCGCCTTGCCCAGCCCTCCCCCAGGCAGGGCTTGCTCAGGGGAGCTTGCTGTTACAGGTGATCATGCTCATCCTCTGAGGGGAGGCCGAGGGCCTGTGATGCTTTCAACTGCACCAGGAACACCACAGCCAGGTCCTCGGGGTCCAGGGTGCCCAGGCTGGAGTCCGGAAGGAAAGGAAGAGAACATGCTACCTGGGCCGACAGGAGCTCCCCATTGCTCCCTGCAGAGCGCAGTGTGGCTCCTAGGGGCCAGAACCTGTTGCCTCCAAAGGACCCCGCGACACCAGCTAGCTGCCCTGGGAGTTCCAAAGCCAGCCCCTGGAGCCCAGAACCTAGAGCCTCCTGGCTGCCCATGCCACGTGGTCACTGCTGGCATTACCAGCGCATCAGGCTCTGGAGAAGACATGAGTTTAGCTGTGCTGGGGCTGGCTCTGCGGATCAATCCCAGGCGAAGAGCAAAGCGCTTTCTTCCCGCCACTGGCAGCCCGAGCTCCCACGGCTCCCACGGCCATGCTCTGAGGGCTGGCTAGCGGGGCTGAAGCCTGGGGACAGCTGTGGCTCCATGGCCCTGTGTTCTCAAAGGAGCCGCAGGAGACCTGAACCCTGGGCCGTCAAACCAGATGGCTCAGGGTCATGTGGCAGCCCCTGAAGCGCGGGAGCCCACCTGCATTGGCTGCCGCTCTGATGTCCCCTCCTGAGAAGTCCCTCCAGACAGGAGAAAGCTGGGCTGGTCCCACCTGACCTCTCCTAAGGGTACAGAGGACAGAGAGAAGGCTGTACTCTGGCGCAGTGTCCCACTGTCAGACCTGCTGTTCCCAGGCTGGCTGGAGCCACAACTGGAAGAACCCTCCTGCCTAGACAGGCTGCCACAGGCCAACGGCTTTTCAGCAAAGAAGCCGCATAGCTGGAGCAGGTCTCCCTGCCTCCCAGCCTGCTTGGGGAAGCGGAGCAGTTAGCAAGTCTGCCAGCCCTGAGCCAGAGACCAGGGCCCCGCCGACATCCAGGGCTGAGTGTGACCAGCTAACTGTGCCCCGTCTACACTGGCGTTTAGCATCCATTCCCTAACGCGTGCTAGTTAAGCCGTCTGGACCTGCCCATTGGCACTGTCACCCCAGCCATGCCCTGCACACTTTGCTTGCCAAGGTCTCACAGACCTACTCCACTGGCTGCGCTCTGGGGCTCTGGCTCCAGGGCGGCATTTCCATCAGGGCTGCTCAGGTCAGCCAGAGGCAATGGGAGAACTGCAGGAGCTCTGCAGGTGAAGGAGACAGAGGAGCCCAGCGTTGCTCATGGAGCTGGGCCACCCCAGGGCTGGAGGCACAGCCTTGCTGCCTGTGTTACGCACAGAACCATGCAGCTGGGTGACGTCAGCTCGCCAGGGCGGACGGACCAGTTGCTCTGCGGTATTGTGTACAGGCTTGAGTCAACACAGCTGTGCAGAGGGACACCGCGCACTGCAGACACGAGACGCCGAAACCCTCTCCCAGAGGCAGAGTACAAGAGGGACGCTCGCACAGCGCCCTGGTTGAAGAAAGCTTGACAGTCAAACCAGACCTGGCAGACAGCAGGCGTCGCCCTCCCCATGCTGACTGCTCCCCTGGCCCGTTTCCTGGCCAGTGTGGGGTGTTACACTCGCTGCCTGCGCCCCACTGTGGGAGGGATGCACCCCACATGTGAGTCTGCAACCCCCGCGAGCTGGCAGGAGCATGCCTTCCACCCACAAGGGCGTCTGCAGCAGACGCCCCGACCTTGCCTCTCAGCAGTGAGCTTGATGGAGAGGAGCAGGTGGGGTGTCTAACCCCCCGCTCGGGAGGGTGGGCTGCTCGGCTCTGGGAGACAGCAGCACAGGATGCACAAGGGAAGGGCACCAGGGAAGGAGGGGGCCTCAGGGAGAGGTTCTGGCTGCCCCCAGCTGCTCATTCCGCAGCTCCAGGGGCAAGCCCCGCAGGCCCACCACGTCCTTCCTGCCCTGGGCAGCACCAGCGCCCTGGCCTGGCAGCCGCTCCGTGAGACATTCCCTTGGCAGGCAGACAAGGGGGTCGCTGGAGAATGTTGAGCCCCAGGCGGCAGCTCTCCAGTCCTGGGGAGGGCTGGGCTTGCAGCCAGTGCTAACGCAGAGTAGCACGAACAGCTTAGCATGGGGCGTATTCCTGGACTTGGCCCAGGCCGTCATGCTCCGACTGGCTGGTGCTAACTAGCTTGCATCTCCACCAGCCACAGGCACCTGCCAGGGCGCAGCCAGCTCACTTCAGGGCTCTGAAGCTTGGCTGCGAAGACCTGCCCTGGGAAGAGCTGACATGAAAGGAAGTGAGGGCTGGGGAAGCAATCAAAATGTCGCTTCTCAGGCAGACACACGCAATCACCCACACTCCCTTGTGCACACACCTGCCTGGCCACACACGGCACGCACGCCCGCAGGACACAGGCACGTCATGGGCTCAGCTGAGATCACGAGGCCCCGGAATGGGTCCTGCTGGGGGCAGGGGCTCCCCGATCAGGGTGGGCAATCGGTTTTGTATGGGGTCAGGGGCTGCATGTTCCTGCAACGTCAGGGGAGGGTGCAGGGCCCAGGCTGGAGTTTGGGCACTGGAGGGGGCACTGGGTTAGGGCTTGGGGGGGCAGGAAGGAGAGAGTTCTGGGAGGGAGGTCAGGTTCCGACCTGGGGCAGGGCGAGGGGAGTTCGGAGCTGGGGCAGGGGCGCAGGATGGGTGCAGAGGAGCTGGCTGCAGGAGGAGGCTGTGGCCTGGGGCCGGGGATCAGGGTTTGGTGCTAGGTGTGGGCTCTGGCCAGGAGGTGCGAAGGGCACAGGCTCCCAGCTGCTGCAGCCCCACGCTCTGCTCAAAGCGGCCAGCTGCTGGTGCCAGTGTGCGTCTCTGCTGATCTCACCCACAAGAGCTGCTCCTGCAGCTCCATTTGGCTGGTTTCTGGCCAATGGAAGTGTGATGGGGTTCGGGGTCCCCCGGGCACTGCACCCCGTCCACAGGCAGGAGTGGCTCTCACTCAGCAGGAGAACAGCAGGTTTATTAGCTGACAGGACACAGTGTCGTACAGCAGGGTCAGTGCAGCTGGCAGAGACAGCCAGTCCAATCCATGCTGGGGAGAGGAGTCCCCAGGGGGCCCCTGGAGCCAGGGCCTTGGCCCCTCCTTTGTCTCTCTCTCCCCCCCAGCGCAGACTCACTGCTGCCCAACTCCCAGTTCCAATTCAAACCCCTCAGGCTCCACCTCCCCCTTTGTCTGCAGCCCTGAGGTGTCACCTGGTCGCCTCGTTACCCTCAGCAGGAGCCCCCCACCTCTGGGAGCCCCACACACGTATCCCCCACTCCATCACAGGCAGTTGCAAGGAAGGTGCTGGGGGCAGTGGCAGCGCACAGACCGCCCCCCAAGGGCTCCATGTGTAGAGACACACTGGCCCCAGCAGCTGGCCACATTGAGCTGCAGCAGTCAGGGAGCCCAACTGACCGTCCTGCTGGCCTGTGTCAGGCCAGGTCCAGCCTGTGGGCCTGCCCCATTCCAGCTCCTGGCTGGCCAGTGCCCCCTTGGCGTTGTTTCCCAGCACTGGCAGTGAGCTCCTGCAGGCAGGAACCGTGCCACCCGCTGGCTCAGCTCATGATTCAGGGCTGCCAGGGCACCGTTTATGGCAAGATGGCACCACAGGCCTCCCTGCCCCAGCGCAAGGGAGCAGCTGGCCCAGGACGTGTCAGCCTCTGCAGCCAGCTCTACCCCAGCACGGATCCCCCACCCCCGGCCTCTGCCCGAAGGGGCTCCCGATCCAGAGACAGGACTCAGGGCAGGGAAGCGTCACTGCCGGCATCTCAGCAGAGGCCCAAGTCTGAGTGAGCTGTTGCATCCATCTCAGCTGACCGCGGCAGGGGGCAGGGGAGTGTAGGGTCCCAGGCACATGGCCAGCTGGTGGGGGGCAAGCGGGGAGCTGGCCCTCCCCCCACCCACTGAACCTGGTCTGTGAATGAAAGAGCCTGGCTGCAGCCTCCGAGCTCACACGGTCACTACATCCACCCAGGAGTCCCACAGCCACTTCCCTGAACAAACGCACCGAACCTCCAGGCACCTGCAGGGAGGGACTGGAGCTCTGCTGGGTCTCAGCCCTGGGCACCTGCAACACAGATCTGTGGGGAGCCGAGGAATCCATTCCCTCTTAAGGGAGATCTCCCCAATTGCTCCAGCACAAAAAGTTCAGGAAGACAAGTATATTGACAAGCAAATGCCTCACACCCTGCCAGCCCTTTCAGACACAGCACGGCCAGACACTGAGCAGCGAGCGGTTTAACTATCCTAGGCTACGGCTACACGTGCACGCTACATCGAAATAGGCTATTTCGATGAATAGCGTCTACACGTCCTCCAGGGCCGGCAACGTCGATGTTCAACTTTGACGTTGTGCAGCCCAACATCGAAATAGGCGCAGCGAGGGAACGTCTACACGCCCAAGTAGCACACATCGAAATAGGGATGCCAGGCACAGGTGCAGACAGGGTCACAGGGCGGACTAGCGCTTCCGGGGCAACAGCTAGCCGCTCCCTTAAAGGGCCCCTCCCAGACACACTCAGCCTGCACAGCACGCGGTCTGAGGAGCCACAGGCACGCAGACCCCGGGCACCGCAGTCATGGACCCCCAGCAGCAGCAGCAGCAGCAGCAGCAGCAGCAGCAGCAGCCAGAGGTCCACCCAGCCTTCCCGGCAGGAGCCATGCCATGCGGGAGGCAGCTGAGCACCTCCTTGCTACACCGGAGGAGGAGCTGCCCCCAGGGCAGCAGGGCTCAACCCCTAACCCTGCAGCACCCCGCCCCCCCCCGCCTCACACGCCGGCGGCTGTGGAGCTACCCCACCAGCACCAACTGGTGGGAGCGGCTGGTGCTTGGGGAGTGGGACGACGACCGCTGGCTCAGGAACTTCAGGATGAGCCGGCAGACATTTATGGAGCTGTGCCAGTGGCTCACCCCGGCACTCAGGCACCAGGACACCACCATGCGGCGTGCCCTCACAGTGCAGAAACGGGTCGGCATCACTGTCTGGAAGCTGGCCACTCCCGACAGCTACCGATCCGTGGGGCAGCAGTTTGGTGTCGGCAAGGCCACCGTCGGGGCTGTCCTCATGGAGGTAAGAGAACCCACGGGGGGAGGGCAGGGGAGGGGAGGGGAGGCCAGGGCGGGGGAGGGCAGAGGAGGGCAGGGCAGGGGAGGGGGGCCCGGGTAGAGGAGGGCAGGGCAGGGCCACTCACACCCTGCTCACCCCTCATTGGTGCTGTCCCATGTGCTTTCTCTGCAGGTTGTGCGTGCCATCAACGCCATGCTTCTGCACAGGCTTGTGAGGCTGGGGGACCCAGATGCCACCATCGTGGCCTTTGCCACCCTGGGCTTCCCCAACTGCTTCGGGGCTCTGGATGGGACTCACATCCCCATCCGCGCCCCGCATCACAGTGGAGGACGATACCTGAATCGCAAGGGCTACCATTCTGTCGTCCTCCAGGCCTTGGTGGACAGCCGGGGACGTTTCCAGGACATTTATGCGGGCTGGCCTGGCAGCACCCACGACGCCCGGGTTTTCCAGAACTCGGTCCTGTGCCGCCGGCTGGAGGCAGGGACCTACATCCCCCAGCGGGAGATCCCTCTGGGGGACACCACCATGCCCTTCTGCGTCATCGCAGATGCGGCCTACCCCCTCCGGCCGTGGCTCATGCACCCGTACATGGGCCATCTCTCCGCTAGCCAGGAGCGCTTCAATGAGCGCCTGAACCGTGCGCGCCAGGTGGTGGAACGCTCATTTGGCCGCCTGAAGGGACGCTGGAGATGTCTCCTGACCCGCCTGGATGCGGGCCCCCACAACATCCCCCAGATTGTGGGTGCCTGCTGCGCCCTGCACAATTTGGTGGAGAGCAAGGGGGAGGCCTTTTTCCAGGGCTGGGCTGCGGAGGCCGGCAGGGCAGACGTCCAGCCACCTGCTGCCCCCAGTCGGCAGGTGGACCCCGAAGGGACCCGGGTCCGGGAGGCCCTGCGGGCCCACTTCAATGATGAGGCCGCGGGGTGAACTCTGCCCAGGCCCCCCACTGCCCGCCCCTTCCTCCACCACACTCCTGCCTCAATGCCCACATCATGGAGCACCCCACCGCACCCCCCTCCCACTTTTCCTGGACAAATGACAGCACGCACTTGTGGCTGAACTCAAACTGGTTTTTCTTTGAGAACTTTTTTTTTTAACTGTAAATATATAAAACAAGAACAAACTATACACAACATGTGGAAACAAACTAATATGTACAAAAATAAAACAATACTAACAAACAAGTGTCCTCAATAATAAAAAGAAAACCAGGGAGGATAAAGGGGAGAACTATTTACATGGGGGGGACGGGGCAAACGGGGGGCACCAAAGAAGAACTTTAAACTATATACAAGCGGGGGGGGGCCACATCCCGGGCCCCTCGCCCCTATAGCCCGGCACTGGGCGTGGCCGGCCGGGAGCCCTGCCGCGGTCGCAGCCCTGTCCGGGGCTGGCTGGGGGCGGGCCAGACCGGAAGATAGGATGCCCGGCGAGTCTCAGGTGGCTCCAGGGGTCCCTCGGCGCTCCGGCCCTCGGCGGTGGGTGGCGGGGCGACGGCAGACGGGACGGCGACGGGCGGAGCAGCTGGTGGTGGGGCTGGTGGAGCAGGCAGGGCGGGCGCTGTGGCGGCCGGCGCGGCATGGGGGGGCCAGGTAGTCCACCAGGCGGTTAAATGTCTGCATATAGGCCCCCCATGCCTCCTGGCGCCAGGCCAGCGCCTGCTCCTGCAGCTGCAGCTGCTGCTCCACGACCTCCAGCTGCCGTCGGTGGATGGCCAGCAGCTGGGGGTCCGTCGCCGTCGGGTGGTGGTGGTGTGGGGTCCGCCGTTTAGCCCGCCGTGGGGCCGGTCGGTCCTCGGCCGAGGGGCTGGCCTGGAGCGATGGTCCCGGAGGGCTCTCCGGGACCACTGATGCCTCGCCGGCGCTCTCTTCCGGTCCTTCTGATGGTGCAGGTGCGGGACACAGGAGAGGAGGGGGGGAAGAAGAATGGAGACAGGCGTTAGTGTGGGCCCCGAGCCGTGGCCTTTGTCCCCCCAGCCCTGTGCTGCAGGTTCCCCATCCCCGTCCCCGGGAGATGCTGCTGTGATGGATGGGGTTCAGGGGTCCCCCTGCCCTGCACCCCGTCCCCTGGTGGGAGCGACTCTCACTTCACCCCGCAGGGTCTGACAGCAGGAGAGGTTTCTTAGGCCACAGATGCCCAGTTTCTCCCAGGAGTGACAGCACCAGCTGTCGGAAGAGACAGTCCTTCCAACCCGTCGTGGGGAGAAGACCCCCAAGGGGGGGCCCCTCTGGGATGCAGCTTTCCCCCTCCTCAGGCTGGCTGCCTACCAGCTCTCCCTTCCCCTAGCCTCTACCTGTGGCCCCCGCCCTCCCCCCCAGTTCCAAGCCAGCTCGGCTCCTCCCTCCTGTTTGTTCAGGGCAGAGGTGTCACCTGCCAGCTGTAGCCCCAGGATCCTCCTTTGCCCCGGGAGCTATTCGGCTCTTGTTGCTCATATGTAGCCTGAGTCTCCCTTTGGCACTCCCCCCACTCCATCACATGCTGCTGCTGCGGGGTGTCCCACCCCCTCCTCCCGGGGGCCCCTCGAGGTTCCGATGGGGCATGGCACTGTCGTGCTGGGGGAGGGCAGGGGCTGATGCACTCCTGTGAGGGACATGGCCCTGCTGTCCTTGGGGCCATGGCCATGTGAGCATGTGGGGGGCCCTGGACACATATCTATTACCCCTGCCCCTCAAGCCCAGGGGTGTACACCAGAGGGGGGTACCTACCTGTGGGTCCGCTCCCACGGTCCGGAGATCTCCGGGGGGCAGAGGCCCGGCTGCTGCTCCGGGATGGCAGGAGGAGGATCTGCAGCCCGGATTCTGCAGAGGAGGAGCCCCCCTCCTCCTCCTCCTCCTCCTCCTCCTGCCGCGATGTCCCGGGGGTGGGCTCCGGGGGGGGCCCCCGGGGTGCGGGGCTTGCCTCCGGGGCGGACTCCGGCTGCAGGGCCTGCTGGGGCTCGTCCGCCGAGGTGTCAAGGGTGGCCGGAGGGGGGGAGGTGTGCCGGGGGCCCAGGATGTCCCTGAGCTCCCTGTAAAAGGGGCAAGTGACGGGGGCGGCCCCAGATCGGCCGGCCGCATCCCGGGCCCGGGCGTAACCCTGCCGCAGCTCCTTCACCTTGCTGCGCACATGGTCAGGAGTGCGGGCAGGGTGACCCCCGGCAGCCAGGCCCTCGGCCAGCCGAGCGAACGCATCCGCGTTCTGCCTCTTGCTCCCCATTACCTGGAGCACCTCCTCCTCGCTCCAGAGCCCCAGCAGGTCCCGCAGCTCGGCCTCCGTCCAGGAGGGGCCCCGCTGCCGCTTCCCAGCCTGGCTGCCCTTCTGGCTGGGCTGGCTGCCCTGGCTCCCCTTGGGGGGGGTCCCCTGGGGGCGCTGGGGGGGCTGCCGGGCAGCCATCGCAGCTGGGTGGGTGGCTGAGGGAGGTGCAGGATGGCCGCGTGTGTGGGCTGCCGCCTGCACGATCCCTCAGCTTCCTGCGCAGGAAGGGAGGGGGAGGGGACCTTTAAGGGGCCGCTCCACACGGCCACCAGTGAGCTGAGGGGCTGGAGAGAGCGTCTCTCAACCCCCCAGCTGATGGCCGCCATGGAGGACCCCGCAATTTCGACGTTGCGGGACGCGCAACGACTACACGGTCCCTACTTCGACGTTGAACGTCGAAGTAGGGCGCTATTCCCATCCCCTCATGGGGTTAGCGACTTCGACGTCTCGCCGCCTAACGTTGAAGTTAACTTCAAAATAGCGCCCGGTGTGTGTAGCCGCGCCGGGCGCTATTTCGAAGTTAGTGCCGCTACTTCGAAGTAGTGCGCACGTGTAGACACAGCTCTAGTGTGACAAGGGCTTCACTGTACTGTTCTGTCCTTCGGCAAAGCCTGCGTTCAGCTCCAATCCCAACCACAGTGATCTGGGTGAGTCCCACAACACAGCCCTGGCCTGCCCCAGCCATACACAACACTGGGTCCCACAACACCGCCCTGGCCTGCCCCAGCCATACACAACACTGGGTCCCACAACACAGCCCTGGCCTGCCCCAGCCATACACAACACTGAGTCCCACAACACAGCCCTGGCCTGCCCCAGCCATACACAACACTGGGTCCCACAACACAGGCCACACACAGCACTGGCCCTTTACTGGGTGGGGATGAAGTTCCTGTTATTGGACCTCTCCTGCAGCACCATCTCGTGTGATTTTATCGTGAATCTGAGCATATTTGGTGTTCCTCACTGAGCCACAGCTTCTGGAGTCGTGAGGCTAGGCAGGAAGCCCAGCATCCATCTGAGAGTCAGTTTCTAGCCCTGGAAACCTGAAACCTGCAAGGCCAGCGCAAGAACCCCAACGGGGCTTCTCTCTCAAGTCTCTGGGTTATAAAGTCAGACTCGTGATTTTGGTGGCTGACTCAGAGCTTCGCACTCTGGGGCTGGCCATGGCACAATGCTGGGGAAGAGTTCAAGGCATCCTTTGCAAATGGTCCCTCTCCCTGCTCCAAGCGGCTTGTTCCACTCAAGGTACAGCCACGGCTGGGGATCCCTGATTCCTTACCATGGCTCCATGCTGAGGGAGCAAGTCCCTGAGTCCTTTCCCTGCCTCAGCTCCCCTGATATCACATGGAGCAGGGGTACTCGCTCATCTGGCTTCTGGGCTGCTCTGTCACTAACGTGTGCCCAGCACTCGAACTATTGGTATCCTTCCACCTGCAGCCTTCCTGGGTGATGCAGGCTGATGGCTCCCCTGCGCCAAACTGCCTCCCTCTCACCCCTTGATCAGACCCCTCCCCTCCTGCAGCTCCCCAGCTCAGACCACGTCCCCTCCCTTTCCCTGGTGGCTGCCCTGGCTCAGACTGATCTCTGCATCTTTCTCAGGCTCACTGCACTACACCTAGAAGACATTTTGCACAAGGTTTGCTTAGCGTGAAAAGCAGCCATATGAGTCTGTGCTCCCACATGGACCTGGTTCCCACCAACCTCCCGCTGCAGTGCGAGGCACTGGTCTGGCTATGTTAGAAGGGGAGGAAGCTGGGCTCAGCTGGGAGTCAGGGCAAGGGCTACGGGGTGTGGTCTGGATAGCTATGGAACTGCACAGAGTCCAGGAAGTAGGAAGGCAGCTGGTTTTTAAACACGGATGTGCAGCAGTGCAAGAGCCCACACAGCCCTCCGCAGCTGTCCCTGCCCCTCAGCACTGTTCAGGACAAGCTTGTACCTGAACACCCAAAACCTCCAGCACTGACAGTGCTACCTGCACTCCTCAGCCTGACTCAGGACCGGCAGCGCCCAGGCCTACCAGTCTCCTGCAGCCTGTCCAGATAGCAAAGGTCAGCTGACGCCTTTCCTTTTGTCCCCACTCCGGGAAGGGCTGGAGGAAGTTTTTCCATGGCAATAGCACATGTCCTCCTATGGCCCATCACAGCCTGAGTCTGTGAGGCTTGACTCTTCTTGTCAGACACAGTTTTAATAAACCAAGGTGGAAGGGAAGGGATCCGGGTATGGATTGTCGAATGGCTGCGTAGGTGGTGCAGCAGAGAAAAATTTGGTTTCTTTGACCACGGGATTCAGTTTCAGGAACAAAGACCCTCTCCCGTGTACTGAGGTGTGTGGAGAGCCCCACCCTGGGGAACCCCTCTCCTGCTAAAAGGAGGAATTAGATTCCCAGGGCCATGCCCCAAACTCAAGCCATAGGCTCTTGGGTAGGGGCTGTGGACACACCCAACAGGCTCTGGCCAGGTGGCCTACCCACTAGGCCACCCGGGCCCAGGTGTGAACAGCTCGCAGGTAACAAGAAGGGTTTCTACAGGCATGTTAACAATAAGAGGGTTATCAGGGAAGGTGTGGGGCCGTTACTGGATGAGAGAGGTAACCTAGTGACAGATGATGTAAGAAAAGCTGAAGTACTCAATGCTTTTTTTTGCTTCAGTCTTCACAAGGACAGCCCCCACATCATGGTGCAAGACAATGCAGTATGGGAAGGTGGAGGACAGCCCTCAGTGGGGAAGGAACGAGTCAAGAGCTACTTAAAAAAACTAGATGTACACAAATCCATGGGTCTGGATTTAACACAACTAAGGCACTGAGGGAATTGGCAGATGTCATTGCCAAGCCTTTGGCTATTATCTTTGAAGACTCCCGGAGATCAGAAGAGATTCTGGATGATTGGAAAACGGCAAACGTAGTGCCCATCTTTAAAAAAGGAAAGAAGGACAATCCAGGGCACTATAGACCCATCAGCCTTACCTCAATCCCTGGGAAAGTAATGGAAGGGATTCTCAAGGATATCCATTGTGGAGCCATTGGAGGAGGGGAAAGGGATCAAAAGTAGTCAACATGGATTCGCCAAGGGCAAGTCCTGCCTGACCAATCTGAACAGCTTCGACGTGAGGTAACTGGCTCTGTGGACATGAGGAAGTCAGTAGATGTGATATACCTTGACTTCAGTAAAGCTTTTGATAGTCTGCTACAGCATTCTTGCCCATAAGTTGAGAGTCTGGATTGGATCCATGGACTATGAAATGGATAGAAAGTTGGCTTGATGGTCAGGCCCAACTGGTAATGGTCAATGGCTCAATATCTGGATGGTGGTTGGTTTCAAGCGGAGTGCCACAGGCTCAGTTTCTTGGCGCTGTTATTTGACATCTTTGTTAATGACCTGGATGAGGGACTGGACTGTGCCCTCAGCAACCCTGTGGAAGGTGTCAAGCTAGGGGGAGAGGTAGGTAAGATCTAGAGGGACCTGGATAAACTGGAGGACTGGGCCAAAAGAAATCTGGTGCGATTCAACAAGGAGAAGTGTAGAGTCCTGCACCTGGGATGGCAGAATCCCAAGCATTGTTATAGGCTGGAGACTGCCAGGCTAAGCAACAGTACAGTGGAAAGGGACCTAGGGATTATAGTAAATGAAAGACTGGATATGAGTAAACAATGTGCCCTTGTAGCCAAGAAGGCCGATGGCATATTGGGGTGCATTACGAGGAGCATTTCAAGTAGATCTGGAGAGGTGGTTTTTCCCCTCTATTCAGCACTGGTGAGGTTGGAGTATTTTGTCCCATGTTGAGCCCCCCCAGTATAAAAAGGATGTGGATTTGCTGGAGCAGGTTCAGTGGAGGGCAACAAAAATGATTAGGGGGCTGGAGCACATGACCTGTGAGGAGCGGCTGAGGGATTTGGGCCTCTTTAGTTTGCAGAAGAGAAGACTGAGGGGTGATTTAATAGCAGCCTTCAACTTCCTGGCGGGGAGCTCTAAAAGGGATGGAGAGAAATTGTTCTCAATGGTTACAGATGGCAGAACAAGGAGCAATGGTCTGAAGTTACAGAAGGAGAGGAATAGGTTGGATATTAGGAAAAACTACTTCACCAAAAGGACGATGAAGCACTGGAATGCGTTAACTAGAGAAGTGGTGGAATCTCCATCACTGGAGGTTTTTAAGTTTTGGCTGGACATAATCATGGCTGGGATGACTTAGTTGGGGTCGATCCTGCTGGGGGCAGGGGGCTGGACTCAATGACCTCCTGAGGTCCCTTCCAGCCCTATGATTCAAAGATTCTATGAAAGTGCTGGCTGCTCTGCCCACACAGATGCAAAACTTGCAGCCATGGTTCCAGTGCTGCAATGATCAGCACTCCTTCCAAGATGTATGAGTCCTGCGCATGCCAATAAACACGTGGGCTGCCTCATCCCAAGTACTAAATTCCCCCAATGATAGCTATGTGTAGGAAACCAGACATTCACTGTGCTTTCAAATGAACACGCACAGGAAAACAATCTAAGACAAATACTCCACGGGACTGGTGGGTGAACGCTTTTCATTGAGAGATCACTCCATAGCTGCCTCAGCTATCCTCATCCTCAGAGGAAATAGTGACCATAATATGATTATATTGAACACCCCGTGGTGGGAAAAATACCCCAGCAACCCAACGCTGTGGCATTTAATTTCAGAAAGGGAAATTCCACAAAAATGAGGAGGTTAGTTAAACAGAAATTAATAGGTACAGTGTCAAAAGTGATATCCCTGTAAGCTGCATGGAATCTCTTCAAAGGCACCCCAATGGAGGCTCAAGTTAAATGTATACTTCAAATTAAAAACCATTAGAAGAGAACTAAAAAGGTCACCACCACTTAACAACTGAGTGAAAGAAGCAGTGAGAGATAAAAAGGCATCGTTTTAAAAGAACTCAAATGTGAATTTGTGGAACTACTAACTTTGGTTGATAAACTATCCTTAATGCGATGCCAACTTTTAAAAATGACAGAGGTGATCCTGGCAATTATAGGCTAGTAAGAGTAACTTCAATATTAGCTAAATTGGCCGAAACTATCATAAAGAACAGAACTGTCAGACACACAAACATAATTTGTTGTGGAAAAGTCAACATGGTTTTTGAAAAGGGAAAAGCCTCACCAATCTATTAGAATTCTTTGAAAGGGTCAATGAACCTGAGGACAAGAGGAATCCAGTGGATATAGTGTAATTAGATTTCCAGAAGCCTTTGACACGGTCCCTCACCAAAGGCTCTTAAGCAAAGGAATCTGTCATGGGACAAATGGAAAGGTCCCCTTGGAGACTGATAACTTGCTAAAGGATGGGAAGCAAAGAGTAAGAATAAATGTTAGTTTTCAGCATAGAGCGGGGTGACTAGTGGCATCCCCCAAGGGTCCGTACTGAGACCAATGCTATTCAACATGTTCACAAATGGCCTGGACAAAAAGGTAAATGGTGAGGTAGCAAAATTTGTAGATGATGCACAGCTGCTCAAGATAGATAAGTCCAAAACAGATTGTAAAGTGCTTCAAAATGATTTCATGAAAGTAGGTGAATGAGCAACAAAATGGCAGATGAATTTTAATATTGATAGAAGCTAAACAATGCATATTGGAAAACATATTCCCAACTATACATATTAGCCGCGTCTACACGTGCCGGCTACTTTGAAGTAGCCGCGCCAACTTCGAAATAGCACCCCCCACGTCTACACGTGGCGAGCGCTATTTCGAAGTTGAAATTGACATAAGGCGGCGAGACGTCGAAGTCGCTATCCCCATCAGGAGATGGGAATAGCACCCTACTTTGACGTTCAACGTCGAAGTAGGGCACGTGTAGACGATCCGCGTCCTGCAACATCGAAATAGCGGGGTCCGCCATGGCGGCCATCAGCTGAGGGGTTGAGAGACGCTCTCTCTCCAGCCCCTGCGGGGCTCTATGGTCACCGTGTGCAGCAGCTCTTAGCCCAGGGCTTCTGGCTGCTGCTGCTGCGGCTGGGGATCCATGCTGCATGCACAGGGTCTGCAACCAGTTGTCGGCTCTGTGGATCTTGTGCTGTTTAGTGCAAGTGTGTCTGGGAGGGGCCCTTTAAGGGAGTGGCTAGCTGTTGCCCCGGAAGTGCTAGTCCGCCCTGTGACCCTGTCTGCAGCTGTTCCTGGCACCCTTATTTCGATGTGTGCCGCTTTGGCATGTAGACGCTTCCCTGCAGCGCCTACTTTGATGTGATGCTGCCCAATGTCGACGTTGAACGTCGACGGCACCAGCCCTGGAGGACGTGTAGACGCTATTCATCGAAACAGCTTATTTCGATTTCGCTACATCACTATAACCTATTTCGATGTAGCATACACGTGTAGACGTAGCTATTGTGAAATGTCCCTCATCAGTTTCTTAGCGGTTTTGTGTTTCTGGGCAGTTCCTTGTGTGCCTCTGAAACTCACAAAGGCCCCTTTGTTGCCCTGGGTCTTCCTGAAGGCAAGGGTCTCCCTTTACTGAACCTTTTTCATCACAGGCCAGCCCTAACTGGAGGAGGAGTAGATCCCTCTCTGCCAGTCTCAAGCTACTCTAGTTTTGTCCCAGTTTGGCGGCCCTCCAGGGGAAATGTTTGGGGGAACTCAGTGACACCCACTGCCCTGGACTCCGGCCCAGGGACCCTGGGGAAGGAGGGAGCTGGTGGGACTTTTGTCCCTGCCCCATGGCAGCAACCTTTCCTGGGGTCTCTTCACCCACCACTTCCCTCCTGTTCTGTTCTCAGAACCCTGAGCCTCCTTCTCTCTGGGCATCACTACTTCTTCTCCCCCTCGCCCCGGCCCCAGCCCCACTGCCTGGGGAAAGCCTTTTATAGGGAGCCTTGGGGCCTTAACTGGTCGCAGGTGCTCAATTACATCCTGTTGCTGGCTGACTCCTGATGAGCCTCAGCTGCCTACCCAGCCTGCAGGACTGGAACTCTGGAAACTTAGGAGGGGAACAACAAGGAGTTCATCCAGCACGCAAAATGTTCACCCTCCATCAGGCACTTGTCAGCTGCAGTCTGTGATCTGCCACAGTATAAAATGATGGGGAATAAATGAGTTGTTACCACTCAAGGGAGAGACCTTGGCGTCATTGGCTCTGAAAGCATTAACGTGATGTGCACTGGGAGTCAAAAAAGCAAACCCAATATTGGGAATCATTGAGAAAGGGAGAGAGAATAAGGCAGAGAATATCTTATTGGCTCTATATAAATCCATGACATGCCCACACCTTGAATACTGTGTGCAGATGTGGTCACCTCATCTCAGAAAAGATATTTTAGAATTGGAAAAAGTTCAGAAGATGTTATCGGGGTATAGAGAGATGCTGCCGTATGGGAGGTGTTGGTATGACCGGGACTTTTCAGGTTGGAAGAAGATGACTGTGGTAGAGGTCTATAAAATCATGACTAGTGTGGAAAAAGTGAAGAGTGAATTCACTCCTTCTCATAACACAAGAACTAGGATAAATGACATGAAATTACTGGGTAGCAGGTTTCAAACAAAGAAAAGGAAACACAACACACACTCGACTTGGCAAACTCCTGGCCAGAGGGCGTTGTGAACATCAAGGCTATAACAGGGTTGAGAAAAGGAAAGCTCGATAAATTCATGGAGGATTGGTACATCAATAGTCAGGCTGGGCAGAGACTGTGTCCCTGGTCTCTGTTTGTCAGAAGCTGGGAAAGGTGACAGGGAAGAATCAGTCGGTGATTCCCCGTGCTGTTCATTTCTCCTGTGGCATCTGGGATTGCACACTGTCAGAAGACAGGATTCTAGATGGACCTTTGCTCTGACTTAGCATGGCCATTCTTATATTCTTCTGTAGAGAGTGTCAGAGGGGTTGCCGAGTTCGTCTATACCCGCAAAAACACTGACAAGTCCTGTGGCACCTTCTGGACCATGGTTTCCCAGACTGGGGGGCATCCCATCATTCTTCCATGCCAAGAAAGAGCCAGCCTTTGCTTCCAGTGCTCTGGCTCAGCCATTTTACATGGGGGACCCTGCAGAGCTGCTGTAAAAGGCAGACAGCTGGCGAACACCCCCGTGGAGCTAGCTGCCTTTACAAAGGTGAATGAGTGTGGGCTGGGGGGAGGGGGAGGAGGAGGATGCGGTTAGATGGGGGGCTGGGGGTGCCTGGCTCGGGGGATGGGGTAAGAGCAGGGGGCTAGTGGTGCCTGGCTTTGGGGGATGGGAGAGGAGGGGCTCGGGCAGGCGGCTTGTGGGGCTCAGGCTTGTGGCTGGCCCCAGCAGTGTGGGGCTCAGGTGGGTGGCTGGCCTGGCAGCATGGGGCTCAGGCAGCACAGGGCTTGGGCACCTGGGCAGCTGGCGCGGGCAGCTCTGGTGGCTGGCATAGGGCTCAAGGGGCCACGAAAAACCATTTGTTCTTGTTTTTAATTTCAAACAACATTTTTATCTCAAGTGTTTATTTGAAATTACAGATTGACTGTTTTGTTAACGGGAGTTGGATGATGGTAAGAAGAGGTGGTGGGGGCGTGAGGTGTCAGAAATCAAAAGGGGAGCGTGATGCCGAAAAGTTTGGGAACCACTGCTACACGCAGCGCTGCTCCCCGCTCCTTCCATCAGAGGCGTAGGTCCCCGGCACGTCAGAGGTGTTTCTCTTGAGGTACGAAGGTGGCCGTGGCACAGATCCACTCCCGATCACAGAGAGAAGTTGGATTAGGCTGTGTCTGATGCCCCCCGTGGCAAAAACACACCTGTGCGAAGAGCCTCTGAGGGACGAGGCAGCAAGCTCAGAAGGGCACCCTGCTGCTCCCACTGCGGGAGACAAGTATCAGAGGGACCTGGGTTAGTCTGTAGCTTCCAGAACAACAAGGAGTCCTGTGGCACCTTATAGACCGACAGCTATTTTGGAGCATGGGCTTTCGTGGGCAAAGACCCGCTGCATCGAAAGCGGGAGAGACATGCAGCCTGCTCTGCGCCCCAGGCTGGCTTGAGCAGCTACCTTTTAATCTGGGGAGCCATCAAGTGGCTAAATTGTGAACTGACACTTAAAGGAGCTAGGCCAGGGATGGGCAACCCCACTAGTGGGTGGGTTGCATGCGTGGCCCTCCCTCACCGCGGTGGGGTTCCACCTGTGACTTAGCAGCACGCATGTCTGTCCTTCCCCCGCACATGCACCGGGGCACCAGACCCCCGCACTTACCTGCTGCTCCCTCCTCGCACTTTCGGAGCCATGAGGCCACACTCCTCCCTCACCCTCCCAGAGCTAGAACGTGGCAAACAGCTGATTTGTGGCATTCTGGCTCTGGGAGGGAGGGGGAGAAGCAGGGACCCAATGTGAATCAGGCAATTGGTGGCTCCAAAAGTGCTGGGAAGGAGGGGGAGAAGTGTAGGGCCCTGGTGCACAAGAGGCATATGGGGGAGAGAGCTACCAGGGTTCTGCGGGCTGCAAGTGAGCTGCCCCCCACTGAGATAGGGCCTTTGGGTAAAGCTCTTTGTTCACTGAGGTCTCAGGGAGTAGCCATGTTAGGCTGTTTCAGCAAAAGTGAGGAATTTGGTAGCACTTTAAAGGCTAACAGATTTGGGGGCGTGTAAGGGCACAGAGTTTTCTGAGACACAACTTAACTGAGGAAGTGAGTTGTTCGTCTTAAAGTGTTACCAGACTCCTGGCTGGTTTTGGTCAGTCTCAAACTTTCACTGTGATCAGCACGAGCCAGAGAACTGCTGAAACTAATCCCGAGCAGAGATCTTTCAGAAAACCATCCAGCAGTGACTGAAAATCCACCAAACTTTCCTGGGAAAAAGGGCAGAGGCATTGCATTGTATATGCAGAATGCAAGCAACACACCCTAACCCAGTGTGGACTTTTATCCCACTCTAGTGGCTAGACCATGTACAGCAATTTAGGAACCTGCCACTGGCTGAGACATACCAGGCACAGTCCTCTAGTTCAAATTGCAGAAACTGGTGCTTTTAGACTCAGAGGGCTGAGATTCATTTCCTGCAGGTGTTAGGATTACCCTCTATGAATTTTCAAAAACGAGGACACCCCTGAGAGGGAGCGTAGCTGTATCAGTATCGACTGACTCACGCTGTAGTAATATCTCAGAGGGGAGCCGTGTTAGTCTGTAACTTCACAAAAAAGCAGTCCTGTAGCACCTTAGAGACTAATAGTTTTATTTATTAGGTGATGAACTTTTGTTCTAAAAGAATCAGAAGTGGGTCTTACCCACAAAAGCTCATTACCTAAACAATAAAGTTGTTCGTCTTTAAGGTGCAACGGAACTGCTTGGTTTTTACTGTTTTAACTTAATGTTATAGAATATATAGAACATTAATACCTGAGTTGGTAGATGCTGATACAGCTACACTCCATCTCAGGGGCATCCTCTTTTTTGACAGTTCAAATATGGCAAGCCTGATAGGTATCCCAAACAGGGCTATGCTACCTCAAACCACTATTCAACCCTTCTCAGAAGCCAGGCCCAGAGCACAGGAATCCTGACACCCAATGCTTTAGTGATAGCTCATAAATACCTGCTCCCTACAGAGGATAACAGCAGGTGTTTTTCACCAGTTCCCCCTCCAGTGCAGTAGGTAGAGATCAGGGCTGTGGGTCTGGAGGTTATACTTTCAGACTTGGCTAATGGCCGCTGTGCAGCAAGAACATTGCTTCCGGGGAAGACAGCAGAAGACTCGAGCTGTGTAAGTGCCACAAAGCTCTGAGATTGCTTGAACAGACTTTGCTCTCCAGAACATGACCTTTGACCACCACAGTTAGTGCGCTGTGGAGCTGGGTGTTGCCAATGAGCTGCAGAGCCTTCCATCTGTAGGGGATGTGTCTGAATCCAGCCCAGATCCCAGGGATAAACAGTTCTTCCCACCCAGCGAAATGCTTGTGGGGTCTCAGTTCCAGCTCTCATGTCCCTAACAGTGCACACCGGCCCTGAAGAGCTCGCTGACCCTGGCTAACACTTCTTGGCTACGTCTACACGTGAAGCCTACATCGAAATAGGCTATTTCGATGAATAATGTCTACACGTCCTCCAGGGCTGGCAACGTCGATGTTCAACTTCGACGTTGCGCGGCACCACATCGAAATAGGCGCTGCGAGGGAACGTCTACACGCCAAAGTAGCACACATCGAAATAAGGGTGCCAGGCACAGCTGCAGACAGGGTCACAGGGCGGACTCAACAGCAAGCCGCTCCCTTAAAGGGCCCCTCCCAGACACAGTTGCACTAAACAGCACAAGATACACAGAGCTGACAACTGGTTGCAGACCCTGTGCCTGCAGCATGGATCCCCAGCTGCCGCAGCAGCAGCCAGAAGCCCTGGGCTAAGGGCTGCTGCCCACGGTGACCATAGAGCCCCGCAGGGGCTCGAGAGAGAGCGTCTCTCAACCCCCCAGCTGATGGTCGCCATGGCGGACCCCGCTATTTCGAAGTTGCGGGACGCGCAACGACTACACGGTCCCTACTTCGACGTTGAACGTCGAAGTAGGGCGCTATTCCTATCCCCTCATGGGGTTAGCGACTTCGACGTCTCGCCGCCTAACGTCGAAGTTAACTTCGAAATAGCGCCTGGCGTGTGTAGCCGTGACGGGCGCTATTTCGAAGTTAGTGCCACTACTTCGAAGTAGCGTGCACATGTAGACACGGCTATAGACAGTTCCCAAAGCAGGGGAGATGCCTCCGGATAATGAGGACACAACTGGACACCAGATGGAAGAACAACTCTTCAATGCCAGAGTCAAATCCCACTGCTGGGATTTAGGAAAAAAGCCTCTTTTAGTGAGACCATTACTCCCAAATTGCCTAGTGAGGGGTTTCAACCACCTTCTCCATAGGAAGTGTCTGTCCTTTCCACTGGACTACATGGACTGTCTTCTGATCCCAGTTGCTGATGGCTCTATGCCTCTGCCTGGTACGACTCATACACGCCATAACAGCTTCCGCACCGTGACCACGTCAACAAGAATCAGACAAAGCCAAGTGCTCAATCTGCCAGCTGCCTGGTGGTGGGATCTTGCATAGTCCACTGACATATGGATTCATCCATCTGATCGTTCAGGCCTGTCCAGCAGGCTCCCCTAAAGTCTGAATATATCCAGTCCTGGAGGGAAAGGGGACTGCGGGGGGCGGGGGGGATGCAGTGATAGGCCATGCAGGACACTCCCTCATACACCTGACATGGGTAGTGGGCGAAGCTGCGGATTGGAGAGGCTAGCTCCCCAGCCTGTGGGACGCGGCACGGCCAGGCTGCCCAGGAGCACTGATGGCCAGGCATGTCCCCGGAGAGAGTAGCCCAGGCATGGCCCAGGCACGGGGCACTCGCTCCAGCAGCAACCAGAGTCTGGCCACACAGGACAAGCAGGGCAGGAAGCCCTGGCAGCTCACATCCCTGGCCAAGGGAACCCTCACGGACTCCACCCTGTGGGTCAGCCCACGAGTGAGAGGAGAAATGGGCAGATGCACTTGCCCTTGGGGCCATGGGCAGAAAGCAGGAAAAAGGAACATCCCAGGACACCAGATAACTGCCCCAGGCACCGGCCCTTATGGCAGGGGAAAGAAACACCCCAGGCACCTGGACCCACAGGCAGCAGTGGGGGGCAAATGCCCCAGGCACCCAGCCCCATGGGTGGGGAAAGGTAGGGGGCGCCTCCCCACGTTCTCGATTCCAGGCCGGACTACCTGCTGGGGTGGGGCCCAGGCCTATTAGATTTTGTGGGGCCAAAAATGAGGCCAGGAGAGTGTGGGCACAGAGCTTCCCCAGCCCGCTCCAGCACAGCGGGACGGCCGGCAGTGTGCAGAACCGCTTCCCCACCAGCCAGGGAGGGAGTTAGTGCACCAGCCCAGGGCCCTGGGATGAGATCTGCCCTTTCGGCAGTCCGGAGCTCTTTGGGCAGGGCTCCCCTTAGCCCAGGCCCTGGGCTCCAGCCCCTAAAGCCGGATCCCCCAGAGGAAAGCCGGCGTCACCTGCAGTCCCTCGCAGGGCCCTGTCGCACCAACTGCGCCAGACGCACATGCTGTGAGGTGGGCAGGTGAGTAGGCCTGACCGGCGGGAAGCCCCGGCCCTGCTGTGAGGAGAGGCACAGCTGAGTGGCAACCCCAGGGTTGTGAGCTCGGCCCTTGAGGGGCCTGTCAATGGTCTGGGGCAGGTTAGATTAAAAAAAAAAAGAATCTGTCAGGGGTGGTGGTGCCAGGTCCTGCCGCGAGGGAGGGGGCTGGACTCTGACCCCTTGAGGTCCCGTCCAGCTCTAAGAGACAGGCATAGCTACACGTCATCTAGCCAGGTGTGAGGGTGGCCCCAGGTGTTACACTTCCAAGGGCAGCAGGCTGCCCTACGCAGCCAGAGGGCGAACCCCATCTGTGTGGGTATCCCCTCCCCCCAAAAGGAGTGTGCCAGGGGCCCTTGGCAGGCCCCTCCAGCACCGCCTGCTACCCACTCACCAAGGTGCGGTGAGCCACTGCTCACTTCCAGCTTCCAGCGCCATCCAGGTGGTGGAGGCCGGTCCAGCTCTCCTGCGGCACCGCGGCGGACACCCAGGCCTGCTGGAAGCCAGAAGTGGGGCTAGTGCAGGGCAGATGTCTGCTGTCTGGCTCAGCAGAGCTTAGCCAGGGCCCTGGGTGATAGGGCAGCCCGGGGGAAGGAGCTATGTAGGGTGAGTCTGGGAGCAGGGCTGCAATCAGCCAGCAGGAGCTTGCCCTGCCCTCCCTACTAGCTAGGCAGCACCCTGAGCACATCTCAGGGAGGACACAAGGCACGCAGCGTGTACCAGCCCTGCCCTCAGTGACTGGAAAGAGGGCGGCAGAGGGGGAAGTGGCTGTCCCCGGAGCCCTCCCCTTGGGGACAGGGCACCCACTTCACCCACTGTGCTTGCTGGGTACACTGGCTGGCTGATGCACTACTCTCACTGCCATTATCTATTGGCTAGAACCAGGCTCAGGACAGATCCCTGTAGGGCTGTCACCCATCTGGGCAGGTTAGTTTTTGGCTTCCATGTCCAGGTGCCATGTAGGGATGCCAGGTGTCTGCTTTCCAGTGAGCTGGCACCCTAATGACACCTAAACCAAACGCCTGGTTACTGTGGGGAAGGAACCTGAAGATTCTGCTCCCAGGAGTACATGGGAACCAGGACCATGTTCCCATCACTGCATACAACGCCATTTAACGTACACCAGAGGTTCCCTAGCATTCTCTGCAACCTAGGAAATGTTCATATGAACTCCAGACAAACTCCGAGAGGACGCAGGATCTCTAACAGCAAACCCACACAGAACAGGATCCCTCTGTCCTGGGATGTGGCTCCACGACCACCATCAGCGGCAGCCCCAGTGTTTAGTAAGCATCTCCTCACCTTGTTTGGGGAGGGCTTGGTCTCCAGGACTTCAGCAGCCACATACCTCCTACAAGTGGGCTCTACTTCACTCTGACGGCCTTTGTGTGCCAGCTTCACACAGGATCCATGCTTGAGCTCCCAGCCGGCGAAGGGAGGATATTTCAAAGAGACGCGCGCTATTTAAGAGGTGACTGGTGAAGGCCAACGTTGCTCATGCTGGTTTAAAACCAGATCAGCGAGAGCAGCATGCAAAAGACCGAACAGGCTGGAGTGCTCTCGTATGACACGTGTATGACAACTGTGAAGAGCAGCGACGCACACGCCTCATTGATGCTTGTGAGAGGAAGAAAGCGACAGCAGCAGCCCCACCAACAGAGCCAGGACAATTCCCTTGCCCCCACTGTGAACGCCCGTGCCGTGCAAAGCTTGGCCTCCTCAGCCACATGCGAGTCCACAACCGATGAGCCTGTGCAAGCTCAAGACGTCATCGTCGGACACGACGGACTATCTACAGGTGATGCAAATAATACAGTGCTGGCACGTGCAGAGGGGCAATGACAGAGTGTGGTGGACAGTGCAGGGCAGAACTCCAGGCTGCCTGGAGTGCAACAGGCTGTCACGAGGGCCCCTTGGGGGTTGCAGCGACTCCAGCATAACACACAGGACACGCAGCCTGGCAGTCCCGCCCTGCATGTCCTGGAACACACCCTGCGATGGGAGAGCGACGCAGGATCTAAGCCCTTCCACTAAGGATCCCGCCCCTGCCCCAACCTCCCCGTCCCTGCCGGAGGAGTCCCTCCCTCGCCGGAACCCTCCCCTGCCCCCCGGACGAGTCCCTTCCCTGCTCCAACCCTCCCCCCGCCCAAACCCTCTCCTGCCCAAACCCTCCCCCACCCCATGACAAGTCCCTCCCCCACCCAAACCCTCCCCTGCCCCCTGGACGAGTCCCTTCCCCGCCCCAACCCTCCCCCACCCAAACCCTCCCCTGCCCCCCGGACGAATCACTGCCCTGCACCAACCCTCCCCCGCCCCCCGGACGAGTCCCTTCCCTGCACCAACCCTCCCCCGCCCAAACCCTCCCCTGCCCCCGGACGAGTCCCTGCCCTGCACCAACCCTCCCCCGCCCCCCGGAAGAGTCCCTTCCCTGCACCAACCCTCCCCGGCCCAAACCCTCCCCTGCCCCCCGGACGAGTCCCTCCCTCGCCGGAACCCTCCCCCGCCCCCCCGGATGAGTCCCTTCCCTGCACCAACCCTCCCCCGCCCAAACCCTCCCCCGCCCCCCGGACGAGTCCCTTCCCTGCACCAACCCTCCCCCGCCCAAACCCTCCCCTGCCCCCGGACGAGTCCCTGCCCTGCACCAACCCTCCCCCGCCCCCCGGACGAGTCCCTCCCTCGCCGGAACCCTCCCCCGCCCCCCCGGATGAGTCCCTTCCCTGCACCAACCCTCCCCCGCCCAAACCCTCCCCTGCCCCCGGACGAGTCCCTCCATTGCCTGAACCCTCTTTGCGTGGGTGATTTTGAGCAGACACACGTACACGCACAAGCACACTCACACACAGGTGCATGCTCACATGCACGTACATGCTCACACGCAGGTACACGCTCACACACACACACATGCTCACACGCACGTACATGCTCACACACAGGTACATGCTCACACACACACACATGCTCACACGCAGGTACATGCTCACACGCACGTACATGCTCACACACACACACATGCTCACACGCAGGTACACGCTCACACACAGGTACATGCTCACACACACACACATGCTCACACGCAGGTACATGCTCACACGCACGTACATGCTCACACACACACACATGCTCACACGCAGGTACATGCTCACACACACGTACACGCACACACCAAGCACTTGCCCACTTTCCAGGCCTTTCCAGGCTCTTCCCTTGCTCCGTTCCCAGAGCACGGTGAGGCCCCTGCAGGCAGCCTCGAGCGCAGCCGGTGTCGGTGCACAGTAGCCACCAGTTCACCAGCACGTGCTTTGTGCCCTGCGCACCCAGGTGTTATGGGCCAGAGGCAGGGGTATTACAGTCACCATCATCCTCCAACTGGTGAGCAAGCCCTGGCCTGGCCCCAGCTAAGCCAGAGGAAGCCAAGCTTCTGCCTAGTCCTCCTGCGCTGAGCTGCAGCTGGCTAAGGGCTGCGAACACATCTGCCTGGAGACTGGTGGGCATGTTCCTGCAGAACTGGCCCACCAATTAAAACGTCCCGATTTGTCTGCCAGGATAGCTGTGACAACACAGGTGTTGTTGCTGCTTCTGGCTACTAGAATAAAGGTTTCTTCTCTGGGAGGCTACGCGCACAGCAAGTACTGTGTGTCTGCCGCCCAATCAACATCTCCGTGCCGGGCTGGTGACAAGAACGTAGCCTGTGGCCAGCCTGGGCCGAGGACGCCCTCCGCACGCTTCGCCTATCTAGGTCTCGCAGTGAAACACAGCTTTGGACACGGCTTATACTGGCACAACTGCACCTTGGCTGGGACAGCTGATTCCAGCTCCTCTCAGGGGCTCTAGAAGCCACTTTGATTCCTAAGCCTGTGGTAGGGGAAGCCAGGCCCACCCACTGCCCTGGGCTCAGGCTACAGACTCTTGAACCAGGCAGGCAGAATCAAGCTTCAGCAATTCCTCCTGAACTCCCTTCTGCCTTCCCAGGTTCATGGTCTTCTCCAGCCTGGCAAGCCTGTCATTCCTCCTCTGCATATGTCCCTGGCCAGCTTCACCTCAGCTGGCGGGCTGGACTTTCTGCCTCCAGCCTGCCTGCTCCTCCTTTCCCCTGCCAGGGACGAGAGGTAGGTGGTCCTTCTGGCCATTGTTGCTGCATTAACTCCTTGGTTGTCGGGCCAGCGTAGGGTCTATATGTCCCGCGACCGTAGCTGCTGGTAACTACCAGCATGTGTGTACACTCTGCTCTCGTTTTCTAGGGCCTGTTTCCAATGTGCTGTGTGCGAGTGGGCAAGTACTGGCAATCCACTGGGCACAGCCTTCCAAGCAAAAGGAAGCGCATGCAGGCTGGCCTGTTGAGGCAATGGGCTTGGTGGGAATATGACAGCCTAGGCAGAGAACTGAGTGGCCTGGAAAAAACAGGGAGGGAGAGATCTGGGGCTGTGCCTAGAGGAAGAGGTAGGAGCTTAGAGTTGGTGCCCGTGAGCGACCTAGTGTTCCTGTGACATATATGGGGGCAGCATGTGTGGAATCTGTGATGGTGCGAATTGCTGTAAGTGCCTCCAGCGGTGTAAGTGCGTGTCCTGGATCCACCGGCTCTGCCCTGTGCCCAGCTTTCCCTGGGAGGAACTCCTTGTGAGGCAGCGGGAGGCTCCCAGAGGTGGGGGGTTCCTGCTGAGGGTAACCGAGGTGACCAGGTGACACCTCGGGGCTGCAGACAAAGGGGGAGGTGGAGCCTGAGGGGTTTGAAGGGGAACTGGGAGTTGGGAAGCAGTTGGTCTGGGCTGGGAGAGAGAGAGACAAAGGAGGGGGCAAGGCCCTGGCTCAGGGGCCCCTTGGGGCCTCCTCTTCCCAGAATGGATTGGACTGGCTGGCTCTCATTGCTGTACTGACACCTCTGTACGATGCTGTCCCCTGTCGGCTAATAAACCCGCTGTCCTGCTGAATGAGAGTCACTGCTGCCTGCTGCCAGGGTGCAGAGCCTGGGGACCCCACACTCCATGACACTCCTGCAGTGTGCCAGATCCCCGGCGGGCCCCGCTGCTCCATACACCTCGGCGCATCTGAGACTGAGTCTCTGAGCTCCAGCCCGAGTGCTTCATGCAGTGAGCTCTGCCCAGTGAGGCCACCTGAGAGAGACTAAGGCTTGGAGGCTTCTCATAGGCCAACCTACTTCCACAAGTATCACAGTGACCCTAGGAACCCCTCTCAAAATAAAACAGGGTTCATTCATCAAGGGCAGCACAACACTGCTTGAGCTAACACAGATGAGCTGCAGCTCACTGTCACCGAGCCAGCACTCTGCAGCGCTCTTCCCTGCCTCTTCGTCAGGCCAGGTTTGAGCCCCAGTGTGTTCCAAAGCCCAGTGCTGCTCCTCTCGCATCTGTGCATTGTCCTCCTACCGCACAGCCACGTTCGCTTTACACGTCCTGCCCGCCGGAGATAACCCAGGGGTAGGTGTCAGCTGGGCAGGCACTGTGGTTTCCATTGATTTGGGTCTGATTCAGCCACCCACTTCAGACAGTCACGTGACCCAAGCCCTCCTGTGCCTCAAGAGTAGCTTTTTTACCCTTTTGCACCCACTGGGTACCATTCCAGTCCAGCAAGTCCCTGCCAGGCTTATCATTCATAAACACAGCCCAGATGAGTCCTGCATCATCACAGCCAGAGCAGTAGTGAACAAACACACAGAGAAAACAGAGTCTTGCACCCTTTTGGAGAAGGGAGAAGCGACAGACGAACAGCAGAAGACAGGCTGGCTGCTTGTGCTGTGCAGAGAAAGGCAGCTCAGCCCTGAGAACCACAGCTGGTAGATTGGTTGTATTTTCCTGACTAGAAAAAGGATCATCCAGGTTAGAACATAAGAACAGCCACACTGGGTCAGACCAAAGGTCCATCAAGCCCAGCATCCGGTCTCCGGACACAGGCCAATGCCTGATGCACCAGAGGGAGTGAATGAATAGCTAATAGTGAAAGCGATCCTTTTCTTGGCATCCGTTTCCAGCCTCTGACAAACACCATCCCTAGCCATCCTGGTTAACAGCCATTGATGGCCCTAACCTCCAAGAATTGATCTAGTTCTTTTTTGAACCCTGTTAAAGTCTTGGTCTTCAGAGCCCCCTCTGGCCAGGAGCACCACAGGCCGACCATGCACTGTGTGAAGAAAAACTTCCCCATTAATTTCATTGGCTGATCTCTAGTTCTTTTGCTATATGGGAACAAGTAAATCACTTTTCCTTACTCCCTTTTCCACTCCAGTCATGACTGTATAGATGTCTCTCATATCCCTACTGTCTCCTCTTTTCTAAGCTGAAAGTCCCAGTCTCTTTAACTTCTCTTCATACAGCACCTGTTCCAAACCCCAAATCATTTTTGCAGCCCCTCTCTGAACCTTTTCCAATGCCAACATATCTTTTCTGAGATGAGGTGGCCACATCTATATGCAATATTCGAGATGTGGGCATACCAAGGATTTATCAAGAGGGAATAAGATATTCTCTGTCTTATTCTCTATCCCTTTAAAATGATTCCTAGCATTCTGCTTGCTTTTTTGCCTGCTGCAGCATCATTGAGTGTATGTTTATAGGGCACCATCAACAATGACTCAAAGATCTCTCTCTTGAGGGGTTATGGCTCTCTCTCTCTCTCTCTCTCTCTCTCTCTCTCTCTGCCTCTCCGTGTTCATGGGATAAATCGCAACCACTGGCAGAGGGTTCAACAGGCTGAGGAAACTTCCTTAAGGGAGTCCAGAGACCAGTGAGAGAAGCAGCAGCTCTGCTCCAGTGGGACGTGGGCAGCACCGCATTGCATGGGAATTTTGAAAAGCAGGAGCAGGAACGGGGCCGAGCACATCTGGAAACATCAGTTATTTGCAGAGCGACAGGGCCACCACCGGCAGGAGGCGAGGGAGGACAAAGAATGGCATTATCAGCTCGAGACGGTGAGACTACACAAGCAGAATCCTAGTGCCGCAGGTGAAGCCAGATGCCATGTCCCTGGCCTAGTGGGTGGCATAGAAAGATTGCAATCTCTGAGCCCTCCGTGTTTCTCAGAGGGTGCGCAGCTGTGCAGCAGGGCTCAGATGCTCCTCTCAGCATAAACTTGACTGTGATTTGGAGCAGGAATCCAGTGTGTGACTTTCTCACCAGCTGTGCTACAGACCACAACCATTCTGAAAGATCAGCAAGAACAGTATTGCCTGGCCTTCTCTCCAGCACTGTAGGTAAGGCAGACTAGGGGCAGCAGTAAGCGTGCCTGGACAGCCTTGCATCTGCATTTCCTGGTGGTCAGTGCATGAATTTTGCTCAGATGAGCATTTGGAAAAGAGACACCACCGAGCAACCAGCCTCTGCTACTGAATTTGACTTTGGCTGATGAAAGCTGTCTCTTTAAGAACCAGCTGGAGCTGGCATTAGAGAGAGATTTGGACTGTGTGTAGAGAGGACTTTGTCAAAAAGGGCAGAACGTGATTTAATACGTTTCTTTTCAGAAACCAGTCTCACTTAGGCTACGTCGACACGTGAAGCCTACATCGAAATAGCTTATTTCAATGTAGCAACATCGAAATAGTCTATTTCGATGAGTAACGTCTCCA